>NW_027150937.1:1233852-1910052 GCF_018691715.1 Phytophthora cinnamomi
CAGCGGGCACATATTTCCGGTGCATTCCGTCTGTCTCTGGCGGACAAAGACGCGACCTGCTTGCCACGTCACAGATTTGGCCGGAGACCGCCGAAGTTGCAGTTTTGGTATCAGTGCACGGAGCCATGCTGCTGCACGCGGTGAGCGGGTTGTAAGCACCGACGACGCCGCCCGTCGGCCTTTGCCGGCCGCGTTAAACGGCAGCGCTCATTCCACATTCCGCTCCGTCCGCCACAAGTCCAAGCAGAAGGAAGCCGGCCGCCGTCGAGATGATGCAAGTCTCCCAGTTCCGAGCGCTGCGCCGCGCGCAGTCGACCGTGCACAGCCGCCCGGTGCAGTCGGCGCTGTCCCGAGCCTTCTCGGCGCAGAGCGACGTGGACGTGGAGGTCTGCGAGGAGGAGATGCTGCGCGCGCTCGACAAGTTCCAGAAGGACGCCGCCGGCAACACCGTGCCCTGGTTCCTCGAGAACATGCCGCCCTCGTACTTCCGCTCCGTGCAGGAGGAGGACCGCGTGCAGCACCTGAACGCCATCACGGCGCTCCTCGGCGCGGAGCAGCCCGAGGTGCTGCTCCGCTCGCCCGACCACACGGTCTTCTCGCACTTCCGCTCGGGCGCCAACTTCCCCGGACGTCTGGCCAACGTGCTGGATCAGCTCCCGCAGACGGTGGACGGCGCCACGCTGGCCCGTGTCAAGATCTTCACAGCCCTGGACGACTCGCTCGGCCTCGACATCTTCCGCTTCGGCCAGCAGGAGGCCTTCCTGAACAAGACCGAGGACGAGAAGCAGGCCCGCGCCAGCATCCAGCAGTTCTGCGCTGACATCCAGGCCGGCAAGTACGCCGGCAATGCGTGCTACCCGGTGGCCGGCCCGCACTTCGAGCCTGAGGCCGTCGACGCCTTCCTCAACCAGAGCAACACCATGTACGTGCAGTTCAGCAACCCCCGCCGTCTCGCCAAGCAGATGGAGCTGTTCCAGCGTGTGCGCGGCACCGAGGGCGTGTCGGTTGACGTCGAGCACAACTGGGAGAACCGCAACGAGGAGAACAAATACGCCGCCAGCGGCGTCCCGCAGACCATGCTGACCATTGCGGCGGCCAACGTGATCCCCAAGAGCTTCATGCAGAAGGCTGCCACCTACCTGGGCCTGTGCAACCTCAACGTGGTGCGCGCCCACCTGGATGTGGTCAAGGACACGGAGAGCAACAACGGTGACGGCCACGTCGCCATGGTCCGCATCCTCGTGCAGCCCAGCGAGCAGGCCCTGCAGGACAACTTCGAGTTCGAGTGGTCAAAGATTTCGGGCAACCTCAAGTACCTCAAGTGGGTGGACGATCGCCCCGTGCACCTGACGCTGCAGCACCCCGACCTGGGCATCTCGCGCGCCGAGCTCATCTACGCCTACGGCAACATGCTGCACGGCGTCCTGGCAAAGAAGGACCCGTTCGCGTACTCTTTGACTCGTATCATGGAGACGCTGGAACACGACCAGCACCTGCCGTTCGCTTCGAGCATCTCGGACTTCTTCCTGAGGAAGTTCGACCCGCAGCAGCAGGCTTTGACCGACGCTGAGCAAGATGCTATCGTCGACGAGATCAAGGCGGACATCCGCCGCAACGTCGAGCACGAGGACGCCATTGTGCTGCTGAACAGCATGGCCGATGCAGTTCGCGGCACGCTCCGCACCAACAAATTCGTGCGCGAGCGCTACGCTCTGTCGCTCCGCATGGACCCCAAGATTATGGGTTACGGCACCGTGGGCAAGGACACCCCGTTCGGCGTGTTCTTCATCTACGGTCGCCGCTTCAAGGGCTTCCACGTGCGCTTCCGTGACATTGCTCGCGGTGGTCTCCGCATGGTGTACCCCAGCTCCACGGACGCCCACGCGCTCGAGAGCGCCCGTCAGTACAACGAGGCGTACAATCTTGCCTTCGCCCAGCAGCTCAAGAACAAGGACATCCCGGAAGGCGGCTCGAAGGCCGTGGTTCTGTGCGACCCGATTGTCGGACCTGTTGGTGACGTTGCCCCGCGTGACTTCATCATCCGCAAGAGTGTCAAGGCCTTCTCGGACGCCCTGCTTGACCTGAACACTACCGACGATGCCGTGAAGGAGAAGGTCGTTGACTACTACGGCCAGGACGAGCTTATCTACCTCGGCCCGGATGAGAACATCATCCCGGAGGACATCACGTGGATGACCAACCGTGCTGCTGACCGCGGCTACCCGGTGCCGCGCGCCTTCATCAGCTCCAAGCCCGACGCCGGCTTCAACCACAAGGTGTACGGTGTCACCAGCGAGGGTGTGGCTGTCTTTGCCGATGTCGCCCTGCGCTCGCAGAACATTGACCCCACCAAGCAGCCGTTCACGGTCAAGATCACGGGCGGAACCGATGGTGACGTTGCTGGCAACGTGATCAAGATTCTGCACCGCGAGTACGGCAGCAACCTGCGCGTCGTCGGCATTTGCGACGGCACGGGTGTGGTCGAGGACCCGCAAGGCCTCGACATGGGCGAGCTGCTGCGTCTGGTGGACGAGTCGCTGCCCCTGTCCAGCTTCAACGACTCGAAGATCTCGTCGGCGACGGGCGTCAAGCACGACATCAACACGGCTGAGGGCATCCGTGCTCGCAACTCGATGCACAACCGCGTGAAGAGCGACCTGTTCATTCCCGCTGGCGGCCGTCCCAACACCATCAACGAGCACAACTGGCGCGACTACCTCGACGCCGACGGAAAGCCGTCGTCGAGCCTGATCGTGGAGGGTGCCAACCTGTTCATCACGCCCGAGGCGCGTCAGCTGCTGTTCGACAACGCCGGCGTGGTGATTGTCAAGGACAGCTCAGCCAACAAGTGTGGTGTGGTGTGCTCGTCGTACGAGATCGTGGCCAGCATGCTCCTCGAGACCGACGAGTTCCTCGCCGTCAAGGACGAGCTCGTTGTTGAAGTGGTCGACAAGCTGCGTGCTCTGGCGCGCGTGGAGGCCCAGCTGCTGTTCCGCGAGTACAAGAAGGACCCGTCGTCGGCGCTGCCTCCTGCCAGTGAGCGCATCAGTCGCGCGATCACCCGCGTGCATGACGCCGTCCTGGCCCACTTCGACAACGTGTGCGAGGAGGACCAGCAGATCCTGTTCACGCTCATCGAGGAGCACCTGCCGCCCAAGCTCCGCGAGTTGGCGCTGCACCGCGTGCACCAGAACGTGCCGCTTGCCTACATCCGATCCATCGTGGCCTCGAGCCTGGCCAGCAAGATCGTGTACCGTGAGGGCCTGCAGTTCACGGAGGCGCTGCCGGATACCAACCTGGGCAACATGGCGCTGCAGTACCTCAAGCAGGAGAAGAAGGTGCAGCGCCTTGTGCAGGACGTGCGCGCGTCGCAGCTTGCTAACAAGGACGACATCGCCGACCTCATTGCTCGCGGTGGCGTTCGCGCCGGCATGGACACCCCCAACTAAATTGTGCATTAACAGAAAGGAGGGTATCAGGGTAGTAGATGTATCACATGAACAAAGCTTTAGTTTTCAACTGTTTGATTTTGACACCAACGCCGTTTTGGAAAGTATATCTAGCACAAGTTTCGCACGAATAAAGCCAAGCATCCCACGAGCTGAGCGGGGGCCTCTGCTCCTGAGATGCTTGATTAGAGCGCTCGAAATGAGGCGGTGTCAATGACAGCTATCGGCAATATCCAGAAAGGCTATCCCTGTCAACGGCAACACCTCTGACACCACCAAGTTCAGCTTCTGTAGTAGGTCGTACTGATAAAACGCAAACACACGCGGGGGAAGCTGGCACTTACGCCAGTTGTCTGCCGAGTGTATTGCGCTTGCCGGCTTTGAGATAAAACTAGAAGTGATAAAACGAAAACACGCATGCCGACTAGCTGCTCTACCTCACCATCACTAGCGTCCCAGTGGTGGCACTCTACACGACACTCAGTAAGAGCTCCCTACTGCAACTTGCACCTTGCACCAGCTTGAGTCAGCGAACGCATGCACGATGTGTTCTGGAGCACGCCAAGGCGCCCGAGCCCAGCACCCCTGCACACTGGCTGGCTGAGCAACAGCACTCGCTGAGCAACAGCACACGTGGCTAACTGCAACCACATGCTGGCAGCAGCCCGCTGCCTAGCATCGCCGCCTTACTCGACTGTATTACGTGGTCGTGGTTGGGCTTTCATGCCGCCACCCACTACAGTCCCCCACCAAGCCCAATCTGACCACTCGGACAAATTGATATGTAGCAAGAATTTGTGTGACTATCTTGTGATCGCACTTAATCGGAGTGGTGTGCGGGCTATTTGCCGACATGGCGACGGAGCAGGATGCTGAAGACCTTGCTAGTCAGGTGAAGACGGTGAAAGACAATGTCATCGGAGAGAAGACTGTGAAGATGTACACCCGTGGAATATGTCGCTACGTGGCGTGCGAAGCGTCCTGTGCGATGGTTTCATTGATGCTTTGCGCGCCGGTGCTTTTCTGCGCCGAGAAGGCTCGGGACAGCGCCGACTGCACCGGGCGGCTGTGCACGGTCGACTGCGCGCGGCGCAGCGCTCGGAACTGGGAGACTTGCATCATCTCGACGGCGGCCGGCTTCCTTCTGCTTGGACTTGTGGCGGACGGAGCGGAATGTGGAATGAGCGCTGCCGTTTAACGCGGCCGGCAAAGGCCGACGGGCGGCGTCGTCGGTGCTTACAACCCGCTCACCGCGTGCAGCAGCATGGCTCCGTGCACTGATACCAAAACTGCAACTTCGGCGGTCTCCGGCCAAATCTGTGACGTGGCAAGCAGGTCGCGTCTTTGTCCGCCAGAGACAGACGGAATGCACCGGAAATATGTGCCCGCTGAACTTGAACACGAAAGCTGGTGCTGCACATCCGGCGGCGACCAAGTCCGCCCGCCGTGGGCCTTGCAGCACTTCGGCCGCGCGCATGCATACATGTATGCTGCACTGTATTTGCACGCTCGGCTTTGACGCAGGGCTAGTGGCGCACGTGGGTGAGCGTAGCGCAATCGGGACTCGACGAGCTCGACGAACTCTCCCACGCGCGACTCGCTAATCGCAACGCGACGAAGCCTCACAATCGCGCGGGGTGCTTTAACACACGCGCCTGCGGTTGAACTTGGCTTGAACCTGCGCGCGCTTCAACCACGTGTTGGGCTTTGCGCAACAGCGTTCGCGCTCTGCTTGGTGTCGGCGAGCGGCTCTTCGCCAGCAGAACCATGCGAAGCGGCGAGGATTCGCGGCCGCGCGCCCCCTGCTTGAACGTGGCGCCTGCACGTCAGTCCAGATGGCCGGCCGGGATGACGCTGCTGCCCTGCGCGCTCACGGCGAAGCTGCGTCAGACGCGCTGCCTGCAGACCAGTCCCTGCGCGCGCCGGCAACTGCAACTGCAAGTGGAGGCTCGGGATCTGCGGAGCGCCGGACAAGCGGCGGCGTGTTGAAGCTGGCGCTCGGAGATTCGATCGCCGGTGCTGCTGTTGCTGTTGATGTTGCGGCTGCGGCTGCGGCTGCCCAAGCGGAACCAAATCCGTCGGGCAGGTCGAGTATCCGCAGTCGAGACGAAATCCCCTCCACGCTTTCGACGCCGACGCTGAATGAGGAGCTGGAACTCGCCGCGCTGCGTCTGGAGCTCGCACGAGTCCGGCAATCACTCGAGGAGGACGACATTGAGGTTGATGGAGCGCCTGCTGCAGGCGATGTAATTGCTGCTCCAGCAGCTGAGTCTGCAGACGACGGCGATTCCTCCGACACCACCGAGTTCCGCGTCCTTGCATTCGGCGCCGGGACCTACCGGGGACAGGCTCGACTGCGACGCCAGCTGGAGCAGAGTGAGTGGGAGCCGCACGGCCTCGGCGTGCTGACAACGGCATCAGGTCACACATACTGCGGCCAATGGCTCAACGGGGCGCGAGTGGGTCACGGCACGAGCTACGGTCCCGATTTGCACTATGAAGGCGACGTCAGTGCTGCGGGAGGTACGGCGGTGCTGCCGCTGCCCACCCCTGGAAGCCGTCATGGGGTGGGGTTCTACACGTTTGGGGCTCTCTTCGTCGGATGCTGGGGGGCTACTGGTGCCTTGGCACCTCCTGAAATCCTTCGTCCACAGGGTCTCGGTAGTCTGCAATCTTCAGCGGATACCCTCGCTGTAGACGGATGGTGCCACGGTCTCCGATGTTCGCATCAATGCCCATCCGCGATGGACGCTTTGAGTTTCAGACTGCCCGCCGGTATCCGTTTGCAAGACCAACCGCTGCGTGGGTTGCTGGTCGCGGACGAGAAGCTCAAGTACTGGCGTGGGAGGTCGCTGAAGCGAGCTCTGTGCGCATGGTCTCGGCTGTGCTGTGACTTCCACATTGCCCAGGCGAAACGCAGTCGGTTGCTGGCCCTGAACACACAAGCACAAGCTCGACGAGCCGAGCAGCGAGCAATCAAAGAGGATACTGATCGGCAAAAAGCTGCGAGAAGTCAAGATGCCGCTGGGCTGTTGGATCTGCTGACCAAATCTCGGGACGCGCAAGAGCAGCGTAGCCAGCGACGGCAGCTGTATGCCCAGCGACTTGTTGGTGCTATCAAACAGCGCGATCTCGCCCAGGCCTGTGTTGTGAAGCAACAGAGCGCAGTGATGACGTTGGAGGCCGAGCTCCAAGAGATTGTGGAGTTGTTAGCAGAGGCTCGGCAGGCTCAAGAACACTGTGCTCAGTATGCTCGCGAGCTGCACGTCCTCAAACGTCAGGTCGAGAACGCGTCCGTCAAGCTCAACGCCGTTCGTTTCGACCAGCGGCGTAATGCGGTGCCTCCCGGAAGCTCTCTGCAAGAACAGGAGCACCAACGGAGCTTATCCCAGCGTAGTGTTCCTCCGACACCGCTAAAGAAGACACCCCGGCAACGAGAAGACGCCGCCGACAACAACTCGGCCCCATTCAGTGGTGGTAAGAGTACGCAACCCGACCAGCAGTTCGTTTGTGACGTTCCTGGGTGTATGTGCGGCATTCCGCGCGACGTGTTCCTTCGTGTTGGTGCGGCACTAAACGACGAGTAGGTAGCTGGCATCGCTGGGTCGAGTTTTGTTTGGCCCGAAAGCCTTCAGTCGACATGTTGGCGCTTCGCGAAATCGACTCCAAGCACGGCAGCTAAAGTGTGGTTGCGTGGTCAGAAGGGTACTTGAAAACTGCCTGCGTAATGGTACCAGACTAAGGATACCTTATGTAATCTCAGACAAAAGAAGTGCTGCCGTTGTTATCTGCCTCATGAGCCTAGTAGCAAACCTAACGTTCATGTTAACCAAGGCTGCTAGAAGTTGCTCGATCTTGCGCGGTGCTATGCGAGTGTCGCCAAGTGTCCTCCTCTCAAAGCCTCGTTGACGATGCCTTACCACTTCGGCTGTTACTCCTTTTTTTTAGGCTGCTGAGGGGATTCTCAACGAGGAGACTTACTCCGCATTAGCGCATGGCACTTGGAACCGCTTCAGATTCGTCGCATTCGCAGGGGTTACCCATTTTCGACAATCCGTTCACTAACGCACACAGCAGGGAAGGCACGCTGAAAAGCGCACGAGTTGGTCTGCCTTAGCTCAACTACTTGCGCTTCATTTCTGCATTGAGCACGATGGAAAACAAGCAGCACGAGCTTGGCCATGCGGATCCGGCTTCAGAACTGGATAAAGAGAGCGAGGTTCCGACCCGAGGTGAGCGTTTGATGCCAAATAAAGAGGTCGTGTTATGTTGTTTACTAACGTTTGCGTTTGTGTTCATGTGTAGGTGGAGCGGTACTGATATTTTGCGCCTGGACTCGACGGATTTGAGATCTACTTGCTAATGTGCGTGTTCCAGGTCGCGTTTTTGGAGAATCATGGAGCTGTCGTGAAGAGCAAGTCGCCCTCGAATGCAGCACTACTGAAAGCTGGCTTAAAGACCAACTTGTCTCCGGCGGAGGCAACAGCTCAATTGCGGGTGTTATGTCGGAAGTTCGCTGCTCTCACGGAGAAAGTAAAGGTTCGTAGCGTTTTATTATACGAGTAGAGTGTTCGTCCGGCTGAGGTTCGTGCTGTCTTGGTTAGGAGGAAACAAAAGTTCGCGAAGCTGCGGAACGAGAAGTTCGACGACTTAAAGCGCTGCTTGATAAAGACTCGTCCCCCGTCGTTGCCTCCTGTCGTGCCGAAACACAAGCCTACGTTCGCGAGCTCAAGGAGACCCAAGAGAAACTAAAGCGTGAGTTGCGACTAGAGAAAGAGAAAAACGAGCGGATCGTGGCCAAGGCGCTTGAACTCGAACGCGAAAAGAGCGCACTCCTTGCATCTCAGTCTCAACAGCAAACGCAAACAAGCGCTAGATCGCAGCAGGACACAAATTCGGGAAGCCTGAAGCATCAGTCTGCTTGGGATAAGGAGCAGGTGTATAAAATTCAGTCAACACTCAAGCTCACGATTGAGGAGCTTGAAGAGGAGCTGTCGCGAAAAGAGGAGGAAGTTCAAACATATCGGGAGCGGTCACAGCGCGATCGTGTTCGCATTAAGGCGCTTGAGGACGAGATTCGCGCCAAGGACGACGCACAGCATGCTGCTCAAGAAGCTCGGCGACAGCTTGAAGCCGATTTAAGGCAGGCACAGAATGACATTACAAGTGAACTGGAAAACATGCAGCGTATCCACGACCAGGCTCAGGAGGATCGTGCGCTGCGAGATACGCTAGAGCAGCAATTGGTCACGTTAGGTGAAGTGAACGCTGCTCTGGAACAACGCAGCCGTGCGCTTGTTCGCCGGTTGGAGCTGTCAGCAGCTGTGACACAGGAATGCCAAGACCTTAAACTGCAGCTTCGAGATGCCGAGGTGGACAATGAAACATTGGTCCAAACGGTAAGGAGTCTGCGTACTTGTATTCTTTTATCTAGATACAACTAGGTCGCGAACTAACCCACGTCGTCTTGCCAGATTCGTAACCTGAAGGACGAGCAGTTCGGTCGTGAAAAGGACTGGAAAGTGCGGTTAGAGAGTGCCAAGGAAGAGAAGGCTCAAGTAGAGCAGCAAGTGCGTGAATTGCAAGAGGATCTTGCGTCGCTCCAGGCGCAAAATTCGCTTTTTTCAGAATGGATGCTAGTTCGCAATGAGAACGCGATAGCTGCGCAGCGTGATATCCCTCAAGACTCCGAGTACCCTCAGCAATCTCAACAATCACAACCACCATCTACATCACCTACGGCTAAACGCAAGAGTTCGTCTTGGCACTTGGAGCAAGACTACGATGCCGACTGTAGCAGCACGTACGCTTACCGCGATTCCACGGTCACCAACTTACGCGGACGCCGGTCTGCTTCCCCACGAAAAAGTGCTAGAAACGACGACGACGACGACTTGCACTACATGTTTTCAAAGCCAAGTGTGCGGTCTCGCCCGAGTACACCAGCATCTCCAAGGCAATCGTCGTCGCGGAAGTGGCAATCTCCCCGCCCTTTAAGTCCTCGTGGAGTAGCACGCCCTCGCAACATGGAGCAAAGCGCTAAAGCAGCACCTCGTTCACCGCGTGAAACTGTGCGGCGAAAGATGTCGACGACTTCGTTGTCGTCTGTGTGCTCGTCAGCTACGTCCTCAACACCAAGCGCTTCTTCGTCCTCTGTTAGAGACGATCATGAGCGATTGCGAAAACTCATGAGCCGAAATCGAGAACTACAGCAGCGACTGCAACAAGAAACTATGGCCACGCAAACCCTGGAGCGGGAAATCACCAACATGACGTCTTAAGCTGGATCAAATATACATGGGAAACCGGGGCATAGTTTCCTCGCTAACATAATGCGTCCCGCGCTGGAATGGACGAAGATCCTATTGATGTAGCTCCTGGCGGTACGCAGAGATCTTAATATGATGGCACGAAGCATCGAGCTACTTTCAACTTCTGGTAAGTACTTCGAAGTATTTCGTAACGTCACTGTGATTGATATAGTGTGCGGCGCATTACATCGCTCAGTTATTTATCACGTTCCACAACTTGATAAGGTACTGGATCACGACTAGATGGCTCAAGAAACAGCATCACTGACTTCGTGGTCGACTACGCCGATCGGAAATCGAAGTGCCTGAAGCTGGGTCTGTGGTGGACGAAAGGTATGTATTATATATGTGCTATTCAGTTGAACCATTTTACTGACAAGAACATTGCGTTACCTTTGCCTGGAATGCTGTAGCTGGTGGTCTTGCTTCAGTAGTTTTGGTGGATACTCATCGAACTCTTCTTCATGCAAGATCACGCTTGTGGTCCAACGGTTCAACGAGTCGGGCAATCGTGAAAGAAGAGGGCGAGTGCAAAGCGCACAATGGAGTGGGTGTCCTCGCCAGCTCATTACTGTATTATTTTGCGCACGGGGTGACCAAATTGTGGGAAACCATACACGCGATGGAAATGGCTAACGGGGTCTCTGCAACAGATCCTTTGGGCCGTGGTGTTTGCCGCTGTCGCGAGCGGGGTGGTGTCGCCCGAGCTGCCAGATTAGCTACAACTTTGTCGACGGATTCCTTGTACTGACTTACAGTAGTCCAGCGGAGATGAAGCGAGTTTAGCACTATTGAACAGCGCAGAGTTTACCTTTTTCAAACTCAGTTTTGGTAATGACGAGCTCTGATGAAAGAGTTCGTCCGTCTTACCTAGTTATTTCTTCTTAGCGCCTTCTGTGGGCTGACTTCCACTCTCCTCGTACAACTTGCTAACGTAGTCGATCATGCGTTGTGACTCGTGCTTGATCCTCTCCTCTACTCCAGTTAAAGCTTCACGCAACGAAGTATCTGTAAGTATGCGACGCATACTGCTCAGCAACTCCTCGTCGCGCTTACGTAGCGCCGACAAGCAGTTCCTGTCCTCCTCCACATGCGCCTCAAGGCCTGCGGCTTTCTCTTCAAGCTCTTCAGCAACAGCGGACACGCCTAATGCTCGGTACGATGCAGCCTCGCCGCGTGCCGCTGTCAACTTAGCCTCATTCTCCTCCACGCGCGACATCATAAACTTCACGCAGGGCAGCTCGCATTCGAAGTAATTCAGCGACGCCTCGAGCTGCTGCGAGATACAGGACGTCTGCTTCGCACGCAGTGCATGCACCTGGCTGTGGGCAAGCCGTGCCTGGCGCACTTCATTTTCCACTCGACTTACTTCGGTAGTGATAACGCGTCGACGTTGCGCTCTGGAAAACCGCCGCGCGACGTGCTGGTGCTCGGCACGGAATCGCGCCGTGTCCGCGATGAAGCGCTCCTCCACCGCACGCATCCCCTCATCAGCTTGGTATTGCTCTCCAGCCACGCGCTCCAGTTCGCTCTTGACAGCACGCAGCTGGGCCTCCAGCTCCTCTTGCTTTTGCCGCAGACCCTGCGCCTCCGCGCTCGCCTCCGCCTTCTTTTTGCGCAGTGGGGCCAGCTCTGCATCCTTGCGGTCCTGCATGTCCTGCAGCGCCTTGGTCACCTCCTGCATGGCCGTCTCGTCCTGTGCGATCTGCGAGTCGTCTTCGGGGCTCTGCTCGTCCTCTTCCTCCACTTCCTCCTCCGCTTCACGCTGCTGCTCCGAGCTCTCCACGCGCTCGTCCACCAGCTTGGTGAGCTTCTTGAGCCGCGTCTCGTGCAGCGCCAGCGCGTCGCTCCTCAGGTCCCGTCGCTGGAAGGACTCGCGGATGGTCTGGCCGCGCACAGCCTCGTCCGCACTCGTCACGGCCGCGATCTTGGCCTCCAGGTCCTGCACGTCCTTGGTCAGCGGCGAGTCCAGGTCCACGCCGTGCAGCGACAGCACGTGGGCGCCCACGAGGCGACTGAGGCTCCTCGCGGCGCGCTCCACCTCTGCATTCACGTCCTCCGCGTCCTCTGCGGCGCCTTGCAGCTGCTCGGCGATGGCTCTCACGGCCGCGACGACCTCTCCAGCCATCTGTCGGTGCGGCGCGGCCCCGTCAGCCCCGTCGACGCTGCCCTCCACCGACAGGCAGTTGGCCAGCAGCGCCTCCAGGTTGTCCAGCACCGCGGCAGCGGGCCGCGAGGAGCGCAGCACGTTGGCGAGCAGCAGCGCCAGCGCGTCGCTCTGGAAGAAGGCGAGGATGGTCTCCGTGTGCACGTAGAGCCTGCTCCAGCCCAGCAGGCCCACGAGCGCCGCGTGCGTGTCCGGGATGGCCGCCGCCACCTCCAGGCGGCGCGTGAGCGGCAGCTGCGCCGCGTCCTCCTCCTGCTGCTGCTGCTGCTGCTGCTGCTGCTGGGCGGCTCTGTTGGCGCGGTTCTCGCTCTGGTCGGGATGGGTCTTGCCGCTCTTCTTCCTGCTCTTGGGCTTCTTCGTCCTCTTGGCGCCGCCGGAGCTCGTGGGCGTGCTGGCCGTGCTGGCGCTGCTGCCGCCCAGGCTGCTGGGCTTGGTCAGCGAGCTGAACATGTTGGCGGTCTTGACGGCCTCGTGCGCCAGCATTGCGGCGGTCCTTGGGAGAAGCTGGAGAAGCTGGAGCTGGTGCGCTGCGCGTCCGGAGCGATACTGAGACCGTCGCCCGCGCCCACGTGGTCGCTCTTCTAGATTTGCAAGATCGCCAAGCGCTGCGAGGTATCGGCATACGCAGGGGATGGCGGCTCTCGAGCGTGGCGGAGGGATGCATCATGCATGACATGGGGTGTGTGGGGGTATTGAATGGCAGTTAAACTATAGTCCGAGGCTGAAGATCTCGTCTTCGGCCACGGCCACGGCGGCTGTGGCGTCGTCGTCATGCTTCTTGTCCTGCTCCTCGTGCTCTGCTGCTGCGGGTGCCTCGGCCTTGACGGCCTCAGCCTCAGCTTCAGCCTCGGCCGCCTGCGCTGCGTCGCTTGCTGCCTTGGCCTCCGCTGCGGCGGCGGCGGCCTGGGCCTCGCCGATCTTGGCCGCGGCCGCGCGCAGAGCCGCCTCGTTGTGCTCGCGCGCCGCCAGCTGCGCCTGCTCGTTGATGGACGGCGCGTCCGTCTTGCCTTCGTCCTCTTCCATGCCCGTGGCGGCGGCGCCCACCATGTCCATAGCCTGCGACGTCGTCACGGGCGCCGCCGTGAGCGAGTCCATGAGGAAGGCCGTCTCGTCCGCCGCGGCGGCGCCGGTCGCCGCCATGGGGAGCGACACGGCCGGCGGCACCGACACGGACTGCGGCACGCCCAGCGCCGCCGCGTCATTTGCCACGGCTCCGGGCGCGGCGTCCTCCACCACCACGGGGTCCAGGCGGTGCCGCGAGCAGAAGCGCGCGAACCAGCCGGGCGAGGCCTTGAAGTTGGCCATCTTCTCGTAGTTCTTGGACAGGATGATGGCTTGCTGGCGCACGGCCGTCTGCGTGAGCGGCACGAGCTGGTAGGGCTGCGACTCGCGCATGCGCACGATCCACTGGTACAGCTCCTGCTCGAAGGGCGCGTTGCGCTTGAAGCCGCCGCGCTTGCGCTTGTCGCGGTTCTGCTCGTTGCCCATGTAGTAGCGGTTGCGCACCGTGTCCTTCATCTGCCGCAGCTTGCGGATGGCGCCCTCGGACACGCCGTACTGCTTGGCCAGGTCCACGTTCTTCACCTTGGCCTCGCGCTGCACGATCTCCAGGATCTCCATGCGCTCCTGGTCGTTCAGGCGCCGCCCGGCGCCGCGTCGTCCCATTCCTCTACCGGTACAGTGTAATAGCTGCTGATGCCTTTGGACGCACGCTCTCGACCACCGTCGCCGATACAGGAAACCGGTTCTGAGTCCGGCTTCCTCTCTAAGTACGAGACCAATGGCTCACAGAACGTGGCGTGGCGCACGTAACGTCGTGTGCGGTTTGTGTGCAGGTTGCCCATTTGTGAGCAGATTGTGTGCAGGTTGCCCATTTTGGCTGCGGGATGCAGACGGCGGAGCAGCCGCCGCCGAGGAGGAAGCGCCGCAAGCCGCGCTCGCTGCTGCTGCTGCTCAAGAGCTTCGTGGGGCTGCGCGTGCGCATCGACCTCAAGAACGACTCGGTGCTGGAGGGCGTGGTGCAGGAGGTCGTGCAGGACATGGACTTCACGCTGCTGGACGCCTGCGAGACCAAGCCCAACGTGCGTCAGGCGCAGATAATTGGGCAACCAGGAGTAAAAACTTACCGAGTTGTGCGTGGATTTAGGGCACCAAGCTCATGCTGGACGAGGTCTTCGTCATGGGCAAGACCGTGCTCTACGTGCACATACCCGACCGCATCAACATCTCGCAGCACCTCCAGCAATACGTGCGTCCAATGCTTCATATCAACGTGCTGGTCTTGTAAATTTACTGACGGACTGTTGGTGTTGACGGTAATTGGTGCAGACGCGCATGCTGCGGCAGAGTGCGACGATGTATACAAGGGCGAAGCGCACGGCGCCCTCGTCGAGATAAAAATCGCTACGTAGAAGTATGGCGAAAAGATACATTGGGTACTATACAGGTGGGAGACGCTGCGTTGTCGGCGGCACGGGCTTCCGTGTGTACTGCTGCTGCTGTCGGTGCTGCGGAGAGTTGTTGGAGCCTGTCAGCGCGAACTTGAGACCTCCGCCGAGCGTCTTCTGCAGCTCGGTGAGCCGGTCTTTGAGCTGCAGGATGAGGTCTTTCTGGAACTCGGCCTCGCGCATCTTCTCCTTGCGCTCGCGCATGACCTCGCTACTGACCGACAGCTTCTTGTTGGTGGAAGTGGTCACGGTCGCGTACTTGGTCTCGCGCACCTCTTGTGTCAGCATTCGCACGTTGTGGAACTCGCGACGCAGCTCGTTCACCTGAGTGGTGAGGATTGCGTTCTCGCGCTGCAACCGGTGCAGCTCACTCTCACTGATCGCCATGCCTTTCATAATCTTCCGCTTCAGCGACTCTACCTCCTTTTCGAGGTACTCGCGTTGACGGTTGTACTCGGCCTGGGAGTTGGGCTCCTTGGCGTCGGGAGTGACGCCGTCCTCGTACTTCTTGTTAAGTGCCATGACGGCAATCTTCAAGGCCTTCTTGTTGTCCAAGAGTTGCGCACAGCCTAGCAGATCTGTCTGCACCTGACGCACTAGCGCCTTACCAAGTGCCACCTGCGCTGCTTGTAGATTCAGCTCCTTTTGCATGCCGTCCATCTTGAGCCGCAGTTCTCCAATCATTAGATCCAGCGCCGCGTTGCTCTTGTGGTATTGCTCCAATTCCGCATCCATCTCTTCAATCTGCGTCTTCATATCGGCGATTTCCTGTTCTCGCGGCTCGATCTGTCGCTTCAGCTCCTTGATCTTGTAGTCCAGCACGAATTTGAATTTCTCCAACTCCTGGTTCTTCTTCTTCAGATCGTAGATGCGTTTCTCCTTGTCTTGGATGGTCTCCTCGCGCTCCCGTATCTCCTTTTTGTGACCTTGAATGTCCTTTTCAAGACCACGAATATTCTCTGCCAACTCCTTGCCCTTTTCTTCAAGTGATCGGATCTCCTCGCGTTGGTCCTCAATATCCTTCTGCAAGGCGGAGAACTTCTTCTTCATGATACCATTTTCACCTTTTAAGCGTAGTGTCGCCTCACGTTCGTCCGACAGCTTGAGTTCGTACTTGGTTTTTAACTCCTCGACTTCAAGTTCTGCATCCTCTTCAAGCGCACGTTTTAGTGCTTCATTTGTCGCGATGAGCTCCTCCTTGGCACGAGCACACACGCCTTGCAACTCCTGCTCGCGAGCCACCTTTTGGTCGTATTCCGTTGTCATTTCCGCCAGGAATTGTGTGTGACTTTCAACAAGCAGGTGATTCTCTTCCTCAAACCGTGTGTTCTGCTCACCACGCGCTTGCTCCAGCGCTGCGTAACGCGCCTTCTCAGCTTCCACTTTTCCCTCGTAGGTCGTTTTCAGTTCTTGAACTTCGCTGCGGTGCGATGATGCCATTTCACGCATCTTCTTTTGGTACTCATTTTCCATGTCGGTTTTGTCAGTTTGCAGGTCTCCACAGCGCTGCCTATCTTGCGTCAGCTCGGCTGTAAACTTGTCGGACACTTCCTTGATTTTTTCCTTGTAGTTGAGGTCCTTCAATCGGAGCTGGTACTCGTTGTGCAGCGTTAACTCGTCCACTTTGGACTTGAGCTCATTCATCAGACGATTTTTCTCTTCCAGATCTGACTTGGTTACCAGAATCTCCTCTGCGAAGGGCAACCCGGAACCATTAGCGCCATTGCCTCCCCCTCCAACCATAGCGTTGTCGCTTCGTGCTTCCCTTGACCCGATTACACCACCACCTTGGCCACTGCTGGCGCCACTTCCGCTCCCTTTTCCGATAACGTTTACCGTCTCGAAAATGCACAATGAACCATCTTCACCAGCCGAGAAAAGAAATTGGTTGTCAAACGATAGTCGTAGACGCGATACTGGTAAGTCATGACAATGGTACTCAGTGTAAGATTGGTTTGTTGAACCTGTTGCTGCAGATGAGGTTGCTAGCGTTGATCCAGTCTGGCCAGAAGTTATGATCGAGCCTGGCGAAGTAAGAGACTGCCCCCCGCCGCTACCTAATGCAGGCGTAGGTGGTGGCCGATCTCTTTCTAGGGGAAGACGATATAATCGCACCATACCAGGACGACCTGGCTCTGCTGATCCAACGAAAAGTACTTGTTGAGAGTTTGCCAACGTTAGAGGACCTAGAGTAGATCCATGGCCACCTGTCCAATGTTCTGTCCGTGCAAGCCCAGACGCCATATCAATCTCTTTCAGCATATTGTCGGAACCTGTGACATAAGCTATGTCTCCCTCTGATGACAATGCAGCATCAATATACGAGCACCTTGCTTGCGAGTGTCCCTCGCCAACTTTTGATGCTGCACGAAGGCTCCACAGCAAAACTGTACCATCAGCTCCGCATGTAAGTAGCCTCCGATCATCAGGTTTCCACGAAATTGCAGTCACACGATTGGAATGCCCGCGCAGTACAGCTATCAATTCACCAGTGTAGGTTGCATACACATGAACAACATTGTTGTTTGCTGCTGCGAAGAATTGCCCTCCATGAGAGAACCGAACTTCACGACACCCCTTAATCGCAAATTCCCGGCACGATCGAATGTCGTCCATGAGCACGTTGAGCATGCGCAGCTTGTCAGTAAAGCCCACAACGACATGCAATCCCGAAGGATGGAAGGCAACACACAGCGCGTCTTCACGGAAGAACTTGAGAATATCGGTGGACTTGTCCAGGTAATTCCACACCCGCACAGATCGGTCCAGAGCACAGGTGACTACGAGCGGCTTTCGGATGCACGTATCCAGTCCAGTGATGTGACAGCTGCCGTTACCACTCGGTGCATGAAAGGCAGTGGAAACAAGCTCGAAATTCATGGCGTCCTCCTTCAGAATATCGGTGCTGGAAAGTGTGAGCGCGTACAATTGGTTATTTTCCAGCGAGCACACGAGCAAGTCCTCGCTTGGGCTGATGGCCAGGTCTTTGATCGTGCTCGTATCGCCTTCAATCCGGAACGTCTTCGCCTTTTTGTAGTATTCACGCGATCCTCCATCATCGCTTCGATCGTAAATCCGCACGCACCCTCCAGATCCGCCACAAACAAACCCCTTCGAGTAGCCCAGCAACGAGTTCACAAAGCTGCCGTCACCTGTCGTACCTGTCGTCGGGGGCGTCAAAATTTGGCGAAACTCAAACTGTTCAAACAGCCATAACTCGCCCGAGTCCGCCGAGGCCACAACCCGGTCATCACTGACCCACGCGTGCCGCAGAAAGTGTGCCGGTTCGCGCTTCAGCGGCGTCGCCTGCAGCCGCAGTTGCCCATCCGTAAACCTAAAGAACTTCAGCAACCCGTTGCCGCTTGCACAGATCGTGAGCGGATCGTTCGGACTGAAGTCTGCCTGGTGCACAGCGTTGCCCTGCGGCGTCGACGCCTTGACGCTGGCAAGCAGCTTGGTCTTCTCCCACAGCCAGAGCGACAGCACCCAGTCGGGCGCGCCGCCCTGCGTGATGCAGTACTTGCTGTCCCCGGAGAAGGCCACCCAGACGCACGTGTCCGCCAGCGCGTCGCTCAGCGTCAGCGTCTTGCGACGCCGCAGCGTGTTAAGATCATGGATGTGCACCACCGCCCGCTCCGCCTGCTCCGCCACAGCCACGTAGCGCTTGTTGGGCGCCACGGCCAGCGCCGTGATGCCTCTTCCCGTGGTCTCCACGCCGTGCAGGAACTGCTGCTCCTTGGACTCGAGGTTGTAGATGATGACGTTGTGGCCGCATGGATACACGAGCACGCCCTCCTCGGCGAACGCGACGTTGTTGTGCACGCCGCCCTTGAGCCCGAAGAAGTGGCTGCACCAAGACGCCAACCCTCAGTCAGTCAGTACGCGCGACCACACAACACCACACAACACCCCCCACAACGCACCGATGGACGAGCCCCGGCGCGCTACTGCCGCTGCTGTTATTGCCGCCTCCGGGCATGGGCTCCGATATTGGAGCTCCGAAGTTGAAGTGGCGGTTCGTGCGCACAAAAACCGTTACAAACACTCCACTATATTGTCGCGTGGTCCACACCAATACATATTCGACTGTACCACCCAAGTGGTACACCGGTCAGCGCCAGCAGAATTTTCCGCTGCGCTCCACCACGTGATTCCTCGCTTCCCCTTTGGCGTCCAGTGGCTCGCTAGAGGCAGAATCTTCGACCGCGTCGACCAAGGTGAGTCCCCGCGCAGCAGCAGCAGGAGGCAGGGGGGGACGCAGACGCCGCCTCACAACTCACGCGGCGTGGCGGTGCGCAAGCTGCGCCGCCTCCCCCGCAACATGCACTAGCGCTGAGTGATTCCAAGTTAATTCATTTAACGCCTTCCTTCCTTCCTTGGCCGCTGTGTGGCAGCAGAGCAAAGATGCCGGAACTCGTGCAGAAGCACCTGGCGGTGCAGGACCTGAGCAAGCTGAAGCTGGAGGAGCTGACCCCGCTCACGCCCGAGGTCATCAGTCGCCAGGCCACGATCAACATCGGCACGATCGGCCACGTCGCGCACGGCAAGTCCACGGTGGTCAAGGCCATCTCGGGCGTGCAGACCGTGCGCTTCAAGAACGAGCTGGAGCGCAACATCACCATCAAGCTGGGCTACGCCAACGCCAAGATCTACCGCGCCGAGAACGGCTCGGGCATCGGCTGCTACCGCGCGTTCGGCAGCTCCAAGCCCGACCGCTTCACGGACGAGAACGACGACAAGACGGTGTGGGTGCTGCAGCGCCACGTGTCGTTCGTGGACTGCCCCGGGCACGACATCCTCATGGCCACGATGCTCAACGGCGCCGCCGTCATGGACGCCGCGCTGCTGCTCGTCGCCGGCAACGAGGTGTGCCCGCAGCCGCAGACGTCCGAGCACCTGGCCGCCATTGAGATCATGCGCCTCCAGAACATCATCATCCTGCAGAACAAGGTGGACCTGATCAAGGAGGACGCCGCCGTGGCCCAGCACGAGCAGATCAAGAAGTTCGTGGCCGGCACGGTCGCCCACGACGCCCCCATCATCCCCATCTCGGCCGTGCTCAAGTACAACGTGGACGTCGTGTGCGAGTACATCTGCCGCAACATCCCCATCCCGAAGCGCGACTTCACGTCCAAGCCCAAGCTCATCGTCATCCGTTCGTTCGACGTCAACAAGCCCGGCGAGGACGTGGAGAACCTCAAGGGCGGTGTCGCCGGTGGCTCTATCCTCGAGGGCGTGCTGCGTGTCGGCGACGAGATCGAGGTGCGCCCCGGTATCGTTAGCAAGGACGAGGAGGGCAAGATGACCTGCGTGCCCATCTTCTCGCGCATTGTGTCGCTGTACGCGGAGAAGAACGACCTGCAGTTCGCCGTCCCCGGTGGTCTCATCGGTGTAGGAACGCACATTGACCCGACGCTCACGCGTTCGGACCGTCTGGTGGGCCAGGTGCTGGGCCTCAAGGGCAGCCTGCCGCACGTGTTCACGGAGCTGGAAATTAACTTTTACCTGCTCAAGCGTCTGCTGGGTGTCAAGACCCAGGAGGGCAGCAAGGCCTCCAAGGTGCAGAAGCTGTCGAAGGCTGAGGTGCTCATGGTGAACATTGGCTCCACGGCTACGGGTGGCAAGGTGCTGGCTGTCAAGCAGGATCTGGCCAAGATTCTGCTCACGGTTCCCGTGTGCACGCAGGAGGGAGAGAAGATCGCTATCAGTCGTCGTATTGACAAGCACTGGCGCCTCATCGGTTGGGGACAGATCCGCCGTGGCAGCCGGATCGAGATCGCCGACTCCGAATAGATACATATCCCGTCCTGCTCGCCTCTTGTCGCCGCAGAGAAGAGCAAGTCATCAAGCGCGCCAGAGGATAGGGAAACAGGAAAGGATCAGATGGAGATGGAAGAGAGAATGCGGAGTCTGCAGCTCGTGTAGTATGGTAATTCCAGTCTCATGCATTTCGTTCTCCCGTTTCACGTAATGAAGAATGCGAAGTGGAAAGAGCAGACTATTGCAAGGTACATGTATGACTAGCAGACTTGCGGCTGCTTTGTCTATCTAGCACAAGATGGATATCAAGGAAGCATGATATTTGCACCTCGACTCCACCGATCTAATGCAACTGCGGTAAATGAACAAGACCGTCGATCAACAACACCCAGCGTCCTTACTGGGCGTAGACGTAGATGGCGGGCTTGCCCGGCGATGCCGTCTCCATCTTCTTCTCATCCGCGTTGGGGATCTCCTCACCAACGTAGTAGAACTGCGTGAAAGGCAAACAAAAAAATCATTAGCAACATTGTTCTGATAAGTACCATTGTAGCAACTCCATCGTACGTCAATGTCCTGGAGGTCCAGCGACCGGCAGAGGTACAACTTGTTAGAGGCAAGCACGCTCTTCTGGTCGTACGGCATCCTGCGAGCAAACGTACACAACAAAAAGTGAGCTATCGCGGTGCATCAAGATGAAAACTGCGTAAACATACCTCAGCTCCAGAGCCTCGCGGCCGCGCAGCTCGGCCTCCGCCTTCACGAAGGCAGCGAACTGCATCACGTTCTTGGTCAACTTCTTCAGCGAGTCCTCCTTCGAGATTTCGCCCTTGAGCTGCTTCATGAAGTCAGCGGGGAACTGCTTCGTCGCATCATCGAACAGGCCGTCCATGAACACGAGCACCTTCTGCTGCCACTCCGGGAACTCCGTAGTCAGGTACACCTGAGCGTGCGTAGGCTTCTTGGCCGGCTCGGCCGGGGCAGCGCCCTTCTTGCCCTTCTTCTTGTTGCCGCTCTTAGCAAGAGCCTCACGGAAGCTGCGGGTAACCTTGTTCAGGAAGTCACCCGCACGCAGAAGTGCGTGGTCGACCTCCTCGGTGGCAGGCCAGGCGGCCACCGAGACGAAGCCCTCCTTGCCAATAGCGGTCCACATGTACTCGCAGAAGTGGGGGCAGATCGGCGAGAAAATGATGAGCTGCGACTCAATGAAGCGCATGATGACGTCGTGGTGCATCGGCACCTCGCTGCGGCTGCAAATGTCACGGTACGAGTCACGAGCGATCTGGTACTCGAAGAAGCCCGTGTGAAGACCCTCACGCCACTGAAGACGCTCGTAGAACGACGCCGTGGTGCTGATGAGGTTGTTCATCTGGTTCATGAACACCTTGTCGTTGAAGTTGAGCTCACCCGTACGCAGCGACGCCTTGTCTTCCACCGTACGCTTGATCCACTCCTCCTCCGTCGTGAGACGCAGGATGGCCATGCGGCACGTGTCCAGCGCGTAGTTAGCGTCGTCCATGCCATCACCCGCGTCAGCGCAAGCGAAACGAGTAGCATCAGCACCGAACTCAACAGCGCAGTCCTTGAGCGTAAGGAAGTTGCCCATGGACTTGGACATCTTCTTGCCGTCCACCTGCACGTGGCCGTTAGTGAAGAAGCCACGCGGCCACTTGGACGGGTCATCACGCCAGATCTCAGCGTGGTTGTACAGGCACATCGTCAAGTGGTTGCGGATCAGGTCCTTGCCGGACGCGCGCACGTCAACGGGGTACCAGTACTCGAACTCGTCACGGATCTGCTTCAGCACAGCCAGCGGGATCGTGGACTCCGTGGGCGGCGACGCCTTCAGGAAGATGTAGTCGAACACCTCCTTGGTCATCTGCTCGGGCTTAATGCCGTGCGGGCCCAGCTTGGAGCCGTCCAGGTTGGCCTGCAGGTGGTGCGCGATGGTGTAGTAGGCCATGTAGATGGTCGAGTCCGTAAGAGACTCCACCACGAACTCGGGGTCCCACGGGAGACGCGTGCCCAGGCCGGACTGACGGCACGGGGCCCACTCCTTCAGCCATCCGAGGGTCGACTTGTACTCGCCAAGCGCCACCGGGTTGTAGGCGTCGAAGGTCTCCGGGTTGCTGATGTGCTCCATCACACGCTTCTTCCAGTCCTCAGCGCCGTAGGTCAGGTACCACTGGTCCAAGTGAGCAACCACACACTCGTCGCCGCTGCGCGACATCACCAGCGACTCCGGCTCCCAGTACGGGATGGCGTTGCCAGCGTCCAGCAGCTCCTGACGCATAACAGCCTTGGCATCGCACACCTTTTGGCCCTTCTGGGAACCGACGAGGAGGACACCCTCGTAGAAACCCTTGAGGTACACGAGCTCCTTGGCCTTGGCGAGCTTGTCCTTGTCGTTCTGCGACACGATCTTGAGGTCGTTGCAAACCTTCTCGGCAGCCATGTCGCCGAAGCCCGGAATCTCGATGATAGGCACGGGCTCGTACGGCAGCACCATGTGGTCCGCAATGCCGTACTTCTCACGCAGAGCAGGCTTCTGCTTCAGGTCACGGAACGCGGCGAAGTCATCCGGCGAGTCGGACGGCACGCTCATGACCACACCCGTACCCTTGCCCATGGAGATGGTAAGCAGCGGCAGCGTGTAGATCGTGTCGTACGGCGCGTTGGGCGCCGAGAGCGGCAGGCCGAGCAGGTCCCAGCCCTTCATCTCGAGCAGGCACTCCTCCTTGCCCCAGGCGCGCGAGTACTCCTGGTGGGCCAGGTTGCGCGCGGCGCGGCGGCTCATGACGAACACGTCGTTGTCGTCGTTCATGAGGAAGGCGCCGTAGTCGCCCTCGGGCAGCACAAAGCAGTTGGTCTGGCCGTAGAGCGTCTCGGGACGTAGCGTGGCGGCGGCCAGGTACACCTTCTTGCCGCTGAGCGCAGCGAACTTCTCCGGGAACGGCTCCTGCACGCGCAGCTTGGCGAGCGTGTACTCCTGGGGGCCCACGCCCTCGCCCGAGGCGCGGTCGTGGTCCGTGCAGCTCTGTCCGTCCAGGATCGAGTAGACGCTGGGGCGCTTGCCGCGCACGATGCGGCCCTGCTCGTTGAGCTTGTTGAGCTGCCAGGTGACGAAGGCGTCGTAGAAGGGGTTGACGTCCGTGGTGATGAAGGAGCGGCGCCAGTCGATGTTCATGCCGAAGCGCTTGAGGTCGGCCATGGCGTGCGGCGGGAAGTACTGCAGCCAGTAGAGCGGGTCGTGGAACTTGGGGATCTCGTCCTCGGGGATGTGCGAGATCTTGAGGATGTCGTACTGGTGCACGACGCCGCCCGTCTTGGCGGCGGCCTTGGACTTCTTGCCGTGGGCCTTGTCCAGCGAGCCCTCGGCGCTCTTCTTGGGCCCCTGCTCCTCGTCGTCGCGCGAGAAGTCGGGCGGGTTGCCGTACGTCTCGAGCTCGCGCTTGAGCTTGTTGGCGGCGGCCTGGATGGGCATGCCCGTGCAGTGGAAGCCGAAGGGGAAGATGACGTTCTCGCCCTTGAGGCGGTGGTAGCGCGACGCGAACTCCACCTTCATGAGCGTGAACAGGTGGCCCACGTGCAGGTAGCCGTTCATGTACGGGTACGGGAACGTCACCATGTACTTGGCCTTGCTCGGGTCCGGGTCCGACTCGAAGAGCTTCACGGCGTCCCACTTGGCGATCACCTCGTGCTCCATGTCGATCAGGTGGTCGCGGCGCGCCATCTTCTTGGCGGGCGCGGCGGCGCCGTCCTCGAGCTGCACGTCCTCCATCTTGACCGTCACGTTCTCCATCGCAAGCTGCTGCGGCTCTGCTCTGCTGCTGGCTGGGCCTTCCTCTCTTCCTTCCTCGGCGGGCGTTGCGGGCCACTGAAAGATTGTGAGGGAAACTGCTGGGCGACGTCAGCGCCCAGGGGAGAGTGGCACGCCATAAATGTAGGATAGGCTGTATGGTAGGATCGGCCGCTGATTGGAGAAAAGTACTGTTGAAGTACTATTTTGGAAGATTGCATAGATGCGATGGTTATCAAGGCGAACCACAAGAAGGGTCTTGTGGTGCAGGTCGTGGGTGCGACGCGATTGTGTTTGTTTTGCTGGTCATGCTGCACTGTGAACTGCTAGGGTACTATAAACGCAAATGCGCCGCCGCTCCACTGAAGGACCTTCAACGGCGCCGCCGATCAAGCCATAACAGTGATTGCGCAAATGATACCATTTCTATGCAAACACCGAAGACAATATTAATATCAGAAGGTTGTAATACTCATATATTATATACGACTACATTGCTATTTCTAGTACTATATCACAATTTACATGTTCGATACTGCTCTACATGCGGTGACCCACATACCGTAACCCGGTTACCGTACCCCGTGTCAAGTGTATCCGTCCAGTACTGCCGCCGATGAGCTCAAGCGCGGACCGGCAGGCTGCGCGCTTGAAGCGCCGCGCCGAGCGCCTCGGCCCGCCGTCGCGCGCGCACAGCAGCTCCGTGGGCGGCACCAGCAGCACCGACAGCAGCAGCAGCAGACACAACAGCGCGATGGGCTCCCGCGACGCCTTCTCGTCGCGCGCGCGCGGCGCCAGCCTCCCGACCCACAGCGTCAACGGCGGCAGCAGCAGCAGCGACAGCCTGCGACGGCCGCCACCGGCGCCATCCGCCCACTCGTCCACGTCCGCCACCGCCGTGGCCATGAGCACGCGCCGCGGCTCCAGCGCGCGCAGCCCGCGCGACATCAACGTGCTGGTGGACAAGCTGCTGGCCAAGGTGCACGGCGCGCCGTCCGCCATCACCACGCGCCGCACGGTCGTGCGTCTGCACGACGCCGTGGCCGGCGCGGCTCCCGCCGACTCGGTGCGTGCTGCAGCCGCCGGTGCCGAGGTTTTAGCTGCTCTGACGACCTTTTGCTGCGCAGTTCTCGGTGCTGGAGAAGATCAAGCGGAAGGTCGCGGCGGACGCGCCGCAGTTCTACGCCAACTCGCAGGAGACGCTCACGAGGCTCCACGAGGTCTACTCGCGCTTCGTCAAGTTCAAGAATCTGGACAAGAAGACGTGCGGTGCAGTTTTTTTTTCTTTTTTCTTCTTCTTTTCTTCTTTTTTCATGGGTCTTGTGCTGATTTTTTTTATTTTTATGTGTTTAGTGAGGCGTTGCTGCTGCTGTATGGGTTGATGGATACGGTGCCACCGCCGCCGCCTCAATTGGAGAATGTCAATAGCTACCAGGACGTTGAGCCCATGAGCGTGGACAATTTTGGAGCGCGTGCGTCGATGCCGGGCAGCTTGGACAGCTCTGTTTCGGAGAGGAGTGGAGAGCTGGGGGCACACCATCGGTCACAGTCGATGCCTGGAGTGCCGCCTTTCACTTTTGGAGGACAAGTCGCAGCATCGCCGGTTGCAGCGGTGGACCAGGCGAAAACGGATCTGGATTCGCTCGAGGACTCGTTCAAGTTTGCTGTCGGCATCGCTCCGGTGCACAAGACAAACAGAGGGAAAGGCAGCCCTCGTACAGGCACCAGTCCTCGTACACACACAGGTGCACATTCTGGGACGGTCGCTCCAGGCCCCATGCGATCTCCCAGCGGCGCAGGCCGCTCGTCCTTCGACGTGCCGGAGGAGGTTTTGCTGCGGGACGTCCTGTATGCGTTGCAAGCCGTGGAGTCGCGGTATTTGTACTTCGACGACGCGGCTGATCGATTTCAGATCACGAGGAGTGTGGGCGTTCCGACGCGTAAGTACAGATATGCACTTCTGGTAGATTGAGCTGGATGCTTACGCTTTGATGTGTGTAATCTTTTTGTTAACAGCAATGCGCGAGCTGATTCACATGCTATGTGACCTGGGTTGGTTGTATCGGAAGATTTCGGAGTACATCAAGCAGCACCGCGAAGAGTTAGCGTTTGGCCTGGTTGGTTCCTTTGTTCTTATCGAGGAGTTTTATAATAAAGGCAACAACTTACCCTTCGTATTTTGTTGCGAACGTAGGTGGGCCAAAGCTTTTGTCATGTGCTCAACACCGTGCTGACGGATTATTTCCGCCTGATAGCAGTCCTGACGTCTCAGATCGATGAAGATGCCGAAACAAGGCAGCCACATGAACGGGCACTTAGTAGCCTTACTTTGCGGACTTTGATCGTATGGATTCAGGACCCACTAGATAAAATGCGCTTAATGGCTCGTCTAATCGACAGGTAAACAGGGCTGTTCAGAGGTGCTGCTAAAACATTCTGCAACTAATTCTCATGTGTTACCGTAGTGTCGAAGGCCTTCGGGGTGGCGCGCTTGCATCAGGTATTCACTCGCACGTGTTGCACGGTGATCCAGATGTGTCGCAGTCGGTCCAAAGCGTGATGAAGCGAATTGCTGCTCCAATCATTCGCATGATTAAACGCTGGGTTTTTGAAGGAGAGCTCGAGGATGTACACGTAGGTTAACCTTGTGTTCACACTACTTGTATGTCCTCATAAGGATCTAAGTACCCCCTCTATGCTTTGTCCTTGGATTCACAGGGTGAGTTTTTCGTTGTGGCAGATTCGACAGTGAGTGACGACCAATTCTGGGCCAAGAAATACACTCTGAACCGGAAGATGGTGCCAACTTTCATCTCGATGTACGTTCTTTTATTTGCTTGACGAATGCGTTTATAATGATGCATCACTAACACGATCTGCCTCACTGTTGCTTCGTTTGCGTGAAAATAGTGAGCTCGCGAGGAAAATTCTGATCATTGGAAAAAGTATCAACTTCATTCGCCAGTGCTGCGGAAATGCTGATGTACGTGAATTTTAGGTATTGTAGTTTAAAGTCGCCCCTTTTGCTCATAGATGTGTTCGGTTTTATGCAGTGGGTCATGGATGCTGCGCACGAAGGCTCCGTGATTGGAATGGATGCCGAAGATGAAGGGGCTAATTTTGCGGAGCTCAAGCGTCTCGAGACAATGATTGAGAATGTGTCGAACTCTACGAACGAGTACCTGATTCGCACGCTGATGGAGAAGTATCGACTTCTGGATCACTGCCAAGCATTGAAACGCTATCTGTTGCTCGGACAGGTTTGGTGTGGCTGTAAAATATTGGTTCCTTCTCCAGTCTAATGATACAACTGTGGCTTCACATGTCCTACTACGGCGATTGCCTTACAGGGAGACTTTATCCAGTACCTGATGGACCTCTTGGGGCCAGAGTTGTCCAAGAGAGGATCGCAAGTGTATCGGCATACGCTTACGAACGTGCTCGAAACCGCGTTAAATGCTTCCAATGCGAAGTTTGAGGTAAGGATCATTTTGCAGAAGCTTTTACTGAGCTGTTCTTGACCCTGGCACACTTTGATTTTAGCCAGCGGACATCTTAGGACGTCTAGATGTTGAACTGCTTCAAGGGTCCTCGGGTGAGTATTGTCCTGTATTTGTACTGCAGAAGAACGGTGCATATATAACGGAATGATTTTGTGCCCTTTGCGAACAAACTGTTGTGCAGCTGACACTGGATGGGACATCTTCAGCTTGCATTATAATTTGCAAGCGCCAGTGAATAGCGTTATTCCTGCCTCCTCGATGCTCCAGTACCAGCAAATCTTTGACTTCTTGTGGCGACTCAAGCGAGTAGAGCACTCGTTGTCTGCGTCATGGACAAAGGACATGAATCTCGGACATGAGGTTCAGGTACGGCTGACTGGTATTGCTATTTGCGACTGTGCTTTAACCTTCACGATCTTCTGTGCAAATTGCAGGGATGTGTACCAGGGATTCGACCTGTTTTGCATAGGAGTCAGCTGGTGCGATCTGAGATGATCCACTTTAGCACCAATCTTTTGAACTACATGATGTTTGAGGTAATACTGTCGAGCACAGCTAATTGCCAATGGGTTTTCTGATACTCACTTCAATGCCTATGCCTGGCTGTTATAGGTTCTCGAAATTGCCTGGCACAAGCTGGTGAAGGATCTGAACGCCGCAAAAGACTTGGACGAGCTAATCGAAAGCCACGCAGCATACATAATCTCCATCAAGAAGAATGTAAGAAATGGAATGTTTCCTTCATCATGAGATCGATGGCATAAAAGGCTGACGGTTGAATTCGTGTATGTTTCTAGGGCTTCATGATGAAGGAGTCGAGAGAGCTTCTGAAACAGCTGAAGCTCATTTTTGCAACCATCATCAGATTTTGCAAGGCACAAGAAAACTTATACACAACTGCTATGCATGCTAAGCAAGTGGAAGGAATGCGTCAGCAGCTAATTGGGCGCCGAGAGCTTGATGTACGCTATCATGTTTCTCTTCTAGCTCAAGTTGTCTTGTTAGGAACTAACTGGCGTGTTTTGAAGGGGTCGTGGGGAATACCAGAGGAAGACGAGTACAGCGTGCAATCAGAGCAAGATACGTTCGGGGCCAACTCAAAGATTTTACGCCAAATTGAAGAGATTTCAGAGGAGTACAGTAACCAATTCCTGGAGCTCCTCGAAATTGTCAAGCAGAACTCCACTCGGTACGCAGCGCTGGTTGTTACGTGTCTCTTCTTGGGCTAATACGTTAAAATGGGTCTGATTACGTGCAGAGGTTCACAAAGCCTGTCATTCTTGATGTCGCGCTTTGATTTCAACGAGTTTTACCTCAAGAAGGTCACCCCTCCGATGGACGCAGATGAATGAACGGTTAAGGTGACAGTAACAACTTGTTTCGAAGTATTCGTTACCTCAAGCGTTTGTTAGCAATTGTCTTTCATCAACTGTGTTAATCCAGGAGATCTCTTAAGAAGTAGCAGAGTTCGTTGTCGGCAACGTTGACGCCCTTGTTGATGGAAAATAGATCTTCTAGGCGACGAACCATATCCAGCGTACAACTGACAGATATCGAGTTTCTGAACGTATCTTGCACACTTTGGTTCGAGAAATCTACCGCTCCCAAAGTATCGTTCACATTGTCTTGGCTGCCGTCGCCACTCGAAGGCTCAACTCCACGGAAAAGCTGTTGAATTTGACACAATAGCGAGCGAAGAATTGTCGGGAAAGCGTTGCGATCAATGAGGAGTGAGTCTTCATCTTCCATCTGAGTTCGCAATTTGCTTAGAGCTGTTTTCAAGTGTTGTACCGCCTGTCGATCCACATTGCCCCTCTTGCTGAGCAAAGGAGAAGCTGCAAACTTCTCCATCCGGGCAATTGCGTCGGCGTTGCCCGCAGCGGGTGAGTCTTCAGCAATGGACGCTTTGGTTGTGCCAAGCGTGAAGTAAAACGTTAGCTTGTCGTTGCGCGCGGTGTCA
The DNA here is from genome assembly GCF_018691715.1 of Phytophthora cinnamomi. Taxonomy (NCBI): domain Eukaryota; phylum Oomycota; class Peronosporomycetes; order Peronosporales; family Peronosporaceae; genus Phytophthora; species Phytophthora cinnamomi. The sequence goes on from NW_027150937.1 coordinate 1,263,249, forward strand.
CCGACTCGTGAAGAAAGCACGGGGGCGAGGTCTTGTCCCCAAAGAGCACATACCATTCCAGCGCGGATTTCAGGATCAGAGGAAGGGACAGCAGGGAGATCCATCAAACAAGCAATACGCGAGTATGTCGAGTGATGTTGCACCAAAAAGGAGTGAAGAAGAACGCACGTGTCCTGAAGCGCTGTGGTGCTAACCGGGAGAATGTGTTGCATACGCAGCAGACGCACAAAGTAGTTGACAATTGCAGCTACATCGGGAGCTTTGCTGTTCGTCAGTGGTGGGGCGGAGGCGTCCACTTTTGCGTCGGTCTGGGCATTGATGGAAGCAGAAACTGATGCCGGCAGTTTCTCCACGGATGTGATAGTGCCATTCTGCAATTCAAGTGTGTCGAAGAGCACTGCCTCGTGCTTTTGAACTTCCAACGCCAGATTCAAGTAGTGAAATGCTGCTTGAACGTGCGTGTCTTCGTTACCCGGAACCAGCTTCAGACCAAACAGATCAACCAGCTCAATTAGGGCCAACCGTACCAACTGGCGATCATACACTTCTTCAATCGACGACTTGATGCTCCCTGTGAAAGCTTCGACGCATTCTTCAAACCGCTGTTCCAGATTTTTCTCGCCATGTACCGGTGACACAGATGCAGATGAATCGATCTTGGTCACGGTTCCGTACAACTTTTTCGAGAGCAACACCCCCTTCAATAGCAGAAGTCGCGCTTTGACTATTGACATCCGTTGCGTAGTGTGGTCAAGAGCTCGAATACCATTTTCAACGGAGCGTAGGGCCCTCTCCTGACGCGCTTGTACGCTCTCGCTGTCACAGTTCAGAGGAGACTCGAGTAGCACCTGCGCTAAATCAGCGTGGACCTGAACGAAGTCGGGAATTCCAGGTCGATACAAGTTGAGCCTCTCTAAAGACTGCGGGTGATCAGAACTAACACCGATCCAGCCGTCATGTTCTAGCAAGGCATCCAGCACATGTTCAGCTTCACTCAGCCGTTCGTTGACTGCGTGCAGTGCGACCGGCTGGGATGACAAGAGCGCTTTTGATCGAAGAAGCGAACTCAGCGCTTGCAGGGTGTGGACATACGTGAGCGAAGCAGACGTATGGTAAGCCAAAGCTTCTTGTCGCAAAACGAAGAGTTTGCTTTCGGTCTTTTCACGCTCACCGAGGAAAACTTCGGTCTGCAATCTCAATGACTCGAGATGTTGTCGGAGGTGCTCTTCGCCAGTGGTTTTTGCTTCTTCAATTGCAACCTCGGCAGCCTCAAAGGCAGCGCGATGGTTTGTCTGGGCAAGCGAACAAGCGACGGTTTGAGCTCGACATTTGGCAACAAATGTACCGCGAGCAAGCACCAGCGAGAACTTCAACTTCTGGTCGAGTTCCAAGTGCAATTGGTGTTCAGGGTCGCTAGGGATCGCGTTGTATTCGCTGATGGCATCCATCGTGCTTGACCTGGAAGCACCCCACTCGCCTTCATAAAAAGCAAGGTAACTCAACTGCAGGTGAATGTCAGCTCGGATGCGGTGAAGCTGAAGCTGTTCCCACGAAAACCTCTGTGCTGGATGCTCTGTATCAGTGTCTCCATCAGTTGGGTCAGTTCCATTGTTTCTGGGGGTTTGAGCTGGAGGAATCGACGTCTCACTGGGTTTAATGAGCAATAGCATCGATTGGGCTAACTTCTTGGCTGCAGAGCGAGTTATCGCTGTGTCACGGTCGTATCGGCTCTCGTGGCGAGCTAATCCGACAGCTAGGTGCAAAATCACCACTAAAATGTGCCCCACCAGAGCTTCGTGATAATACCTTTTCAGGTCTGACAGCGCTTGCTCCGCGTTAAGCGAGATCAACCAGTTCAAGGCGGCTCGATTACTTTCGTCCAGAATGGGTTTGCTGTCGTGGAAAATGAGAGTATCCAACTCTGGTACACCGCTGTTACTGCGGGGCGTAGCCCCACCGCGCATCAACTTCATAACAACTTGGAATGCTTCTTGGAAACGCCCACATTGGACAAGTGCTTCGACACGAAACCTGCGAGCGTTTGCGACGTGATTTGCATCCTCAAGGCAGTACTCCGCCACGTACTCATACCCAGTGATGATGGGCATCGCAGTGGCAGCATACTGCTGTCCGTACAGGAGCAGCACTTCTGGAACCAGCACCAGCATGATACCAAGCATGAACGGGGAGACTCGGTCGGGGTCTGTCAGAAGTTTTCGTCCTGGCCAGAACTGTCCAAGCATCCGATACGAACCAAACAGGAAGCATTTGGTCGGGTGAGGCAGCGAGCAGCCGTAGAATTGCGTGAAGATAGCTGCTGCCATCAACGCGTAGTCGATCGCTTTGTGCAGTTTGTCGCCGGATGAAAGCATGACCAACTTCGAGAGTACGCAACAGCATTGCATGCCCACCCAGAGTTCGTCCCCAGCAATGTTATCCTTGTTCGCACTTTCAAGAAACTGGTCAGCAGACGGAGTTAGGACGTCTCGCCACGACGCTCCGACGTTAAGTGTGCTGAAGGCATTATCCAGCGACTCGAGCCAACTCTTGATAGCTGACTTTACATCTCCACAGGCCAGGTGGAAGTCTCCTGCTTCTTGTAGCGCCTGGCAAACTATTCGCTTTTGGCGTTTTTGCCGCGATAGAATCACACAACGGTTGTAAGAAGCCACGATCTGCCGTCGAAGTGCTAGCAGTTTATCTTGATGACGATGAGCGTTGACCACATCAGCAGTGCGCTTATCCAGACAACGATACTTTTCAACAAGCTCGTGGCAGGTGTTTAGCGCTTGATGGCTCTTGTTGATGGCGTTCGATAGTTCGTCGTAGATGTCCGAGAGATCAGCCAGTTTTTCCCGTTCAAGGTCTCGATCAGCGGTGAGTTCTTGAATATGTTGTTCCATTACCTGCTTGTTGGCTCGGAACGTGATCTCCTCGGGCGAAAGCACTTCTTCCACTACAAGTCGCGATTTTTTCTTTTTCTTTTTTGCTTCTTGCTCCTGGAATGCGGTGATGTAGGCGTTCAACTCCTCTTGTGCTGTTGTCAAGAGTACTTCCTTGTGATTCACGATCTGCTGCTGCGCATAAATCAAGATGGGGAAGTTCTGTTCGGAGAATCGACTGCCCTCGGCGCTGCTGCCGCACAAGGAGTGATATCTGCTTCCTTTCTGCACGATGCTTTTCCAGTCCTGGAACGAGCAAAACACTCGCAAGCAGTACGCCATGAGCTGCGTAAACCAAGTTTGGTCAACGTTCAGTGCGCTAGTTGCAGCGTACACCACGGTCGAGAGCGCCATTGATTGTTCAGTCGAGGCAGGAGCTGGCGAGTTTGATGTTGTAAGGGGCACAACAGTCGTGGATGCTGCCTTTTGATCTTGAGATCCATTCATCACGGTGTCCATCATATCCAGCAATGCGTCAATGCAAGTGGAAAGCTGCTCAAGCCTCATACTTGACGTGCCAATTCGACTTGGCGCGACCCACGCTAACCAAATTGCGTTCCAAAGCTGTTGGGACACAGCTTGAAGTCCTTGCCAGCAACTGGCTAGCCGGAACAGCTTGCAGCACCCCGCAGTCTTTTCCAATAGCTCACCAAAAAGTCGGTCAACTTCGCTCACCTCTGATGCGTCACTTGGATCAGCCTGGGCTGTGAGTGTCTCTTGATCTTCGGTGGGTTTGTTTTCTTGGGGTGTGCTCGCTTCGAATATGTTGCTGGGTTTGGCTGCGTCGCTTGCTGCGTCTTCGTCATTGTTGTCAGCGTGGAGCAAGTCGTACGTGCAGTCCTCCGTATTTGGGCCATTTGCTGTATCAACTTCCTCAATTGTGGCGCAAAGTTTAGCGATCTTCCGGTACTGTGGACAGATCCAAAAGATTAGATTCACCCGTGAACAATATCTCGAGACAATCCGATGAATAGCTTACCAGTAGCATCGACTGAATGAAGAACAACTCACCGCACCACCGATACAAGTACTCGTCGTCAGTTCCGGTTAGTGCATCTGGGGCCGTTCTTTCGGTCTCGGGGATCTCACTCTCTTGGTCAGGCCGAGAACTGAGTATGTTAGTTTCATCCGCAACAGCGACGCCCCTAAGCTCTGGCAGAAGTGCTCCACCGCCAAGCGAATCAAGGGTAGCTCGAAACTGGTTGCTTATGTCTCCTGCCACCTTGAGCGCTGAGAGGAGCTTGTCCATTTGAGACGTTTCACTTGCTCCAGATCCTAGTACTGCGCCACAAACTTTGCTCGCAAACTCGATGGTTCGACGGTCTGAAGAGCTGTGCTGCTCAAGCGTGGCAAAAACTTTTGTAAGGTCATTCCCGGAAGCATGGAGGAGCCCAGTTAAGCTCTGCATCGACCTTGATTCTCCTTTATCCGTCTCGCCAGCACTTCTCGGAGTGGCTTGTGGTGTATTACTCTGGCTTTTGTCCTTGGGGGCAGCAGTTGCAGTTCCTTTCGCCCCGCGAGGAGTAGGTGCAGAAGCTGCTGGGGCCGCAGGAGTAGATACATCTGGCGCTGCCGAGAGTAAGTTGCTGGCCAATTTGAACAGAGCCACAACTTCGCACAAACTGTCGTCCTCTTCACTATGCACTACGCTGCCAGAACGATTCTGCTCCGATTGCGTGTGGCTTTGAGCGCCCCCAACGATGAGTGGAATAATGACCCGAGAGATGTCATTGTGCGCTTCTTGCGCGATTCGGAACAGCTCGAATCCTACACGCGCACAAATGTTGCGAGTGTCGCCGTCCCATTTCTCGCTTGGAATCACGTGAAGTGCCTGTGTAGCATCAATATGAAGCAGTGAGAATCAGAAGCCCAGCATTTATGCAGGTAAGTTAGCTTACCTGGTAGAACGTCACGAGTGCGGTGAATGTTAAGCCATCGCAACTACCTTTCAAGTGTAGCAAAGGCAGCAAGAGGCGGTATCCTTTGAAGCACAACACACGAATCGCTTCCAGGTTGTCTGTTGCGCAGGCGATCTCAACGGCCATGGAGATTTTACGACTATCTTCGAGTGCCTTTGTCTGTGTCATTGTCAATGACTGAGCGTCCGCGTCGGATGTTGTGATAAGCTTGCCTCCTCGTTCCAGATCACCAGGGTCATCGTGACACAAAACGAGTAGAGCTTGAATGCAGAGGTTTAGTATTGGTATGGGAAACTGGGCCACAGTGTCGCGCTTTAGAGCTTGTCTGTAAAATGGATTTGACATCCAAGAAGGTCGTCCAGCACACACATGCGAAACTACAGCGTTATACAGGTAGTGTGCAGCCTTGTTGGCTCGGCCTGCAAGCTGAGTGTCGTAGCAAGCCTTGGCGAGATACCCATAGCACATTGGCAACGGCACAGGATTGAGCGCTACCACCGGTTCCGAAGTTTCACCAATGGAGTTGATAACTTCGTGCTTGCTGTCGAAAGCTGCTACAGCGAAGACGTAGCTTTCGTTGGGCAGCAGGCCTGAAATCGTCACGTCCAAATGCGGAGGGTACACGGGGGCTGCAGTTCCTGTTAGGTGATTGCTGTTGAGCGAAACTGCGGTGCCCACCCCCGTGGCCTTTGCAAATACCATGTAATACTCCACACCCCGCTTCCGAAAGGCTGGCAACGATGGACGAAACTCCACTACTTGCACCGTGATTGCCGAACTTGATCTAGAGATTACGATAGGTGCAAGAGGAACGACTGACTCTGCAGCTTCCGGATTCCGCGCGGAAGCTGAAGCTAATTGTCGGTAAAGCCTCTCCTCTTGCTGTTCTACTTGCAGTAGTAGCTGCATACTCTCGTCTGCGATTGCAAGGCGCTCCTTCAACAACTTCTGCGGATGAACAAGGCGCTGAATATTCAAAAGAACTTTTGCATAGCCATTTTGGTCGCATTCTTCGGCGAGCTTGATCTCGGCAGCAGATAGCACGCTGTTTGCTTGAATGGGGATCCCAGCTGTGCCGATTGGGGCTGTGGAGTTGGTTTGAGGAAGGACATCTACCATCGAGGCTGCCTGAAGCTCCAGGCGGTACGAAAGCAGCATTAAGTCAACTTGAACACAGCACAAATCTTGATGTAAACCACCAAATTGAGACCCTGTGCCACGCACCCCAACGCGATCTCGTGGGTGAGCTCCATCGTCGGGGGCTTTATTTACTTGATTTGAGCCGCTCGAATCAACGATTGAGCAAGAGAATGAGAATCTGGAAATTGGCTCCGTAGCTCCTGGATCAGCTTCTCTGTCAACGATCGAGTGAAAGTGCGAAGTGAAGTTTACTAACTCGCTCCGACGTGAATTGATTCGCTCAAGGCATTGGCGCACCACTTGACTGCCTCTGCGTGCTTTCCCTCGGATCGACAAAAGCGTAGCCAAACGCAAGCAAACATGTCCGTGAAGCAATAGGTCTTCAAACTTCACGGCGGTGAACGTGAAGTGGATTGTCAGTAGTAATTCACACGTGAGACGCACGAATGACCTTGACATTTGAGGAGGATCGGTGGCATCCAACTCTTTCAGCATTGGAATCGCAAATTCACGCCACATTTGCAGCGCCACAGATGTCATCAACTCTTGGTTCGTACGCGAGATGGTGCCGTCGCCATGGAAGGCGCAGTCCTGCATGGCTTTAGACAATCGTACAAGAACTTTAGTCGCCGGAATTGCTCCGCCGGACACAGGCAGTTGTTGTCGTGGGTTGGTGCTCGATTCCAGGCGCTCGTCTTCTGAAAGAGATTCCCACGACAGCCAGGATTGCTGAATCTCATGAAGCGCCTCGAACAGCTCAAGCAAGCAGCTAATTATCGCGGCATCTCTCTCAAGTAAACTATCTGAGGTAGATTTTAGTCGTGCATTTGCACTTTGAATGAGCAGAATCATTTGATCATCGGGTTGTCCTAGTTGGAAGCAGTGTCGAATAGCAGCCAAGTGGAACGATATTGGGAAAACGGTTTTGTCTAGCGTTGACTGCGACAACAGTTCTTCTCCTTCGACCAAAGGCTTCAGCATGGGAGTCGTGATTTCCATGACGAACGCAAGCAGCTCCGACTGTGTCTCGTTCGTTGGCGGGTGGGGTGTGGAGGGTATCAGCACGAATGTACCTTGTCCGCCCTGCTTCTGCTTCGTTTCACGTGCCAAGCTCTCCATGGCATCAATAGCAGCTCGCATCTGGTCACGAACCGCGGGGAACGCTGCCTCGATCGTGCTTCTTGTGAATGGCTGGTGGCCTGCTGCAGCTTTCACTCGTGCCGCTAGCATAGCTGACGTGGTCTCAGCCTGGGTTAGTATTCGCTGTACTTCCACGGGCAAAGGTACGTCAAGCTCTTCCTCCTTGCGCAACCGCTGGACGACTTGTTGCAGGTAGGCCGCACAAGCCACGGCGGATTTGAGGTGCTGATCAGCTTTCGTCGTCTCTTTCAACGCCAAATCCTCATAGCAGTCGCAAATGGCTGAACCAAGTTGCAAACGCCACATGATGTACTTTGTCGTCGACAGCGCCACCGCAGATCCCATGGCCAGCAGACTCCACTTCAAATACGCGACGACTTCTTTTGAAAATCCCAACGCTTGAAGAGGCTTTGTAATGGAATAAATGAGCACAGAGCCATTAAGCGTCAACCACGAGAACTGCCCTGAGTGCTGCTGTTCCATAGTCACCGCTGTCTCCATTCCCAATCGCAGAAATGTCAACGCCTCTATCATTTTTTCAAGCCTTCCGGCATGTTTGACGAATCCATCGGACCGCTTTTGAACATGAAAGCAGCACATGGCCGCACCAAAAAGCGATCGGACGTACGCTTGGCCCTCAAGAAGACTCCGCTGCTTTTGCATTGGTGACGACGCAGCAAGGATACGTTCAAGAATACCTTGGGACCTACTGTCGCCGGATTCTTCCGGTGTTTTGTCCTTCATCTCGTCCAGTACAAGCACCTTTTCGTAGAAGAACATCGAGGCAGCTCGAAATTCCTGAGCATGGTAAAACTTGTCACCAAACACAAGAAGCAGTTCAGTTTTCTTTGCTGTGTTGATCTGTTCGGGAGTTGCTCGCATCAACCTGTCCACCAGAGGAGTCAACTTCTGAGCGACGTCACCAAAGAACGCCACTTCTTGACGTGCATTGACAACATCTTCTGGTGAGCCACCAAAGCTTTCAGAGGTCAACTCCTTGGATTGTTTTTCGCGTGTGTGCTGCAATACCGCAGTAAATTCGCGCGTGAACTGCTCCGCCACGATATCCGCGTCTGGTGCTCCATCTTCAGGTGATGAAGCTTTCGGGGCATTGTCCGACTCAATTCGGATCCGTGTCCCGACCTTCGACATCTAATCGCCTGCACCACCACCGATGCAGAGATGGACACGAATGGGCTTGGATCTACGACGTCGAGAAACGATATGACACGGATCTTCCTCTGCTAGTCGCGTAATGAAGGGTCGGTGGTAGGAGCGACTGTAGCCGAAAAGCGTTGAGATGTCGAAGCCGACGGCGTTAGCGGCGTTTGCAGCTAAGCAACAACGCGTTGAACTACTCGATGGTCTTAGCAAGGATGAAACAGGAGGTTCACCGAGTAGAAGTCTCGCGCAAGTGAAGGTTCTGTCATTGAAGGCACTTAAGGATGATGTTGGTGGGAACCGAAATCAGCTCAAGGGTCTAAATCCTCTCGGGGGAAGCAACGTCTTAGGGTCTCCGTCCAAGCCTCCGAAGGTGTTAAATGAACTTCGAGCTAGCGGTGATAGTCGAGCGCCATCTTCGCACAAGTTGGTAGGGATTGCGGGGACACTAGGATCATCGACGCTGACAGAGGCAGGCAAGATAAATACGGGCAATAGTGCCGAGCCGGTAGAGGTGCAAACAATGACTGAAGCAGCTACATCACGACGTACGTCAAGCCTGAAGCCCTTGGCTTCGACGGATAGCAGCAGCCAAGGCAAAAAACCTGGAGCAGAGATATCGCCACACGCCGGTGACGCACAAAAGGATCAAGATCATCTGACTAGCAAAATCGTTGCTCCACCAACTAATCCCGACGTCGATACCTCCTCTGCCCATTATGAGCCCAGTCCGATCGAAAACACCAAAGCCCCTTCTGGAGGTGGCAACAGTGATGACGACGATTTCAATTTTGATGATGTTGACGGTGAAAAGGAAGACGTCAAGCCAACAGCGGAGCAAGAAGAAAATTGTATTCCTTTGACTGCAACGAAGCCTGCTGCTGTTGACGTTGAAGGTCTTTATGATTGTCCTCCTGACTCGAGTAACGACGTCACTCACGCAAAAGAACATAGGTAATCCTTCCGGTTGGCTTTGACGAAGTCGTGTACTGAACTTTGTTGCAGTGTTCTTCACAGGCAACCAAAGGTGTTTTTGCCTCGGGCAAGTGATATTGAATTGTTTCATGTGGTCCTTACAGAGGACACGGATCGCCTGGAGCAGTTTCTAGAGGAAATACCTCCTCATGAAATTCTGGAGATCGTTGACACTGCTGGTCGCAACCTCTATCACTACGCTGCTCTTTCACAAGACAAGCTAGTGCAGGATATGATATTTCGACACGTGAACTCGTATCGCGACACAGAATTTGAAACCGAATTGAAAGCTCTAATGAGAAAGAAAGATCAGGCGACTAGGTATAGCGGTTTGCTCCTTTATCGTCAGATCTATCCTAACATGATTTTGGTGTTGAAATGAGTAGGTGGATCCAAGACAGCAAGTCAAATGGCGATGGGTGGGTACCACCTCGAGTAAAGGAGCTGCAACGCGATACAACAAAGCAAAAGTGCGCGGACTGGGCAAGAATATGTAGCAGCGTTGACGAAAATGGTCGTTCCATCTTCCATTATGTGCGTGGGGGAAAATTTTGCATTCAGAAAACGTAAGAAACTCGCTTTGACGAATTTGTGCGGCTCAGCTTGCTACTACCACATCCCTCGCCTCTATCGAAGACGACTACGAGTTTTGCAGTGTCCTTCGCTCCAAGCCCAGCATCTTGTCTACTAAAGGTCGGCATATTGTGATTAGGAGCCACAAGTTGTGACTGACCAATTTTCCTGCATTGTCGGTTAGACAACTTCAAGAAACTTGCACTTCACTACGCAGTCGAAACTGGGAATCTGAAGCAAGTCAAATGGCACTTTCATATGGGTGTCAGACTGAGTCAAGCAGACGTCGACTTGCTGTTTTCATTCAACGTATCCCGCGTTATGGAAAACGTTATCCTGCGACAACTCGAGTCAATCGATATCCAGAATTACCACTTGCCAACTTCCAAGGGTGACGCAGAAGAAAATAACAACTACTGTGATCCCGGCGTTAGTACGTTTGTGTTGGCCAAGTTACAGCGGACAACGGATGATAGCGCAGGACGTCTCCATCAATTGCCGCTGCACCGGGCTGCGATGTTTGGGAACGTCCGTGCCGTGGAACTACTTCTCGAAGAAGGGGCAGACCCAAGTGCCCGCGATGCAAATCAGTGGACCCCTTTGCATGTAAGTGGTGTCTCGTTATCCGAATATTGTATCATCACATGGTGCGATTAACTCCGTCTTCTATCGTGCAGTATTGTGCTGCAGAGGCCACGGATAACCACCTGTCAATTGCACGACTCCTCATGGAGACGCCAAAACTCGTCAACGTAAATTCAAAATCATTGAAAGGCAGATCGCCCCTTCATGTCGCTGTTCGGTCGAGAAAACATAAGTTCCTGCCCAACCAGGACGATTTACAATTATCAAGTGCCCGAGATCGGCTAGCATTTGCCGCATATCTTCACGAGTGCAAGGCAGATTTAGACCTCAGGGATGCGAGTGGGGCAACACCATTACTTTTGGCTTGCCGTGGCGACGATGTGGGTGTGGTTGAATTGCTTCTGCGCTCCGGGTGTGATCCAACTGCGAGGGGCGACAACAATTGGAACGCGCTTCACTTTGCTGGTATCGTGGATAACCCAGGCTTCGCTATTCTCGCGTACATCTCACGTGCAGTTGTCTTTTCCTTGCTTTGTACAGCAATTCGAGGGAATCCCAGGATGGTGTCATTTCTCGAGTCCTGGGACGCTGACTCGTGCTTGTGGAATGACTCCCCTGGTATTCAAGGGAGAAGCCTATTGACGTTGCAAAAAATGATAGTGTCCGGCAAATGCTAGTGGTAAGACATCTTGCAATCCCTCTCTGCGCATTGTTAGCTCATGCTGTTATCATGGTCCTAGAACCTTTGGACGGAATGCTACAACGGTAATGCTGATCAGGTGAGACATTTGCTGCTAACTCGCTCAAAACACGGTCCCAAGCTGTCCGATCAGATCGGACTCGTGTCAGTGAAGGATAAAACAGCTCAAGCAGAGAGGACTCCACTCCATCTAACGGTACGAGTACGAGTACAATTTCTCCTTATCTCTCGGGCGGTCAAATCTCAATTGACCACGCCTCGTCTAGATTGTAGGGTATATGAACACACTGCAGTCCCCACAGACTTCAATTGCCCCCAATTCCTCACGTGAAGAGCGTCTCAAGCATACAAAATCGTCGAATTTGAAGCGAACCGCACCAAGTCGATTCTTGCAGGTTGCAGTTCTGCTGCTTCAAGCTGGAGCAGATTTGTGCGCTGCAGACAAGTGGGGAATTACTCCTCTCATGCTTGCCGCGTCCTTAAAGGATACTATCTTCATGGAAACCCTGCTCGACCGGGTCTCCGACGAAGATGATCTCTTAGCAACTGATGCAGAAGGAAATACCGCATTGCACTACAGCTACGCATTCTGCCAGGTACATCGCGCATATCATCATCGAGTAGATGAACACGTAATAACCTTGTGTCAATGGTGCAGGCTCAAGTCTCGACAATGCTGGAAGACCAAATGGATGATACGGTGAGTAAGAGTTACTCAGAAAATACAATAATATATTACTCACGAACTCATGTTTTCCTATGAACAGGAAATCGAAAACAAACAAGGCAATTCCCCATTCGAGATGACTGGGTTCCGCGACAAGATTTACCCAAAGGAATATCGCGATTCCCTCCGGCGTCAGCAAGAATTGCGAAGACGCCAACGCAGTTGAGAGTTATAATTTGAGCTCTAAGTATATTGCTACATAGCTTTATGCTTTCATAGATCGTGAATTGTCTAAGCTCCTCTTACTTCGTCGCGAGGGGCACGTGCGAGTTGGTTTTATATGCATGCATGCGTCTTTAAAAGCCTTCAAAGGTGTCGCTGCCTGTGAACTGGCGAATCTTGGTGTCCTCCGGGTAGGCGTCGAAGTTGCCAGCGTCGAACGCATCCTTGATTGCGGGCGTGTACGGTGCCTTCATGGTCTTCTTCACCATCGCACCCCAGTCGAACTTGGCGTTCGTGAAGAACGGGTGATTCACCACATCCGTCATGCCACCAGCCAGCGAGCCGATACGGAGAGCCGGGTTCGTCTCGAGCAGCTTCATCACCAGGTCCTTGGCATCCGGGTCGAACTTGGGCGGGAACTTGACCATCGCACGGCCCTGGAGGATCTTCTCAAAGATCTTGTTCTGGTCGTTGTGCTGGAACGGAGTGCGGCCGGCGATGAGCTCGTAGAGCAGGCAGCCAAGCGCCCAGTGATCTACCGCCTTGCCGTGACCCTTGTTCAGCACGAGCTCCGGGGCGAGATACTCGGGAGTACCGCACAGCGTGAAGGAGCGTTCGTAAAGTGCACCATTGCGGTAGTACGGCACGTGCTTGGCGAAACCAAAGTCGACCATCTTGAGGTAGCCGGCACTGTCAATCACAAGGTTCTCGGGTTTCAAGTCGCGGTAGGCCACCGTCATCTTCTGGAGGTAGCGGAGTGCCTCGACGACGTTCGCAATGTAGAACCTCGCAGCCGGAACGTCGAAGGCACCGCAAACGCCCTTCGCAACCTTGAAAGCCTTCTCGTAGAGCAGACTCCACAGCTCACCACCCTGCACGAGTTCGAACAGCATGTAGAGCTGGTTGGCGTCCTGGTAGGTTTCGTGCAGCTTGAGGATGAATGGGTGGTCGCACTCAGCGATGATGCCCTTCTCGTACATGACGTTCTTCTGCTGGTGTGTCTCGACAATCAGAGCCTTCGACATGCACTTGAGCGCGAACGCCTGGTTCGTAGGGCGGTGACGCACGATGATCACGCGACCGAAAGTACCCGTACCGATGGTGCGAATTTTCTCGAGGTCCTTGTAGAGAATCTTCTTGGCCGCCGGAGCTGCCGGGGTAGCGGATCCCATGCGGGCATCACTCCTTCCACCGAGAACCGACTGCTGCACAAGCTGCTGACGTTGAATTTCGCGCTGCATGATGTGGTCAAGCTTGCCCAGAAGCTGCTCGAAAGCTGCACGCTGCAGCGTGAGGCATTCAACTCGGCCAACAGCAATACAGTCCGCAGCGCGAGGCTCGTTGGCGAGCAGCGCGCGTTCACCGAAGAACTCACCAGAACGGAGCTGCATGATCTCAAAGCCAGACTTGCGCACGCTCACCTTGCCGTCCGAGATCATGTAGAACGTGTCCGCAGCATCGCCTTCCTTGATAATAGTGCTCTTGTCCTCGAACGACACCACATTGAGTGCGTGTGCGAGGATGTCGAGCTCGTCATCGGTGAGCGACGACAGGAGCGGCACGCTGCGAAGGACACGGATGCGCATTTGACGGTCGATCAGTGATCGAAGCGGACCAAGCAGCTTGGTGAATTCCGCGCGATCCATGACATAGCAGTCCACGGGACCCACAGCAATGCAGTTCGCCTGGCGAGGCTCGTTCAGGACCAGAGCCATCTCACCGAAGTAATTGCCGCGTTGGAGCGTCATGAGCTCCTTCTCCGCTTCGTCAACGGTTCCGGTTCGAGAAGTGCAGCGCACCGTGCCCTCAACGATGATGTAGAAGGTGTTGCCGTCCTCACCCTGTCGGATAATGTAGTCGCCGTCGTTGAAGCGCTGCAGCTTGAGTGCAGCCGCCACCTTCTGCAGTTGGTTGTTGCTCAGACGCTGCAGCAGCTCGACGTTCTTGAGGAAGTTGACACGGGCGAGTTGCGTGGCCGAAGCCGTCGTGGCCATGATCTTGCGGAATGTCGTGCGCTCCACCGTCCACAAGATGCAGCCCGTGGTGGCTAGGATCGTCGCAGCGCGCGGGCAATTGTAGAGCAACGCCAGCTCGCCAAAGGCGTCACCGTTCGCGTAGGTTCCCACCAGCTTGCCATCGATCACAATGTCACAGTTGCCGCTCTCCAGCACGTAGAAGCACTTGCCCGAGGTGCCCTGGGCAATGACAGCCTCGCCAGCCTGAATGGTAACCATGGCCATGACGTCGATCATTTCGTCAATCTCGCCCTGGTCGAGCGAGCTGAAGAGGTAGTGGGCCTTGAGTGCCTTGGTGATCATGGCTCGGGTCTGGTTGTTCTTGGGCACGCGGACGTGCTGAGCGCTGTCCAGGTCACCGGGTTCAACTGCATCTTCCTTGATCGGAGCACGACGCACACCCCTGTGCTCGCTCAGGTCGAGCACGTTCATGGCCGGCGGAGCGGCATTGGCAGAGCCACCCAACTGCACCGTGGTGGTGGTGGCAGCAGCAGCGGAATTGGCACTCGGCTTGATGGTCGGGGGCGACGGCGGCAGGATCAGATCCTTCATACGCTTAGAGAAGTCCATGGTGAATTGCTTGCTCGCGTTCTAGGCGACTCGGGCGTTCTTCCGAAGGACGGGGGGCTGGGGTGAGCTGACTTGCTTGGAGGCGAAAGCAGAAGTGAGTGGCAGTGTAGCTGTGCTTGATAACTTCGATGCTATCCGATAAAGAAGCATGGTGCCCGACAAGAACCAGCTAAGAATACCTAGTCCCGGGCAGAGGTGGCGCTGTGGTTCATTGCGATCTTGTCTTCTTAGTCCTGTACGAGCCTTGGAGGTGTTGAGCAGGAATAGCTGGATGGTAAGCATGCTCCAGCTCATCGGCTAGACTATATAGAGTTGTTGAAGCTTTGGCGACAAACCGTCGGTCGTTTCGAGATCGGCATGAGGTTTGGAGGCAAAGCAGTGCCTTTGGTGAACGGATATAGGTCCTTGCAGCCAGGTGAAGTATGGCCCACGACCGAGTGGGAAAGCGTGTTCGGGTGTATTGGTCTGAAGAGGAGGAGTGGTTCGAAGGCACTATCCAGGACTACGATGAATCTCAAGGATACTACGTCGTTTACGACGATGGCGACGAACGGTGGGAACCCAATGGACAGCCGATGCTGGTGGAAGGTGAAGAAGTAACGCAGACGAACGAGAACTACAAGGCGTTGACTATCGAACGCGGACAAGATCGATCACCGGAGATGATGGAACCTCCAGCTTCACCTGGAAGCAATTACGATGACGAAGACTACGACGAGACCAGTCACCAGCAGCTTGAAGTGGACGACGCTACTAAAGCCACCGATCCCCCTGTTGACAACGAGGTTGTACAGGAAAATAGCTTGGATACCGACAACGATAACGCTATCGATAGTGCCTCACAGCAAGTAAAGGATGCGGACCAGCAAGACCAGGATAGTGGAGTGCTAGAAATCAAAGATGACCAGGAAGACATTGGTATCAGTGATGACCGCGGACCCACCGATGGTGACAATAGCGACGGCGAAGCATCCATCGCAGAATCGGAGATGCCTATGACGTTCGCCAAGAACTCAACTAAATTGCCTGGCAGAGCCCGCCCTCCTTCGGCTAGTGCTTTGCCTTCGGCGGTGCCTGTTCCGGTAAAAGGCCTCCTGGAGGGGAGGGTACTACGAGCTACAGGTCTACAAACTAATCGAGCGCTTGCACCCAATGCATTTGTACGGGTATCCTTTGTCGAATCCGGCGACACAACGTATGCGAGTGCCATGCTGCGTTGCAAGGAAACACTATCAACCACTAGTATTATCCGAGGTTCCGTCAACCCTGTGTGGAGTGAAGACTCTTTTAACGACGCTGACGGTAATCAGCGAAGCAGCTATTCGCGCGAGGATAATGCTAATGGCGACTTTAAACTCGAGCTACTTCCAAGAATCACCCCGCCTGCAACAAAACCCGCGTGGAATCAACTTCCAGGCGATGTCCTTTTCACAGTGTTCTCAGCTTCGAGATCAGACAACAGTTCCGTCAATGGGTCAAACGAGCACATTGGCCAAGCAACAGTGTCTCTGCGAAGTCTCTCACAAGATTTATTAACCACCTCTCCATACACTGTACGCGTCCTTGAGCTTCGGTCTCGCAGTGGAAAGCGTCTCGGATACGGAAATGCTTCAACGAGGAGTCTTTTCGAGGATGGTAGAACTGAAGCTCCTACATTAATTGCCTCATTTCGCTTTGTCCCAACATATGAGGCCAGCTCCAAGCAACGCGTACCCCGCTCCTTAAGTGTGCCAAGACTCGATAACCGAATAGCCCTTTCAAAAAGTTTATCTCGAGCTAGCGCGCGGCAAGACAAAGCTCGAAGTGCCAAGCGCACAATACCAGCTCAAACAAGCAGTAGCTCCGTTAATCGCCGACGATTTGAGAAGCAGGTCGCCAAGGATAATCGATCCTTTGCTAAACGACTGGAATGGAAAGAGGCGAGACGTACTCGTCTGTCAGCGCAAGCTAAAGCTCAGGAAAAAAACAAGGTGACTCCACCCCAACACGGAGCCAGGAAGCACGGGCACAAAGCCTCATCTGGGATTAACCGGACGAAGTACGGTCAACAAGTTGCAGCGGAGAACAAGGCGATAGGTAAGCGGTTGCAAAATATCCTCGGTAGTGACGAGGGTGCTCGTAATCCGGAGAAATTTTCGAGTTGGGCTGCAGCGGAACCAAAAGACAGTGCAAATGGTGACTACATGGATCGAGACAAACTGCATGCCCAGGACAAGCGTTGGCAGCGGCAGGTTGAGCTCGACTTCCTCATGGAAAAGGCTCAAACCAAGTATCAACAGCAAAATCAAATGGTAGAGGAAGTAATGGAGCTTCAAGAAGCTGTTGCATCATTGAAAACCCAAGTAGATACGCTCAACAAGAGCGTACTTCGCCTAGATATCCTGAACAAGAAGGACCAGCATGTTCGCGACTGTCTGCTGCGCGCAGCTGTGACTTCAGGTAGCAAGCCAGTAAAGGCGTCACCTCGACAACCAAACGCGAAAACCACATCTAAGATAGCAACAGCAAGTGGTAACAACAACAACACCGAAAAAGATGATGAAACTTCAGGAAAGCACCGCAAAGAAGAAGAATGGGAGCTACTGACACAACACCGAGATCGCTTACAAGTAGACAAGCACAAACTAAGCCTGGAGTTGAAGGCTCTCAATCAACAAGATCTCGATCTCGACAATGAGATCAACGATCAACAGTCAAAGTGGGAACGTGCAATATCGACGCAGCTTTTCCAACGACAAATGGAGAAAAACAACGCCATCCAAGTGCAGAAGGCATTGCAAGAAATGAAGAGGAGACAGAAATCCCTCGAGCTGTCACGTGAGGAGGAAGAACAGTGGGCGTGTTACCAAGCTCATCAAGAGCTTACACAACTGCAAATCGCCATTCAAATACTGCGCGATAAACGCGGTGGAGAACCTCGCCGTTTAGCTGCAACACGAGCCTCGAGTTCTTCCTCCACTGCAATCTGCGACTACCTCACAAAGAAGATCGAGAAGCAAAAAAACAAACTACAGCAGCTTAAAGCTGAAGTTGAGCAACGACGGAGTGACTACCATGCTATGCTGGCTAGTGGCGGGAACGAAAGTCTAAGAAAGCGCGTACAGGAGCTGCAAAAACTGGTTTTCCTATGCAATACGCAAGCTTCTCACGTCAAGAAAGCCGAGCGCATTGCACAGCGTAAGGGGGAGCATGTCGATATGGAATTCCAGCGACGCATGTTCAATGAGCAAACTGAAACAGAGATTGTATTGAAGAGAAGTAAATGAAATAACGCAATCTACTAAGCTAAGTGTGAGCTGAGCATGCGTAGTACCGCTTACCAAGCCATGTCACGGCCGAGAATCGCGTACAGCTTCTCGTTGTACGGCGCGTAGAAAGCAGCCAGCTTCGCGCGAACTGCATCGTCGATCGGGTCGTACTTGCGGGTGTTCTTGGCTGACGTGTCCTTGATGCGGTGGTACGGCAAGTCCAGGAAGTTGAAGACCTTGTCCATTGTGGCCTGCACAGGTGTAAAATCAAAAGTAGTTAGCAACCGGCTGGAGTGGGAAACAACCAATTGACTACGTACATGAAGGTTCTCCGTGGTCTTGAACTCGTCCAGAGTTAGCAGCAGCACGTTTTCCTTGCCGAAGGCCTCGATCCACCCAGCTAGTTGCAGCGCGTACAGTCCGCGCGCTACAAACGAGTGTGCACCGTGGTCGAACTCAAGCAGCTTGCGCATCACCTTCTCATCAAACTCCTCGAAGTCCATGTCCGGGTGGACGCCAAGCTTCGAGAGCTCCTCGATCTCGTCGTCGACGATCTGCTCGAAGCTGCGGCCCTTGAGGTGGTGATGACCGCGGTTGCGCAGCTGCTTCTCGGAGCCCTCAGTGTCCGCAGTCATCGAGTAATGAGAGTATGCGCGCTCCACCGGGTTACGCATGATAGCCAGGATCTTGCGGCAGTGCGGGATCACCTGCTTCATGCGGTTGATCACCGTCTTTCCGCCGAGCATGTAGCTGGGCGTAGCCTCACCCGACATCAGCGACGGGAATCGGTACAGGATCTTGCGCTCCAAGTACGTGTCCTCATAGTAACGGAGGTGCTGCTTGGCGCCTTCGGGAGTCGAGGCATCAGGCAGCTCCTTGTTCCACCTCCAGTCAAAGTAGTGAGTCTCCTTGCGCTTGGCAGGCCACACGAGGTCGTGCTGCAGGATGTAGTCGTACAGCGACGTGGTGCCGGCCTTCTGCGCGCCGATGACAACAAACGACGGGGGCACGCGCTTGCCGTAGTCCGTGGACAAATCGACCGAGCGACGCGTCTGCCACACAACCGTGCCCTGCTTGAGATCCATGCGGTTAAGCGGGAAGCCTTCGTCAACATAGTCGAAGATCATGTGCACGCGGTGCTGGTCCCAGTTGTTCTTGACACGGTGGCGACTGATGTTGTTGAGCTCGTAGAGGTTGCCCTGCTTGAACTCGTAGCGCTGCATGCTCTGATCGTTGGGCCCCACCATAAAATCAATGTCGGGGCTCGTGAACAAGGGGATGTGCATGCGGTGCGTGAAGTGCACCCACGACCCGGTGTCATGGTGCACGGGGATGTCCGCTCCGGGCGGCATGGACGCCAGGATGCAGCGCACAATGCGGTCCACGGGGATGTTGATCTGCTCGAAGATCGGAGCGAGCTCCTTCTGCCACGAATGGTACCACGGGAACGTGAAGACGTTCTTCAGGTAGTCGTCGCAGAAGACGAAGACGACCTTGCCGATGCCCCACGTGTCGTGGCCGGCGCGGCGCACGGGCACGTTGTCCTTTTGGTTGGCGGGGTCCCAGAGCTCGCGGCCGCCGGCCAGCACCCGCTTCTGCAGCAGCGAGATGTCGATGTTCTCCTGCACGGGCACCACCATGGCGAAGTCCTTGGCCACCTCTTCGGGTAGCTCCTGCATCGGCACCTTCTTGTGTCTGCAATTGCAGCAGCCACCACAGAGTCAGGGGCCACTGAAATGCATTGAAATGCATTGCGTTGATGCGCATCAAACGTTGTGACACATTGAGACGTCCTCCTCTCCTTACTCTAGGGGCACCTGGGGGATGGCGGTCATGCTTGCTTCAATGGCGGCGGTAAAGAGCGGCGGGCTGTGTTCGGGTGGTCAAGGCGCGCTCTGTGGGGCCAGCGGCGCGCAGCGTGGAGGCAGCACGAGGCAGTCGACGCGGGCCAGCAGATCACTTCGTCTCCTATGCAACGTCAGCCGCGGCGCGCCACACCACTGTCACACTAAACTTTACTTCGGTGTGAGACACACTAGTTCGCACTTAGCGCGTGCGACTGGTCCCGACGCCAAGTGTACCGCGTCACTGGTACCGCGCGGCTAGGGGAGTGCGAGATGAGCGATTGGCTGGCAGCCCGACGGTTTAAGCGCGCTTAAGGGCGTTTCCGATAGTAGCCGGGGCACGGCGGCGCGCGCCGTTTAAGCGCGCTTCCAGTGGCCGCCCGGTGTGGTTGGTTCCCAGCGCTCACGGCTCGAGCTCAGAGCCTCGGGCAGTCTTTTTGCGGCGCCGTCTTCATCAAGTTTCAATTTTAAGACTAGCAATATGGTACGTTGCGCTTCGGCGATTGACATGAGGCCGGCGCGCAATGCGCCGAGCCAATGAACGCGTGCAGGAGGAAGTCGGGCGTGTCCGGCTCCGCACCGCGCAACAAGCGGCGCCGTAGCTGCTGCGGCTGCCTCGCAATCAATTCACGCAGCGAGCAGCAGCTTGGAAGGATGTCTGTCTCTCGCTCCGCTCTCCTTTCCGACCCCCAAGCGACGAACGGACTGCAGTGGAATTACGCGCGAGCCACGGGACTATAGGATCGCAGCGATAAGAATTAGCAGGTCAAGGAGCGATGGATACTCTTGTCATAAAGAGAGAGAGAGGGAGCGGAATTGGGAGACGGAGAGACAGATTCAGGCAGCAGCTACAGCGGACCGTCCTGCCTGCACGTGCACAGATGGACGCAGGGCGACAGGTTGCTAACGGAGTGCGCTGTGTTGTAGGGTATTGATCTTGTCGCTGGTGGCAAGGTCGTCGGCAAGAAGAACCGCACGAACCCCAAGTCGGACAATGTGTACCTGAACCTGCTCGTTCGCCTGTACCGCTTCCTGGCTCGTCGCACGGACGCCAAGTTCAACGACATCGTGCTGCGTCGCCTCTACCAGAGCAACACCAACCAGGCTCCTCTGTCCCTGGGCAAGGTCGCTCGCTTCATGAAGAAGCACGAGGGCAAGATCGCCGTCGTGGTGGGCACCGTGACGGACGACATCCGTCTGCTGAACGTCCCCAAGCTCTCGGTCGTGGCCCTCAACTTCACCGAGACGGCCCGCGCCCGCATCGTCAAGGCTGGCGGTGAGTGCCTGAGCTTCGACCAGCTGGCCCTGCGTGCCCCCAAGGGCTCCAACACGGTGCTGCTCCGTGGCGCCCGCAAGGCCCGCGGCGTGTACGCCCACTTCGGCCACAAGTCGACGCTCGAGTCGGTGCACACGCACGACCACGTCAAGCCGTACGTCCGCAGCAAGGGCCGCAAGTTCGAGCGCGCCCGTGGCCGCAGGAAATCGCGTGGCTTCAAGGTGTAAGCGGCCTAGCCACGAACACTCTGAAACCAGGCTTTCTCTGTCTTGTGCTTTCCGGACGTGGGTGGGCGCGGGCGGTCGCCTCCGTGTGGCGGGTGCGGCAGTTGTAGCAGCAGTTTTGCTAGGAGCTGCTGCGTGCTAGCGGCGAGCTTGTCTCGCTGTGTGGCGCCACTGCTGCAGTCGTGGAGACGATCACTTGCTTATCAGCGGTTGGAATAAACAAACCCAGGGAATAAAATTGAGACGCGCACCAATTCGACTTTACTCGTGTTCTTGAGTGCTGACAAGCAAAGCGGGTCATTTGTACAGGCGTGACTAAGAGTAGCCGACGCGTCAACGACGCTAAACTGAACAATGAAAGCAACCACGGCACGCGTTTGGCTAACTCATTTCCTACGCGAGAGAATGTACTTGAGCTTGGCGACGATCTCGGCTGTTCAAGTCGACGACGAATGAACAGATGTGCGATTAGCCCACATTCATCGCCAAGTTTCGAGCCAAGTCCAGTGGGACACGTACCACACTCATACGGCGAGTCTGCAGTGTAGTCTGTAATGATCTCCTCGATGCTGTCCTTGAAGTAGATCTGGAATTCGGACGGGTCCTGGTTGAACCGCACCCAGACGACACCCGACATTGGTCGCTCTGCCTGTAATCCACGCAAAAGAATACAATGGACAATGCATCAGCACATTGCTCCAGAAAACTTGCATCAACAACACCAACACCGGCACGTACAATCTTCGTGGACTTGCTCGATGTGATGACGCGCTCTCCCACTTTGCGGTTGTAGATCTTGTTGAGATCGATACCCAGCATACGCTGCTGCTTCTTACCATACTTGTTCTTCTTGATAACGTGCCACTCCTTGAACATTGCGGCAGTGACATCGTTGAACATAAACGTTTCAGGAGGAGGACGGGAACGACTGTCCACATTGGCAGTTTCTTCCACCGCCGATGGTGCTGGCGCAGAGATCTGAGGTGCGTCAGCGAAGATTTCTGCAGGAGGCAAGAACATAAAGTTTGACAAACTCTTAGACTTCAGCGTAACAACAAAGAACATTTGCACAAACTTACTTGTAGCGAGTGTCACCTCGTGAAGATTTAGCGGCCGCAGCTTGGTATGCATGTCGATCTCATCACTTGCGAGGTCCAGGCGCTCGCGGTCTGCCTCACTGATCTTAAGCACATATAGCTCCTGGAAGAGCTGAAGCCTGTGCTTCTTGTTGAGAGTCGGCAGCAAATCTTGGCCAACTGTGGTGCCATCAATGGCCACCACCGTGTAGTCGTCACTCTTGGGCCTACAGCGTTACGCAAAACCAAATAGTGAGCGATTGCAGTCCACTGACCCAAATTGAAAATAATTGCAGGCCGCACATGAAGATTTTGAGGAAAGCCTTGTCGTTGGGCAGTGGTGCCTTGGCTACTGCAGCGCTCGGTTTTGCTGCCGCGGCAGGTGCGGCAACATCTGCACAGCAGAACACACCAACACGAGTACCGGCGATCAGTCAATTCAACAAAACCAATAACAGCAAATGTGTTGGTGCGTACCAGGAGTCGCATCGCCCGTTGGTGGGCATGCATCAGGGCGTTCACACAGGCAGTACTCATGGCCTCCGGCGTCGCCGAAATTCTTAATCTTCCGAGACCGGTCCAGAGCTGCAATCCCAAACGCGCGTCAGCTTTCTCTTCAACAGACACACACACAGCAACCACCTCCACAAACCTGGGAAATCCTCGTCCGGAATGCCGTCTGAGTCATGCAACCGAAGCTCGTAGCACTCCGGATGCCCGTAGTACAGCGGCGGCTGACGCGTCTCCACCTGGTGCACCCTCAGCAGCTCCTGGATAGCTTCGTCCACCGTGGACACGTCATACAGGTCGATCTTCATCTCGTCCCTGGTGGGCAGGTAGATGGTCAGGTGCAGCACCGCGCCCCCATCTGCCCCCATCATCTGCGGCCTGGCACCCATGGCCGCCGCCGCCGGGCCCTTGAGCACCTTGTCCAGCAGCGACGACTCGTGGAACGAGAGGGGCTCCACCTCCTCCTTCTCGAAGGTGAAGCCGTCGCCCGGCTGCTTCTTGTCCGTCGTCGAGCCGTCTTCTTTGTCACCGGCCTTGACGCTGGCCGCCACGCTGCTCTTCTTGTCCGCGCGGCCGGCCTGAGTCGAGGCGCGGCGTCTGGACGCGGCGGCGCTGGAGGCCACGCTCTTCTCGCGTGTCTCGCGGGTCTTGACGGCGGCGTCGTCCCCCGCCTTGGCGCCACCACCAGCCGCCGAGATGCTGGCGTTGCTGCCCTTGCGCAGCCCCTTGGGCGACTTCTTGCCCGCGGACGAGGCCGCCAGCGGCTTGAAGGCCGTCATCTTGTCGATCCACGAGTTGCGCAGCTGCGACTCCATCTTGGGCGACGAGTTGTAGATGCGGTCCACCTCCGAGTCCTGCCGGTCGTGGAACGTGGGGCTGTTGCACGCCGCCAGGCGCATGAGCCCCACCACGTGGCTCAGCTCGCTCAGCTCCGTGAACTGCATGCCGTCGTTCAAATGCGGTGCAGTGTGCAGGAAGCCACGGTACTGCAGTGTACGTGCAGTACCGCGTTCCCTCTCTACGAGAAACACACCTTCCCTCTCTTCACGAGACTACGAATTTTACCCATGTATACAGTATACACCTCGAGTCTCATAATATACATATCTACGCGATTGGATTCCTGAGAATTACGATTTGTAGCCATCCGCCCGATCCACAGTTCCACGAGAGAGAAGCTAGCAGCTACCGGCAGCTCCACACCGAGACCCCGCGCGCTCCTCCCTCGCAGCCAGCCATGTCGTCGTCGGGGGCCGCCGCGTCGGGCGGCGCGGGCGACGCGTCCTTCCCCGCGTCCAAGGCCGTGATCCTCATCGGCGGGCCCAACCAGCAGGGCAACCACTTCCGCCCGCTGTCGCTGGACCTGCCCAAGCCGCTGTTCCAGCTGGCGGGGCGCGAGATGCTCTACTTCCACGTGGAGGCGTGCGCGCGTGTGCCCAACCTGCGCGAGATCCTGATGATCGGCTCGTACGACGAGGGCCTGTTCTCGCGCTTCTTCGACTCGGTCTGGCGCCGCTTCAACGTGCCCATCCGCTACCTGCGCGAGGACAAGGCGCTGGGCACGGCGGGCGGCATCCGCTTCTTCCGCGACGAGATCCTGGAGGGCGACCCGGCCAGCCTCTTCGTGCTGCACTGCGACGTGTGCTGCGCCTTCCCGCTCAACGAGATGATGCACTTCCACCTCAAGCACGAGGGCTCCTGCACCGTGCTGGGCAAGCGCGTGTTCCACGACGAGGCCAAGAAGTACGGCTGCCTCGTGGCCGACCCCATGAGCAAGGAGATCCTGCACTGGGCCGAGAAGCCCGAGACGTTCGTCAGTGATATTATCAACTGCGGGGTCTACCTCTTCGACGTGGCGCTCATGGACACGATCGTCAGCGTCGGCGACAAGATCAGCCGCCAGAGGCTGCGCAGCGAGTCCAGCTCCGAGGCCAACACGCAGCACGACCTCAAGAAGCTCTTCCCGGAGTTTAGCAACCTCGACAACCTCCGGTGCGTGGCATTTTTTTCTTCTTGTTGTTTTGGTTGGGGTGTTTTAACGATCTTTTTGTTGTTGTTGGTGGTGTAAGGCTGGAGCAGGATGTGCTGCTGCCGTTGGCGGACCAACATTGCCTCTACCTGTACGAGCTGGGAGACTTTTGGTGCCAGATCAAGACGCCTGGCATGGCGATCACGTGCTCGGAGCTCTACATGCAGCGGTTCCGGTTCACAAATCCCAGTGCGTTGAGCACAACCGGTGGGAAGATGTCCCCGATTATCGAGGGCAACGTGGTGGTGGACTCGTCGGCCAACGTGCACCCGACGGCCAAGCTGGGCCCCAACGTGACGATCGCAGCAGGCGTGACTATCGGACCTGGAGCTCGAGTCGCCCACTCTATCATTCTTGAGGGCGTGACCATCAAGGATCACGCGTGCGTGCTCTTCTCCGTCATTGGGTGGAATTCTATCATCGGTCAGTGGGCCCGTGTCGAAGGCCAGCCGCCGAACGCTTCGCAAATCCAGGTGCACTCGGCCGAGACGGCGCTTGTTCGGGATGTTACAATCTTCGGTGTGTCTGTTGTTGCGAACCCGGAGGTCATCATTCGCAACTGTATCGTGCTGCCTCACAAGACTCTTACGCAGAGCTACCACGGTGAAATCCTATTGTAAAGAGCTCATTGCTGGCTCTGCTCCTTTAAACCTGCACATTGTTGCGTTAATCTTTCGAGTTTTGGTTAATGAATGGTGAAGTAGGTTCTACAGTAGCGCATCGGTTCACTTAGCAAAGCAACTTTTGCTTCGCTACACCGGCGTCATGTCAAGTAGATTCATAACCGACACCCAGAGCCGCTAAGGATTTTTTGTTATTATTATTGATGTCGAAGGCGCGGTGTCTTCTGTCGTAAGACAAGACACGGGCACGTCAGGACAGTATCAATTTCGTAGACGCTCACCGACGACCGCCTGAAGCTGTGACCACGCCGTCGCTGTAAAGATGACAGGTTTACCACGCGAGTCTTTGGTCGCACTCATGCAATCCAGGAGCGAGTTGCAACTCGTCAAAGGCCGGATATCAATCCCGTAACACGCCACAAGCCGCTGCAGCAGCTTTGAAGAGGACGACGTTGCATCTGAGTCGAGCCATACCCCCACATCAGCTTCCAGCATCGCCAGCAGATCAGTCGCGCTGTCGCCGACGAAAACCACCACCGACTGCTCGTCTCCCTGTCTCGATCGCAGCTCAGCGACCCGCCGCTCCTTGTCCACCGGAGACTGCACCGTCACGTCGATCTCACCAGTCGAGACCCCGTGCTCGTCCATCTTCAACTCTACACAGTAACAACAACAATCAGCAACCGGTTACCCTCCCTCCAGCCTAAGCTCCTCACCATTGGAGACGATCTGCGTCGAGGCCGTGGCCACCCCCGCGTGTTGCAGCGCAGCGGCCACCAACTCCGTGCTCCAATTGGTGGAGAGCACCTCCCACTGCTCCACCGCCGCCAGCGTCTTGGCACAATTGGCTCGGAGCTGGACGGCGCCTGCCGCCGCGAAGATATCCGGCCGTCGAATGCCCCGCAGCGCCAGACACGCGACCACCCGCTGCGTCGAGCGCAGGTCCGTGGCCGCGTACCCCCGCAGGAACTCGCGTAACCCTTCCGCGTCGAAGTTACGCTCGCGTTCTTGTTGCTGCGTCGCCCATCGGCCCTCGTAGCTCTTGAGCAGCTCGTCCAGCTCGGTCACGTACTGCGTCACCAACTGCTGCGCGGTGGACGCGGGGCTGCACGCCAGCTGGAACAGCAGCGACGTCGTGTCGCGCTGCGTGATGGTCTCGTCGAAGTCGGTGCACAGCAGCACGGACGGCGTCCTGGCGGTCGCGAAGCGGCTCATGGCGCGAGCAGCAAGCAGCGCTGACGACGACAGCATGAGGGGTTACGTGGGGTACACATAGGGGTACATTATCGTAACCCCATTTGTACCCCCGAATCATAAACCCCAATACGTAACCAGGTTACGTCACTTGTCCAATTTCCCGACTTGAGAAAAAGACAGGAGGCGATGGCGTCGAAGGACGAGACGCTGGGGCAGACAAAGCAGCGCCACAAGCTGGAGCTGCGTGTGCGTATACAGTAGAGTTCCTTGCGCTTCTAACCGTGCAATTTCCACCCCAGTCGGAGCTCTGATCGCCTCAGTAGATCTGTTACCGTCTGACCTTCCTCCATCTTCTCCTTCTGCTCTACCAGAACCTGCAGAACGAGGTGAAGGCGTTCCAAAAGAAGGCCAAGAAGGACCGACTCAGCAAGAAGGAGGTGGAGACACAGGTGGCGGCCATGGAGAGCGCGCTGAAGGAACGGCACGAGCAGGAAATCAAGGCTTTCGAGGAGGAGGAGACACACGACCAGGACGACTCTGCTGCTCCCACTGCTGCTCCTACTGCGGCTCCTGCTGCCGAGGCTACTCCGTCCAAGCAGGCCAAGGCACAGGCGAAGGCACAGCGCAAGCGCGAAGCCAAGAAGCAGCAGGAGCGCGAGCGCCGTGAGCGCATCGAAGAAGCCAACAAGAACACGGTGAGCGAGCGCCAGATCGAGGCCGACATGATCCTGGCCCAGCTGGCCCGGCACGGACTCAAGATCAAGGACATTCCGTCCGACGGCCACTGCATGTACCACGCGGTGGCGGACCAGATGAAGCAGAAGAACTTGCCCGTCGTGGACGATGTCGCCGGCTTCCAGTACCTGAGGAAGCTGACGAGCGAGTACATGCTCGCGCACGCGGACGACTATCTGCCCTTTATGGCGCTGGATGAGGCGGCTGCCAGTCCAGAAGAGGCGTTTGCCACGTACTGCGACAGAGTCGCCAATACCGCAGACTGGGGCGGACAGCTCGAGCTCCGGGCGCTGGCCTGCGCGCTGCGGACGCCCATCGAGGTGTTCTCCGCTGAGGGCGACGTGCTCGTGATGGGAGGAGAGTTTGTTGACGAGGATGACGGAACTGCGGCCAAGCTGCAGCTGACGTACCACCTGCACTACTACACGCTAGGCGAGCACTTCAACTCGGTCACTCCCATTTAAAGACAAGCTAGCGATAAACGACAAGTCACACTAGACAAACCAAGATTGACAGAAGGCGTGCAATTAGTTGTCCGTGATGTCTAGACAAACCAAGATTGACAGAAGGCGTGCAATTAGTTGTCCGCGATGTCTAAAACGCCACCAAAGTAAACAAGACACCAGGTCGACATCATTCTAGGCAGTACGCGGCACAGAAGCTAAGACTAGCCCCCCCACAGCGCTGACGACTGCTGCTTCAATAACAACCACCAGCTTTTACGAGCTCCTTGTACACCCAATCAATATTGGCATGGCCGTCCTGGCACTTGATCTCAACACAACCTATGGTCGAACGATCCCATTCCATGCCAACAACACCTTGCAGAACACTACCACGACCTCCCACCGCGCCCACGAGGCTTCGAAGCCTTTCAGGATCTCGTTTATCTGGTTGCTGTCGATGACCTTGTTCCAGTGCTTGCAGTCACAAAGCAGCATTGCCTTTTCGTTGTTGTTATCCACGCCTTGCACGTACACATCGCATCGTGTGTTGCTGTAAGCAAGGTCGAAGTCTCGAGTGTACTCTGCACTGAGACAAACTTGCAGCCTTGCCTGTTGGTGTCAAGAATGCACTGCAGCCACTCCGCGTTGGGAGGTGCGAGGAACGGAGTGGTTCTGCTCAACAAAGCGGTAGCACCGCCAGCTTAACCTTCTAACAGATCACTCCGATCAATCGGTCGGACGGCGTCGGAACCCGAAGCAGCATCTACATCTTGCTCGAATAAGTTTACCTTCGACCACTCTTCATCTTGATATTTACCAAGGAAGGAAGTCAAAAACTCGCTGAAAGGAATTCCTATCACCCGTTTCGTGGAGACGAACTGAAAATTGCGCGAGCCACCATATTCTCGAACATCTTGTAATCGTACACCGGTGTCACCGTAGCATACATGTCGTCGGTGGACGGGGGCGCGCTAGAGTTCGAGAACAGTCGCTTTTTCGAGTACATTTTAGAATACAAACGGCTTAATCGAGGTTTCCCGCCAAGCACCGCAAGATACAGCAACATATCCTTCCCAACCGCAGGGAAGCGACACGAGGGTTTCATCCACCATTGTCTGCCCACAATACGCAACCTCTTTGAGCTGCTCATTGCGAAATGGTGGTCATGGCAGCGGTCTACCACTCTCGATCGATACCTCTTGGGCCATGGATACACTACGTGAAGAAAGATAAACCAGAGCTCGAGAAGGAATAAATGTTTTGGTTATCAGGTCTGACTTCCACACCGGTTCTATATTTTCTAGGCGCAAGCTGTGTTCGCGCTTCTCGAACAAAGCCGACTGGAAAAGTACCAACGCGATCGACGAATAACACGCTTCGAGGAGCGCACAACGCTTCACGTGGAGAAGTGTGATCTTGACAGCACACGTTCTCAAACTGGCATCGGCACACGCTTCATCCAACAGATCCATCAGCTCGACGCTGTTGTCTTGAGTTACGATCTTCACTACTTGCTTCACGACATACCTCAAGAACCTCCCGCGCGAATACATCGCAGTGCTTTTCGCAACTGGGTAATGCACGACAGCTTTCAACCGCTCATTGTCCGAAAGCAGCACGAGTTGATAGGAAATCGTGGGACAAGCGATATCCATGTAAACGGCATGCAACTGCTACAGCGTGGTAGTTGATGCAACTTACAGATCCTGCCGTGGTTACCCATAAGTATCACCACCAAATTACAGACCCGGAACACATTTTATTGGAAAGCTGCCTCGTTCCTCTCATCGCTATTGTTCAGTGCCATTTCACCCATAATGAAGAAGGGAACTTTGTCCCCTCCTTTTTCCTCCCCCTCCTTCATTTCTTTCACTAGCGCAAGGAAGGACAAAGGCTTTATGCTGACGATGGGCTCAGCTAGGTGCAATTTCTTTCCCGGACGCAGGTGGTCGCTTGGAAACACCTTGATGCTTGACGAGAGGAGCCAGTCAGAAATTCTCCAACGTCAGCTCCAGCATGGAGCTCCAAAGAGTGTACTCGACCCTGCGCTCTAGATCGCGAGGTTCCATCGATCAACTTGAAATACCTCTTCTGCTCCATCTTCGACTTCTTGTCTACGACGAATGATGTGAAAGCCACGCAAGGCGGTTGGACCCGAATCTATCACAAATACATATTGTGACAGCATACCGTATCCATCCATCCATCATCGACATTCCGGTGGTCGAACTTCAACAAATGACGCCGCCGCGTCATATCGGTTAAGAGTTAGAACCCTAACTGAAATCCCGTCCACATACAAACGCCCAGTCAAGTTCATTATTGGTCCACCACTATCGAATACTGTACGATGGCGCCGGTGCAGTCGAGCGACGCGCGCGACGTGCCCCTGGAGCAGCGTCTGCGCCAGAAGACGCAGGGCTTCGCCACGCAGAAGGAGGCGCCCGCACACGCGCAGGCGGAGAGCGGCCCTGCGCGCCGCGCCAACAAGAACCAGCCGCTGGAGCTGTCGTCCAAGCGCGCAGTGGGCCGCTTCCGCCAGGTGGTGGACGTCAAGAAGCGGCGCGCGCTGGACCCGCGCTTCGAGGCACAGAGCGGCCGCCTGAACGAGGACCTGTTCAACAAGAGCTACGCCTTCCTGGACGGCTACAAGCAGCGCGAGCTGCAGGAGCTCAAGCAGCAGCTCAAGAAGACCAAGAGCGTGACCAAGAAGGAGGAGCTCAAAGTCAGTACACGCACCAATCAGCTGGGTGGAACTGGTGGGGCGAGTACTAAATTTAGATACGATCTACTGTTTTGTGTTAATTTTGATGCGCGTTTAGCACGAGATTGCCCTGAGGCAGCAGGAGATGACGGAGAAGCAGAAGAAGGAGAAAATCAAGAGTGCGCTCACCAAGCGCAAGCGTGAGGAGCGCGAGGCCGTGGCCAGCGGCAAGGGAGCCTTCTACCTCAAGGTCTGTGTGCTGTTGCTTCAGGGGGTTAAGAATGAGGTTGGTGGATGTGGACTCACGAGTTTTGTGCCTTTGTCTGTTGCAGCGGAAGGACAAGAAGAAGCTGGAGCTGCAGGCCAAGTTCCAGGACTTGCAGGAGACCGGGCGGCTGTCCAAGTTCATGGCCAAGAAGCGCAAGAAAAACGCCAGCAAGGACCACAGGTGGCTGCCTACGCAGCGGAAATAGGCACCCGTGCACTGCTGCAAACCGATGGATCGGTCGGGTTTGGACGCGCCGTGAGGTGGTATGCGCTTCGCGCTTGGCGTATCTCTTGCCCGGTTGCGTCTCACCTCATTTGTATTTTGCTTGCAGTACCTACTCACTAATAGACAGCTTCTGCTACGTTCCGTCTGGTGTTGACTTGAGACGGTGCCCCCATTGTGACAGAGCGGTCTATATACAAAACACTATCAGTTATTTCACCATCTATTTGCAGCGGAGGAGTGGCGCTGAGACTTGAACGGCGCGTTCGAGTGTGCCGACAGCTAAGTTCGTTCGTTCGAGCTTCGTGGACGCTCAAGTGTTGGCCATCGTCATTTGATGCCAGGAGAAGCTAGCTACGCGTTTGTTGTGTGAACGACTAAAGATTTTTAGTATTGCCGCTCCAGTCTGCGTTTGGGATAATAGCAAGACACATGCACGAGCCAGGAAGCCAGGAATTACCAAGTGTTGCCAATGAGCCCAAGGCGACCAGCGAACCGAAAACTAACATATCGAGGTCAGGGAGCATGAGAGCTGGAAGCGTTACGCCCATGGAACGCCGATTGTCTCGTGGAGTATCTGCGCAACTCTCTCGCCGAAAGTCTCGCCCAAATAGTGGTGGTTCGAATCGCAGGACGTCAAGTGCATCCATGAAGTCAGTGACCGAGCTCGCGGAAGCGGAAAAGCCTTCCTCGCCGACGGTATTGCGTTTACGAGCTTTGGCACACGCTGTTCGCGCTAGTCACTCGCTAGGTATCCAGAAACCGGCTCAAAGAAAATATCTCCTGCAGGCCAGTGAAGCCGGAATGGATGAGACGGACGTTGGTGTTGATCTACTGATGGCAGGGATTCAGACCAAGCTCAAGGAAGACACTACTAGTGGCCATTACAGGAGCAGATCCGCCAATAACAGTCACAACGACACCGATGGCAATCAGCGGGCCTTATCCGTCAGTTCAAAGAGCAAAGTACGCTTTACGAACGACGATCAATCAACGGAGAAGGCAGGACACAGTACATCTGCATCTTCTCCGAATGGAAAACCGCCGTTGCGTTCCTCGTTCAAGAGTGCAACCATGAAGCGCGGAAGTCTAACAACGAAGGCCCCTCTTCAGCGAGTAAATACAATTCGAGGTGATCTCAGCGCCTCCATGACTCCATACGAAGCCAAGCCACGCCAGCCAGAAGTGAGCCTAGATCACACTCAAAATTTAGGCGCACGAATAACCTGCGCCCACTCCCTCTACAAGCTGTCGTGCCAGGTTGGCAGTGAGCTTGCAATCATCGGTGGCGGTGCAATTGCGCAGATCGCCGACTTCAGCGACGTGGAAGACTCCAAGCTGCTGCGGTACTCGGCTACTGTTCTTGTTAACGTCACGACAGATCAATCGGTGCTGGAAGATTTCGCCTTAAAGGAAGGCGTGTCCGCCCTACTTGAATTGAGCTGGACACCTCTGATGGATGTCAAAATCGCTTGCACAACAGCACTTTGCCGACTATCCCAAAGTCGAGCACGCGCTGCGGTGTTAGTTCGCTGTCGCGCGATAACTGAGCTATTGTCGATGCTCACAGTCCCGCACGTTCCTCTCCAGCAATTGGTGGTGAGCTGTATCGCGAACCT
The DNA here is from genome assembly GCF_018691715.1 of Phytophthora cinnamomi. Classification (NCBI taxonomy): domain Eukaryota; phylum Oomycota; class Peronosporomycetes; order Peronosporales; family Peronosporaceae; genus Phytophthora; species Phytophthora cinnamomi. The sequence continues at coordinate 1,295,879 of NW_027150937.1, forward strand.
CATCTTTTACGGTCACTCGTTCCCAGATCGCGTCTTCGTTGGTGACCCACAGGCAGTACAGAGTCCTCTCGGTCTTATGAACGTTATCAGTCAAATGTCCGCTTCACCGTCCACGTCACAGTTTGCGGTGGAGGCGCTGTTCAACTTGTCGCTATATCGCTCAAGCTGTCTCGGTGCACTCCGCGGTGGAGCTGCTGAAACACTGCACACTTTGGTCAGCCAACTCTGTAAACTTGTTGATGGTAATGGTGGTGGATCCAGCTCGCGTTTCCTCCTTCATCATGGCGTTCAGCCTCCTGCATGGACCGCAGACATGAATATTTGTATGAAGCTGCTGCGATTAGCTGCAGACACACTCGCAAATTTCTCGGCGTATGTCGAGTATCATAGCATGATGGGTTCTCATGGCATCAAATCCTTGAGTTTGATGCTATCTGGAGCGTTGCGTGACGTAGGTAATTACAATTCGAGTATCACGATCGAAGAGAGATTTCGCTGTACCAGCATTCCATGTTCGCGAGCATTGGCAAACTTCTCCAGTAATATCGACTTGCGGCGCCAAAACTTTCCCCAGGATCTGATCCAGCAAGCCACAAAACTAGCTTTGCTGGACCATATTAGATATGCCGCTAATGCGCGAGATGCACGGACACTGATGCGGAATTCAGTGCGTACGTTATGCAATCTCAGTTTTGAGAGCTCTTGCAGGTCTGCTTTCATGGATATATCTCAAGTACTCTTGATGCTTCACGCAATCACGGTGCTACCTCCCATATCGGCCGATGAAACGGAGGATGAACGCATTTCCCCGTCAGCTGAACAGGAAGTTAGGCCCCAAGAGCAGCATCAGGAAGGAAGAATGCCACCGATGACTGAAACAAATGAGAGCTCAGGACACGATACAACCGGCAGATTTGTTGGGAGTATTATTTCGCCCGTGTCTTTGGCCGAACCTGAACCAATTTGGTACCTGTGTTCATCGCGTGCTTCCTATGCGACTTCATTTCCATGGACTATGGATATGTCGGAGGACACGAAGGAGGATGCACTTATTGCGCTATTGAATTTCGCGCAGCAAGCAACTTTTGCAAACGAGTTACTTCGTACACTGGACGGAAAACTTCTTGCAGCAGCAGCCGAAGACGTTGGCCATTCGAGACGACTCCGGTACATATATACCTCTGTACTGTGCAATCTACTCTTCGATAACTATCTACAACAGCTAGTGTATGGCGACCAGGTTGTACGCGCATTGGTAAGTGGTTTTAACTTCTTTGAGGAGCACCCAGTTAAAGACCAAGACGAACCAGGAGCAGCACTCACTGTGCCTCCTGCCCCGAATTCTGAGAAATACCAATTCCAGGCACTGAATTTGGCGTTTGGTGACGATCAAGAACGATTTCTGGCCTCAATCTTCCTTATCGCGAACGAACTGATGGATATGGCCAACATCGAGCTCGTTGTGATGCTTGCTCTTCCATGCATGAAGGCGTTCCTGAAAGTAGCTACCTCTATACCCTCGAATGCTCCTCCATCACATCCACGCCGAGTACAGCTCCAGCGACAGCTTCCGATAGCATGCTATGCCTCCGCATCACTGTTTGCTTTGACTCGAGCTGCCACTCAGCGCCGTGACAGCCAAAAGCATCTCACACATTCGGAGGAGGCTGAAACTATGCTGATTGCACTGTGTGCGTTACCGTCGGGAGCTGGGGGAGCTGGGCCGATTTCTGGTGTTTCTTCATCTTCCAGAGGTGGCATTACACAGGCTTTTTGTGCGGCTACACTGTATCACCTGTGTGCATCAACTTCCGTGAATCTTCGTGTTATTCAGGGGCTTATCAACTGCTGCAATGTCAACGAGGAATCTCAATCTTTGCTGGCTTGCTCGGCTGCATTCGCCATCATCTCATTCACAGCTGAAGGTTGCCAACAGCTCGTGCAGTGCGCGAACTTGGCTCGGGCGCTGAATCGGCTGGGTCGTACTAGCCAGGTTGAGTGCCAGCAGTATGCAGCTATTGCAGCCTGTAACGTGTCTACAGTTGCTTGCGTTTGGTCCTCCGCTGAGCTGAAGGATTTCATCGTTGTAGCACTACTACGTGCAAACTCGATCCAGGCGAAGCAGATTCACGCCAAGACGCTGTCCAACCTTCTTTCGCATGGAGCTTCGCGCCCGAAGGTTGTCGAAGATGGAGTTCTTTATGCTTTGATGAGGCTGTCGCAGGTTATGATGTCGGGCACGACTGATGTCACCAGCGGTACTGGTATTACAGGGGAACGTCAAGTGTCGGGAACAATGGACAATGGAGCGTTATCATCGTCGTCCCCTGACGAGGTTTTTAGCATCGGCTTGCGGGCCCTCTTCAATTTATCGTGTGACCACCAATATCACCACAAACTCTTAGCCAACGGGGTCATGGCGTACCTGTCAACTGCAGTGGAATGTAAACAACCAGGGGCAGCTTCAGGTGGAGGTAACTCAAGCCCAAACTGGAGGGTGCCATCATTCAACGACCCGGCAATCACATCGTTCCTCTTTGGTCGAGTAAGATCGCCACAAAAGCAGCAACAACAAGTGCAGTGCTTAGCTGGACATTTAAGCATGGAGAGCCGGCGATTTGCGCTCGCCATAATTTGCAATCTAGCAAGTTATGAAGAAAACCACAAGGAACTCATGCGTGCGCAGGTCGTGGAGGTCATTCGCAATTACGTGGACGGAGATATCGAGTCTTGCGCTTCAGCTGCGATGGCCCTACGAAACCTGAGCTGTCGTCAACCCTGGGTAGAAATGCTATGCGAGCGCAAGACGCTGCAACTTTTAATTCTCTGCACCGAGTGCGATCACCCTGTTGTACGGCAATTTGCTATTGAAGCTTTGGCTAACTGTTCGTTGGTGACAGATTCCTTGCACCTCTTTGGAGAAATGCGCGTTCCTCGAGCGGTATTAACGCTACTAGAAGTCACTGCAAATGGGTTGCCTGCTACTTCACCGCCCGTTTCCGTCTCGTGGGAGCTATCAAATAATCAAGGAAAATCCCAACCGATGTTGCAAATGGTGGAGCGTGAGTCTGCAGGAGCTAACACCTACATGGCTGCTCTTAAGTGTCTGCACAATGTTGCTCATGACGATTCTCTTGCGCTAGCTCTAATGGAGGAGAACATTATTCTGCGGCTGTTGCCACTGCTGGAGTATCGCGCTTTGGGGAATGATGTGCATGCTTGCGAACTAGCAGCGAGTTTGACGCATACTTTGGCTGGAAAACCGAAATGCGCGGATACATTACTACGACAGCGCACTGTAAGTCTTTGCGCTCTACTGCATCGACGGCACGCAAGTAGCAGTGTGATAGCACGCGAGTGCGTCCGCGTTCTTATGTTGTTATCCACTTATCAACACATTCAACTGCAGTTGTGCGAAACTCAAGCAGTCCATGTGGTTGTAAGTATCTGTAGTGGTGGAGGAGCGTCAACAACAAGTGCAAACCCATTGGGATCAGCTAGGAATCTGCGACTCCGAGAGTGTGGCGCTGTTACGATCCGAAATCTCACGTTGAGCGTCACGGAGCACCTTGCACTCTTCTACGAAAAGCACGACGACGGGGATGGCTCATTGTATGATGTAGGCACCACCAACGCAGATAAACCGGTTGACACCATGAAAGACCTGGAGAAGGACGATGAAAATGAGAACAACGACTCGGACCGAGACTCTTCTGTTAGCCTAATGCTGGAGCGGCACATGCTTCATGGCATCAAGCACTTTCAAGCAGAAATTGTTTCGGGTCAAGCTAGTGACCGCATTCTGCTCGAAGCAAGTGCTGCCATCGCAAACTTAAGCACGGTAAAAGTGTTTCGAGTGGCAATGGTTCGCTTGGGTGTGATTCAGACTCTTTTGCAACTGATGGCCCAGCCGAAGCCAAAAGCACAGCGGATGACGCTCTCAATACCAGTGCTGCCACCGGGTCCTACATCACCGTTGCGACTACGAAATACGTATCGAAACAGCCTTCTCGGACGAATTTGTGCTGTAACCTTGCACCGATTAGTCGTAGAGGAAGGAGCCGCTATCGACGCACGCAGCCAACTCATTCCCAGTTTGCTCTCGGTGTTGCGGCAAACGGATGAGGAAGTGCAGCAAGTGCGCTACGAATGTGAAAAGATCTCCATCTTCAGCTCTAATATGATTGGTGATGCCCCCATTGGAGCCACACCTCCAGCCACGGTCGGCGTTCGTCGCTTCACCCACGTGCAGACGAACACTTCTGTACTTCCACGGCCCGGGGACCTATTGCAACAATCGATCTCCGAAGCGGCAGAAAATGACCCCACAACTTTTCGCGAAGGCTCACCACTAGCATCGGGGTTGCTGTCACCGTCAGCGGAGGGTCGGAGGGTGTTTGGTAGTTGCAGTGCTCTTCCGGCGGGTGCCGCTGCCACGCAGTGCGTGCGTCAAACGTACCGAGAGCAAAAGTGGATGGTGTACGTGCTGAAAACCATCCTCTCCTCACAGGCCATGATCCCTCAGCTTGAGAAGAAGCAGATGCGTGTCCTCGGGGTGCCGAAGTTGTGTTTCCAGGACCTCTCGCCGGGCACAGCAGCGCCGCCCCCCGCTGCAGTGAACGGTAGCACTAGCAGTCGAAGCACCAACTCGGGACCCCACAACGACGTCGACACTACCGGCGAGGGAGGAGGGTATTTGCTGCCCGTCAACATGGAGAAGCACGTCATCCGGCGGATCAACGGGTCCGAAGAGATCGTGCCAGTCTCCGTCGCGGCAGCCACGTCCCCGCGTCCGAAGAGCGCCATTACTTCGCGGCCGATCGTGTCCGGATTCGGCAGCTCCTCCAGCCTGCGCAGCAGCAGCGCGACCTCAAGCAGGAACCTGTTGGCAGCGGAGCGAGACTCGTCGACCATCGACCCGCAAGGTCATGTGCGCAAGTTTAACCGGCAGATGCGGCTGCTGCGGCGCAACGACCGACGCGACATCAGCAGCCTGCCGCCAGTGTAGACACCACGGACTGCAGTACAGTACATTTACTTCCTCATGCACTACATGCACCGAGGAACAGGAAATCGGCAACGATACGGAGAGAGCAGATGCCTCTCGTGCAGCGTCACCTGCTCTTTGTCCGCAGCCGCTCGCTGGTGCTATCAAACAATGCGCAGCCAGCCACACGTCCAGCAGATGCCCCATCGATTCTGCCGATCTGATGGCAAGGGCGGAAGGTCTGTCGGTCGATCACGTGTCTGCCACACGTCGCAGACGGCTCCGTCGAAATGGCTACACGCCACTAAAACGTCGTTCTTCCCTCCGTTTTACGCTAATCCGCTGACGATCGAACGTTCCGCGCGGCTTCCCTCGACGCTGCGCGAAAACTCCTCGCGCCGCCATTGGCCAAAACGCCAACTCAGGTGGCCCGAATCTAGCGCCCCATTCCGCCTCCGAGACCCCTTCACGCACTACACCAAGGCCACACCAGCAGGCAGCGGCGGGCAGGCCATCCATGGCCAGCGCCTTCCAGTCTCCCGGCGCGTGGACGCCGCGCAAGAGCCCCGGCGCTTCGTCGGCCGCCGTCATCCCCACCATGCAGCGCTCACGCAGCGTCGGCCAGGAGAACGCGGCGCTCGCAGCCAACGCCAGCGCCAGCGGAGGCGTCGACGCCGACAGCCGCGCGGCCGCACGTCGCCTGCGCCGCCAGTACGCGCAGCAGCCCATCGCGCAGCTGGAGCACCACTACCACCGCCAGCACCAGCGGCCGCAGCTGCAGACGCACAGCGTGCGGTCCGTGGACGGCCCGCCGAGGCTCGTGGCGTCGCACTCGTCGCGCGCCTCCGCCGTGTCGCTGCGCGCGTCCACGTCGCGGCTGCCGTCCAAGATGGAGCTGCGTCGCAGCGAGGCAGGAGGTGCCAAGGCTGCGCTCAGCCGCAGCCACGGCGCGCTGGGCATCCCCGTGCTGCGCAGCAGCCGCTCGGCCAAAGTGAGCAGCGACGGCTTCTCCCCCAGCTCCAGCGGCCACAGTGAGGGTGGGGCGGCGGGGCAGAGCACGCCGTATGAGCAGTGGAGACGGCTGAGGAGAGCGCGCACGGCCAGCGGTAACAGCTGCGCCAGCACCAGCAGCACCAGCAGCTTCGCGTCGTACGTGGTGAACCCCAACACGGGCCGCCACGACTTCGGCCTGGGCAGCGACGACGAGGCGGACGAGGAAGAGGAGGACGAGGAGCTGGACAGCGTCATGGACGAGGCCGTGGAGGTGGAGGACGTGGACGTGGACGTGGAGGACCGCAGGGAAGGGCTGCCGTCCGTGCTGCAGCATATCATCGCGCCGTCGCTGCCCCCGCCGCCGTACCCCGTGGACCCGTACCATTTCTACTGCAAGCCCAAGCGGACTAATACCGGCGCGGGCACTGCTGCCGCCGAGGTGACGTCCACGCTGGCCGCGCTGTTCGCAGACTGCGGCATTGAAGCCATCTTCCACCCGCTCAAGTGCAAGTTCAAGTGCCTCAAGTACGTGCACTACAGCCACGTCGAGTTCGTGGTGCGAGTGTACGCGCACCAGCGCACGCTCCTGGTGGAGTTCCAGCGCCGCAGCGGCAGCGTGCTGCTCTGGGACGGACTGTATCGAATTCTTCACCAGAAATTAGTCCCGATTATCGATGCGACAGCGCTGCCGTGTTCTCAGAGCACAAGTCAGAAGCGTGTAGCGAGGGAGCTCGCGTCGGCTTCGGGGGCTCATGGTCAAGCGTCCAACCAGCACACGCACATGTCGAGCTCGACGCAGTCGCATGCATCGGACCACGAAGGCCTCGGAACACAGATCTGGCGGACGTTGTCATTGAAGAAGCCGACACCCAGCTCGGGCGTCGAGGCCATGAAGATCATGCTAACGTCTCGGTACCTGGACGCAATGCGGGAAGGTTGCGCTGGACTTGCAGAGCTCACGGAGGACGTGCAGAACTCCTGCCTCGTAGCCCACGCTGACCTCGTGACGCCTTTGGTTCAAGCAGCCGAAGCTACGGACCTCAGCATGTCGCGCTGTGCCGTTGGAGCGCTAGCAAACATCGCTCGCGCCGTCCCAAGGTTCCCAGAGAACGAACTGGCGCTGGCTCGGCGCACGGCGCAACAGCTTCGGATTCAAGCCACACCGGTAGTTCTGGCACAGCTGGAACACGCGAGTGAGCGGTCTCTCTTCTCCATCGAGCTACTTCGGGAATGCGCCCGAGCGCTCGGTGCATTTGCCAGACTTGTGTCGGAGGTGGATCCCCGATCGGTTGCTGCCTCTAGTGTAAACGATGAACGTTGCCTACACGTTCTTCGACTGCACGCCAAACACCGTGATGCCCAGCTAGCGTCCCATTGCCGTGCTGCTTTGGAGCAGTTGTGCCTGAACGTGTAGTAACTTAGTCGCTCGTAGTGTAGCATAGCAAGAATAACAACAAATGCCGTTTCTCTTTATTGCTGGGAGCCAACAAGTCCAACAAAAAGAAAGCGCTCGACTAAACGGTCGATCTAGGTGGATCTCTTCCTGTGTTCTCTCATTCCAGAATCTGGGGTGATGGTAAGAAGTCGAAGATGGAACAGAAGAAGTATTGGTCGACGGCGTCGCGCGATCTTGATCGCAGGCTCGGGTAGACTCTTTGGAGCTCCCTGCTGGAGATGATGCTTGAGAATTTCTGGAAGAATTTATTTTGGTTCGTATACGGACCTGATCTTGTTCACGATCAGGAACAGCCATGTGAACTGATCAATTTGAAGGTGAAGGAAATGTGTTTTAGAGAAGTTGCTGCATTATAGGAATGTACTAGTAGCTACCTAACAATACCTATAGTGTGACACTGGCGCCTGAACCAGTGTCGGTGTCGGAGGGAGTCACCTCCTCAGCCATCTCCTCGTCGGTCGCAATGTCGGCAGGAATGTCGATGGCTTCAGGAAGCTGGATTACTTCGCGAGCAACTCGTCGGGCACGACCACGAAGAACGTTGGCAATACGACGCACATACTCGTGCGAGATCGTCTTAATCACCGTGACGAATGTCGCCATAGACGGATGCGGCGTTGGGAACCTACTATTTAACTCGCGGTTAAACCACTCGAGAGGATTGTTAGTCCTCGCAAGCAGTTCGCTGTCCAGCCCAAACACATTCCAGACCTCAATGGAGTACTGTTCAAGCCATGTGCGCGCAAAATATCCCCCAGAACTCTCTCCATTTTCCTACAGAATAGGCCACCCCAGCTATAGTGCATCGCCGCTTGATCTCACGCCTTACCCACTTAATGCCCCGTTCAACTTGATCATGCTGAATCACAGTCAGTGTGTCTAACACACTCGCGTCATGGCAATGAGGTACTCATTTTATCCGTTGCGCGGAGGACTTTGGGGGAGGGCGGCTGAAAGAGAAGTGCCGTCCCCCGCAGTTCAGGCAGATGGAGGCCACGTGGCCTCCACAGCTGCCCTACATCTGCCTTTATATTAGATTAACTATTTGCATACAATATCCTAGTCTGATACTATACCTTCTCGTATCCGGTCATCCGGATACACTCACCCCCCTTCCAAGAAGACATTCTCGAATCTTCATCGCGGGTCGTCGTCGCTGGCTGTCCCCGCCGTTGCTGCCGCCTGGACCTCCACTGCTGGTCCTCGCTGCCTGGCTGTCAACCCGTCACTGCTTTGCCGTCTACCCGCTGCTGCTGTGACCTGGAGTTCGTTGCTGCTGTGCTGGAGTTCGTCGCTGCCGTGGCTTGGAATTCGTAGAGTGCTGTGGCCGGCCCCGCGTCTGATGCAGACCTCCGCTACTGCTGCTCGGTCCACGCCTTCGGCCTCGGGCTCCTCGTCGTGCGCTTCTCCGCCCGCTGCGTCGCCTGCAATGGCGTTCGCTGAGTCGACCGCCGAGCCAAGCGCCACCGCTCTGGCGTCGTCCGTCGAATCGCTGCTCCCTGTCGCGCCTTCTGTGGCCGCGCTGCCATCGCTGCCGGCTACCGTGCCGCCTGCCACGTCTCCTACTGAAGATGCCGAGCGTGCTGACCGCGCCGCTGCGCGTGCTGATCGAGATGAAGCCGTCGCTGTCGCTCACAGTGTTGCTGTGCCTTCGGAGAGTACCGTTCCTGATAATACAGTGCGCCCCGTGACCACTGTTTCTGACATTGCTGAACGCCTCGACGTTGTTGAACGCCACGAACTCCCAGCCTCGGACACTATTGAGCGCCTTGCTCTGATCATACCCGATGATGTCACTCTCGCCATGGACGAGTTGGTGCATGCTGTGGAATCCTCAGTGGTGCCGTTGCTAGGTGCGCATGCATCTTCACCAAGTTCGCAGGAAACATCGTTAAGTTCGCATGAATCGCCACAAACTGTCGTGATGGTTGATCCCACAAGTGTTGATGCCGACTCCTGTTCGGGTTTGTTTGATGCATCGTCTGGTCAGCGCAGATTGAAGAGGCTCTGTCGTGCTGGAAAGCCTCCGTTGCGGCACCCGCCGCTACCACCGGTTCCCGCAACGAATCCTCATCTTGGGTGGAAGAACTATTACAAGCCAGGATAGTCTTTCGATCGCAATATGACGTACCTGCTTCGCCACCTTCACGACGTGTGGGGGGACCCCCCTCATCGCTGCTACCTCGTGCAAGCCCCACCAGTTATCCTGGGTGTGGATAGAAAATCTGGTGGACTACCCAGAGCTTACCAGACAAGTCGATGAGTGGAAAGAATCCGGGTCCTCCGTGTGCTTCATGAAGTATGTAGTGGGTCTAACTTGACTCACTACTTTAGCTTACACGTTGCGCAACGTGTATGAGGAAGCGTAAGTACTTAGTAATTACTTCGGTTAATTATATTTGAATACACAAATATAAGTTAAGTAAGAAAGGATTCCAAGTGACTTAGATTAGGTAAAATGAGAACTGTATTGCTTGTAAATTGATCTTCCTCTAAAATCTGCTAAAAACTGTTTATCATCTGTGAAAGGGTTGGCAGCGGCTGGCTGTCAGAGCCCCGCTAATATGCATGTCTCTGATTGGTAGAAAGATGCTGCTTTCTACCAATAGGATCTTTGGGTATGTGTGGACCACTCACTGTGGTGGTCCACTTCAATGTATCCATCGGTGTGTCTTACACCAATGTGAGGAAGTATCCAAAACGTTTAACAGATAACCTATCTGTTAAATTCACAAGTGACTTGCAGCCACTTGTACGTGTAACCCCGTTACACCATCCCCCCCTTAAGGTTAGACGCGCGGGGTCCCCGCACGTCAATCTTTTGGAATTGACCATTCGTCAATTCTCCGCGTTTGGAGAAGAAATCCGCGCTCATTCAACGATGAGCGCGCCACAGAAGAAGACCTCGAAGTCGGTGGGGAGTCATCTCTCCATCGACGACTACTTCGAACGCCAGAAGGCGAAGTACGGTGACGTCGTCGACTTCGACGACGACGATGAAGACATGGAGGGCGAGGATGACTCGCCCTCAAAGCGTAAAGACTCAGTGTCGAGTGAATCGCTCGACCCTCACGCCAAGAACGTTCACCCGCGTGAAGGGGACGAACCGGACGCTTCTAGTTCGAAGCGTTCGCGTACTGAGAGCGATACCCCACTCGCTTCTGCTGGGGCTCTCAGTACTCCGCGCGCTGCTGCTGCAGCGCGTGATGTTAAAGCTCAAGGCTCTCCGCGCGCTGCGCCTGCAGCGCGCGATCCATGGATGCCGTCCGCGTCCGAGATCGCGGACCGGTATGGGAACTCGGTACCTCCGAATGAGGTGCCGCTGTACGTATGCAGCGCCATCAAAGATGACGCTGTGGCTGCCGAGCTGCACTTTGATGCGGAAACGCATCAAAGGCGCGATTACTACATCGGACTCTTTCATGAGCTCCGATGGTTTCAAAGCAAGAAGACCTCTTCTCGCAGCAAAGTGCCCGAATGGCAGGCACTTTGTCAAAGTTGGAACGCCTTTGTTGAGAACTTCAACAAGAGGCCGAGTGCTTACCGTGATCGGATTAAGCAAGCGCGTGATCGCTTCGAGACGTACTCGAAGCGTGGAAAGCTGGAGCAACTTCATGTTGCTGCTGAGGAGGCAAATGTGCCGTGCGCTGTGCCCGAGGGCTTTCAGTGCACGAAGTGCTTTCCAGGCGCGGTCCGCTTGAGCCACCGCGACCTGAACGGGTACACGTCGTTCCGTGTGCCCGAGAGTCTCAAGAGCTCCGTGCTAAGTTCTTAGCACGTGAGGGTTCGGGCGCTAGCGATGATCGCAGCGCTCGTGTTACTTCCGCTGCGCCAGCGCGTACTGCTCTTCGTACGCCCTCACCATTTCCGGAACGTCCTCCAGCAAGACGTTCCGCGGCTCCCATGTATCTCGATGGGGAGGAAATCCTCTCCAACGAATACGAAAACGAGCCCCTTGAGGGTTCGTTTTCGGGATACTATGGTCAACAATCCGCTCAACAATCCAGCGGGTTGAGCCGCGGGCGTCACGGATCGGCGGTGGCGGGGTGGGAACACGCCCGGGTATGATCAGCCCCGGGCTGACCAGTATGCGCCTCTCCACGACCGGGTGACCGCCGTGGAGCGTTTGCAGGGCGCTGAGTGCGCCGCCCTGAAGCAGGAGCTGGCGAACCAGAAGGCCCAAGTCGCGGCGGTCTCGCAGACCGCCTCGAATATCCAGGTCGAGCTGGGGACCCAGATGAAGGGGTTGCTCCAGCGCGTCCGCGCGCTGGAGGAGAGGCTGCTCGTCGCCGAGGCCAAGTCCTCCGCTTCTGCCTCGGCTCCTGCCGAGGCTTCGGGTCAGCCGAGCTAGATGGCTCGTGCTGCCGGTATGGCTTCAGCCGTCCGACGTAAAGGTCGGATGGAGGCGCATGCTAGACGGTATGTCTAGCGTGTATGCGTTGCCGTGCCGTGCCAACACAGTGAACGGCCCGATGAAGCGCGAACAAGCTTGCTTGCTCCGAAATCCGAAACTGCATGTCTAGGCAGGTTTTGTGTAGCTAACAAAACTAATGAACCAACTTTAAATTCATTTGTGTTGCCTCTGCCCGCATTGTCTGCGTTCAGCTTCTGTTGATCAACAGAAGCTGCTATTATGTCTTGGACAAACCGAATCACGGCTTGTCTTTTGGTGATGAAACTGATTGCATCCGAGCTGAAGTCATTCAGCTCGCTCTCCGCTAGAGGCCCGGCCTCTGCGTGGTTCTTGCGGTGTCTGCGCCCTGCGCAGACCCGTGGTCGTTGGCCTTGTTGTTAGGGGAGTCTGCGCCCTGCGCAGACTCATGGTTTGTCCATTGTTGCAGCTGACACTGTGCAAGTGTCAGCGGTTTTCTGCGGCTGCTGTATTGCAGTCGTAGATCCTCCCCACTTAAAGTGGGAGCCATCACTCCGAGTAAACGCGGTAGGCGTGGATGCCGCATGGCATTCACGTAGAACGGTGTATGCCCGGTCGAGGCATGCACTGAGTTGTTGATGGCAAACTCTGCCATCGATAAGCACTCGCTCCAGTATTGGAACGAGTGAGCGTAGCTCTTCAACATATCGACGAACACGCGATTCACGCGCTCGGTTTGACCGTCCGTCTGCGGATGATCCGCAGTCGACATGGAAAGCTGGCTCCCAAGAAGTGTAAACACTTCTTGCCACAGGTGCGCTGTGAAGCGCGGGTCTCTGTCCGACACGATATCGGACGGCATGCCATGGTGTTTGAACACCATGTCGACGAGCAGACGGGCCGTCTGCTTCGCGGTCACCTCTGCTGGCACCGCAGCAAGATGTACCATATTGCTGAAGCGGTCTACAAAGACCACAACACCGGTGTTCCCTCCGCTATCCGGGGGAAGACCAAAGATGAAGTCCAAAGACATGGACATCCAACACTCCGACGGAGTCGGTAGTGATTGCAGTGGAGCCTGCGCGAATGGCGCAGGCTTTACGCGTTGGCATACCTCGCAAGCACGGATGTACTTGCGCACCCACTCATACTGGTGGTGCCAGTAGAAGTCGCGCGTGAGAAGGACGTAAGTCTTCTCACGTCCGAGATGTCCCGCAGTCGGGGCATCATGATACTCGTACATGATCCTGAGTCGCAGGTCATGGTCATTTGGCACGACAACGCGATCCGCGTTGTTGTCGACTGCATTGTAAAGCAGTAGTCCGTCGTGCACACGAAAGCGGTGTGCACGCGCTCGAAGGTGCTTGGGCAGCTTCTGACGGGATTTGTCAGAAGGCGCTGTGCCATAGGCCAGCAAGAGCTTCGCGTCCGCGTCGTGCGCGTACGCGGCCTTCACGTCATCCAACAGAGATGATGTGGGTTTGCTCGATCGCATGGCGCCAATGGCATTGACGTCAACAGCTTCTGCATAGTCCGGCCGACGTGATAACGCGTCGGCCACTACATTCAATCTTCCGGGTTTATATTCGACCCGGAAGTTATACTCCGCAAAGAATGAGAGCCATCTCGCCATTCTTTGTGATATGTGTGGCGACTTCACTGCGGTGCGCAGTGATGCATGGTCGGTGTAGACCACAAACGGTCTACTTCCAAGCAAATACACTCGGGACTTTGCGAGTGCGTACTTCATGGCAAGGAGTTCCTTGTCATGCACCGGATAGTTGCGCTCAGCTGGCTTCAGCTGACGCGATTGGTAGTAGACGACACGATCACGGCCCTCGTGATCGTGCTGCATCAATGCGCATCCGATTGCAAAGTCGGATGCGTCACATACGACGTGAAATGGACGATCTTGGTCAGCTACTGCCAAGATCGGTGCCTCAGTCAAGCCCCGCTTGACTGCATCGAATGCCTTTTGGCAATCGGGTGTCCAATTCCACACAGCTTCTTTCTTAAGAAGCTGTGACAGCGGGCGGATCTTGCCTGCATAGTCCTCCACGTACTTGCACAAGTACGTGGCCAAGCCAAGGAACTGCCTCAGTTCCTTGACACTTGAAGGCGTTGGCCATTCATTGATCACTCTGACCTTTTCCGGGTCAGGGCGAACACCATTCTTCCCTACGAGACACCCGATGACGGGTATCTCGCTTGCCCCGAAGATACACTTCTTCAGGTTCGCGTAGAGCTTATGCTTTCGCATAAGCTCAAGTAGTTTCCGGAGATGCACCCTGTGCATCTCTACGTCGGTCTTTCCGCCCACAGCCCGGCTGTGGATGAATACATCATCGAAGTAGCTCGGTGCGAAGTCGCGCACCGAGCGCAACAAGTGCGTCACGCACCTGTTGAAAGTCGCAGGGGCATTCTTAAGCCCCTGTTGCATTACTAGCCATTCCCAGAGCATGCCGCTTGGCGTGCTCACTGCCGTGAGAGGGATATCGCTCTCACGCATTAGGATTTGATAAAATCCATCTCGCAAGTCGAGAGCACTGTAAACGGTGCTCCCGGCCATCGAATCGATGATAACATCTTTTCGTGGTATCGGCGTCTGCGCCGGTACCGTCGCATCGTTCAGCTTGTTGTAGGCATGAACGATGCGCCATCCGCCCTGTGGCTTCTTGACACAGAACGTCGGAGCACTGTGCGGGGACTTTGATTCCCGCACTTGTCCTGCTTTACGACGACTTTCAAAGAAGTCGTCGATCGCTTTCACTTGCTCTCGCGGCAGTGGCCACTGCCGCGTGACACAGTACTTCGTGCCCGGCACGAGATCAATCTCGTGCTGAATGCCCTTATCCTGCGGAAGCTCCGCAGGAATGTCTTCCGGGAGTACGTCTTTGTACTCCCTCAACAATTTGTAATAGGGACTCGACTTCAGCGAGTCCCAACCTTGTTCCTCGAAGCGCTCTCGCTTCGCCTTCGCACTGAGAGTGTCTTCACTCTCAGTGGTACTTCCCATGAAGAGCTGCCTCAGCTCTTCGCTCTCGCTCACCGTTCTTTCGCTGTCCGAAAGAACGCAGACTTGCTCGATGCGTCCATCGTGCAAGTCGCGCGTGAAGCGCTTCCAGCTGATGACTGGAAGCGAAGTCAACTCCGACGCCATCGTCGGAGGACTAGCGAGTTCCGCCTCACGATACTGGAATCCAGTATCGGTGCGCGTCAAGACGCTAAGCGTCTTGACATTCGGCGTCACCGCCGCAGTCTGCCCAGAAGACTGCTCTTGTTGCGTCTCGGTCCCGGACCGAGACTTGCGCAGCGTTTTCCGCTTGCGCCGTCTTCTTGTTGTGCGGAGCCCGGCTCCGCACAGTTGTTCTTCTGGTCCAGGCCCGGCCGTGGACAGTCGTTCGCCGGCGGACCCTGTCTGCGGGCGCGCGATATCAAGCCCGGCTTGATCTCATGGCGCATCCTCGCGCACCCCTTGGGCATTCCGCGACAGCGGCATTAAACGCTGTCTCGACTGGTGAGTCGCGCGCACCTGCTGGTGCGTGCGCTGCGGTAACAGGGCCATCGCTCTCTGTTCAGCAGTCGCGACCGAAGCGACCGAGCGTGCGCTTCTTCCAGTCAATTACCGGATCATGCCGTGCAAGCCACGGCATGCCCATAACAACGTCGAACTTATCGTCCAGGTCCAGGACGATAAATTGTTCGACAAACACCCGTTGTTTGTACGAGAAGCGCACGTTCACGACGCGCTTCTCGGTCTTCACGATGGCACCTGTTGCCAATCGAACTTCCAGAAGACATCGAGGTACATGTACCTCCTCGAAGTCAAGACTCGGTAAACTCCGCAGTCGAACAAAGTTGTTCGACGCGCCCGAATCTACCAGAGCGCGAAGAGAGTCTCCCGCTCTCTTCGACGTTACCTTCAAGATGACCAGGTTCGACCTGTCATCTTGTTTCTTGCAGTGAGAGCTGGTCTCACTGGGGGCTGCAGTCCTCAGTGTCGCGTGCCCGATGTCGGCACGCGCGACTGCATTACCAGTAGGGCGCCCCGCGCCTACTGGATGTTCGCGTTTTTTGTTGGTCCGCGGCGATGCCTAGCATCGCCACGACGGCCACCTCCAGGGGGCATGGGAGCTGTGCACTCCCGTGCAAAGTGACCGATCCTTCCGCAACGGAAGCATCGCACGTTACCTCCCTGCTGCTGGTAACCAGCAGTTGTTGCATTCGAGAGGTCCATTGGTTCTGGACCTCCCGGCCTCGCTACCGGGCGCGGTTGCGGCCTCGGTACGTTCACATGCAGTTTAGCCTGCCGCAGGCTAAACTCTTCTTGCATGGTAAGCGTGATTGCAGCTTCGAGAGTACTCTGGTACTCTCGGAAGAGATAAGGCTTCACGGGCCCATCTCTAAGTCCTTTCATGAACGTGACGACCTGGGTCGCCTCGTCAATCGGGTTAGTCACGCTATTTGATACCAAATATCGTGCGCGCTGCGCGTAAGCATGGACGTCATGCTTACCCTGCTGAAGGTCGAGGAACTCCGCCCTCGACCGGAACTCGTTTTGCGGGGGATCAAACGCTTGTTTGAGCTCCTCTTCGAACACTTCGTACGTGCTGAAGCACGTAGGATCGGAGAGTCGGCGTCCATACGCCCAACTCCTCGCGCGTCCGCCAAGGCAGGACATGGCGAACGCGACCTTCGACAGCGGGTCGACGATGCGTCGAGCCGCTATGGCTGTGTCGAGCTCGACAAGCCATCGGAGGAGAGGCTCGCCCTCTCTTCCCACGTAATTGCTTACGCTCAACTTTAATGGTTGAGCACGCGGTGTCGTCCCTGACGACGCCGTCACTGAGGAAGCAGCGTCACGCTGCTCCTCCATGATGAATCCCAGAGCAACACCATGTTGCTCCGTCGGCGATAGCGTACGCAGCATTGTAGCTATCGCCGCTTCTCCAATGACTGTTGACAGTCGTTGGAGGGCCTCCCACTCTGGGTCAGACAGGTGGGGGCAGTCAGCGCGTGCAACATGCGTTGCAGGCGTGTTGGAGCTCTCCATGGGCACCTCCGTGCTCATGTGGTTCTCGGCTCCGCGTTCGTACACCGCGTACGAACGTCAAGCAGTCGGTCGTTGGACGGACTACATATTGCTACCAGGTGTAGTGGGTCTAACTTGACTCACTACTTTAGCTTACACGTTGCGCAACGTGTATGAGGAAGCGTAAGTACTTAGTAATTACTTAGGTTAATTATATTTGAATACACAAATGTAAGTTAAGTAAGAAAGGATTCCAAGTGACTTAGATTAGGTAAAATGAGAACTGTATTGCTTGTAAATTGATCTTCCTCTAAAATCTGCTAAAAACTGTTTATCATCTATGAAAGGGTTGACAGCGGCTGGCTGTCAGAGCCCCGCTAATATGCATGTCTCTGATTGGTAGAAAGATGCTGCTTTCTACCAATAGGATCTTTGGGTATGTGTGGACCACTCACTGTGGTGGTCCACTTCAATGTATCCATTGGTGTGTCTTACACCAAGGCGAGGAAGTATCTAAAACTTTTAACAGATAACCTATCTGTTAAATTCACAAGTGGCTTGTAGCCACTTGTGCGTGTAACCCCGTTACAGCTCCAACTTCAAGCGCTTGGACGCATTCTTCTCACTGCGATTCGGACGCTTGCCATGACGTGATGTTGCTTGCGGGGCAAGAGATAGCAAGTGCATAAAGCGCACGCTGTCGATCCACTCCTGGTCCATGAACTCTTGTACTGTGTAAGGCGGACTTTTGGCTTCATCATATCCGTCAAGGACTTGGATTTCAGTCGGCGACGAAATCACAATGACGATACAATGTTGGAGAATGTCGTCACCAGCGCAAGTCACGTACACTCCAAGTGGGAGAGTCTGCACGAACTTCTTGAAGTGATTGATGTCTGGAATGGAGCCTTTGATACGCTTGCGAAAGAGAAGATCGTAATCAAGAGGTATATCCAGGCCTTGAAGATATTCGTAGAACGCAACGGCATCACCACGACGAACGCCGTACTCCATACTGCGGGTGTGGTGTTCTTCAAAGTCGTCCCACATCTCCAAGGTCACGAGAGACGGTCGTCCCAAATAGGCCAAGGCCATACGCACAGCATCCAAGAAGCAGAGTCCAGACTCGGAAGCTGTTGCTCCTGAGAACGCAACCCAGTGATACTTTGTAACGGGGTTACACGTACAAGTGGCTGCAAGTCACTTGTGAATTTAACAGATAGGTTATCTGTTAAACGTTTTGGATACTTCCTCACATTGGTGTAAGACACACCGATGGATACATTGAAGTGGACCACCACAGTGAGTGGTCCACACATACCCAAAGATCCTATTGGTAGAAAGCAGCATCTTTCTACCAATCAGAGACATGCATATTAGCGGGGCTCTGACAGCCAGCCGCTGTCAACCCTTTCATAGATGATAAACAGTTTTTAGCAGATTTTAGAGGAAGATCAATTTACAAGCAATACAGTTCTCATTTTACCTAATCTAAGTCACTTGGAATCCTTTCTTACTTAACTTACATTTGTGTATTCAAATATAATTAACCTAAGTAATTACTAAGTACTTACGCTTCCTCATACACGTTGCGCAACGTGTAAGCTAAAGTAGTGAGTCAAGTTAGACCCACTACACCTGGTAGCAATTTGTAGTCCGTCCAACGACCGACTGCTTGACGTTCGTACGCGGTGTACGAACGCGGAGCCGAGAACCACATGAGCACGGAGGTGCCCATGGAGAGCTCCAACACGCCTGCAACGCATGTTGCACGCGCTGACTGCCCCCACCTGTCTGACCCAGAGTGGGAGGCCCTCCAACGACTGTCAACAGTCATTGGAGAAGCGGCGATAGCTACAATGCTGCGTACGCTATCGCCGACGGAGCAACATGGTGTTGCTCTGGGATTCATCATGGAGGAGCAGCGTGACGCTGCTTCCTCAGTGACGGCGTCGTCAGGGACGACACCGCGTGCTCAACCATTAAAGTTGAGCGTAAGCAATTACGAGGGAAGAGAGGGCGAGCCTCTCCTCCGATGGCTTGTCGAGCTCGACACAGCCATAGCGGCTCGACGCATCGTCGACCCGCTGTCGAAGGTCGCGTTCGCCATGTCCTGCCTTGGCGGACGCGCGAGGAGTTGGGCGTATGGACGCCGACTCTCCGATCCTACGTGCTTCAGCACGTACGAAGTGTTCGAAGAGGAGCTCAAACAAGCGTTTGATCCCCCGCAAAACGAGTTCCGGTCGAGGGCGGAGTTCCTCGACCTTCAGCAGGGTAAGCATGACGTCCATGCTTACGCGCAGCGCGCACGATATTTGGTATCAAATAGCGTGACTAACCCGATTGACGAGGCGACCCAGGTCGTCACGTTCATGAAAGGGCTTAGCGATGGGCCTGTGAAGACCTATCTCTTCCGAGAGTACCAGAGTACTCTCGAAGCTGCGATCACTCTTGCCATGCAAGAAGAGTTTAGCCTGCGGCAGGCTAAACTGCATGTGAACGTACCGAGGCCGCAACCGCGCCCGGTAGCGAGGCCGGGAGGTCCAGAACCAATGGACCTCTCGAATGCAACAACTGCTGGTTACCACCCTGGAGGTGGCCGTCGTGGCGATGCTAGGCATTGCCGCGGACCAACAAAAAACGTGAACATCCAGTAGGCGCGGGGCGCCCAACTGGTAATGCAGTCGCGCGTGCCGACATCGGGCACGCGACACTGAGGACTGCAGCCCCCAGTGAGACCAGCTCTCACTGCAAGAAACAAGATGACAGGCCAAACCTAGTCATCTTGAAGGTTTACTCGAAGAGAGCGAGTGACTCTCTTCGAGCTTTGGTAGATTCAGGCGCGTCGAACAACTTTGTTCGACTACGAAGCCTGTCAAGACTTGACTTCGAGGAGGTAGATACACCTCGAAGTCTTCTGGAGGTACGATTGGCAACAGGTGCCATCGTAAAAACCGAGAAGCGCGTCGTGAACGTGCGCTTCTCGTACAAACAACAAGTTTTTGTCGAACACTTTATCGTCCTGGACCTGGACGATAAGTTCGACGTTGTTATGGGCATGCCGTGGCTTGCACGGTATGATCCGGTGATAGACTGGAAGAAGCGCACGCTCGTGCGCTTCGGACGCGACAGCGGAACAGAGAGCGATGGCCCTGTTACCGCAGCGCGCGCACCAGCAGGTGCGCGCGGCTCACCAGTCGAGACAGCGCTTTATGCTGCTGTCCCGGAGTGCCCAAGAAGTGCGCGAGGGCGCGCACAAGTGAGACCAACGTCGGCAATGCTGCCGACGTCGGAAGAAAAAGATGTGTTGGTTCCGGGAACCAACACCCGCGTTCAAGCGTGTAAGGGACAGTCCCTGACCCGAAGCGGTCAGGTCGACAACGACGCGTCGGCTCCGGGAGCCGACGCACCCTCGGTCATGAGGGACTCCGCCAATGAATGGCATCGAGGTGACGAAGGCGTGTCAACTCCGGGAGTTGACGCTGCAAACAGTGCGGACGGTTGCAAACGTACCGCACTGACGCAATTTGCATGCTGTCGTGCAGCCGGGCTGCACGACGAAGCGCCATGCGATCAAGTCGGGCTTGATATCGCGCGCCCGCAGACAGGGTCTGCCGGCGAAGGAACACATTTCCGTGCAGCCGGGCTGCACGAAGGAAAATGCGGTCAAGCCGGGCTTGATACCGCGCGCCCGCGGACAGGGTCCGCCGGCGAACGACTGTCCACGGCCGGGCCTGGACCAGAAGAACAACTGTGCGGAGCCGGGCTCTGCACAACAAGAAGACGGCGCAAGCGGAAAACGCTGCGCAAGTCTCGGTCCGGGACCGAGACGCAACAAGAGCAGCCTGCTGGGCAGACTGCGGCGGTGACGCCGAATGTCAAGACGCTAAGCGTCTTGACGCGCACCGATACTGGATTCCAGTATCGTGACATGGAACTCGCTAGTCCTCCGACGACGGCGTCGGAGTTGACTTCGCTTCCAGCCATGAGCTGGAAGCGCTTCACGCGCGACTTGCACGATGGACGCATCGAACAAGTCTGCGTTCTTTCGGACAGCGAAAGAACGGCGAGCGAGAGCGAAGAGCTGAGGCAGCTCTTCATGGAAGTACCACTGAGAGTGAAGACACTCTCAGTGCGAAGGCGAAGCGAGAGCGCTTCGAGGAACAAGGTTGGGACTCGCTGAAGTCGAGTCCCTATTACAAATTGTTGAGGGAGTACAAAGACGTACTCCCGGAAGACATTCCTGCGGAGCTTCCGCAGGATAAGGGCATTCAGCACGAGATTGATCTCGTGCCGGGCACGAAGTACTGTGTCACGCGGCAGTGGCCACTGCCGCGAGAGCAAGTGAAAGCGATCGACGACTTCTTTGAAAGTCGTCGTAAAGCAGGACAAGTGCGGGAATCAAAGTCCCCGCACAGTGCTCCGACGTTCTGTGTCAAGAAGCCACAGGGCGGATGGCGCATCGTTCATGCCTACAACAAGCTGAACGATGCGACGGTACCGGCGCAGACGCCGATACCACGAAAAGATGTTATCATCGATTCGATGGCCGGGAGCACCGTTTACAGTGCTCTCGACTTGCGAGATGGATTTTATCAAATCCTAATGCGTGAGAGCGATATCCCTCTCACGGCAGTGAGCACGCCAAGCGGCATGCTCTGGGAATGGCTAGTAATGCAACAGGGGCTTAAGAATGCCCCTGCGACTTTCAACAGGTGCGTGACGCACTTGTTGCGCTCGGTGCGCGACTTCGCACCGAGCTACTTCGATGATGTATTCATCCACAGCCGGGCTGTGGGCGGAAAGACGACGTAGAGATGCACAGGGTGCATCTCCGGAACTACTTGAGCTTATGCGAAAGCATAAGCTCTACGCGAACCTGAAGAAGTGTATCTTCGGGGCAAGCGAGATACCCGTCATCGGGTGTCTCGTAGGGAAGAATGGTGTTCGCCCTGACCCGGAAAAGGTCAGAGTGATCAATGAATGGCCAACGCCTTCATGTCAAGGAACTGAGGCAGTTCCTTGGCCACGTACTTGTGCAAGTACGTGGAGGACTATGCAGGCAAGATCCGCTTGCTGTCACAGCTTCTTAAGAAAGAAGCTGTGTGGAATTGGACACCCGATTGCCAAAGGCATTCGATGCAGTCAAGCGGGGCTTGATTGAGGCACCGATCTTGGCAGTAGCTGACCAAGATCGTCCATTTCACGTCGTATGTGACGCATCCGACTTTGCAATCGGATGCGCATTGATGCAGCACGATCACGAGGGCCGTGATCGTGTCGTCTACTACCAATCGCGTCAGCTGAAGCCAGCTGAGCGCAACTATCCGGTGCATGACAAGGAACTCCTTGCCATGAAGTACGCACTCGCAAAGTCCCGAGTGTATTTGCTTGGAAGTAGACCGTTTGTGGTCTACACCGACCATGCATCACTGCGCACCGCAGTGAAGTCGCCACACATATCACAAAGAATGGCGAGATGGCTCTCATTCTTTGCGGAGTATAACTTCCGGGTCGAATATAAACCCGGAAGATTGAATGTAGTGGCCGACGCGTTATCACGTCGGCCGGACTATGCAGAAGCTGTTGACGTCAATGCCATTGACGACATACGATCGAGCAAACCCACATCATCTCTGTTGGATGATGTGAAGGCCGCGTACGCGCACGACGCGGACGCGAAGCTCTTGCTGGCCTATGGCACAGCGCCTTCTGATAAGTCCCGTCAGAAGCTGCCCAAGCACCTTCGAGCGCGTGCACACCGCTTTCGTGTGCACGACGGACTACTGCTTTACAATGCAGTCGACAACAACGCGGATCGCGTTGTCGTGCCAAATGACCATGGCCTGCGACTCAGGATCATGTACGAGTATCACGATGCCCCGACTGCGGGACATCTCGGACGTGAGAAGACATACGTCCTTCTCACGCGCGACTTCTACTGGCAGCACCAGTATAAGTGGGTGCGCAAGTACATCCGTGCTTGCGAGGTATGCCAACGCGTAAAGCCTGCGCCATTCGCGCAGGCTCCACTGCAATCACTACCGACTCCGTCGGAGTGTTGGAAGTCCATGTCTTGGACTTCATCTTTGGTCTTCCCCCGGATAGCGGAGGGAACACCGGTGTTGTGGTCTTTGTAGACCGCTTCAGCAATATGGTACATCTTGCTGCGGTGCCAGCAGAGGTGACCGCGAAGCAGACGGCCCGTCTGCTCGTCGACATGGTGTTCAAACACCATGGCATGCCGTCCGACATCGTGTCGGACAGAGACCCGCGCTTCACAGCGCACCTGTGGCAAGAAGTGTTTACACTTCTTGGGAGCCAGCTTTCCATGTCGACTGCGGATCATCCGCAGACGGACGGTCAAACCGAGCGCGTGAATCGCGTGTTCGTCGATATGTTGAAGAGCTACGCTCACTCGTTCCAATACTGGAGCGAGTGCTTATCGATGGCAGAGTTTGCCATCAACAACTCAGTGCATGCCTCGACCGGGCATACACCGTTCTACGTGAATGCCATGCGGCATCCACGCCTACCGCGTTTACTCGGAGTGATGGCTCCCACTTTAAGTGGGGGAGGATCTACGACTGCAATACAGCAGCCGCAGAAAACCGCTGACACTTGCACAGTGTCAGCTGCAACAATGGACAAACCACATGAGTCTGCGCAGGGCGCAGACTCCCCCAACAACAAGGCCAACGACCACGGGTCTGCGCAGGGCGCAGACACCGCAAAGAACCACGCAGAGGCCGGGCCTCTAGCGGAGAGCGAGCTGAATGACTTCAGCTCGGATGCAATCAGTTTCATCACCAAAAGACAAGCCGTGATTCGGTTTGTCCAAGACACAATAGCAGCTTCTGTTGATCAACAGAAGCTGAACGCAGACAATGCGGGCAGAGGCAACACAAATGAATTTAAAGTTGGTTCATTAGTTTTGTTAGCTACACAAAACCTGCCTAGACATGCAGTTTCGGATTTCGGAGCAAGCAAGCTTGTTCGCGCTTCATCGGGCCGTTCACTGTGTTGGCACGGCACGGCAACGCATACACGCTAGACATACCGTCTAGCATGCGCCTCCATCCGACCTTTTACGTCGGACGGCTGAAGCCATACCGGCAGCACGAGCCATCTAGCTCGGCTGACCCGAAGCCTCGGCAGGAGCCGAGGCAGAAGCGGAGGACTTGGCCTCGGCGACGAGCAGCCTCTCCTCCAGCGCGCGGACGCGCTGGAGCAACCCCTTCATCTGGGTCCCCAGCTCGACCTGGATATTCGAGGCGGTCTGCGAGACCGCCGCGACTTGGGCCTTCTGGTTCGCCAGCTCCTGCTTCAGGGCGGCGCACTCAGCGCCCTGCAAACGCTCCACGGCGGTCACCCGGTCGTGGAGAGGCGCATACTGGTCAGCCCGGGGCTGATCATACCCGGGGCGTGTTCCCACCCCCGCCACCGCCGATCCGTGACGCCCGCGGCTCAACCCGCTGGATTGTTGAGCGGATTGTTGACCATAGTATCCCGAAAACGAACCCTCAAGGGGCTCGTTTTCGTATTCGTTGGAGAGGATTTCCTCCCCATCGAGATACATAGAGCCGCGGAACGTCTTGCTGGAGGACGTTCCGGAAATGGTGAGGGCGTACGAGGAGCAGTACGCGCTGGCACAGCGGAAGTAACACGAGCGCTGCGATCATCGCCAGCGCCCGAACCCTCACGTGCTAAAAACTTAGCACGGAGCTCTTTGAGACTCTCGGGCACACGGAACGACGTGTACCCGTTCAGGTCGCGGTCGCTCAAGCGGACCGCGCCTGGGAAGCACTTCGTGCACTGAAAGCCCTCGGGCACAGCGCACGGCACATTCGCCTCCTCAGCAGCAACATGAAGTTGCTCCAGCTTTCCACGCTTCGAGTACGTCTCGAAGCGATCACGCGCTTGCTTAATCCGATCACGGTAAGCACTCGGCCTCTTGTTGAAGTTTTCAACAAAGGCGTTCCAGCTTTGACAAAGTGCCTGCCATTCGGGCACTTTGCTGCGAGAAGAGGTCTTCTTGCTTTGAAACCATCGGAGCTCATGAAAGAGTCCGATGTAGTAATCGCGCCTTTGATGCGTTTCCGCATCAAAGTGCAGCTCGGCAGCCACAGCGTCATCTTTGATGGCGCTGCATACGTACAGCGGCACCTCATTCGGAGGTACCGAGTTCCCAAACCGGTCCGCGATCTCGGACGCGGACGGCATCCATGGATCGCGCGCTGCAGGCGCAGCGCGCGGAGAGCCTTGAGCTTTAACATCACGCGCTGCAGCAGCAGCGCGCGGAGTACTGAGAGCCCCAGCAGAAGCGAGTGGGGTATCGCTCTCAGTACGCGAACGCTTCGAACTCGAAGCGTCCGATTCGTCCCCTTCACGCGGGCGAACGTTCTTGGCGTGAGGGTCGAGCGATTCACTCGACACTGAGTCTTTACGCTTTGAGGGCGAGTCATCCTCGCCCTCCATGTCTTCATCGTCGTCGTCGAAGTCGACGACGTCACCGTACTTCGCCTTCTGGCGTTCGAAGTAGTCGTCGATGGAGAGATGACTCCCCACCGACTTCGAGGTCTTTCGTGGCGCGCTCATCGTTGAATGAGCGCGGATTTCTTCTCCAAACGCGGAGAATTGACGAATGGTCAATTCCAAAAGATTGACGTGCGGGGACCCCGCGCGTCTAACCTTAAGGGGGGGGATGGCGTAACGGGGTTACACGCACAAGTGGCTACAAGCCACTTGTGAATTTAACAGATAGGTTATCTGTTAAAAGTTTTAGATACTTCCTCGCCTTGGTGTAAGACACACCAATGGATACATTGAAGTGGACCACCACAGTGAGTGGTCCACACATACCCAAAGATCCTATTGGTAGAAAGCAGCATCTTTCTACCAATCAGAGTCATGCATATTAGCGGGGCTCTGACAGCCAGCCGCTGTCAACCCTTTCATAGATGATAAACAGTTTTTAGCAGATTTTAGAGGAAGATCAATTTACAAGCAATACAGTTCTCATTTTACCTAATCTAAGTCACTTGGAATCCTTTCTTACTTAACTTATATTTGTGTATTCAAATATAATTAACCGAAGTAATTACTAAGTACTTACGCTTCCTCATACACGTTGCGCAACGTGTAAGCTAAAGTAGTGAGTCAAGTTAGACCCACTACAGGAGCAGTTTTGATGTAATGCTTGATTCGTGGTTTCAAGTTCGCTTCTTTCGTTTTCGACGGTTGTTTCTCCTCTCGTTCTCAAATGCTGAAATTAAGTCTGGGATCTGCCCCAAATTTTCAATGGGCTCCCATGTTAGTTCATCTTCACCCACCCACTCCACAATAATTGGGTGCGTCGTTTCCGCGTTCTTTTCCCAAGTAACCGGTTTACGAGCTGCCCGATGCTGCCATCCGCGGGTACGACGTCCTTGGGTCTGGAGAGTCGAGTTGGCATGTGGTAAGGCTTCAACGCCGACGTGTTGAAGACCGGATGGCGCTTGTTACCGGACTGGCTGTTCAGCTCGTAGGCATGGTTGTGGATGCGGCGGACAACGCTGTAAGGTCCAATCCACTTCGGCCCCAACTTCGATGAATTTGGCAACCCTGTGTGTTTCGGGTCCAAATTCTGCGTGCTCAGGTACACATGATCGCTGACCTGGAATTCTTGCTCGTGCCGGTTGTGGTCGTATACGTCTTTCATCCGTTCTTGGGCTTGTGCCAGAGCTTCACGACATCGCGAGAGTATTGCGGCCTGTTTCCCTCGGAATTCGGCTCCACGTTTGCTGGTGGGTATCCCCTTCAGTTTCTCCGCGGACAATTGGAGAGGGTTCAAGGGAATATACCCTAGGTCGGCTTCGAAGGGAGACATCTTCGTGCTCGCATTCACGGTCGACTTAACCGCAAACTCTGCGTTAGCGAGGTGAGGATCGCAGTCGTCCTGCTGAGGCCCGACAAAACTGCGAAGGTATTCCTCCAGCGTCCGATTCATTCGTTCGGTCTGGCCGTCACCTTGCGCGCGATGAGCTACGGTCATGTTCAGCGTCGTTCCGATGGACTTGAAAACGTGCTGCCAGAAGGCAGACGCGAACTTGCGATCTCGATCGGATACGATGCTTGTTGGCATTCCGTGATGTCGCCAGATGTGGTCGATGAACAAGCGAGCTACACCTTCTGCTGTTACCGTTTTCGTGATCGGCACGAAGTGGCATCTCTTGGTCAAGCAGTCGACAACTACCCAGATCGAGTCTACTTTGCTCATCGTGAGTGGTAGATCTGTGATGAAGCCCATGGAGATGGAACGCCATCTTTCATCTGGGATGCGGAGTGGTTCTAGCAGTCCTGGTGGTTTCGTCAACCGCGGCTTGTTTCGTCGACATGGCTCACAGTCTGCAATGTACTTTTGGATCGACTTGAACATCTTGGACCAGTACCAATTTCGTGCTAGCGTTGAATACGTACGCTCTGCACCGGGGTGGCCGCCGTAGTTGGACTCGTGGCATTCGCCGATGATACGTTGACGAAGCTTCAGCGAGTTCGGGACTACGAGCGGAGGAGCATCATCCACTGGAGATTGATACCACAACAGGTCCTTTGCTTCGATGTAATGCCTGTACTTCTTCCGCTGCTGCTTGAATTTCCGGTGTTTCTCCGATTCTGCACGATCGTTGATTGCTGCCAAGATCGCTCGGATCTCGCGGTCTTTCGCGTACTCTGCTTTGATATCCTTGACCAGATCGCCATCCGTTGTTACTTCCGTCATCTCCAGCTGGAATGAGGTGTCGTCGAAGCTGGTGACGCTTAAGTCATGGAAGAACTTCGTATCTGGCTGCAAGTCTGGTCGTCTGCTCAAGGCATCTGCAATACCGTTCTTCGCGCCTGGTAGATAGGAGAACGTGGGCTGGTACTCGGCGAGGATGTCATACCATCGCGCAAGACGACGATTTGCCATCTTTTGGGTAAAGAGTTCTTCGAGACTCTTGTGATCCGTCTCGACGATCGGTGGTTTGTCCAAGCAGTATATCCGGAAAGCAGCAAGAGTATGAACAATGGCTAAGAGTTCCTGCTGCTGCGTCGGATAGTTCAGCTCTGCTGACTTCATCTTCCTGCTGGTGTAAGCGATCGGCCGCTCTACACCGTCGACGACTTGAAACAAGACTCCTCCGACAGCAAACTTGCTAGCGTCTGTGCGGAGATGCATGGGCAAGGTGAAGTCTGGCAGATGTAATACCGGTGGGTTGCAAAGCCGTCGCTTCAGCTCCTTGAAATTCTTCAACTGCTCGTCGTCGAAGTGAATCTTCGCATTGCGCTTGGTTTTCTTCTTGAAGAGATTGAACATGCTTGCTGTCAGCGTAGCGAAGGCAGGGCAGAAGCGCTGAACGTAACCAGCTAAGCCAAGGAAGCTGTGAAGCTCCTCTTGCGTTCTCGGTACGGGCCAGTCCTTGATGGTCTGTACCTTGTCGGGATCCATGCGTACACCATTCCGTCCGACGAAATCTCCAAGGCAAGGAATCTCGTCTGCGCAGAAGACACACTTCGAGAGCTTGACGTACAGCTTATTGTCGCGTAAGATGCCCAACGTCTTTCGGAGCGCTTCCAAGTGCTCTTCGATACGCGGCGACTTCGTGAAGATGTAAATGTCGTCGTAGAACGACTTCGTGTTCTCCATCCCACGAAACATTTTCGAAGTCAAGCGATGCATTGTTGCTGGCGCATTACAGACTCCCATGGGTAGCACAAGATATTCCCAGAGTCCGTTTGGCGCTTGAAATGCCGTGAACTTGATGTCTTCCTCTCGCATGCGGACTTGGTAATACGCTGACATCAAATCCATCGTCGAAAGCCAGTATGCTCCCGCCATGGCGTCCAGGATGTCTTCTTTCCTTGTCATCGGGATACTTTGGCGAATTGTGTTGGATTCAAGTACCGAGTCATGAACAATCCGCCATCCGACTGGCTTCCGGACACAGAACGTCGACGCGGCATGTGGGCTGATGCTTGGCCTGATGAGTTTCTTCTTCACCATGTCTTCAACCCAGAGCACGATCTCGCGTTGTTGCTCAGGCGACTGCCGCTACTGTTGTCGATACATAGCAAGATTTGGGTCTTTCACGTCAATCCGGTGCTCGATTTCTCGCTTCTCTGGAAGACCCTCAGGGAGTTCGGGACGGAACACCGTGTCCGTCAACAGGTCAAAAGCTGGGTTTGACCGGAAACTCTCCCAATCTGTTTCCAGATAACGTTGCGCCTTCGCTGTTCCGACATTGTCGGGTTGGTCACGCCGTTCCAGCGAGCGTGCGACATTCTTGATCATGTCGTTCGTCAGAACCAACATGAAGTCTGGTTCCTCTGGCGTCTTCGTCTTGATCCTCAAGAACTTCCGAAGTTTTTTTCGCGTGATGAATTTGGTCTGCACACCGCTTTCATCTACAACACCCATCGTGAACATCTTGTCTACGATGGTGTCTTTGCCCCGGACGTTGCTGCTTTCTGGAAGCACTCCGTCCTTATTTGAAGACGACCTCTCGCCATCTTCTAGCGTCGGACCTCCGCCGACTGAAGCTTCTTCTTGTTGTTCGCAAACAACACTTGGGGCGCTACTCAACGCAGCTTCACGAACAAGGTTGGCTGGTGACTTCACATCCGTTTCCAGCGCGGCGCCTCGACAGGAATCGGGTCTTTTCGCCGACAGGCCTTTCGCCTCGACAGATCTCCGAAGTCCGGAGGCATTCACCGGTCCGCTTTCCTCGATCGGTACGCCGACCTCACTTGCTCGCGTGGCTCGCTGAGTCTCAGCTGTGGTTCCTTGGATCTTGTGATTTCTCCAGTTCACGTTTGGCTACATATCCTCGAAGAATGGAATTCCTAGGATGCAGTCAAACTCGTCGGGGATATTATAGACGACGGCGACGCACTCGTACGCCTTGTCTAATCCCGCTATTACGGTGTTTAGTAGCAACACTTGCGGTGCAGTTCGATGATTTGATTATCTCCAAGTTTGACACGGATGTTCTTGTCTTTGAACTTGGTGGTCTTGAGCCGGTGCTCGTTGACCCATCTTCTCGACACGTAGATGGTGGTAGCACCACTATCGAGCAACATGCTATGTGTCTTGATGCGCGTGTTGTTCACGGTGATTTCTCCCGATACGATGAACAGTGGACGCGATTTGCACACCAGAGGGTTTTCGCACAGAAGGTTAAGGCTGATATTATCAAGCTTAACTGTTCCGGCTACCTTCTCGACCACGCCAGGACCCTCATTCACTGACGCGGTTTGTCGTTTCCCTGCTTGGCATGTTCCCTCTTCCAAGCGAAACAATCGGCCTTGATGTGGCCGGGCTTCTTGCAGAAGAAACACGTCTTGTCATCCGAGCGTCTGGGTTTCGATCTCGGCTTGAAGCGGCCTTTCCCGCGGAAGGGCTTCCCTTTCGAGCGCTTGTCTTGGCGTGTATCGTTGTCGCTCCGCTCCTTCGTCTTGGCTTGGTGAACTTGACGTTCGCGCACCTCTTCCACGAAGTGGGTTACCTCGTACTTGACCGCCAGATCCATGGCGTCGCTCAGCGTCTCGGGGTTCTCGTGCTTGACGTAGCTGCGCGTCCGGGGATTGAGCCCGTCTCGCGTAGTTCAAGACTTGGTCGAGCACGCTCATACCTTCCACGAGGAAGATGAGTGCTGAGTAATCGCCGTTGTGCGTCTCGATGTCCGCTGTTTGCTTGAGGCGTTGAAGCCTCTCGCGGAGTACCGACTGGTAGTTCAGCGCCTCAAAATGGTGGAGCACATGCTCACAGAAAACCCCCCACGTGTGCTCCTCGTTTCGGGTCGTCGACGACCAGTGGAGAAACCAGCCGGATGCCGGCTTCTCCATCGCTGATCCAGCGATGCCTGGAAGGCGTGTGCTCGCGTCTTCGATCGCGACGCCGTTGATTCGGCACGCGTTCTCCACATGAAAGAGCCACTCCCTGACGTCTTCCCCTCGCTTCCCCGTGAACTTGGGCAGATGGCTGGGGACCTTCGAGCGGTCCGCCATCGCTTGGGTGAGTCGATCGATCTCCGCCCGAAGTTGGGCGTTCGTCAGAGGCATGGGCTTCAAAGGGGCTGGGACCAACAAGTGCGACCAGTTTATCAGTTGCGCGAAGGACTTTGGGGGAGGGCGGCTGAAAGAGAAGTGCCGCCCCCCGCAGTTCAGGCAGATGGAGGCCACGTGGCCTCGACAACTGCCCTACATCTGCATTTATATTAGATTAACTATTTGCATACAATATCCTAGTCTGATACTATACCTTCTCGTATCCGGTCATCCGGATACACTCCTCCTCTGGTATAGCGTAGCGCTTCATTGCGCGACGGAGTGCCTGCTTCATATGAAACAGGCACCCCGACGCAATTGCGTTAGGAAACCGTGTTTGGAGCGAATCCATGAAGCCGATTTCAAAGTCGCAGACAATTTTGGCGGGATCAATTTGCTGATCAGTAGCTTGAACGATGAAACTTATCATATCGCAGTAGGTATCGGCCGTTCAGGAAGTGCTCAGAACGTAAAATACAGGAACGAGCACACCAGACGCGCGACCGTGTACCATGTACATGACGCATTGTGCGTAGCCACTCGGGACACAACGAAACGTTCCATCGACGAATAGCGTCGCGCCATGGTAGCGTAAGAGTGTCACCAAGGCAGGGTGCGCCCATCCAGAAGACGCGTAGGCTTAGTCAGATCGTCACGGTTTGGTGTAATACAGTGAAATTAGAAAAACGCCACTGCCTCGTTGAGCGCTAGCGAGAGCGGCGAGATCTCGATAGAGCCGTGTACGTTGCCCGAATAATGCTAGTTTCTTGCATGGTGCACGCGCCGTATCACTTGCTGCTCCGAGAGGCCGCGCACGACATCAGGATTGTCCGCTGAGTAGAAGCGACGCTGAAGCTCCTCCCAGACTCGACGCACAGGCCATGCAACATGCTCAATCGGTAATAGGTCAGTTTGTGCCTTCATTTCAGCTTCTACGTTGGCGACGGAGCTAGCTACGACTGTCTCGCTGCAAGTATGCATTCGGGCGCACGAGTAGCCCATTGATGCAATCGTAAACTCCATTTTGCCACAGCAGCCCGCTCGATACTTAGAACACCGATAAACTATCTTCCGCGAAGAATCCCAAGCGCGACTGTACTTGTACCCCTTGAAGAAACACGTCGTACGCTCAGCACGTCTCGGGGTGCTGCTGCCGGTGAGTTCAGCTGGCCGGGCCGCTTGCGCATCGCCATCATCAGGTACTTCTTCTACGCTTTCAGCTCGAGGGGCGCCCTCGCTATCCACCACCGCGGCCCCCACTCGCACGTCCTTCCCGACCGCACAAGCGCCTTCCTCCATGTCACGTGAGCACTTTGACGCAATTTCCCGACTGATTCAGCACCCAGCACTGCCTGTCCCGAGCTCCTCTCTATCACTAGTTTCCCGATCCCTCGCCCGATTATCGCTGTGACATCCGTTGGATCATAAAACCGATCAGTTCCGTACACGACCAATTTTGGAGGTAACCGAATTTCTGACTGGGCTCCCGCGTCAAATATCATGGTGTTTCCAACGTGGAGGCGCAGGAGGCCGACTCGGGCTGGGATGGCTATGGAGTGAATGAAGACAACCTGATCATCGTGGAAATGCCAAGGGTCTGGTTCCGTTTGGTCGGTGGAGTCACCCGAGATGTAGACCCGCTGCCTCTCGCTCGAGAAAATACGGTGGAGAACCTACAATACGCGACGTTTGAAAGAGCACAAACTATTCTTCCACCGGGCCTCACCGCACAGAGCCTCCAAGTGTTCACGAACAGCGAGCACTAGGAATATCCGAATGGCGGCGCCGTTCTGGGCGGACATGGGGAGAATAGTTCTACCCCTCTAATCGTTGAAGTGCCTCGAGTCTGGTTTCAATAGGTGGATGAAAGCACTCGCGCTGCATTTGCGGGTACTTGTCCAACTTCAGTCCCGAAGCAGGATACCATTGACGATCTCCTAGAAGCTGTGAGGAAGAGATGTTGGGGACTCCTAGCTGGGACTGAAGTGTCGGACCTCAGCGTTCATGACAGCAACTGCCGAGGGCCTTTGGATGGCGTATCGAAAATTGGCTTGCGAGATAAGATCAAGAAGACTGCTTTCGTAGTGGTCGTGCCTCCGCTTGAGATTGAGGTCGAAGAGATCGATGATGGGGATGTCATGAGGGAGTCGCAGCTCTACCAAGAGCGCGACTGACTAATTCAAGAAACTGCCAGGAATATTGCAACTCAGTCCTGGATAAGGTCGACGTGTATTATTATTGTCGTCGTGAGTCTGCGACGAGGCTCGCTCGGATCTTTCCGGCGAACCCGTCAATAGCCTGCCGCCAACGCACTCTATGTCCCACGCACGACCCTTAGTGGATGGGAGAGGGCAGCTGGCTTTAAGGAACTGCCGCTTCACCAACAACTGGCTCGGAGAACATGGACACACTCTCGGCCGAAGTCCCAGGTCTCAGCTGGGAGTCTCAGCGAAATAGCTGGGACTGCTGCGACTCTGAAGCCACTGAAGTTGACTATGGATTGGCTTGACTCCTGTGAAGTTTGGACTGCGGTCACCCCGCTGAGCTGCGCTGAGCTCAGATGTCCCGGATAGACACCTGTTGATGACTGGATGCGTGGCAAACTGAGCCGACCTGATCTCAGCTGAACTCGCTGCGGCTTGGCTGAGAGTCGGTCAGCTTTGGTGGTGAAGGCACTGAAGTCTCCCAGTCTCAGCTGGAAGAACTGAAGTCCCCTGGTCTCAGCTTAGATCACAGAGACTAGCTGGTCTCATCTGAAGCCAGTTGGTTTCAGATCTCACTACTCTGAGCTTGGGTGGTCTCAGCCGGAACAACTGGAATATGTATGTCTTGGCTCAGATGTTGCAGCGGAATGTGCTGGGGCTCAGCGGACGCTCCGGAGTCTCCGTTTGGCGACCCAGGTCTCAGATGATGCGGACACTGATGGACGCTTATGCCGGGGGTCTCAGTTGGAATCTCGCCTGAGACTCAGAGTGATCGATGGGTACACGGTGAATGCGCGCTGCTGGAGGGTCGCGTCATCAATGATGACGGACTCATATATCAGCCGGGATGGGACCAGCTGTACCCATATTACGGCACACTTTCGGCCAATGAGTCACCGGGGATCAGCTACTCATCACTGAAGCTTCGTTGAAGATCTGCTGAACCCATGCCTGACCACACTGGATTCTGCTGACCTCGGCCCACTATTGGCTAAAACTCAGGTTGAAGCGCCGAATGCCTTAGGCACACTGGCAGCTCTCAGGATGATCTTAGCACCCTTTGTGGGTGCTCTCCGAACGGCGCTGTGCGCCCCCACTTGATAGGTCTTTGTTTGCATGTGTAATAATTGAACCAGAATCGAATTTGCCCCGAAGGACGCAAGTGGGAGTGTTTCCTTGTGTAAAAAGGGTGCCGAGGACCGGTTCCATCAAATCGCAACCCCATATAGTCTTTTTGGGTGTGCCTCGGTGTGAAGAGGAGCTTAATTAGCTATTTTATATTATTACGTGGTCTGGACGACATTACCGACACGTATTTCATATTTTCGGGGAGTAAGTGACTCTCCTGAGGTTTCGGCGGAGCAAGCGCGCGGGGCTGAGATAGGCTCAAGTCTTCGGCGCGGTTGCTGGATTTCGCTCACATTTGAGCGTGGTGCGCGGGCGTCCCTGGGCGCAGAGCGAGAACCCAGACTACGGACAGGCTCGAACCGAGCCAATTTTCTCGGGGCGACTCTAGGTCTGAGGGGAGAGTGAAGACCTGTGGAAGCGGCTCTCAGCTGGAGCCGCCGGAGGAAGTGAAGAAGCTACGGAGACCAGGTCCAAGGTCTCGGAAGAGGTGGACAACTTACGTGTGGAGTGTCGTGTTTTGTATTGGAGAAAACCCGGGGCAGATTGGGTTGGACACGTGCGAGCTGAGACCTGTTGAGTGGGGAGCAGGTTTCGTTTGGAGAGCGCTGGAGACATCTGAAGTAAAACAAGGTTGCTGTGGCTGGCTGACGTCTGGGCCCAAAGCGTAGCCCTAGGAAGAACCGCCAAGGGGATCGCATGGGAGGTGCACACGCCACGCCTGGCCAAGAACCGGAGCTGGGAAGTTTCATCCGAGCCGTCGTTGGGCTCAGCTGAAGTATTTCAGCTGAGACCCCAAGACTCTGAGCCTTCGGAGCTCTAGTCCGACGTTCGTCGATCTACGTTTATTCAAGGTTCGATCTGGAAAGCCGGGAATTTGCCCGCACCTCGCCACAAGTCGATCTGACTCTGTTCATCTGCGTGCAAGAATTGTCTGGCATGGGAAGTCGCAGCTAGCGTTTGCTTTGGGCGACCGGCGATCGTATTTCTACTTTCGGACAAGCTTGGTCGAAAGCTATCGAGCATTACTAGTTGTGAATAGCATTGCGATGCATTCGCGCGGGGGGTTCTTGTGGTATTTCGTAGATCAAGTAGCGAAGATCTTCACTCAAAACAGTATTTTCCTCTGGTGTGGCTTGTTGGTAAGTAGATTGTTCGGACGGAGTTAACTGGGGGCAAGAGGATGCGTATTGAGTTTTCTCGTGTGACCAGGATGTGGCACGCCGTGTCAACGGCGTGAACCCCAAGTTGCACGACATGGGTTACTTCGAGATTTATCAATTTTAATCCCCGGTGTCATCCGTCTTGCTAGGGGAGCTCCAGTCGCGTCTGTGTATCTTGTATAGCGTTGAAACACGTCTGCTTTCCAACGACCGTGCAATTTAATTGTGGTTGAATCGGTACCGCTGTTCAACAGAGATGTAGCACCACCACTTCTCAGCGAATGACATGAGTACTGTGTTGGATCTTCGCATAATACTTTAGCTGCACATTTGATCACTTGAATCACGTCGTCTGCACTCAGCATTCTTTGTCTGCTTACGGAGCAAATTGGCTGCGTAGTCTTGAGTATTAATTGCTGAGCATGCTGAAGGAGTATGACTCCAGCTTGTACCGGGCGGATAATATTGTGACCGGACCGGAGTAAGGACCGCTTCGTGCCTTGACCGTGCTGATCAGTTTTACTTCCTCGGAGCGTAACTTGTACCACAAAAGCTTTTGACGCCGACTGAGCTACTCCAGCTTTCTCATCTAGCACTTGCACATCACGAACTGGTAGGGCGCATCCGTGATGCTCCCCTCGAACATAGAAATTCGGAAGCTCTTAGGAGAAAATAGTAGCCCAGCACCGTAGCCCCAAAAATGAGGCGGTGATGGGCGTTGAAGAAGTCGACGTTTTGGCTAATCCACTCGAGCATTGACGGAGTGATTGGTGATTTTGGACATGGAGGTTTACTGCTCTTTCGAATTCCTGTAATTGCTGCGGCATGGCTATCATTGACGGTGGGTTGGAAACCTGCGAACACCTTGTGGAAATTTGATGTGACTGACTTGGGCTTGAATGTATCCAGCTGATTTGCGGTGTCCTGTGCTCGTTGGTGAATCCCATGAGTAGACTGCAAAGAGAGTCAGCTGGAGAGATTGCTGATGTGGGCATCCGATTGGTAACCATGGTGAACGTCCAGACGCTGCGTTGAACTCGCACCATTGTTTCCACGTAGTTTTGTAGTGTCGTTTAGGTGAGTCCGCCAAGGATCGAACCTGAAGGGCGACCAGTTGCCGTTGTAAATTTTCCTGAAGTGCGTTGGCATGTACACCTGCGTCCACGAGTGTGTTAGTTTTGTCCATTTTGACAGCTGCACATTATTCGACAATGCCCGTGACCCCAGGTCCGCCATCACGTTACTGGCACCTGCGATGTACTCTGCGGATAATCGCACCCCATACACGACCTCGGCAGCACCAATTACTCGATTCATTTCTTGAGCAAATTCATTGGTACTTTACAGCTTGTTACACCACGCCACCGCTGATTTGTTATCGATCCATGCACGAACATGAACTTGCCCTGTTGTTGCCAGTTAGGCCCAACGCGGTCCCCAAATGAGAATGGCAAACGTTGCGCTCAACTGCTCCGGTGCGTTTATTCCTAGCCGTTCGTGTTCAATCAACTTCTTTTCCTCGCCGTCAAATTTAACGCGAATGAACTCGCGGGCTGCAGAAAAAATTGCGCACAAACCTTCGTTACTAGCATCCATGTAAATCTCAAAAGCTGTAGCGGGGTTACACGCACAAGTGGCTACAAGCCACTTGTGATTTTAACAGATAAAATATCTGGTAAAAGATTTAGATACTTCCTCACCTTGGTGTATGTCGCACCAATGGATACATTGAAGTGGGCCACCACAATGAGTGGTCCACACCTACCCAAAAATCCTATTGGTAGAAAGCAGCATTTTCTACCAATTAGAGACGTGCACATTGGCGGGGCTCTGACCGCCAGCCGCTGTAAAACCCTTTCATAGATGATAAACAGTGTTAGCAGTTTTAGAAGGAAGATCAATTTACAAACAATACAGTTCTCATTTTTCCTAAACTAAGTCACTTGGAGTCTTTACTTGATTTATATTATACTTGTGTACTCAGGTATAATTAACTCAAGTTATTACTAAGTACCTACGCTTCCTCAGACACGTAGCGCAACGTGTAAGTTAAAGTAGTGAGTCAAGTTGGACCCACTACAATAGCAGGTGCCGGTAACACCGAGAAATATGAAAGGGGGACACTGCGGAGACGCCCATGATAAACAACTGATTCGAGCCAGGCGAGGTGTCGTCAGACACCTTAACTTTTCCATACTGCGGAGCTCTTCGCCATAACCCAATCAGTCTTTGCAAAAATGGCTTTCCTGCTCGGACACACGTGCATCTGTGACGCAAGTAACCAAGCAACTTTGCCAGTTCCGTTTTCGACACGCAGGTGGCATTCTGGGGTGCTTGAATGCGGAGTAAAGTTTTTTCGATTTTCCCTTCTGGCATTGATACCGTCAGCGATTCCGTGTCCCATTCAAGACCTAATGCGGTACGTTTCGTAGCCCATGTCGTAAATTTCTTTCCACTCTCTGCTCTGAGACCGAGAACTGCCATCATAACCAATCTTAACGCAGCTTCACGCATTTCACGGCGACAACATGTATCTAACTCTACCAAAACATAGTCATCAACCCAATCGTGACAGAAGAAAGTGTCCGTTTCTGGCTTTCTTGGATCCATTGAGTTGGGACTTTCACACCGAACGAGAAACATAATAGCACCTCCAAACAGACCATAATACGCGGGTGACCCCGTCCACCCAAAAGGAAGAGCCAAGTCAATCACCACTAAAGCTGCATCGGAGACACGTCCGGTAAAACAGGAACTAGTTTTGTGATGAACCGGGACTATTCGGAACGCAGACTTCACGTCTCCTTTCATCAGGTAGATCCCCACGTGTGGTTGCTGATAATGAACTTGGAGAATTCGATGTGCGATAGCATCCACATGATCATATTTGAGCTCTGGAATTCGACTAGTGTCCGAGTAATCGTTAGTAGAGCTACCGCGCGGATACGACAAGTAATGAATGACACGGTCTTCGATGTTTGGATCAACACCAGCTTTAGGAACACAGCCAAACGGACTCACACGGAGCTCCTTCCACTTTGAAGCTGTTCGTGTGCTCACCACAAAGTATGTACCATTTTCTTGTCCTTCCGCGATGCTTCGTACTAACGCGGTATTCAGATCACGAGCTGAGCGATGATTCAGGGGCCGTTGCGATAATGTCTGAACAGGTGTGTTTTCCTTGAAAATATGAAGCACTCCATCCCCGATGATACGAACGATTTCACCAACATGCTTGTAGTCATGAAGAAGCCACGCGAGATGATTTTCATCCAGAGCTTTGTTTGGGCGTGCATCTAAGGCGGTTTGTCCACGCCACATTTGAATAGTATCGTCTAGTGTTGCGTTAGTTCGACGATGAAATTTGACAGCAATTTCACATAATTGTAATCGATGTCCGCCCGAGAACGTGGAATATGGGGGTTTACCCGTGCTGTTTCTGGTCCAAATGGAGAGCTTCCACAGAGCCGCAGCCGTGTGGATGCGATTCGGGTTTCCGCGTCTTGTAGCCTCATCTCCAAATTGATTCTCACTTGCTCTACCATCTTTGGTGTGACTCCGACCGGAAGGTTACACAGTCGTTTGCTTCTCGCAGTAGATAGTCAATGCGATGCTGCTGGTACGCATGATCCGCGATAACGCTCACACACAAACGCATGAACAATGCGAGGCAGTGATTCCACCTCGAAATGCGCTAGATATGAACGAACACATTGTGCTCGATTGGCGGATGGACATCCTTGCGTAGAAGTAAACTGCATACACAGCTGTCGGCCATTCTGCGTTGGAGTGACGGCCAATAC
The DNA here is from genome assembly GCF_018691715.1 of Phytophthora cinnamomi. Classification (NCBI taxonomy): domain Eukaryota; phylum Oomycota; class Peronosporomycetes; order Peronosporales; family Peronosporaceae; genus Phytophthora; species Phytophthora cinnamomi. Next base: position 1,335,078 of record NW_027150937.1, read on the forward strand.
CTCTGGAGGCACTGGGCGGCCACGCCGACGCGTATTGAAGTATCCAGACAATTCAACTCGGCGAGATAGTGTTAACAATCTTTCTGTCGGCATGTATGTTGACGGCTTTGATGATTCTGGGTTGTTTCGCGACAGTTTGAAGAGCAGGCTGCTAATTTCAGCATCTTGAAAAGTGATTCGTTCTGTCAACTGCGTTCGTCTGCTTGTCCCTTGGCGTAGATCTGACTGCACAGCACGTCGACAAGCACCAAAACGTTTGCTGCACCAGAAGGCCACGGCCTTAATTTCCACCGACGACCATGGTTCAAAGTCCACTAGACGATCAACTAAATCCTGCGCAGCCTTAAGAATGGCACGCGTTGTTTTATCGAAGAATTCATTCCCTTACGTACTGAGCGTGGATATTGAAGACACTAGTTGCAACCGAGTAGGATTCTTTGGCGTCATCGGGAGGTTGATCTTCTCAGAGAAATTGCCTAAATTCACGCTTTGTGGATTTGATTGATCGAGTTGAGCATCGAGGTCGAAGCGACGGAAATGGAGAATTGATAATTCTCCCGGCCCGAACACAAATGAATACAGACGTCGTAAAATTGCAGGATGTTGCAAAACTCGTTTAGCGTCCGATGTCCGGGCATAGTCAATAAAAATCATAGGATCCTTTCCTGTGTGAATTGGTGCCGTGATGACCCTGTGACAGCTGATTGCGTAGTTGATGGTCGAAAGCGTTGTCGGTTCGGCTCTGTTCTTGCGTCCCATATTAGGTCCGAGATGACCGTGTTGTTTAAATCAGCAGCGTGAGCAGTGGGTGTACTGATGTTCGCTGGTTCCAATACCGATGCTGTACGGGGACGCGGAGAATTGGCAGAACCCGTTCTCTGGCGCTTAGCGGATCAATTGCGTTGGTCAATGTATGAACGTAGTACGTCAGGCTGGTCAGCTAGTGCTCTTAACATTGCATGCGTCGTGGGGTGAGCGAGCTCATCCTCGACCTCACTGTGATCCAGGTTGTCGTGTTGGCGAAAGTGATTGCGGTTCGTGCTCGCCGATGCAAGTGCATCGAAAAGATCGTCAAAACGTCCCTCCTCAGTGTAAGATTCTGCCGCTTGGTCAGTGCGAATAGATTCTTCTACCGCGCAATGAGTGGGGTCATCGTAAAAGTAACTGCCAAGGTTCATGCGCTCAGGGATTCGCCTGCCACCGTCCACGTAGAATGAAAAATTGACGGCATACCCGATACTTGTCAGCCGATCCGTGCCTGTGCGTGGGCATATCCACGTGAACGTGGTATCCATCTTTGGGGCAGATGCCGCGGCCACGATTCCAGCCAGCAGATTGACAATACTTTTCGTTGCTCGTTGGTCATTTTGTCCGAACAGGCGATCAAGGATTTTTCCATGCGCCTCCTCAAGTTTTGATATTGAATCAATAGACCGGAGAAGCTGAGCATGGCTGAGTAGAACGGCAACTATCGGAGCGATTTCAATGACACTATTGTGTGTCACCGACATCCAGTTGAAATCGTAAAATCTCCTTCGTCATAGCCAACTACTTGACCGTGTACGAACGTCCCATCCAGTGTTGCGTACATCGACTTGCGTAACTTCAGTCCACGACTGACGGACATGTGGTAGCCATCGGAGTAGACCAGCCAGGTTTTGTCTGTAAGGTAATACGCCATTTGCTCCGAAGGAAAAACCGCTTTTCCACTGCAACACAAAAGCCAGCAGTGTCGAGCTGACGGATCTCCTAGAGGTAGCGTTTAGGCCCTGGTCTAAGTAAAACTGTACGGGGTAGACCAGAACGAGTTTGTGGTAGAAGTAGAGACGTGCTAGAATTGGTGCTGAGTCGGCAGCCTGGTCAGAACAAGTTCTGAGCGTTGGCTTCAATATAAGAATGCGATGGATAATGGTGTGATGAATGCCGCGTTGGGGCCTTCGATAGCTGTGGTCTCACCTTTGAATTTAACAGCTCAGTCCCCAGTCAAGGGCTTTGGTTCATCCGACATGTATCAGCAAAACTCTAGCAGTCCCAACCCGGTTCAGCATCCGATACTGCCATCGCTCGTTGTCTCTGGGGCATTCAACGGAAGGGCTGACCAGGATAGCGGTCTGGCGGCCAACAATTCAGTTTTTACATCACCTAGTTTATCCGGTGATGTCCCGCTGTATCAAGACAGGGAGAGCAGCGAGGTTGCCAGTGTTGCTGGGAAACGCAAGGCTCCCGAGAGGTCCACCAAGACAGTCAAGGGCAAGAAGAAGAAAACGAAGTCGTCCGAAACAAGTGCTTGTCAAAAGGTTTGTATGGACGAACGAAATTATCAAACCGCATCTTGTTGTGGAACCACTTCGTTACCTTTCTTTTCATGGCCCTCTCGAATGCAGTAGACGGAAATGTGTTGGTGTGTGTTCGAGGCAGCCCCCCCCCCCCCTCCCCCCGAGTCTCGTCTGCAGTCACTACAGAGAGCGGGGATAGTGGTACAAACACATTGTATAACAAAGAGAACTGCCACCTTGGCCTTGTTGTTCGTTGCGCGATGGAAAGATGAAGGTGGGCTAGATACAAAATCACGAAGTGGTCTTCTTTGCGCGCAAAGGGGGGGGGGGGGGGCAACGACTGGCATAGAGCACCTGGTAGAGGCAGTAAATTCGTTCTCACTTCGGAATAGGTCGCCGAGGTATTCTGAGAACACCATACAGAACACACTGAAACACTTTCCGAATGCTACACCTAGTTTTGAGCGAGAATTTTTCGGAACGAATTTCGGAAATTCTACGCCTTACCGATGTCAGTTTGAGAACGCGTAAGGACAAAGTTTTTTGGGCTCAGCTGGCTGCAATTTTGTTCACGAGCGCAGGTGATCGATTAGTTTATCCATGACCCAAGAGGTATCGATAGAGAGTGGAGACCGCTGCCATGACCACCATTTCGCAACCTTGGTCGACGAGCAGCTCACAGAGGTTACGTATTGTGGGCAGACAATGGTGGATGAAACCCTCGTGTCACTTCCCTGTGGTTGGGAAGGACATGTTGGTGTATCTTGCGGTGCTTGGCGGGAAGCCTCGATTAAGCCGTTTGTATTCTAAAATGTACTCGACACAGCGACTGTTCTCGAACGCTAGCGCGCCCCCGTCCACCGACGACATGTATGCTACGGTGACACCGGTGTACGATTACAAGATGTTCGAGAATATGGTGACTCACGCAATTTTCAGTTCGTCTCCACGAAACGGGTGATAGGAATTCCTTTCAGCGAGTTTTTGACTTCCTTCCTTGGTAAATATCAAGATGAAGAGTGGACGAAGGTAAACTTATTCGAGCAAGATGTAGATGCTGCTTCGGGTTCCGACGCCGTCCGACCGATTGATCGGAGTGATCTGTTAGAAGGTTAAGCTGGCGGTGCTACCGCTTTGTTGAGCAGAACCACTCCGTTCCTCGCACCTCGCAACGCGGAGTGGCTGCAGTGCGTTTTTGACACCAACAAGCAAGGCTGCAAGTTTGTCTCAGTGCAGAGTACACTCGAGACTTCGACCTTGCTTACAGCAACACACGATGCGATGTGTACGTGCAAGGCGTGGATAACAACAACGAAAAGGCAATGCTGCTTTGTGATTGCAAGCACTGGAACCAGGTCGTCGACAGCAACCAGATAAACGAGATCCTGAAAGGCTTCGAAGCCTCGTGGGCGCGGTGGAAGGTCGTGGTAGTGTTCTGCAAGGTGTTGTTGGCATGGAATGGGATCGTTCGACCATAGGTTGTGTTGACATCAAGTGCCAAGATTGTAGTGGGTCTAACTTGACTCACTACTTTAGCTTACACGTTGCGCAACGTGTATGAGGAAGCGTAAGTACTTAGTAATTACTTCGGTTAATTATATTTGAATACACAAATATAAGTTAAGTAACAAAAGGATTCCAAGTGACTTAGATTAGGTAAAATGAGAACTGTGTTGTTTGTAAATTGATCTTCCTCTAAAATCTGCTAAAAACTGTTTATCATCTATGAAAGGGTTGGCAGCGGCTGGCTGTCAGAGCCCCGCTAATATGCATGTCTCTGATTGGTAGAAAGATGCTGCTTTCTACCAATAGGATCTTTTGGGTATGTGTGGACCACTCACTGTGGTGGTCCACTTCAACGGTGTGTATTACACCAATGTGAGGAAGTATCCAAAACGTTTAACAGATAACCTATCTGTTAAATTCACAAGTGGCTTGCAGCCACTTGTACGTGTAACCCCGTTACACCATCCCCCCCTTAAGGTTAGACGCGCGGGGTCCCCGCACGTCAATCTTTGGAATTGACCATTCGTCAATTCTCCGCGTTTGGAGAAGAAATCCGCGCTCATTCAACGATGAGCGCGCCTCAGAAGAAGTCCGCTAAGTCGATGGGGAGTCATCTCTCCATCGACGACTACTTCGAACGCCAGAAGGCGAAGTATGGTGACGTCGTCGACTTCGACGACGACGATGAAGACATGGAGGGCGAGGAGGACTCGCCCTCAAAGCGTAAAGACTCAGTGTCGAGCGAATCACTCGACCCTCACGCCAAGAACGTTCGTCCGCGTGAAGGGGACGAATCGGACGCTTCGAGTTCGAAGCGTTCGCGTACTGAGAGCGATACCCCACTCGCTTCTGCTGGGGCTCTCAGTACTCCGCGCGCTGCTGCTGCAGCGCGTGATGTCAAAGCTCAAGGCTCTCCGCGCGCTGCGCCTGCAGCGCGCGATCCGTGGATGCCGTCCGCATCCGAGATTGCGGACCGGTTTGGGAACTCGGTACCTCCGAATGAGGTACCGCTGTACGTATGCAGCGCCATCAAAGATGACGCTGTGGCTGCCGAGCTGCACTTTGATGCGGAAACGCATCAAAGGCGCGATTACTACATCGGACTCTTTCATGAGCTCCGATGGTTTCAAAGCAAGAAGACCTCTTCTCGCAGCAAAGTGCCCGAATGGCAGGCACTTTGTCAAAGCTGGAACGCCTTTGTTGAAAACTTCAACAAGAGGCCGAGTGCTTACCGTGATCGGATTAAGCAAGCGCGTGATCGCTTCGAGACGTACTCGAAGCGTGGAAAACTGGAGCAACTTCATGTTGCTGCTGAGGAGGCGAATGTGCCGTGCGCTGTGCCCGAGGGCTTTCAGTGCACGAAGTGCTTCCCAGGCGCGGTCCGCTTGAGCGACCGCGACCTGAACGGGTACACGTCGTTCCGTGTGCCCGAGAGTCTCAAAGAGCTCCGTGCTAAGTTTTTAGCACGTGAGGGTTCGGGCGCTGGCGATGATCGCAGCGCTCGTGTTACTTCCGCTGTGCCAGCGCGTACTGCTCCTCGTACGCCCTCACCATTTCCGGAACGTCCTCCAGCAAGACGTTCCGCGGCTCCCATGTATCTCGATGGGGAGGAAATCCTCTCCAACGAATACGAAAACGAGCCCCTTGAGGGTTCGTTTTCGGGATACTATGGTCAACAATCCGCTCAACAATCCAGCGGGTTGAGCCGCGGGCGTCACGGATCGGCGGTGGCGGGGTGGGAACACGCCCCGGGTATGATCAGCCCCGGGCTGACTAGTATGCGCCTCTCCACGACCGGGTGACCGCCGTGGAGCGTTTGCAGGGCGCTGAGTGCGCCGCCCTGAAGCAGGAGCTGGCGAACCAGAAGGCCCAAGTCGCGGCGGTCTCGCAGACCGCCTCGAATATCCAGGTCGAGCTGGGGACCCAGATGAGGGTTGCTCCAGCGCGTCCGCGCGCTGGAGGAGAGGCTGCTCGTCGCCGAGGCCAAGTCCTCCGCTTCTGCCTCGGCTCCTGCCGAGGCTTCGGGTCAGCCGAGCTAGATGGCTCGTGCTGCCGGTATGGCTTCAGCCGTCCGACGTAAAAGGTCGGATGGAGGCGCATGCTAGACGGTATGTCTAGCGTGTATGCGTTGCCGTGCCGTGCCAACACAGTGAACGGCCCGATGAAGCGCGAACAAGCTTGCTTGCTCCGAAATCCGAAACTGCATGTCTAGGCAGGTTTTGTGTAGCTAACAAAACTAATGAACCAACTTTAAATTCATTTGTGTTGCCTCTGCCCGCATTGTCTGCGTTCAGCTTCTGTTGATCAACAGAAGCTGCTATTGTGTCTTGGACAAACCGAATCACGGCTTGTCTTTTGGTGATGAAACTGATTGCATCCGAGCTGAAGTCATTCAGCTCGCTCTCCGCTAGAGGCCCGGCCTCTGCGTGGTTCTTTGCGGTGTCTGCGGCCTGCGCAGACCCGTGGTCGTTGGCCATGTTGTTGGGGGAGTCTGCGCCCTGCGCAGACTCATGTGGTTTGTCCATTGTTGCAGCTGACACTGTGCAAGTGTCAGCGGTTTTCTGCGGCTGCTGTATTGCAGTCGTAGATCCTCCCCCACTTAAAGTGGGAGCCATCACTCCGAGTAAACTCGGGAGGCGTGGATGCCGCATGGCATTCACGTAGAACGGTGTATGCCCTGTCGAGGCATGCACTGAGTTATTGATGGCAAACTCGGCCATCGATAAGCACTCGCTCCAGTATTGGAACGAGTGAGCGTAGCTCTTCAACATATCGACGAGCACGCGATTCACGCGCTCGGTTTGACCGTCCGTCTGCGGATGATCCGCAGTCGACATGGAAAGCTGGCTCCCAAGAAGTGTAAACACTTCTTGCCACAGATGCGCTGTGAAGCGCGGATCTCTGTCCGACACGATGTCGGACGGCATGCCATGGTGTTTGAACACCATGTCGACGAGCAGACGGGCTGTCTGCTTCGCGGTTACCTCTGCTGGCACCGCAGCAAGATGTACCATCTTGCTGAAACGGTCTACAAAGACCACAACACCGGTGTTCCCTCCGCTATCCGGGGGAAGACCAAAGATGAAGTCCAAAGACATGGACTTCCAACACTCCGACGGAGTCGGTAGTGATTGCAGTGGAGCCTGCGCGAATGGCGCAGGCTTCACGCGTTGGCATACCTCGCAAGCACGGATGTACTTGCGCACCCACTTATACTGGTGCTGCCAGTAGAAGTCGCGCGTGAGAAGGACGTAAGTCTTCTCACGTCCGAGATGTCCCGCAGTCGGGGCATCATGATACTCGTACATGATCCTGAGTCGCAGGTCATGGTCATTTGGCACGACAACGCGATCCGCGTTGTCGTCGACTGCGTTGTAGAGTAGCAGTCCGTCGTGCACACGAAAGCGGTGTGCACGCGCTCGAAGGTGCTTGGGTAGCTTCTGACGGGACTTGTCAGAAGGCGCTGTGCCATAGGCCAGCAAGAGCTTCGCGTCCGCGTCGTGCGCGTACGCGGCCTTCACATCATCCAACAGAGATGATGTGGGTTTGCTCGATCGCATGGCGTCAATGGCATTGACGTCAACAGCTTCTGCATAGTCCGGCCGACGTGATAACGCGTCGGCCACCACGTTCAATCTTCCGGGTTTGTATTCGACCCGGAAGTTATACTCCGCAAAGAATGAGAGCCATCTCGCCATTCTTTGTGAAATGTGGCGACTTCACTGCGGTGCGCAGTGAAGCATGGTCGGTGTAGACCACAAATGGTCTACTCCCAAGCAAGTACACTCGGAACTTTGCGAGTGCATACTTCATGGCAAGGAGTTCCTTGTCATGCACCGGATAGTTGCGCTCAGCTGGCTTCAGCTGACGCGATTGATAGTAGACGACACGATCACGGCCCTCGTGATCGTGCTGCATAACGCGCATCCGATCGCGAAATCGGATGCGTCACACACTACGTGAAATGGGCGATCTTGGTCAGCCACTGCCAAGATCGGCGCCTCAGTCAAGCCCCGCTTGACTGTATCGAATGCCTTTTGGCAATCGGGTGTCCAATTCCACACAGCTTCTTTCTTAAGAAGCTGTGACAGCGGGCGGATCTTGCCCGCATAGTCCTCCACGTACTTGCACAAGTACGTGGCTGCCAAGGAACTGCCTCAGTTCCTTGACACTTGAAGGCGTTGGCCATTCGTTGATCACTCTGACCTTTTCCGGGCCAGGGCGAACACCATTCTTCCCTACGAGACACCCGAGGACGGGTATCTCGCTCGCCCCGAAGATACACTTCTTCAGGTTCGCGTAGAGCTTATGTGTTCTCATAAGCTCAAGTAGTTTCCGGAGATGCACCCTGTGCATCTCTACGTCGAGTCTTTCCGTCCACAGCTTGGCTGTGGATGAATACATCATCGAAGTAGCTCGGTGCGAAGTCGCGCACCGAGCGCAACAAGTGCGTCACGCACCTGTTGAAAGTCGCAGGGGCATTCTTAAGCCCCTGTGGCATTACTAGCCATTCCCAGAGCATGCCGCTTGGCGTGCTCACTGCCGTGAGAGGGATATCGCTCTCACGCATTAGGATTTGATAAAATCCATCTCGCAAGTCGAGAGCACTGTAAACGGTGCTCCCGGCCATCGAATCGATGATAACATCTTTTCGTGGTATCGGCGTCTGCGCCGGTACCGTCGCATCGTTCAGCTTGTTGTAGGCATGAACGATGCGCCATCCGCCCTGTGGCTTCTTGACACAGAACGTCGGAGCACTGTGCGGGGACTTTGATTCCCGCACTTGTCCTGCTTTACGACGACTTTCAAAGAAGTCGTCGATCGCTTTCACTTGCTCTCGCGGCAGTGGCCACTGCCGCGTGACACAGTACTTCGTGCCCGGCACGAGATCAATCTCGTGCTGAATGCCCTTATCCTGCGGAAGCTCCGCAGGAATGTCTTCCGGGAGTACGTCTTTGTACTCCCTCAACAATTCGTAATAGGGACTCGACTTCAGCGAGTCCCAACCTTGTTCCTCGAAGCGCTCTCGCTTCGTCTTCGCACTGAGAGTGTCTTCACTCTCAGTGGTACTTCCCATGAAGAGCTGCCTCAGCTCTTCGCTCGCTCGCCGTTCTTTCGCTGTCCGAAAGAACGCAGACTTGCTCGATGCGTCCATCGTGCAAGTCGCGCGTGAAGCGCTTCCAGCTCATGGCTGGAAGCGAAGTCAACTCCGACGCCGTCGTCGGAGGACTAGCGAGTTCCATGTCGCGATACTGGAATCCAGTATCGGTGCGCGTCAAGACGCTTAGCGTCTTGACATTCGGCGTCACCGCCGCAGTCTGCCCAGCAGACTGCTCTTGTTGCGTCTCGGTCCCGGACCGAGACTTGCGCAGCGTTTTCCGCTTGCGCCGTCTTCTTGTTGTGCGGAGCCCGGCTCCGCACAGTTGTTCTTCTTGTCCAGGCCCGGCCGTGGACAGTCGTTCGCCGGCGGACCCTGTCCGCGGGCGCGCGGTATCAAGCCCGGCTTGACCGCATTTTCCTTCGTGCAGCCCGGCTGCACGGTAATGTGTCCCTTCGCCGGCAGACCCTGTCTGCGGGCGCGCGATATCAAGCCCGGCTTGATCGCATGGCGCTTCGTCGTGCAGCCCGGCTGCACGACAGCATGCAAATTGCGTCAGTGCGGTACGTTTGCAACCGTCCGCACTGTTTGCAGCGTCAACTCCCGGATTTGACACGCCTTTGTCACCTCGACGCCATTCATTGGCGGAGCCCCTCATGACCGAGGGTGCGTCGGCTCCCGGAGCCGACGCGTCGTTGTCGACCTGACCGCTTCGGGTCAGGGACTGTCCTTTACACGCTTGAACGTGGGTGTTGGTTCCCGGAACCAACACATCTTATTCTTCCGACGTCGGCAGCATTGCCGACGTGGGTCTCACTTGTGCGCGCCCTCGCGCACTTCCTGGGCACTCCGGGACTGCAGCGTGAAGCGCTGTCTCGACTGGTGAGCCGCGCGCACCTGCTGGTGCGCGCGCTGCGGTAACAGGGCCATCGCTCTCTGTTCCGCTATTGCGTCCGAAGCGCACGAGCGTGCGCTTCTTCCAGTCTATCACCGGATCATGCCGTGCAAGCCACGGCATGCCCATTACCACGTCGAACTTATCGTCCAGGTCCAGGACGATAAAGTGTTCGACAAACACTCGTTGTTTGTACGAGAAGCGCACGTTCACGACGCGCTTCTCGGTTTTTACGATGGCACCTGTTGCCAGTCGTACCTCCAGAAGACTTCGAGGTGTATCTACTTCCTCGAAGTCAAGTCTCGACAGGCTTCGTAGTCGAACAAAGTTGTTCGACGCGCCTGAGTCTACCAAAGCTCGAAGAGAGTCACTCGCTCTCTTCGAGTAAACCTTCAAGATGACTAGGTTCGGCCTGTCATCTTGTTTCTTACAGTGAGAGCTGGTCTCACTGGGGGCTGCAGTCCTCAGTGTCGCGTGCCCGATGTCGGCACGCGCGACTGCATTACCAGTAGGGCGCCCCGCGCCTACTGGATGTTCGCGTTTTTTGTTGGTCTGCGGCGATGCCTAGCATCGCCACGACGACCACCTCCAGGGGGCATGGGAGCTGTACACTCCCGTGCAAAGTGACCGATCCTTCCGCAGCGGAAGCATCGCACGTTACCTCCCTGCTGCTGGTAACCAGCAGTTGTTGCATTCGAGAGGTCCATTGGTTCTGGACCTCCCGTCCTCGCTACCGGGCGCGGTTGCGGCCTCGGTACGTTTACATGGAGTTTAGCCTGCCGCAGGCTAAACTCTTCTTGCATGGCAAGCGTTATTGCAGCTTCGAGAGTACTCGGGTACTCTCGGAAGAGATAGGTCTTCACAGGCCCATCTCTAAGCCCCTTCATGAACGTGACGACCTTGGTCGCCTCGTCAATCGGGTTAGTCACGATATTTGATACCAAATATCGTGCGCGCTGCGCGTAAGCATGGACGTCATGCTTACCCTGCTGAAGGTCGAGGAACTCCGCCCTCGACCGGAACTCGTTTGCGGGGGCTCAAACGCTTGTTTGAGCTCCTCTTTGAACACTTCGTACGTGCTGAAGCACGTAGGATCGGAGAGTCGGCGTCCATACGCCCAACTCCTTGCGCGTCCGCCAAGGCAGGACATGGCGAACGCGACCTTCGACAGCGGGTCGACGATGCGTCGAGCCGCTATGGCTGTGTCGAGTTCGACAAGCCATCGGAGGAGAGGCTCGCCCTCTCTTCCCACGTAATTGCTTACGCTCAACTTTAATGGTTGAGCACGCGGTGTCGTCCCTGACGACGCCGTCACTGAGGAAGCAGCGTCACGCTGCTCCTTCATGATGAATCCCAGAGCAACACCATGTTGCTCCGTCGGCGATAGCGTACGCAGCATTGTAGCTATCGCCGCTTCTCCAATGACTGTTGACAGTCGTTGGAGGGCCTCCCACTCTGGGTCAGACAGGTGGGGCAGTCAGCGCGTGCAACATGCGTTGCAGGCGTGTTGGAGCTCTCCATGGGCACCTCCGTGCTCATGTGGTTCTCGGCTCCGCGTTCGTACGCCGCGTACGAACGTCAAGCAGTCGGTCGTTGGACGGACTACAAAGTGCTACCAGGTGTAGTGGGTCTAACTTGACTCACTACTTTAGCTTACACGTTGCGCAACGTGTATGAGGAAGCGTAAGTACTTAGTATTTACTTAGGTTAATTATATTTGAATACACAAATATAAGTTAAGTAACAAAAGGATTCCAAGTGACTTAGATTAGGTAAAATGAGAACTGTGTTGTTTGTAAATTGATCTTCCTCTAAAATCTGCTAAAAACTGTTTATCATCTATGAAAGGGTTGGCAGCGGCTGGCTGTCAGAGCCCCGCTAATATGCATGTCTCTGATTGGTAGAAAGATGCTGCTTTCTACCAATAGGATCTTTTGGGTATGTGTGGACCACTCACTGTGGTGGTCCACTTCAATGTATCCATCGGTGTGTATTACACCAATGTGAGGAAGTATCCAAAACGTTTAACAGATAACCTATCTGTTAAATTCACAAGTGGCTTGCAGCCACTTGTACGTGTAACCCCGTTACAAAGATGGTCGCGCCGTTGTCGATTGGGTGTTTCAACCAGAACAAGGGTCTGGTGATTGTAATGGAGAAAGCGGCTATAGGTGGTTTGTTGAGTAGATGGCCCACAGGTTCTCTTCCATACACGCTTTTCATCATTCAATGATGGCGGGGCACGAACCGTTCATTGTCACCAGTACATTTGGTTGCTCACGCTTAAATCTGTCGAAGGGCTAGATATGGAGGCTTACTACGATTACCCTGCTACGTATTCTAAAAAATGACTATGTGGCCGATTCATACAAAAAGATCTTGTTGCCATTCTAGCTGCATGGATTGATACGGCTTCATCTCAATATAGTGAATGAATTCCGGCTAAATTTCCCAAATGACAAATTTAACAGGAAGAAGCTTGACTTGGGGGAGGGCGTGCGAAACGAAGAGTGCCGCCCCCGCAGTTCAGACGGAAGGAAGCTTCTAGAAGCTTCCACAGCCGCCCTACGTCTGCCGTATGTATTTAAACCTGGCTTCACTATACCTACCGTAAAGGTGAGTCATTTCTATATCTACCTCCTATTGGCTACCATTTCTGCCAATCCGATACACTCACCCCTTCTCTGGCTTGCGCGTCCCTTCAGACTTGTCATTCCCGAAAAAGAGCGAGAGCCGCGAGGTGTCCCGCTGCTACCTCAGGGATTCGTCCGACCTCTTGTCCCCCACGCTGCGGCCTGGTTGGCGGAGACTTGGGTAGGTCTCTGATGGTGACGGTGGTGTCTCCCGTGGCTGCTCCTGTTGCCGGCATGTCGCCGCTTGCTCCTGCTCGGTCTGCGTCGCCTCTGGCGAGGCAAATCTCGACGCCTCGCTTGGTGCTGCTTCGCCGGTAGCACCCGCTGCCTCCTTGGGTGTCTCTCCGGCTGCGCCAACCGTGGGACCTGCTAGTCCTGCCCGTGCCCCCAGTGATCTCGACTCCGAGTTCGGTGAAGAAGGCGAGCGGATGTGGGAAGCGATCGTCCGCGACAGTCAACAGCCTGACTTCGCTGTTTCAAGCCCGGTTCCATCAGGCCCGGCTTCCTCGCCTCTAGCGTCTCCTTCAGAGTCGCCTGTGATTCCTGGTGGTGCTGTTGTCGCGGTTCCTGCTGCTTCAGGTGGCCTCTCTCCGGTATCGCGCCTTCAGGAGTTGATTTTCGAACTTGAGGTTGAAGGATGGAGCGGTGACGAGATGACGGCTGCTGCTACGAGTGAAGACGGCTCGGCTTCCACCGCTGAACCTGTGGCTGACGATCAGGCTTCTCCAGAGGCTGGTACGGGTCTCTTCGATGACAGCGATGATGAAGAGGACAGACTGACGAAACAACGCTCGCGTTTGCGTCGTGGTGACGAGACGTCTAGCTGGCATCCACCGCTTCCTCCAGCGCCCGACCGACATCCGTCGAGTAATCAGAAGAATCACTACGATCCGACGGCGCCATGGGACTACAGCAAGATCGTCGACATCGTGCGCTTACTTGATTCTCATGGAGATCCTCCACATCGCTGTTACTTGGTTCAGTGGAAGGGTCGTCCACTGCAGTTGAGCTGGGTTGGGATGGAGCAGCTCGATAAGCCGTGGCTGCGTCGCATGATGGATTTAGTCGATACTTGGAAACGTGTGGGATCGTCGAAGCCCCTCATGCGTTGGGCCAAAGAGCGTGACGAAGCGTCTGAAGCTGGAACCTGTTTCATGGACGCCTTCCGATCTGCGCTGTACTATCTCGGTCAGCCGGACTTGGTTACCATGGCAATGTGGGATGCATTCGAAGACACGCGTCCCTCATCTATCCAGTTTGGTGTGTCGCGTGAGGATGTGACGGAGTTCTTCAAGCTACTTCAGCGACAAAGTGTGCCTTTGAACTACGACCACCTTCTTCAAAATGTTCTCTCAAGCTCGAGCGCCAATGTCGCAACGCTCTGTGACTTTTGTCGCGATCTTCCCGCTGGTGTTTACATGGTGAGCGCGGGTCAGGATGGCCTTGGGCACTGCTTCGTTCTGGTGAAACGTCGTCCTGATAGCCGCGTCATTGATCTCGATAACTTCAAAGCTGGTACAGACCCACCGATGGACGTGCTTCCTCTGAGCGACCAGCTATGGATTCAGCACGTGAAGTGGATGACTCGAGTGGAGTTGAAGCCTGGATACAAGTGTCGTCACGGCAAGCGCAAGTCGAAGACGCAGCGTAAGCGGGAGTAGCGCATGAAGCAACAGGAGCAACAACAGTAGGGGATGTAGTACGGGAATACATGTAGGCCTTTGAGCCCCCCTTCAATTGCTCGCGCTTCACCGTTTTCGGCGTTTCTTTCGCCGTGCTGCTTCAAACTCGGCGATGAGATCAGGGACTTGCGACAAGTTCTCAATTGGTTCCCAGGTTTGCTTCTCCTCGCCCACCCACTCCACAAGATATTGGGTCCGTCGTTTATGCGTGCGTTTTCCACGTAAACGCTTGACGATCTGGCCAATGCTGCCATCTGCTAAAACAACTTCGCTTGGTCTTGACAAACGACTCGGCTCCTTGTACGGTTTCAATGACGCAGTGTTGAAGACGGGATGCAGCTTGTTGCCAGCTTGGATGTTGAGTTCATACGCGTGGTTGTGGATCTTCCGCACCACTGTGTACGGTCCAATCCATTTCGGTCCAAACTTGATTGAGTTTGGCAAGCCGGAATGCTTCGGGTCCAGGTTCTGCGTGCTCAAGTAAACTTTGTCGCCAACCTCGAAGACTTGTTCAACACGGTTTCGATCGTAGACGTCGCGCATGGGTTCTTGGGCCTGGGCTAACGCTTCACGGCAGCGTAAGAGGATGGCTGCTTGTCGATCGTGAAACTCTGCTCCGCGTCGACAATTTGGAACAGCTGCAAGTTTCTCAGATGCGAGTTGAAGCGGGTTCAATGGTATATAGCCCAGATCGGCTTCAAAGGGCGCGAATTTCGTGCTGGTGTTCACAGTAGAATTGACTGCAAACTCAGCATTGGCGAGATGGATGTCCCAGTCATCTTGAAGTGGACCAACGAAACATCGGAGATACTCTTCCAAGGTTCGGTTCATCCTCTCCGCTTGACCATCGCCTTGCGCTCGGTGTGCTACGGTCATGCTCAGCTTCGTGCCGATGGATTTGAATACATACTACCAGAAGGCAGACACGAACTTCCGGTCACGGTCGGAGACGATATTTGTCGGCATGCCGTGCAGCTTCCAGATGTTGTCGATGAAGAGTCGAGCACCACCCTCCGCGTTCACCTTCTTGGTAGTTGGCACGAAATGACAACGCTTGGTCAACCGATCGACGACGACCCAAATGGAGTCGACGTCCCGCTTCGTTCGCGGAAGATCAGTAATGAAGTCCATGGAGATCGACCTCCAACGTTCGTCTGGGATACCCAATGGTTCGAGCAAGCCAGGAGGCTTCGTCAACCGCGGCTTGTTTCTCTGACAAGGCTCACAGTCGGCGATAAACCTCTGGATGGACTTCAACATCTTCGACCAGTACCAATGGCGTGCTAGCGTCAAGTACGTGCGCTCAGCACCGGGATGTCCGCCGTAGTTGGTGTCATGACACTCGCTGATAATTGTCTGGCGCAACTTCACATCGTTGGGCACGACAATACGTGGAGCGTCGTCTACAGGTGTCTGGTACCAGTGCAAACCATTTGCTTCGGAATAGCATCGGTACTTCTTGTGCTGCTGTTGCTCGCGCTTCGGTCTCAAATCGGACTTGCGTCGCTTGATCGCAGTCAAGATTGCTTGCGCGTCACGGTCCCTCTTGTACGACTTCTTGATTCGAGCAACCAACTCGGAGTCACCAGTTACCTCGCTGATTGCCAAGCTGAAGGACGTGTCGTCGAAACTCCTAACACTCAGTCGTGAAAGAATTTCGTCACTGGCTGCAAGTCTGGTCTTCGGCTCAAAGCGTCGGCGATGCCGTTTTTCGCACCGGGGATATAAGAGAACGTCGGCTGGTATTCCGCTAGGATATCATACCAGCGCGCGAGTCTTCGGTTTGCCATCTTCTGCGTGAAAAGTCCTTCGAGACTTTTGTGGTCCGTTTCAACAATCGGTGGCTTGTCCAGGCAGTAGATTCTGAAAGCTGCCAACGCGTGGACGATTGCTAGCAACTCCTGCTGCTGCGTTGGGTAGTTGAGCTCCGCTGCTTTCATCTTGCGACTGGTATATGCAATCGGACGCTCAACTCCGTCCACAACTTGGAACAGGACTCCACCAACAGCGAACTTGCTTGCATCAGTACGCAAATGCATGGATCGGCTGAAGTCCGGCAGATGTAATACTGGTGGGTTGCAGAGTCGGCGCTTCAGCTCCTTGAAGTTCTTCAGTTGCTCATCGCTGAAATGGATCTTGGCATTCCGCTTGTTCTTCTTCTTCAAGAGTGTAAACATGGATGCTGTCAGTGATGCATACTCCGGACAGAATCGCTGAACGTAGCCAGTCAAACCGAGAAAGCTATGAAGCTCCTCTTGCGTCCGCGGTACAGGCCAGTCCTTGATGGTCTGCACCTTATCTGGATCCATTCGGACTCCATTTCGCCCTACGAAATCTCCGAGACACGGAATCTCGTCTGCGCAGAAGACACACTTGGACAACTTGACATACAACTTGTTGTCGCACAAGATGTCCAGCGTTTCACGCAGTGCGTCCAGATGGTCCTCGACGTTCGGTGACTTGGTGAAGATGTAAATGTCGTCGTAGAACGACTTCGTGTTCTTCAAGTCTCGAAACAGCTTCGATGTCAATCTGTGCATCGTTGCTGGCGCGTTGCAGACTCCCATTGGCAGAACAAGGTACTCCCATAGTCCGTTCGGTGCCTGGAACGCAGTAAACTTGATGTCTTCTTCTCGCATGCGCACTCGGTAGTATGCGGACATCAAATCCATCGCGGAGAACCAGTTCGCTCCGGACATGGCGTCCAAGATGTCCTCCTTCCGGGTCATCGGAATACTTTGGCGTACTGTGTACGAGTTCAAGTACCGGTAGTCATGTACGATACGCCAACCGACAGGTTTCCGGACACAAAATGTTGGAGCAGCGTGACGACTGATGCTCGGTCGTATGAGTTTCTTCTGCGCCATGTCTTCAACCCATTTCACGATCTCGCGTTGCTGCTCCGGTGACTGTCGCCACTGTTGCCGGTACATGGCCAGATTCGGATCCTTCACATCGATCCGGTGTTCGAGTTCGCGCTTCTCTGGTAAACCTTCAGGCAGCTCGGGACGGAACACATTGTCCTTATACTCCGTTAAAAGGTCAAAAGCTGGGTTCTCTCGGAAGGTGTCCCAGTCTGTTTCCAGATAGCGCTGTGCTTTCGCACTCCCAACGTTGTCGGGTTCGTCGCGCCGTTGCAGTGAACGTGCGACTTGCTTGATCGTCTCGTTCAACAGCACCAACATGAAGTCAGGCTCGTCGATCTTCTTGGTCTTGATTCTCAGGAACTTCCGTAATTTCGTGCGCGTGATGAATTTGGTCTACACACCACTTTCGTCAACAATACCCATCGTGAACATTTTCTCCACGACGGTATCCTTGCCCCTAGTACCGCTGCTCTCGTCAGCGGCTCGTGCGGTACTCTCACGCTTCGACGTCGCAACGCCATCTACTCCAGCTGAACCCTTGCCAGCCTGCGCACCCTCTTGTTGTCCGCGGACAGCACGTGAGGTCTTTTCTTTCTGCACTGCGTCGGCAACAGTTTCAATCGTAAGCTTCACATCCGTTTCCAGCGCGGCACCTCGACAGGAATCGGGTCTTTTCGCCGATAGGCCTTTCGCCTCGACAGATCTCCGAAGCCCGGAGGTAATCACCGGTCCGCCTTCCTCGATCGGCTTACAGGTCTCCCCTGCTCGCTTCCAGTGCAGAGTCTTCGTTCTCGTTCCTTCGATTTGTCGACTTCTCCAGTCGATCTGCGGTTGCATGTCCTCGAAGAATGGTATTCCAAGGATGCAGTCGAATTCATCTGGGATCTGGTAGACTACAGCCACACATCTGTAGGCATCGTCCAGTCCAGAAGCTTGAATCTCCATCGGCAGAACTTCCAGCTCTGCCTCGACGATTTGATTGTCTCCCAACTTGATACGAATGCTCTTGTCACAGAATTTCGTTGTCCGAAGCTGATGTGCCTCGACCCAACGTTTTGACACGTAGATTGTGGTGGCTCCACAGTCCAATAACATTCTTCGTGTGGTGAGATGCTTGTCACCAGCGCTGATCTCTCCAGTAACTGAGAACAGTGGCCTTGACTTGTACACCAGAGCGTTTCACTCAGAACGCTAAGTCTGAGATTCTCAAACTTAAGTGTTCCGGTTACGCTTTCCGCCACGCCAGGACCCTCCTTCACTGACGTGATTGTCCATTTCCCTGTTTCGCTTGCTCCTTCTTCCAGATGAAGCAGTTGGCTTTGATGTGGCCAGGCTTCTTGCAGTGAAAGCAGGTGCGACCTTCGGTGCGCTTGGGATCAAATCTCGGCTTGAAGCGCCCTTGGTTACGGAAGGGTTTCCCCTTGAATGGCATGTCTCCTTTGGGAGCTTGGCCAGCTGAGATCTTCCTCTTGTCTTGACGAGACTGTCGGTCGCGCACGTCATCGACGAAGTGCGTAACTTCGTACTTGACGGCCAGGTCCATGGCTTCACTCAGAGTCTCAGGGTTCTCGAGCTTAACGTAGCTGCGTGTACGAGGCTTGAGGCCGTTCGCGTAGTACAGGACTTGGTCGAGTACGCTCATGCCTTCCACCCGAAAGATGAGAGCAGAGTACTCGCCGTTGTAGGTCTCGATATCCACCGTCTGCTTGAGTCGCTGAAGCTTCTCACGCAAGACGGCCTGGTAGTTCGACGCTTCGAAGTGTTGGAGCACATGCTCACGGAAAATCCCCCACGTGTGCTCCTCGCTTCTCGTCGTCGAAGACCAGTGCAGGAACCACCCGGAAGCCGGCTTCTCCATAGCCGACCCGGCGATTCCCGGCAGACGCACGCTTGCGTCGTCGATCTGGATGCCGTTGATGCGGCAGGCGTTCTCGATCTGGAACAGCCATTCGCGGACGTCCTCTCCCCTCTTGCCGGTGAACTTGGGCAGATTGCTCGGCACTCGCGTGCGCTCTGCCATGGCTTGATTCAACCGGTCGATCTCGGCCAGTAGCTGGGCGTTCGTCGGCATGGGCTCCTTGTGGTCAGGTTGCTGGGACCAACAAGTGCTACCAGTTTAACAGGAAGAAGCTTGACTTGGGGGAGGGCGTGCGAAACGAAGAGTGCCGCCCCCGCAGTTCAGACGGAGGGAAGCCGCCCTACGTCTGCCGTATGTATTTTAACCTGGCTTCACTATACCTACCGTAAAGGTGAGTCATTTCTATATCTACCTCCTATTGGCTACCATTGCTACCAATCCGAAACAACAAACGGCTCCAATACAAATCCAAATGTCGATTTGATCGCCCCGTTTTTGAGTAGAACTCACAACAAATACCTCGACCGTATTTGGTTTTACCAACGTCACATTTGCACGATATCGGCTACATGTTTGATACGATTTTATCTTCCAGTCAGACGAAATCGCCACCTCGATAATTCCTCCGAACGGAGCAACTTATTTCCTACACCACCAGTTCAGAAATAAAATGTTTGTTGACGTTCTAGTCGCGTGAATTTTTGGAAACACAAGCGCGTTCGTGAAACTATACAGCTTCCGATTACGCTGTCTTCGCGTTCCAAACTTCGCAGCTCCCGCAGTATGCATGAATTCCCGATCGATGTCGGATTCACAACATAAATGAAATGGAAATGGTGTTCCGCGTATTGTTACAACAGCTGGATTGGTGGTACTTCTGATGATGTTACACCTCAACCTCGCGAGAGACTACTGGGTGGCGAGTCGCCACCACCGGAGACGTGATGACTTCGGATGCAGCAACAGGAGAGGGGGTGGGGTCAGCAACCAAGCGCCCAAACTCTCTCAGTTTCCGAATCGCCTTCTCCCCCAGCATCCGACCACCGAACCAAGCAATCGCCCACCCCAGCAGAGAGCTGATCTCCGTTCGCAACATGCACGCCAAGGTCCTCGCCGTGCTCAGTCTATGCGTCGCTGCGTCAATCCTGCACGCGACCGACGCCCGTGCCACTCCTGCGGGTCTCTCTCCGCGCCGCTACCTCGGCTCCAAGGACGGCCAGGAGGACTACGGATGTAACGGGGTTACACGTACAAGTGGCTGCAAGCCACTTGTGAATTTAACAGATAGGTTATCTGTAAACGTTTTGGATACTTCCTCACATTGGTGTAAGACACACCGATGGATACATTGAAGTGGACCACCACAGTAAGTGGTCCACACATACCCAAAGATCCTATTGGTAGAAAGCAGCATCTTTCTACCAATCAGAGACATGCATATTAGCGGGGCTCTGACAGCCAGCCGCTGCCAACCCTTTCATAGATGATAAACAGTTTTTAGCAGATTTTAGAGGAAGATCAATTTACAAACAATACAGTTCTCATTTTACCTTAAACTAGCTACTTGGAGTCTTGTCTAAAGTTAACTTATATTTGTGTACTCAAATATAATTAACCTAAGTAATTACTAAGTACTTACGCTTCCTCATACACGTTGCGCAACGTGTAAGCTAAAGTAGTGAGTCAAGTTAGACCCACTACACCTGGTAGCACTTTGTAGTCCGTCCAACGACCGACTGCTTGACGTTCGTACGCGGTGTACGAACGCGGAGCCGAGAACCACATGAGCACGGAGGTGCCCATGGAGAGCTCCAACACGCCTGCAACGCATGTTGCACGCGCTGACTGCCCCCACCTGTCTGACCCAGAGTAGAGGCCTCCAACGACTGTCAACAGTCATTGGAGAAGCGGCGATAGCTACAATGCTGCGTACGCTATCGCCGACGGAGCAACATGGTGTTGCTCTGGGATTCATCATGAAGGAGCAGCGTGACACTGCTTCTCAGTGACGGCGTCGTCAGGGACGACACCGCGTGCTCAACCATTAAAGTTGAGCGTAAGCAATTACGTGGGAAGAGAGGGCGAGCCTCTCCTCCGATGGCTTGTCGAACTCGACACAGCCATAGCGGCTCGACGCATCGTCGACCCGCTGTCGAAGGTCGCGTTCGCCATGTCCTGCCTTGGCGGACGCGCAAGGAGTTGGGCGTATGGACGCCGACTCTCCGATCCTACGTGCTTCAGCACGTACGAAGTATTCAAGGAGGAGCTCAAACAAGCGTTTGAGCCCCCGCAAAACGAATTCCGGTCGAGGGCGGAGTTCCTCGACCTTCAGCAGGGTAAGCATGATGTCCATGCTTACGCGCAGCGCGCACGATATTTGGTATCAAATATCGTGACTAACCCGATTGACGAGGCGACCAAGGTCATCACGTTCATGAAAGGACTTAGAGATGGGCCTGTGAAGACCTATCTCTTCCGAGAGTACCCGAGTACTCTCGAAGCTGCGATCACTCTTGCCATGCAAGAGGAGTTTAGCCTGCGGCAGGCTAAACTGCATGTGAACGTGCCGAGGCCGCAACCGCGCCCGGTAGCGAGGACGGGAGGTCCAGAACCAATGGACCTCTCGAGCGCAACAACTGCTGGTTACCAGCAGCAGGGAGGTAACGTGCGATGCTTCCGTTGCGGAAGGATCGGTCACTTTGCACGGGAGTGCACAGCTCCCATGCCCCCTGGAGGTGGCCGTCGTGGCGATGCTAGGCATCGCCGCGGACCAACAAAAAACGCGAACATCCAGTAGGCGCGGGGCGCCCTACTGGTAATGCAGTCGCGCGTGCCGACATCGGGCACGCGACACTAAGGACTGCAGCCCCAGTGAGACCAGCTCTCACTGTAAGAAACAAGATGACAGGCCGAACCTAGTCATCTTGATGTTTACTCGAAGAGAGCGAGTGACTCTCTTCGAGCTTTGGTAGACTCAGGCGCGTCGAACAACTTTGTTCGACTACGAAGCCTGTCGAGACTTGACTTCGAGGAGGTAGATACACCTCGAAGTCTTCTGAGGTACGACTGGCAACAGGTGCCATCGTGAAGACCGAGAAGCGCGTCGTGAACGTGCGCTTCTCGTACAAACAACGAGTGTTTATCGAACACTTTATCGTCCTGGACCTGGACGATAAGTTCGACGTGGTAATGGGCATGCCGTGGCTTGCACGGCATGATCCGGTGATAGACTGGAAGAAGCGCACGCTCGTGCGCTTCGGACGCGATAGCGGAACAGAGAGCGATGGCCCTGTTACGCAGCGCGCGCACCAGCAGGTGCGCGCGGTTTCACCAGTCGAGACAGCGCTTCATGCTGCTGTCCCGGAGTGCCCAGGAAGTGCGCGAGGGCGCGCACAGTGAGACCCACGTCGGCAATGCTGCCGACGTCGGAAGAAAAGATGTGTTGGTTCCGGGAACCAACACCCACGTTCAAGCGTGTAAGGGACAGCCCCTGACCCGAAGCGGTCAGGTCGACAACGACGCGTCGGCTCCGGGAGCCGACGCACCCTCGGTCATGAGGGGCTCCGCCAATGATTGGCGTCGAGGTGACGAAGGCGTGTCAACTCCGGGAGTTGACGCTGCAAACAGTGCGGACGGTTGCAAACGTACCGCACTGACGCAATTTAGATGCTGTCGTGCAGCCGGGCTGCACGACGAAGCGCCATGCGATCAAGCCGGGCTTGATATCGCGCGCCCGCAGACAGGGTCTGCCGGCGAAGGGACACATTACCGTGCAGCCGGGCTGCACGAAGAAAAATGCGGTCAAGCCGGGCTTGATACCGCGCGCCCGCGGACAGGGTCCGCCGGCGAACGACTGTCCACGGCCGGGCCTGGACAAGAAGAACAACTGTGCGGAGCCGGGCTCCGCACAACAAGAAGACGGCGCAAGCGGAAAACGCTGCGCAAGTCTCGGTCCGGGACCGAGACGCAACAAGAGCCGTCTGTTGGGCAGACTGCGGCGGTGACGCCGAATGTCAAGACGCTAAGCGTCTTGACGCGCACCGATACTGGATTCCAGTATCGTGACATGGAACTCGCTAGTCCTCCGACGACGGCGTCGGAGTTGACTTCGCTTCCAGCCATGAGCTGGAAGCGCTTCACGCGCGACTTGCACGATGGACGCATCGAGCAGTCTGCGTTCTTTCGGACAGCGAAAGAACGAGGAGCGAGAGCGAAGCGCAGAGGCAGCTCTTCATGGGAGTACCACTGAGAGTGAAGACACTCTCAGTGCGAAGACGAAGCGAGAGCGCTTCGAGGAACAAGGTTGGGACTCGCTGAAGTCGAGTCCCTATTACGAATTGTTGAGGGAGTACAAAGACGTACTCCCGGAAGAGATTCCTGCGGAGCTTCCGCAGGATAAGGGTATTCAGCACGAGATTGATCTCGTGCCGGGCACGAAGTACTGTGTCACGCGGCAGTGGCCACTGCCGCGAGAGCAAGTGAAAGCGATCGACGACTTCTTTGAAAGTCGTCGTAAAGCAGGACAAGTGCGGGAATCAAAGTCCCCGCACAGTGCTCCGACGTTCTGTGTCAAGAAGCCACAGGGCGGATGGCGCATCGTTCATGCTTACAACAAGCTGAACGATGCGACGGTACCGGCGCAGACGCCGATACCGCGAAAAGATGTTATCATCGATTCGATGGCCGGGAGCACCGTTTACAGTGCTCTCGACTTGCGAGACGGATTCTATCAGATCCTAATGCGTGAGAGCGATATCCCTCTCACGGCAGTGAGCACGCCAAGCGGCATGCTCTGGGAATGGCTAGTAATGCCACAGGGGCTTAAGAATGCCCCTGCGACTTTCAACAGGTGCGTGACGCACTTGTTGCGCTCGGTGCGCGACTTCGCACCGAGCTACTTCGATGATGTATTCATCCACAGCCGGGCTGTGGACGGGAAGACCGACGTAGAGATGCACAGGGTGCATCTCCGACAGCTACTTGAGCTTATGCGAAAGCATAAGCTCTACGCGAACCTGAAGAAGTGTATCTTCGGGGCGAGCGAGATACCCGTCCTCGGGTGTCTCGTAGGGAAGAATGGTGTCCGCCCTGACCCAGAAAAGGTCAGAGTGATTAACGAATGGCCAACGCCTTCAAGTGTCAAGGAACTGAGGCAGTTCCTTATTGGCCACGTACTTGTGCAAGTACGTGGAGGACTATGCGGGCAAGATCCGCCCGCTGTCACAGCTTCTTAAGAAAGAAGCTGTGTGGAATTGGACACCCGATTGCCAAAAGGCATTCGATACAGTCAAGCGGGGCTTGACTGAGGCGCCAATCTTGGCAGTGGCTGACCAAGATCGCCCATTTCACGTAGTGTGTGACGCATCCGATTTCGCGATCGGATGCGCGTTAATGCAGCACGATCACGAGGGCCGTGATCGTGTCGTCTATTACCAATCGCGTCAGCTGAAGCCAGCTGAGCGCAACTATCCGGTGCATGACAAGGAACTCCTTGCCATGAAGTATGCACTCGCAAAGTTCCGAGTGTATTTGCTTGGAAGTAGACCATTTGTGGTCTACACCGACCATACTTCACTGCGCACCGCAGTGAAGTCGCCACACATTTCACAAAGAATGGCGAGATGGCTCTCATTCTTTGCGGAGTATAACTTCCGGGTCGAATATAAACCCGGAAGATTGAACGTGGTGGCCGACGCGTTATCACGTCGGCCAGACTATGCAGAAGCTGTTGACGTCAATGCCATTGACGCCATGCGATCGAGCAAACCCACATCATCTCTGTTGGATGATGTGAAGGCCGCGTACGCGCACGACGCGGACGCGAAGCTCTTGCTGGCCTATGGCACAGCGCCTTCTGACAAGTCCCGTCAGAAGCTGCCCAAGCACCTTCGAGCGCGTGCACACCGCTTTCGTGTGCACGACGGACTGCTACTTTACAATGCAGTCGACGACAACGCGGATCGCGTTGTCGTGCCAAATGACCATGACCTGCGACTCAGGATCATGTACGAGTATCACGATGCCCCGACTGCGGGACATCTTGGACGTGAGAAGACATACGTCCTTCACGCGCGACTTCTACTGGCACCACCAGTACAGTGGGTGCGCAAGTACATCCGTGCTTGCGAGGTATGCTAACGCGTAAAGCCTGCGCCATTCGCGCAGGCTCCACTGTAATCACTACCGACTCCGTCGGAGTGTTGGAAGTCCATGTCTTTGGACTTCATCTTTGGTCTTCCCCGGACAGCGGAGGGAACACCGGTGTTGTGGTCTTTGTAGACCGTTTCAGCAAGATGGTACATCTTGCTGCGGTGCCAGCAGAGGTGACCGCGAAGCAGACAGCCCGTCTGCTCGTCGACATGGTGTTCAAACACCATGGCATGCCGTCCGACATCGTGTCGGACAGAGACCCGCGCTTCACAGCGCATCTGTGGCAAGAAGTGTTTACACTTCTTGGGAGCCAGCTTTCCATGTCGACTGCGGATCATCCGCAGACGGACGGTCAAACCGAGCGCGTGAATCGCGTGCTCGTCGATATGTTAAAGAGCTACGCTCACTCGTTCCAATACTGGAGCGAGTGTTTATCGATGGCAGAGTTTGCCATCAATAACTCAGTGCATGCCTCGACCGGGCATACACCGTTCTACGTGAATGCCATGCGGCATCCACGCCTCCCGAGTTTACTCGGAGTGATGGCTCCCACTTTAAGTGGGGGAGGATCTACGACTGCAATACAGCAGCCGCAGAAAACCGCTGACACTTGCACAGTGTCAGCTGCAACAATGGACAAACCACATGAGTCTGCGCAGGGCGCAGACTCCCCCAACAACATGGCTTAACGACCACGGGTCTGCGCAGGGCGCAGACACCGCAAAGAACCACGCAGAGGCCGGGCCTCTAGCGGAGAGCGAGCTGAATGACTTCAGCTCGGATGCAATCAGTTTCATCACCAAAAGACAAGCCGTGATTCGGTTTGTCCAAGACACAATAGCAGCTTCTGTTGATCAACAGAAGCTGAACGCAGACAATGCGGGCAGAGGCAACACAAATGAATTTAAAGTTGGTTCATTAGTTTTGTTAGCTACACAAAACCTGCCTAGACATGCAGTTTGGATTTCGGAGCAAGCAAGCTTGCTCCGCGCTTCATCGGGCCGTTCACTGTGTTGGCACGGCACGGCAACGCATACACGCTAGACATACCGTCTAGCATGCGCCTCCATCCGACCTTTTACGTCAGACGGCTGAAGCCATACCGGCAGCACGAGCCATCTAGCTCGGCTGACCCGAAGCCTCGGCAGGAGCCGAGGCAGAAGCGGAGGACTTGGCCTCGGCGACGAGCAACCTCTCCTCCAGCGCGCGGACGCGCTGGAGCAACCCTTCATCTGGGTCCCCAGCTCGACCTGGATGTTCGAGGCGGTCTGCGAGACCGCCGCGACTTGGGCCTTCTGGTTCGCCAGCTCCTGTTTTAGGGCGGCGAACTCAGCGCCCTGAAGACGCTCCACGACGGTCACCCGGTCGTGGAGAGGCGCATACTGATCAGCCCGGGGCTGATCATACCCGGGGCGTGTTCCCACCCCCGCCACCGCCGATCCGTGACGCCCGCGGCTCAACCCGCTGGATTGTTGAGCGGATTGTTGACCATAGTATCCCGAAAACGAACCCTCAAGGGGCTCGTTTTCGTATTCGTTGGAGAGGATTTCCTCCCATCAAGATACATTGGAGCCGCGGAACGTCTTGCTGGAGGACGTTCCGGAAATGGTGAGGGCGTACGAAGAGCAGTACGCGCTGGCACAGCGGAAGTAGAGCGAGCGCTGCGATCATCGCCAGCGCCCGAACCCTCACGTGCTAAGAACTTAGCACGGAGCTCTTTGAGACTCTCGGGCACACGGAACGACGTGTACCCGTTCAGGTCGCGGTCGCTCAAGCGGACCGCGCCTGGAAAGCACTTCGTGCACTGAAAGCCCTCGGGCACAGCGCACGGCACATTTGCCTCCTCAGCAGCAACATGAAGTTGCTCCAGCTTTCCACGCTTCGAGTACGTCTCGAAGCGATCACGCGCTTGCTTAATCCGATCACGGTAAGCACTCGGCCTCTTGTTGAAGTTCTCAACAAAGGCGTTCCAGCTTTGACAAAGTGCCTGCCATTCGGGCACTTTGCTGCGAGAAGAGGTCTTCTTGCTTTGAAACCATCGGAGCTCATGAAAGAGTCCGATGTAGTAATCGCGCCTTTGATGCGTATCCGCATCAAAGTGCAGCTCGGCAGCCACAGCGTCATCTTTGATGGCGCTGCATACGTACAGCGGTACCTCATTCGGAGGTACCGAGTTCCCAAACCGGTCCGCAATCTCGGATGCGGACGGCATCCGGATCGCGCGCTGCAGACGCAGCGCGCGGAGAGCCTGAGCTTTGACATCACGCGCTGCAGCAGCAGCGCGCGGAGTGAGAGCCCCAGCTGAAGCGAGTGGGGTATCACTCTCAGTACGCGAACGCTTCGAGCTCGAAGCGTCCGATTCGTCCCCCTTCACGCGGGCGAACGTTCTTGGCGTGAGGGTCGAGCGATTCGCTCGACACTGAGTCTTTACGCTTTGAGGGCGAGTCCTCCTCGCCCTCCATGTCTTCATCGTCGTCGTCGAAGTCGACGACGTCACCGTACTTCGCCTTCTGGCGTTCGAGTAGTCGTCGATGGAGAGATGACTCCCCATCGACTTAGCGGACTTCTTCTGAGGCGCGCTCATCGTTGAATGAGCGCGGATTTCTTCTCCAAACGCGGAGAATTGACGAATGGTCAATTCCAAAGATTGACGTGCGGGGACCCCGCGCGTCTAACCTTAAGGGGGGATGGTGTAACGGGGTTACACGTACAAGTGGCTGCAAGCCACTTGTGAATTTGTAGATAGGTTATCTGTTAAACGTTTTGGATACTTCCTCACATTGGTGTAAGACACACCGATGGATACATTGAAGTGGACCACCACAGTAAGTGGTCCACACATACCCAAAGATCCTATTGGTAGAAAGCAGCATCTTTCTACCAATCAGAGACATGCATATTAGCGGGGCTCTGACAGCCAGCCGCTGCCAACCCTTTCATAGATGATAAACAGTTTTTAGCAGATTTTAGAGGAAGATCAATTTACAAACAATACAGTTCTCATTTTACCTTAAACTAGCTACTTGGAGTCTTGTCTAAAGTTAACTTATATTTGTGTACTCAAATATAATTAACCTAAGTAATTACTAAGTACTTACGCTTCCTCATACACGTTGCGCAACGTGTAAGCTAAAGTAGTGAGTCAAGTTAGACCCACTACAACGGACACCACCACCCTCGTCACCACGACCACGATCATGACCGCGACCACGATCGCGACGACCGGAAGAAGCACCGCCACGGCAAGCAGCGCTCGCGCTACTACCGTCGCCGACTGGCAGACGCCAAGATCAGCGAGTCCTCTGACTACGGTAAGGACGACTATGGCAAGGACAAGGACCGCAAGGACGACGACTATGGCCACGGCGAAGACGACAAGGACCGTGACTACCGCAAGGATGATCGCCGCAAGGACGACTTCGAGCACAAACGCTTTCGCAGCTACAATGACTACGGCAACGACGACTACGGCTATGGTGACTTCGATGACTGCGACTTGAAGAGCTACGGCTGCAAGAGCTACGGTGGCGACCGCGATGACTACGGCAAGGACTACTACGGCAAAAGTTACTATGGCAAAGATCCCTACGGCAAGGACGGCTACGGCTTCGACTATGGCTACGGATGCGACTACTACCCGGCTTACTCGTATGGAGGGGACTACGGCTACGGCTACTACCCGGACTCCTCCTACTACTACGGCGGTGACTACAACTACGGCAACTACGGCTACAACTTCGGCTACCCGGGCAGCTTCGGCTATTCTGGCTACGGCTATGGGTACCCTGGCTTCGGCTTCGGCTTCGAGTCTGCGTCGACGGACGGTGCCGACGCTGGCCAGAAGGAGTCTGCGACTGTGCCCACTACTACTACTACCGGCAGTGCCGGTGTCGCCCCCCAAGACAGAGGAGAAGGGGAGCAATGCGCCGTCGAAAGATGCTGCTGCCAAGTCCGGCGCCGCGGACAAGGCGAAGGGCAAGTGAGAAATAGCCAAGTGAAGTGAACCAGTGCCTGTGTGTGTGCGTGCATGCGTGGTGTGAGAGAGAGCAAGTAAACGGTGGGCGGTGGCGTAGCCCACGGCAAAGTGTAGCGTAGCGTGTAGAGTCGATAAAAACTGGCTGTGGTAGCCTACAACTTGTAGGAAAGCGACGCCAATGGATGTATTTTTTTTCTTTTGGCAAAACTTGCTGTCGCCGTGATGGCGGTCAGAGTTCAAGCTTAGGCTGCGTCGCAGCACGAGTTCGCGCTGGTGCCCAATCAGCACCACGTCGGAGCGCAGGACGCGTGCCAAGGATTATGGCACGGCAGACTAGTGGGCCGCGGCACGCAGTTTACACAACGAGTGGGTGCTGGCACGCTCCCACTCGTCTTCATGTAGGAGTGCGCTCTAGCGGAGGCGCTCGATTTTCTTTACTCTACTTCTGCTCATTAATAAACTTTCCTGCTTGGAATCAAGCCCCGGGTAAACGCGACAAAGCTAGCTTTGCGCTCTTCGAAGCGCGAGTTTGTTGATCCCGGACGTCGCCGACTGTCCGGACTGCTGTTCTTCTTCGGTGCGCGTGTCAACCGAAGGGACTCCTGCCTGTCGTCGTAGGGTCGAGGACACTACCGACCTTCGTCGACTAAGTGCGAATCGGAAGTTCGCATCGGACTTAAGTGCGGCTCGCGTTAAGTTCGGCTCTGACAACTTCAACGTCAACTATGTCGGGGACTCGCTACACGGTGGATCCCGATGGCGATGTGGAGATGTCAATCCCCCAGCCTATCTTCGAGGTCATCAAGGCACCCGAGCTGACCAGCTGGGAGCATGCCGCTCTGGTTGAGTGGCACCGTGAGTGGGAACGCTATGTTGAGAAGATGCGTCACCGCTGCACTACTACCGGTGAGACGTATGAGAACGTTGTAGCCACTGTGAAGGGCTCTGTGAGACGCCAGACGCTGAAGAACCTGGCCACGTATGTGCTCAAGAAGCCTGTTGCCTCCGTCACCGATGCCGACATCATGGGAGTCGTCGAGGCACGCTGTCGTACACTCAAGAATGAGTTCGTACCTGATGTCTCGTCCCTGTTCCGTGCGAACTTAAGGATGGACCTGACGATCGATGACTGTGACGCGCGGATTTTCCGCTACTACGAGGACTTCAATGGGATCGTGGAGGACAACGGTCTACAAGGGCTGATGGGAGCGGATGACAAGGAAGGTACCAACTACAAGAACAGGATGAAGGCTCGCTGCCGCATTCTGGTCGAAAACCTGCAACCTTCTATCCTCAAGGCCCAGATCGATCGACTTATTGAGTTAGAGAGGCGTGACTGTAAGTCAGATGATGTTGCCCTCTTTGATTTGATACTGGAACATGCGAAAGTCCAGCATGGCTTTCATCGAATGTCGCAGGACCATGCTGGAAAAATTGATGCCAAAGCGTTCAAGGCCGACCGCAAGCCGCCTCGGACCACGAGCTCCAAGCCAGCGCCTCGCCCTACAACTCCGGCACCACGAGCTCCAGGGACCGCTGCGCCGGCCACACCGCCTCCACGGGCTCCCCCCTCGTGATGGTTGCCTAGTGTGCAAGGGGGGCGCATTGGCTCAACGACTGCCCAAAGGCTACGGAAGCGCAGCGGACCGAAGCGCTGAAGAAGTTCCGCGAAGACAAGGAGCACCGCGCCAGCGCCTCGAGATCCAAGGCAGCGCGTTACAAGAGAAGTGCTATGTCTGTCTGCATCAACGGTCTTCTCACGGTCCCGTACGTCCCTGATACCGGTGCGGACAGAAGCATCATCCCAGAAGGCGTCGTGACTTCACTTCGTGCGGTTCAGCCCACCCTCTCACCTATCCTACTAAGTACGCCCGTGGAAGCCGAAATGGCGGACGGACGCAGGCTGAGGTGTGACCAAGAATTGCTACTGGACCTGGAGCTGATGACGATGGCCGGCCAGGTGTCGCTTCGATCGGTGCCATGCCTCGTTCTGAGAGGTGACGGCGACGAGCTGCTGCTCGGGCGCGACGTGCTGAAGGGGCTCGGTATTGACGTCGAGGAGCAGTTGGCTCAATTAGCCGAACCTGCACTGCTCGATAGTGAGAACGACGAGTTTTCTGTGGGCGACGAACTTCCTTTGCCCCACAGCCAATCAACTCTCTCGACGAACTGCTGGACTGCGCAGTTGGGAACGGGCTACCGGAAGAGCACGTCGGTGCCGTTCGCGCACTGCTTGATGAATTCCCCGATATTTGGCGCGACGCAGTCGGCGCAGACCTACCAGCAGACGTCGAACCACTTCGTGTCACGCTGCGACCCGATGCGGTCCCTCACCGGAGTGCGCCACGCAAGTACGCGCCGCTGCAGGCTGCTTTTATCCGCGACTATGTAAAGGCATTGGTTGATGGTGGTCTCATCGAACAGAATAACTCGGCACGCTGGGCATGTGCCGTGGTTCCCGTCCGCAAGCCAGGAACCCAGGATAAATTTCGGCTGACGATCGACTATCGACCTGTTAACAGTGTGACGGTCCCTATCGGAAAAATAATGATGAGCGCACCCGAATTGGTCGGCGAAGTCGCAATGCGTTGAACGTCCCTACGACGTGGTCTCCGGCCGAAGAAGTCGCGTTCAAGACTGTTGTATCACTGGTGAAGGACTCCGCGCTGATGGCTTTTCCGGATCCTGATGCCCAGTTGCTACTCTCCACAGATGCCTCGGCCACCGGCTACTCGATCATCCTCACACAGGTTCGCGATTGGGATGCTTCCCTACCTGTTGACGAACAGCACCACGAGATGATTATCTGCAAGGGTGGCCTGTTCAAGCATTCAGAGTTGAATTGGACCGTGGTGGAAAAAGAGGCTTATCCGATTGTTAAAGCCTGTCAAGATCTCGAATATCTCCTGCTTCGCCCTCGTGGGTTCCGTCTCTACTGCGATCATGCCAACTTGGCATACATTTTTGCGCCGAGCGTCGAGCTCAAAAAGCACGTCCGGGACCGCTTGCAACGCTGGGCGATGCGTCTATGTGGTCTGCACTACACTATCGAACACATTCCTGGCGAAAAGAGTGTGTGGGCGGATATCGTGTCCCGTTGGCATGCCCGCGAGATTGTTGCTGTGGCCGCTGTCCAGACACGCAGTCGTCACATCGTCCCAGTGGAAGAGTTATCACCGCTTCGTCCACTTGCTGACGAGCAGTTTATTTTTCCCAAGCGCGCTGACCTGCACGCTGCTCAACTTGCTGCCTCTCGTGAGCGCTCTCGGTTGCAGCACGCTTCGGAAGAGGAGGATGGTGTGGTGACCGTGGACAACCGCCCCTGGGTCCCCACGAATGCAAAGGACCTGCTCGCCCGAATTTTTGTCGTCGCTCATTGCGGTTCACAAGGCCATCGCGGCCAGGATGCAATGGCCTTGGTGTTGAAAGAACGATTTTACACCGTGAATCTGGACGATAAAGTGGCCAAGTTCGTCCGACAGTGTCTACTCTGCAAGCACTTCAAGGGCCCTCGTCAGATTTCGCGCCCATATGGCCCGCTGCTGACACCGACGCAGCGAAATGAAGTGGTGCATTGGGACTTCCTGTCCCTTGGTGATGGTTTTGGCGACTCGAAGTATCTGCTGGTGGTGAAAGATGGAATATCCCACTTCTGTGAATTGTTTCCGTGCGCTACACCAACTGCCCACGTCGCGGCGGAATCACTCACACTCTGGTACGCACGGTATGGGCTACCACAGACTCTGAAGTCCGACCAGGGCACACACTTTCGCAACGAAATGGTGAAGCACCTCGCAGCGCGATTGAAGATGGAGCTGCACTTCACGCCAGTATACTCACCATGGTTGAACGGGACGATTGAAAGGCTGAACAAGGACGTCCTTCAAGTACTCCGAGCGCTGCTCATGGAGTATGGCCTGGACCAGCACGAGTGGCCATATCTGTTGCCTGCTATCCAAGCCAACTTAAACCACACTCCAGTCCCATCTCTTGCCGGTCATGCTCCTGTGGAGGTGTTCACGGGGCTGCCAGCTTCATCAGCATTGGACGTAATTGTGGTGCCCGCCGGTAGCGAGCACGCTGAACGCGTAGTCGACCTCGACGATATTGGCGGCTTTGTGGGCCAGCTTCGCTCTTCGCTGCACGCTATTCACCAGGACGTGTCAGATGCAAAGGAACGCCAGCGACTCCGCGACATGGCATCGCACAAGGGCATTCCTGTCAACTTCGACGTCGGTGACTTTGTGCTATGGTCAAGAATCGACCAACGTCTGCCGAACAACAAGCTGTTGGGTCACTGGGTCGGCCCCTTCAAAGTGGTTGCTGCTCTCGCCCACTCCTTCGAGATAGAGCACCTGGTGACTGGACGAAAGTACGATGTGCACGCTTCTCGTCTTAAATTCTACGCCGACGCCGAGCTGGACACGACTGCAGAGCTGTTGGAATTGGTCTCCAGCCAGGGCATGCTCTTGGGAGTCGAGAAGTTGGTCGACCATCGCTACAACCATGACCTGAACCGCTGGGAGCTTTTCGTCTCATGGGCCGGTCTCCAAGCCATCGCGAATTCATGGGAGCCGCTGATCACGTTGCTGCATGATGTCCCCGCGAAGGTGCGCGAGTACATCGACGCGGCTGAAGATGACGAACTCAGCGCTCAAATTGACTAGCAGCACGATACTGCAGCCGCATCCAAGCTTTGGAGGGCACTGTCGCCGTGATGGCGGTCAGAGTTCAAGCTTAGGCTGCGTCGCAGCACGAGTTCGCGCTGGTGCCCAATCAGGACCACGTCGGAGCGCAGGACGCGTGCCAAGGATTATGGCACGGCAGACTAGTGGGCCGCGGCACGCAGTTTACACAACGAGTGGGTGCTGGCACGCTCCCACTCGTCTTCATGTAGGAGTGCGCTCTAGCGGAGGCGCTCGATTTTCTTTACTCTACTTCTGCTCATTAATAAACTTTCCTGCTTGGAATCAAGCCCCGGGTAAACGCGACACTTGCGTTTCCAGATTTATATGTAGTGAAATCAAACGTTCTGGATAGAAGAGATCGAAGTGCTGGTGTACTCCTGACCGACGGACGTTCTGTGTAAATTGGTAGCTAAT
Source organism: Phytophthora cinnamomi (assembly GCF_018691715.1). NCBI lineage: Eukaryota > Oomycota > Peronosporomycetes > Peronosporales > Peronosporaceae > Phytophthora > Phytophthora cinnamomi. Next base: position 1,369,121 of record NW_027150937.1, read on the forward strand.
AGCTTGGTTGTGTCGCTTCACGGAAAGGTTTATGAAAAGCACGTTGAATTCTGTTTTACAGCATAAACTTGAATTCATTGATTCTAATTTCTCCGATGTTTACAAAACTTCCTTCATGCGACTAGAACGACAACAGACATGTATTGCTTGACAAAAAATGTTCTTGTCTGAACGATACATCGGCCACGTAGATCAATTTAAATAAATATGTAGCACTAAACCTTTTCTTCGGCTTCCACATGGCCGAAGGATCGCGCTATCTATTTCGTCTGACAGGGAGATTAAACCATATCTACCATATCTTAGCTCTTCGACACGATGCCAATGTGACGTTGGTGAAAACCAAATCAGGAGAGATTACGCTGTCTTCGCGTTCCAAACTTCGCAGCTCCCGCAGTATGCATGAATTCCCGATCAATGTCGGATTCACAACATAAATGAAATGGAAATGGTGTTCCGCGTATTGTTACAACAGCTGGATTGATGGTACTTCTGATGATGTCACACCTCAACCTCGCCAGAGACTACTGGGTGGCGAGTCGCCACCACCGGAGACGTGATGACTTCGGATGCAGCAACAGGAGAGGGGGGTGGGGTCAGCAACCAAGCGCCCAAACTCTCTCAGTTTCCGAATCGCCTTCTCCCCCCAGCATCCGACCACCGAACCAAGCAATCGCCCACCCGAGCAGAGAGCTGATCTCCGTTCGCAACATGCACGCCAAGGTCCTCGCCGTGCTCAGTCTATGCGTCGCTGCGTCAATCCTGCACGCGACCGACGCCCGTGCCACTCCTGCGGGTCTCTCTCCGCGCCGCTACCTCGGCTCCAAGGACGGCCAGGAGGACTACGGACACCACCACCCTCGTCACCACGACCACGATCATGACCGCGACCACGATCGCGACGACCGGAAGAAGCACCGCCACGGCAAGCAGCGCTCGCGCTACTACCGTCGCCGACTGGCAGACGCCAAGATCAGCGAGTCCTCTGACTACGGTAAGGACGACTATGGCAAGGACAAGGACCGCAAGGACGACGACTATGGCCACGACGAAGACGACAAGGACCGTGACTACCGCAAGGATGATCGCCGCAAGGACGACTTCGAGCACAAACGCTTTCGCAGCTACAATGACTACGGCAACGACGACTACGGCTATGGTGACTTCGATGACTGCGACTTGAAGAGCTACGGCTGCAAGAGCTACGGTGGCGACCGCGATGACTACGGCAAGGACTACTACGGCAAAAGTTACTATGGCAAAGATCCCTACGGCAAGGACGGCTACGGCTTCGACTATGGCTACGGATGCGACTACTACCCGGCTTACTCGTATGGAGGGGACTACGGCTACGGCTACTACCCGGACTCCTCCTACTACTACGGCGGTGACTACAACTACGGCAACTACGGCTACAACTTCGGCTACCCGGGCAGCTTCGGCTATTCTGGCTACGGCTATGGGTTCCCTGGCTTCGGCTTCGGCTTCGAGTCTGCGTCGACGGACGGTGCCGACGCTGGCCAGAAGGAGTCTGCGACTGTGCCCACTACTACTACTACCGGCAGTGCCGGTGTCGCCCCCAAGACAGAGGAGAAGGGGAGCAATGCGCCGTCGAAAGATGCTGCTGCCAAGTCCGGCGCCGCGGACAAGGCGAAGGGCAAGTGAGAAATAGCCAAGTGAAGTGAACCAGTGCCTGTGTGTGTGCGTGCATGCGTGGTGTGAGAGAGAGCAAGTAAACGGTGGGCGGTGGCGTAGCCCACGGCAAAGTGTAGCGTAGCGTGTAGAGTCGATAAAAACTGGCTGTGGTAGCCTACAACTTGTAGGAAAGCGACGCCAATGGATGTATTTTTTTTCTTTTGGCAAAACTTGCGTTTCCAGATTTATATGTAGTGAAATCAAACGTTCTGGATAGAAGAGATCGAAGTGCTGGTGTACTCCTGACCGACGGACGTTCTGTGTAAATTGGTAGCTAATAGCTTGGTTGTGTCGCTTCACGGAAAGGGTTTATAAAAGCACGTTGAATTCTGTTTACAGCATAAACTTGAATTCATTGATTCTAATTTCTCCGATGTTTACAAAACTTCCTTCATGCGACTAGAACGACAACAGACATATATTGCTTGACAAAAAATGTTCTTGTCTGAACGATACATCGGCCACGTAGATCAATTTAAATAAATATGTAGCACTAAACCTTTTCTTCGGCTTCCACATGGCCGAAGGATCGCGCTATCTATTTCGTCTGACAGGGAGATTAAACCATATCTACCATATCTTAGCTCTTCGACACGATGCCAATGTGACGTTGGTGAAAACCAAATCAGGAGAGATTACGCTGTCTTCGCGTTCCAAACTTCGCAGCTCCCGCAGTATGCATGAATTCCCGATCAATGTCGGATTCACAACATAAATGAAATGGAAATGGTGTTCCGCGTATTGTTACAACAGCTGGATTGATGGTACTTCTGATGATGTCACACCTCAACCTCGCCAGAGACTACTGGGTGGCGAGTCGCCACCACCGGAGACGTGATGACTTCGGATGCAGCAACAGGAGAGGGGGTGGGGTCAGCAACCAAGCGCCCAAACTCTCTCAGTTTCCGATTCGCCTTCTCCCCCAGCATCCGACCACCGAACCAAGCAATCGCCCACCCGAGCAGAGAGCTGATCTCCGTTCGCAACATGCACGCCAAGGTCCTCGCCGTGCTCAGTCTATGCGTCGCTGCGTCAATCCTGCACGCGACCGACGCCCGTGCCACTCCTGCGGGTCTCTCTCCGCGCCGCTACCTCGGCTCCAAGGACGGCCAGGAGGACTACGGACACCACCACCCTCGTCACCACGACCACGATCATGACCGCGACCACGATCGCGACGACCGGAAGAAGCACCGCCACGGCAAGCAGCGCTCGCGCTACTACCGTCGCCGACTGGCAGACGCCAAGATCAGCGAGTCCTCTGACTACGGTAAGGACGACTATGGCAAGGACAAGGACCGCAAGGACGACGACTATGGCCACGACGAAGACGACAAGGACCGTGACTACCGCAAGGATGATCGCCGCAAAGGACGACTTCGAGCACAAACGCTTTCGCAGCTACAATGACTACGGCAACGACGACTACGGCTATGGTGACTTCGATGACTGCGACTTGAAGAGCTACGGCTGCAAGAGCTACGGTGGCGACCGCGATGACTACGGCAAGGACTACTACGGCAAAAGTTACTATGGCAAAGATCCCTACGGCAAGGACGGCTACGGCTTCGACTATGGCTACGGATGCGACTACTACCCGGCTTACTCGTATGGAGGGGACTACGGCTACGGCTACTACCCGGACTCCTCCTACTACTACGGCGGTGACTACAACTACGGCAACTACGGCTACAACTTCGGCTACCCGGGCAGCTTCGGCTATTCTGGCTACGGCTATGGGTTCCCTGGCTTCGGCTTCGGCTTCGAGTCTGCGTCGACGGACGGTGCCGACGCTGGCCAGAAGGAGTCTGCGACTGTGCCCACTACTACTACTACCGGCAGTGCCGGTGTCGCCCCCAAGACAGAGGAGAAGGGGAGCAATGCGCCGTCGAAAGATGCTGCTGCCAAGTCCGGCGCCGCGGACAAGGCGAAGGGCAAGTGAGAAATAGCCAAGTGAAGTGAACCAGTGCCTGTGTGTGTGCGTGCATGCGTGGTGTGAGAGAGAGCAAGTAAACGGTGGGCGGTGGCGTAGCCCACGGCAAAGTGTAGCGTAGCGTGTAGAGTCGATAAAAACTGGCTGTGGTAGCCTACAACTTGTAGGAAAGCGACGCCAATGGATGTATTTTTTTTCTTTTGGCAAAACTTGCGTTTCCAGATTTATATGTAGTGAAATCAAACGTTCTGGATAGAAGAGATCGAAGTGCTGGTGTACTCCTGACCGACGGACGTTCTGTGTAAATTGGTAGCTAATAGCTTGGTTGTGTCGCTTCACGGAAAGGGTTTATGAAAAGCACGTTGAATTCTGTTTACAGCATAAACTTGAATTCATTGATTCTAATTTCTCCGATGTTTACAAAACTTCCTTCATGCGACTAGAACGACAACAGACATATATTGCTTGACAAAAAATGTTCTTGTCTGAACGATACATCGGCCACGTAGATCAATTTAAATAAATATGTAGCACTAAACCTTTTCTTCGGCTTCCACATGGCCGAAGGATCGCGCTATCTATTTCGTCTGACAGGGAGATTAAACCATATCTACCATATCTTAGCTCTTCGACACGATGCCAATGTGACGTTGGTGAAAACCAAATCAGGAGAGATTACGCTGTCTTCGCGTTCCAAACTTCGCAGCTCCCGCAGTATGCATGAATTCCCGATCAATGTCGGATTCACAACATAAATGAAATGGAAATGGTGTTCCGCGTATTGTTACAACAGCTGGATTGATGGTACTTCTGATGATGTCACACCTCAACCTCGCCAGAGACTACTGGGTGGCGAGTCGCCACCACCGGAGACGTGATGACTTCGGATGCAGCAACAGGAGAGGGGGTGGGGTCAGCAACCAAGCGCCCAAACTCTCTCAGTTTCCGATTCGCCTTCTCCCCCAGCATCCGACCACCGAACCAAGCAATCGCCCACCCGAGCAGAGAGCTGATCTCCGTTCGCAACATGCACGTCAAGGTCCTCGCCGTGCTCAGTCTATGCGTCGCTGCGTCAATCCTGCACGCGACCGACGCCCGTGCCACTTCTGCGGGTCTCTCTCCGCGCCGCCACCTCGGCTCCAAGGACGGCCAGGAGGACTACGGACACCACCACCCTCGTCACCACGACCACGATCACGACCGCGACCACGATCGCGACGACCGGAAGAAGCACCACCACGGCAAGCAGCGCTCGCGCTACTACCGTCGCCGACTGGCAGACGCCAAGATCAGCGAGTCCTCTGAATACGGCTACGGTAAGGACGACTATGGCAAGGACAAGGACCGCAAGGACGACGACTATGGCCACGACGAAGACGACAAGGACCGTGACTACTGCAAGGATGATCGCCGCAAAGACGCCTTCGAGCACAAACGCTTTCGCAGCTACAATGACTACGGCAACGACGACTACGGCTATGGTGACTTCGATGACTGCGACTTGAAGAGCTACGGCTACAAGAGCTACGGTGGCGACCGCGATGACTACGGCAAGGACTACTACGGCAAAAGTTACTATGGCAAAGATCCCTACGGCAAGGACGGCTACGGCTTCGACTATGGCTACGGATACGACTACTACCCGGCTTACTCGTATGGAGGGGACTACGGCTACGGCTACTACCCGGACTCCTCCTCCTACTACGGCGGTGACTACAACTACGGCAACTACGGCTACAACTTCGGCTACCCGGGCAGCTTCGGCTATTCTGGCTACGGCTATGGGTACCCTGGCTTCGGCTTCGGCTTCGAGTCTGCGTCGACGGACGGTGCCGACGCTGGCCAGAAGGAGTCTGCGACTGTGCCCACTACTACTACTACCGGCAGTGCCGGTGTTGCCCCCAAGACAGAGGAGAAGGGGAGCAATGCGCCGTCGAAAGATGCTGCTGCCAAGTCCGGCGCCGCGGACAAGGCGAAGGGCAAGTGAGAAATAGCCAAGTGAAGTGAACCAGTGCCTGTGTGTGTGCGTGCATGCGTGTGAGAGAGAGCAAGTAAACGGTGGGCGGTGGCGTAGCCCACGGCAAAGTGTAGCGTAGCGTGTAGAGTCGATAAAAACTGGCTGTGGTAGCCTACAACTTGTAGGAAAGCGACGCCAATGGATGTATTTTTTTTTCTTTTGGCAAAACTTGCGTTTCCAGATTTATATGTGGTGAAATCAAACGTTCTGGATAGAAGAGATCGAAGTGCTGGTGTACTCCTGACCGACGGGCGTTCTATGTAAATTGGTAGCTAATAGCTTGGTTGTATCGCTTCACGGATAGGTTTATGAAAAGCACGTTGAATTCTGTTTACAGCATAAACTTGAATTCATTGATTCTAATTTCTCCGATGTTTACAAAACTTCCTTCATGCGACTAGAACGACAACAGACATGTATTGCTTGACAAAAAATGTTCTTGTCTGAACGATACATCGGCCACGTAGATGAATTTAAATAAATATGTAGCACTAAACCTTTTCTTCGGCTTCCACATGGCCGAAGGATCGCGCTATCTATTTCGTCTGACAGGGAGATTAAACCATATCTACCATATCTTAGCTCTTCGACACGATGCCAATGTGACGTTGGTGAAAACCAAATCAGGAGAGATTACGCTATCATCGCGTTCCAAACTTCGCAGCTCCCGCAGTATGCATGAATTCCCGATCGATGTCGGATTCACAACATAAATGAAATGGAAATGGTGTTCCGCGTATTGTTACAGCAGCTGGATTGATGGTACTTCTGATGCTGTCACACCTCAACCTCGCGAGAGACTACTGGGTGGCGAGTCGCCACCACCGGAGACGTGATGACTTCGGATGCAGCAACAGGAGAGGGGGTGGGGTCAGCAACCAAGCGCCCAAACTCTCTCAGTTTCCGATTCGCCTTCTCCCCCAGCATCCGACCACCGAACCAAGCAATCGCCCACCCGAGCAGAGAGCTGATCTCCGTTCGCAACATGCACGTCAAGGTCCTCGCCGTGCTCAGTCTATGCGTCGCTGCGTCAATCCTGCACGCGACCGACGCCCGTGCCACTTCTGCGGGTCTCTCTCCGCGCCGCCACCTCGGCTCCAAGGACGGCCAGGAGGACTACGGACACCACCACCCTCGTCACCACGACCACGATCATGACCGCGACCACGATCGCGACGACCGGAAGAAGCACCGCCACGGCAAGCAGCGCTCGCGCTACTACCGTCGCCGACTGGCAGACGCCAAGATCAGCGAGTCCTCTGACTACGGCTACGGTAAGGACGACTATGGCAAGGACAAGGACCGCAAGGACGACGACTATGGCCACGACGAAGACGACAAGGATCGTGACTACCGCAAGGGTGATCGCCGCAAAGACGCCTTCGAGCACAAACGCTTTCGCAGCTACAATGACTACGGCAACGACGACTACGGCTATGGTGACTTCGATGACTGCGACTTGAAGAGCTACGGCTACAAGAGCTACGGTGGCGACCGCGATGACTACGGCAAGGACTACTACGGCAAAAGTTACTATGGCAAAGATCCCTACGGCAAGGACGGCTACGGCTTCGACTATGGCTACGGATACGACTACTACCCGGCTTACTCGTATGGAGGGGACTACGGCTACGGCTACTACCCGGACTCCTCCTACTACTACGGCGGTGACTACAACTACGGCAACTACGGCTACAACTTCGGCTACCCGGGCAGCTTCGGCTATTCTGGCTACGGCTATGGGTACCCTGGCTTCGGCTTCGGCTTCGAGTCTGCGTCGACGGACGGTGCCGACGCTGGCCAGAAGGAGTCTGCGACTGTGCCCACTACTACTACTACCGGCAGTGCCGGTGTTGCCCCCAAGACAGAGGAGAAGGGGAGCAATGCGCCGTCGAAAGATGCTGCTGCCAAGTCCGGCGCCGCGGACAAGGCGAAGGGCAAGTGAGAAATAGCCAAGTGAAGTGAACCAGTGCCTGTGTGTGTGCGTGCATGCGTGTGAGAGAGAGCAAGTAAACGGTGGGCGGTGGCGTAGCCCACGGCAAAGTGTAGCGTAGCGTGTAGAGTCGATAAAAACTGGCTGTGGTAGCCTACAACTTGTAGGAAAGCGACGCCAATGGATGTATTTTTTTTTTCTTTTGGCAAAACTTGCGTTTCCAGATTTATATGTAGTGAAATCAAACGTTCTGGATAGAAGAGATCGAAGTGCTGGTGTACTCCTGACCGACGGACGTTCTATGTAAATTGGTAGCTACCTAATAGCTTGGTTGTGTCGCTTCACGGATAGGTTTATAAAAAAGCACGTTGAATTCTGTTTACAGCATAAACTTGAATTCATTGATTCTAATTTCTCCGATGTTTACAAAACTTCCTTCATGCGACTAGAACGACAACAGACATGTATTGCTTGACAAAAAATGTTCTTGTCTGAACGATACATCGGCCACGTAGATGAATTTAAATAAATATGTAGCACTAAACCTTTTCTTCGGCTTCCACATGGCCGAAGGATCGCGCTATCTATTTCGTCTGACAGGGAGATTAAACCATATCTACCATATCTTAGCTCTTCGACACGATGCCAATGTGACGTTGGTGAAAACCAAATCAGGAGAGATTACGCTATCATCGCGTTCCAAACTTCGCAGCTCCCGCAGTATGCATGAATTCCCGATCGATGTCGGATTCACAACATAAATGAAATGGAAATGGTGTTCCGCGTATTGTTACAGCAGCTGGATTGATGGTACTTCTGATGCTGTCACACCTCAACCTCGCGAGAGACTACTGGGTGGCGAGTCGCCACCACCGGAGACGTGATGACTTCGGATGCAGCAACAGGAGAGGGGTGGGGTCAGCAACCAAGCGCCCAAACTCTCTCAGTTTCCGATTCGCCTTCTCCCCCAGCATCCGACCACCGAACCAAGCAATCGCCCACCCGAGCAGAGAGCTGATCTCCGTTCGCAACATGCACGTCAAGGTCCTCGCCGTGCTCAGTCTATGCGTCGCTGCGTCAATCCTGCACGCGACCGACGCCCGTGCCACTTCTGCGGGTCTCTCTCCGCGCCGCCACCTCGGCTCCAAGGACGGCCAGGAGGACTACGGACACCACCACCCTCGTCACCACGACCACGATCATGACCGCGACCACGATCGCGACGACCGGAAGAAGCACCGCCACGGCAAGCAGCGCTCGCGCTACTACCGTCGCCGACTGGCAGACGCCAAGATCAGCGAGTCCTCTGACTACGGCTACGGTAAGGACGACTATGGCAAGGACAAGGACCGCAAGGACGACGACTATGGCCCCCGACGAAGACGACAAGGATCGTGACTACCGCAAGGGTGATCGCCGCAAAGACGCCTTCGAGCACAAACGCTTTCGCAGCTACAATGACTACGGCAACGACGACTACGGCTATGGTGACTTCGATGACTGCGACTTGAAGAGCTACGGCTACAAGAGCTACGGTGGCGACCGCGATGACTACGGCAAGGACTACTACGGCAAAAGTTACTATGGCAAAGATCCCTACGGCAAGGACGGCTACGGCTTCGACTATGGCTACGGATACGACTACTACCCGGCTTACTCGTATGGAGGGGACTACGGCTACAGCTACTACCCGGACTCCTCCTACTACTACGGCGGTGACTACAACTACGGCAACTACGGCTACAACTTCGGCTACCCGGGCAGCTTCGGCTATTCTGGCTACGGCTATGGGTACCCTGGCTTCGGCTTCGGCTTCGAGTCTGCGTCGACGGACGGTGCCGACGCTGGCCAGAAGGAGTCTGCGACTGTGCCCACTACTACTACTACCGGCAGTGCCGGTGTTGCCCCCAAGACAGAGGAGAAGGGGAGCAATGCGCCGTCGAAAGATGCTGCTGCCAAGTCCGGCGCCGCGGACAAGGCGAAGGGCAAGTGAGAAATAGCCAAGTGAAGTGAACCAGTGCCTGTGTGTGTGCGTGCATGCGTGTGAGAGAGAGCAAGTAAACGGTGGGCGGTGGCGTAGCCCACGGCAAAGTGTAGCGTAGCGTGTAGAGTCGATAAAACTGGCTGTGGTAGCCTACAACTTGTAGGAAAGCGACGCCAATGGATGTATTTTTTTTTCTTTTGGCAAAACTTGCGTTTCCAGATTTATATGTAGTGAAATCAAACGTTCTGGATAGAAGAGATCGAAGTGCTGGTGTACTCCTGACCGACGGACGTTCTATGTAAATTGGTAGCTACCTAATAGCTTGGTTGTGTCGCTTCACGGATAGGTTTATGAAAAGCACGTTGAATTCTGTTTACAGCATAAACTTGAATTCATTGATTCTAATTTCTCCGATGTTTACAAAACTTCCTTCATGCGACTAGAACGACAACAGACATGTATTGCTTGACAAAAAATGTTCTTGTCTGAACGATACATCGGCCACGTAGATGAATTTAAATAAATATGTAGCACTAAACCTTTTCTTCGGCTTCCACATGGCCGAAGGATCGCGCTATCTATTTCGTCTGACAGGGAGATTAAACCATATCTACCATATCTTAGCTCTTCGACACGATGCCAATGTGACGTTGGTGAAAACCAAATCAGGAGAGATTACGCTATCATCGCGTTCCAAACTTCGCAGCTCCCGCAGTATGCATGAATTCCCGATCGATGTCGGATTCACAACATAAATGAAATGGAAATGGTGTTCCGCGTATTGTTACAGCAGCTGGATTGATGGTACTTCTGATGCTGTCACACCTCAACCTCGCGAGAGACTACTGGGTGGCGAGTCGCCACCACCGGAGACGTGATGACTTCGGATGCAGCAACAGGAGAGGGGGTGGGGTCAGCAACCAAGCGCCCAAACTCTCTCAGTTTCCGATTCGCCTTCTCCCCCAGCATCCGACCACCGAACCAAGCAATCGCCCACCCGAGCAGAGAGCTGATCTCCGTTCGCAACATGCACGTCAAGGTCCTCGCCGTGCTCAGTCTATGCGTCGCTGCGTCAATCCTGCACGCGACCGACGCCCGTGCCACTTCTGCGGGTCTCTCTCCGCGCCGCCACCTCGGCTCCAAGGACGGCCAGGAGGACTACGGACACCACCACCCTCGTCACCACGACCACGATCATGACCGCGACCACGATCGCGACGACCGGAAGAAGCACCGCCACGGCAAGCAGCGCTCGCGCTACTACCGTCGCCGACTGGCAGACGCCAAGATCAGCGAGTCCTCTGACTACGGCTACGGTAAGGACGACTATGGCAAGGACAAGGACCGCAAGGACGACGACTATGGCCACGACGAAGACGACAAGGATCGTGACTACCGCAAGGGTGATCGCCGCAAAGACGCCTTCGAGCACAAACGCTTTCGCAGCTACAATGACTACGGCAACGACGACTACGGCTATGGTGACTTCGATGACTGCGACTTGAAGAGCTACGGCTACAAGAGCTACGGTGGCGACCGCGATGACTACGGCAAGGACTACTACGGCAAAAGTTACTATGGCAAAGATCCCTACGGCAAGGACGGCTACGGCTTCGACTATGGCTACGGATGCGACTACTACCCGGCTTACTCGTATGGAGGGGACTACGGCTACGGCTACTACCCGGACTCCTCCTACTACTACGGCGGTGACTACAACTACGGCAACTACGGCTACAACTTCGGCTACCCGGGCAGCTTCGGCTATTCTGGCTACGGCTATGGGTACCCTGGCTTCGGCTTCGGCTTCGAGTCTGCGTCGACGGACGGTGCCGACGCTGGCCAGAAGGAGTCTGCGACTGTGCCCACTACTACTACTACCGGCAGTGCCGGTGTTGCCCCCAAGACAGAGGAGAAGGGGAGCAATGCGCCGTCGAAAGATGCTGCTGCCAAGTCCGGCGCCGCGGACAAGGCGAAGGGCAAGTGAGAAATAGCCAAGTGAAGTGAACCAGTGCCTGTGTGTGTGCGTGCATGCGTGTGAGAGAGAGCAAGTAAACGGTGGGCGGTGGCGTAGCCCACGGCAAAGTGTAGCGTAGCGTGTAGAGTCGATAAAAACTGGCTGTGGTAGCCTACAACTTGTAGGAAAGCGACGCCAATGGATGTATTTTTTTTTCTTTTGGCAAAACTTGCGTTTCCAGATTTATATGTAGTGAAATCAAACGTTCTGGATAGAAGAGATCGAAGTGCTGGTGTACTCCTGACCGACGGACGTTCTATGTAAATTGGTAGCTACCTAATAGCTTGGTTGTGTCGCTTCACGGATAGGTTTATGAAAAGCACGTTGAATTCTGTTTACAGCATAAACTTGAATTCATTGATTCTAATTTCTCCGATGTTTACAAAACTTCCTTCATGCGACTAGAACGACAACAGACATGTATTGCTTGACAAAAAATGTTCTTGTCTGAACGATACATCGGCCACGTAGATGAATTTAAATAAATATGTAGCACTAAACCTTTTCTTCGGCTTCCACATGGCCGAAGGATCGCGCTATCTATTTCGTCTGACAGGGAGATTAAACCATATCTACCATATCTTAGCTCTTCGACACGATGCCAATGTGACGTTGGTGAAAACCAAATCAGGAGAGATTACGCTATCATCGCGTTCCAAACTTCGCAGCTCCCGCAGTATGCATGAATTCCCGATCGATGTCGGATTCACAACATAAATGAAATGGAAATGGTGTTCCGCGTATTGTTACAGCAGCTGGATTGATGGTACTTCTGATGCTGTCACACCTCAACCTCGCGAGAGACTACTGGGTGGCGAGTCGCCACCACCGGAGACGTGATGACTTCGGATGCAGCAACAGGAGAGGGGTGGGGTCAGCAACCAAGCGCCCAAACTCTCTCAGTTTCCGATTCGCCTTCTCCCCCAGCATCCGACCACCGAACCAAGCAATCGCCCACCCGAGCAGAGAGCTGATCTCCGTTCGCAACATGCACGTCAAGGTCCTCGCCGTGCTCAGTCTATGCGTCGCTGCGTCAATCCTGCACGCGACCGACGCCCGTGCCACTTCTGCGGGTCTCTCTCCGCGCCGCCACCTCGGCTCCAAGGACGGCCAGGAGGACTACGGACACCACCACCCTCGTCACCACGACCACGATCATGACCGCGACCACGATCGCGACGACCGGAAGAAGCACCGCCACGGCAAGCAGCGCTCGCGCTACTACCGTCGCCGACTGGCAGACGCCAAGATCAGCGAGTCCTCTGACTACGGCTACGGTAAGGACGACTATGGCAAGGACAAGGACCGCAAGGACGACGACTATGGCCACGACGAAGACGACAAGGATCGTGACTACCGCAAGGGTGATCGCCGCAAGGACGACTTCGAGCACAAACGCTTTCGCAACTACAATGACTTTTGGGATTTGTCCCTTGCTTGTTGAAGTTGAGTGCTTCGATCGAGAGTATCAGGAGAGTGCTGCGTCAATAGAAAATGGGTAATTGTATGTACACACGGAGGAAAAACGTGTCGTTACTATTTACGGGATGTATGGACTTGCGAAAGACGGAACAGAGGAAGTTGAAGCGGACTTCACGCGCGTGACGTAAGGCCTAGTGACGAAAGCGAGATTGAGTAGCGGACTGCTGCGTGGTCGACTCGTCCGACTGGGAAACAGTAGTGGTGCCCTCCTTGGTCGCGGGGGCTTGGGTGGTGGAGGTGGCAGCCGTTGTTGTCGCGGCCTCGCGGACAGGGGCCTCAGTGACCGGGGTTGCAGGTGGCGGAGCAGTCGAGCGCTGGTCGTTCGGGAGTGGTGTCTCACTCGATGCTCCACCCTCTGTGACAGTATTGTGGTCGCCTCGGATTGAGCCTTGGTTGGGTGCAGTCACCGTCCCAGGCCGCTGGTTCGAGTTACCACCGCCGTTGTTCCCCGTGGTGGGGGTGTCGGTCGAAGTCTTGCCGCCCCGAGCATGGTTGACTTGGCCCCGCTGGCCTTGGCCGCCCTGGCCCGAGCTATCACCGGAGCACGGAGTAGCCGCAGCGTCACCTCCTTGGTTGCCCGTCCAGGTCTGGCTGCCTTGTTCCCGCGTCTGGCCGCCAGCTTGATTCCGCGACTGGCCTTGGTTTTTTTGGTTCGAGCTGTCGCCGGAGCGTGGGGTAGCACCAGCAGTGCCTCGTTGGTTACCAGCTTGGCTGCCCTGAGGCAACGTCTGGCCCTTGTTTGCAGTGTCCGTTGGTGTTTGGCCGGTCTGGGTGGACTGCTGATGCGTTGCAGTGTCGGTCGGCATGGTTGAGTGCTGCGTGTTCGACTGCTGCGTTGTGGTGGCAGCGGTTGTGGAGGTCGAAACTCCGCCGCCAGCGCCAAGCTGACGAGCAACTGGGCCGGATATGGGGATGGAGGCATCCGCGAAGGAGCCCACAGCCAGCGACACAACGGCCAGGTACGCAGCCAACTTGGTGAGATTCATGGTCGATGAAGTGTCTGCTCGTGTCAGGAGGAGAAGGTAGCCGCTGGAGAGTGGAGAACTGTGCTTGTCGAAAGCACAGTAAATTGAAAAGTGAGTCACTACCGGTAGGCTCGAACGGCGCGACCGACAGAGCCCACTGCAGTACCGCGATGTGCCTTGCACGGATACTTCTTTGACGCCCCGTTCGAGCAGCAAGAGTATCCAGGCATCCTCTCAGAGGCACCGGGAGGTGAACACCCACCAGACAGATCGGGTCGCGCTCCCACCCGGAGATAACTCAAAACAAGCCAAACTTTAAAACCTGTAGAGTCGATCATTGGGTAATGATAGCGATGTCTCCATATGAAGAGAGCTACACCCATCGTTGATAGTTGCTGCACCGAGAGAGCATGAAGCATGCATTTGCTTTTAGCCATCTCGCCGCTACCATGAACCATGCTTTTACGCCTATCGCCGTACTTGTGTAGCAGCTCTGCCGAGAATTCCAAGACACCGAGATACAGACGTTCAGCGTATCCGGCATCTGAGCCGGAAGCACGCCAACCGTCTGCCGCATTCGCAAGATGTCTACATTGTTGCCCCCCTCCATACACACACACACACACACACGCTATTGAATGGCTCACCGTGCAGCGTCTGTTGGCCTCTCGAAATGGGCACCCCGCTGCTCGGTTGTCATTGTCGTAGAAAACGAAGCCGTGCCAAAGCACGGAGAATCTCTGGAATTTACCACGAAGTAAGTTCTGCTTCTAAGCTACATAGTCTTTGTTTCTGCCAGTGCCTCTTGTGGCGTGAAGTAGTGTAGGACATCCAGCGTCAGTCGTTCCACCAGAATTTTTTTTCATCGTCAACTCACGTCACCGCGACATAGACTGATATTCGATCAACCGTGAGCCCTAGTGCTTCGATCGAGAGTATCAAGAGAGTGCTGTGTCAGTAGAAAATGGGTAATTGTATGTACACACGGAGGAAAAACGTGTCGTTACTATTTACGGGATGTATGGACTCGCGAAAGACGGAACAGAGGAAGTTGAAGCGGACTTCACGCGCGTGACGTAAGGCCTAGTGACGAAAGCGAGATTGAGTAGCGGACTGCTGCGTGGTCGACTCGTCCGACTGGGAAACAGTAGTGGTGCCCTCCTTGGTCGCGGGGGCTTGGGTGGTGGAGGTGGCAGCCGTTGTTGTCGCGGCCTCGCGGACAGGGGCCTCAGTGACCGGGGTTGCAGGTGGCGGAGCAGTCGAGCGCTGGTCGTTCGGGAGTGGTGTCTCACTCGATGCTCCACCCTCTGTGACAGTATTGTGGTCGCCTCGGATTGAGCCTTGGTTGGGTGCAGTCACCGTCCCAGGCCGCTGGTTCGAGTTACCACCGCCGTTGTTCCCCGTGGTGGGGGTGTCGGTCGAAGTCTTGCCGCCCCGAGCATGGTTGACTTGGCCCCGCTGGCCTTGGCCGCCCTG
This sequence comes from Phytophthora cinnamomi, assembly GCF_018691715.1. Taxonomy (NCBI): domain Eukaryota; phylum Oomycota; class Peronosporomycetes; order Peronosporales; family Peronosporaceae; genus Phytophthora; species Phytophthora cinnamomi. Next base: position 1,384,623 of record NW_027150937.1, read on the forward strand.
GCCCGAGCTATCACCGGAGCACGGAGTAGCCGCAGCGTCACCTCCTTGGTTGCCCGTCCAGGTTTGGCTGCCTTGTTCCCGCGTCTGGCCGCCAGCTTGATTCCGCGACTGGCCTTGGTTTTTTGGTTCGAGCTGTCGCCGGAGCGTGGGGTAGCACCAGCAGTGCCTCGTTGGTTACCAGCTTGGCTGCCCTGAGGCAACGTCTGGCCCTTGTTTGCAGTGTCCGTTGGTGTTTGGCCGGTCTGGGTGGACTGCTGATGCGTTGCAGTGTCGGTCGGCATGGTTGAGTGCTGCGTGTTCGACTGCTGCGTTGTGGTGGCAGCGGTTGTGGAGGTCGAAACTCCGCCGCCAGCGCCAAGCTGACGAGCAACTGGGCCGGATATGGGGATGGAGGCATCCGCGAAGGAGCCCACAGCCAGCGACACAACGGCCAGGTACGCAGCCAACTTGGTGAGATTCATGGTCGATGAAGTGTCTGCTCGTGTCAGGAGGAGAAGGTAGCCGCTGGAGAGTGGAGAACGGTGCTTGTCGAAAGCACAGTAAATTGAAAAGTGAGTCACTACCGGTAGGCTCGAACGGCGCGACCGACACAGCGCACTGCAGTACCGCGATGTGCCTTGCACGGATACTTCTCTGACGCCCCGTTCGAGCAGCAAGAGTATCCAGGCATCCTCTCAGAGGCACCGGGAGGTGAACACCCACCAGACAGATCGGGTCGCGCTCCCACCCGGAGATAACTCAAAACAAGCCAAACTTTAAAACCTGTAGAGTCGATCATTGGGTAATGATAGCGATGTCTCCATATGAAGAGAGCTACACCCATCGTTGATAGTTGCTGCACCGAGAGAGCATGAAGCATGCATTTGCGTTTTAGCCATCTCGCCGCTACCATGAACCATGCTTTTACGCCTATCGCCGTACTTGTGTAGCAGCTCTGCCGAGAATTCCAAGACACCGAGATACAGACGTTCAGCGTATCCGGCATCTGAGCCGGAAGCACGCCAACCGTCTGCCGCATTCGCAAGATGTCTACATTGTTGCCCCCCTCCATACACACACACACACACGCTATTGAATGGCTCACCGTGCAGCGTCTGTTGGCCTCTCGAAATGGGCACCCCGCTGCTCGGTTGTCATTGTCGTAGAAAACTAAGCCGTGCCAAAGCACGGAGAATCTCTGGAATTTACCACGAAGTAAGTTCTGCTTCTAAGCTACACAGTCTCTGTTTCTGCCAGTGCATCTTGTGGCGTGAAGTAGTGTAGGACATCCAGCGTCAGTCGTTCCACCAGAAATTTTTTTCATCGTCTTAACTCAAGTCACCGCGACATAGACTGATATTCGATCAACCGTGAGCCCTAGTGCTTCGATCGGGAGTATCAGGAGAGTGCTGTGTCAGTAGAAAATGGGTAATTGTATGTACACACGGAGGAAAAACGTGTCGTTACTATTTACGGGATGTATGGACTCGCGAAAGACGGAACAGAGGAAGTTGAAGCGGACTTCACGCGCGTGACGTAAGGCCTAGTGACGAAAGCGAGATTGAGTAGCGGACTGCTGCGTGGTCGACTCGTCCGACTGGGAAACAGTAGTGGTGCCCTCCTTGGTCGCGGGGGCTTGGGTGGTGGACGTGGCAGCCGTTGTTGTCGCGGCCTCGCGGACAGGGGCCTCAGTGACCGGGGTTGCAGGTGGCGGAGCAGTCGAGCGCTGGTCGTTCGGGAGTGGTGTCTCACTCGATGCTCCACCCTCTGTGACAGTATTGTGGTCGCCTCGGATTGAGCCTTGGTTGGGTGCAGTCACCGTCCCAGGCCGCTGGTTCGAGTTACCACCGCCGTTGTTCCCCGTGGTGGGGGTGTCGGTCGAAGTCTTGCCGCCCCGAGCATGGTTGACTTGGCCCCGCTGGCCTTGGCCGCCCTGGCCCGAGCTATCACCGGAGCACGGAGTAGCCGCAGCGTCACCTCCTTGGTTGCCCGTCCAGGTCTGGCTGCCTTGTTCCCGCGTCTGGCCGCCAGCTTGATTCCGCGACTGGCCTTGGTTTTTTTGGTTCGAGCTGTCGCCGGAGCGTGGGGTAGCACCAGCAGTGCCTCGTTGGTTACCAGCTTGGCTGCCCTGAGGCAACGTCTGGCCCTTGTTTGCGGTGTCCGTTGGTGTTTGGCCGGTCTGGGTGGACTGCTGATGCGTTGCAGTGTCGGTCGGCATGGTTGAGTGCTGCGTGTTCGACTGCTGCGTTGTGGTGGCAGCGGTTGTGGAGGTCGAAACTCCGCCGCCAGCGCCAAGCTGACGAGCAACTGGGCCGGATATGGGGATGGAGGCATCCGCGAAGGAGCCCACAGCCAGCGACACAACGGCCAGGTACGCAGCCAACTTGGTGAGATTCATGGTCGATGAAGTGTCTGCTCGTGTCAGGAGGAGAAGGTAGCCGCTGGAGAGTGGAGAACGGTGCTTGTCGAAAGCACAGTAAATTGAAAAGTGAGTCACTACCGGTAGGCTCGAACGGCGCGACCGACACAGCGCACTGCAGTACCGCGATGTGCCTTGCACGGATACTTCTTTGACGCCCCGTTCGAGCAGCAAGAGTATCCAGGCATCCTCTCAGAGGCACCGGGAGGTGAACACCCACCAGACAGATCGGGTCGCGCTCCCACCGGGAGATAACTCAAAACAAGCCAAACTTTAAAACCTGTAGAGTCGATCATTGGGTAATGATAGCGATGTCTCCATATGAAGAGAGCTACACCCATCGTTGATAGTTGCTGCACCGAGAGAGCATGAAGCATGCATTTGCTTTTAGCCATCTCGCCGCTACCATGAACCATGCTTTTACGCCTATCGCCGTACTTGTGTAGCAGCTCTGCCGAGAATTCCAAGACACCGAGATACAGACGTTCAGCGTATCCGGCATCTGAGCCGGAAGCACGCCAACCGTCTGCCGCATTCGCAAGATGTCTACATTGTTGCCCCCCTCCATACACACACACACACACACGCTATTGAATGGCTCACCGTGCAGCGTCTGTTGGCCTCTCGAAATGGGCACCCCGCTGCTCGGTTGTCATTGTCGTAGAAAACGAAGCCGTGCCAAAGCACGGAGAATCTCTGGAATTTACCACGAAGTAAGTTCTGCTTCTAAGCTACACAGCCTCTGTTTCTGCCAGTGCCTCTTGTGGCGTGAAGTAGTGTAGGACATCCAGCGTCAGTCGTTCCACCAGAATTTTTTTTCATCGTCAACTCACGTCACCGCGACATAGACTGATATTCGATCAACCGTGAGCCCTAGTGCTTCGATCGAGAGTATCAGGAGAGTGCTGTGTCAGTAGAAAATGGGTAATTGTATGTACACACGGAGGAAAAACGTGTCGTTACTATTTGCGGGATGTATGGACTCGCGAGAGACGGAACAGAGGAAGGTGAAGCGGACTTCACGCGCATGACGTAAGGCCTAGTGACGAAAGCGAGATTGAGTAGCGGACTGCTGCGTGGTCGACTCGTCCGACTGGGAAACAGTAGTGGTGCCCTCCTTGGTCGCGGGGGCTTGGGTGGTGGACGTGGCAGCCGTTGTTGTCGCGGCCTCGCGGACAGGGGCCTCAGTGACCGGGGTTGCAGGTGGCGGAGCAGTCGAGCGCTGGTCGTTCGGGAGTGGTGTCTCACTCGATGCTCCACCCTCTGTGACAGTATTGTGGTCGCCTCGGATTGAGCCTTGGTTGGGTGCAGTCACCGTCCCAGGCCGCTGGTTCGAGTTACCACCGCCGTTGTTCCCCGTGGTGGGGGTGTCGGTCGAAGTCTTGCCGCCCCGAGCATGGTTGACTTGGCCCCGCTGGCCTTGGCCGCCCTGGCCCGAGCTATCACCGGAGCACGGAGTAGCCGCAGCGTCACCTCCTTGGTTGCCCGTCCAGGTTTGGCTGCCTTGTTCCCGCGTCTGGCCGCCAGCTTGATTCCGCGACTGGCCTTGGTTTTTTTGGTTCGAGCTGTCGCCGGAGCGTGGGGTAGCACCAGCAGTGCCTCGTTGGTTACCAGCTTGGCTGCCCTGAGGTAACGTCTGGCCCTTGTTTGCGGTGTCCGTTGGTGTTTGGCCGGTCTGGGTGGACTGCTGATGCGTTGCAGTGTCGGTCGGCATGGTTGAGTGCTGCGTGTTCGACTGCTGCGTTGTGGTGGCACCGGTTGTGGAGGTCGAAACTCCGCCGCCAGCGCCAAGCTGACGAGCGACTGGGCCGGATATGGGGATGGAGGCATCCGCGAAGGAGCCCACAGCCAGCGACACAACGGCCAGGTACGCAGCCAACTTGGTGAGATTCATGGTCGATGAAGTGTCTGCTCGTGTCAGGAGGAGAAGGTAGCCGCTGGAGAGTGGAGAACGGTGCTTGTCGAAAGCACAGTAAATTGAAAAGTGAGTCACTACCGGTAGGCTCGAACGGCGCGACCGACACAGCGCACTGCAGTACCGCGATGTGCCTTGCACGGATACTTCTCTGACGCCCCGTTCGAGCAGCAAGAGTATCCAGGCATCCTCTCAGAGGCACCGGGAGGTGAACACCCACCAGACAGATCGGTCGCGCTCCCACCCGGAGATAACTCAAAACAAGCCAAACTTTAAAACCTGTAGAGTCGATCATTGGGTAATGATAGCGATGTCTCCATATGAAGAGAGCTACACCCATCGTTGATAGTTGCTGCACCGAGAGAGCATGAAGCATGCATTTGCGTTTTAGCCATCTCGCCGCTACCATGAACCATGCTTTTACGCCTATCGCCGTACTTGTGTAGCAGCTCTGGCGAGAATTCCAAGACACCGAGATACAGACGTTCAGCGTATCCGGCATCTGAGCCGGAAGCACGTCAACCGGCTGCCGCATTCGCAAGATGTCTACATTGTTGCCCCCCTCCATATACACACACACACACACGCTATTGAATGGCTCACCGTGCAGCGTCTGTTGGCCTCTCGAAATGGGCACCCCGCTGCTCGGTTGTCATTGTCGTAGAAAACTAAGCCGTGCCAAAGCACGGAGAATCTCTGGAATTTACCACGAAGTAAGTTCTGCTTCTAAGCTACACAGTCTCTGTTTCTGCCAGTGCATCTTGTGGCGTGAAGTAGTGTAGGACATCCAGCGTCAGTCGTTCCACCAGAAATTTTTTTCATCGTCTTAACTCAAGTCACCGCGACATAGACTGATATTCGATCAACCGTGAGCCCTAGTGCTTCGATCGGGAGTATCAGGAGAGTGCTGTGTCAGTAGAAAATGGGTAATTGTATGTACACACGGAGGAAAAACGTGTCGTTACTATTTACGGGATGTATGGACTTGCGAAAGACGGAACAGAGGAAGTTGAAGCGGACTTCACGCGCGTGACGTAAGGCCTAGTGACGAAAGCGAGATTGAGTAGCGGACTGCTGCGTGGTCGACTCGTCCGACTGGGAAACAGTAGTGGTGCCCTCCTTGGTCGCGGGGGCTTGGGTGGTGGAGGTGGCAGCCGTTGTTGTCGCGGCCTCGCGGACAGGGGCCTCAGTGACCGGGGTTGCAGGTGGCGGAGCAGTCGAGCGCTGGTCGTTCGGGAGTGGTGTCTCACTCGATGCTCCACCCTCTGTGACAGTATTGTGGTCACCTCGGATTGAGCCTTGGTTGGGTGCAGTCACCGTCCCAGGCCGCTGGTTCGAGTTACCACCGCCGTTGTTCCCCGTGGTGGGGGTGTCGGTCGAAGTCTTGCCGCCCCGAGCATGGTTGACTTGGCCCCGCTGGCCTTGGCCGCCCTGGCCCGAGCTATCACCGGAGCACGGAGTAGCCGCAGCGTCACCTCCTTGGTTGCCCGTCCAGGTTTGGCTGCCTTGTTCCCGCGTCTGGCCGCCAGCTTGATTCCGCGACTGGCCTTGGTTTTTTTTGTTCGAGCTGTCGCCGGAGCGTGGGGTAGCACCAGCAGTGCCTCGTTGGTTACCAGCTTGGCTGCCCTGAGGTAACGTCTGGCCCTTGTTTGCGGTGTCCGTTGGTGTTTGGCCGGTCTGGGTGGACTGCTGATGCGTTGCAGTGTCGGTCGGCATGGTTGAGTGCTGCGTGTTCGACTGCTGCGTTGTGGTGGCACCGGTTGTGGAGGTCGAAACTCCGCCGCCAGCGCCAAGCTGACGAGCGACTGGGCCGGATATGGGGATGGAGGCATCCGCGAAGGAGCCCACAGCCAGCGACACAACGGCCAGGTACGCAGCCAACTTGGTGAGATTCATGGTCGATGAAGTGTCTGCTCGTGTCAGGAGGAGAAGGTAGCCGCTGGAGAGTGGAGAACGGTGCTTGTCGAAAGCACAGTAAATTGAAAAGTGAGTCACTACCGGTAGGCTCGCGACCGACAGAGCGCACTGCAGTACCGCGATGTGCCTTGCACGGATACTTCTCTGACGCCCCGTTCGAGCAGCAAGAGTGTCCCGTTCGAGCAGCAAGAGTATCCAGGCATCCTCTCAGAGGCACCGGGAGGTGAACACCCACCAGACAGATCGGTCGCGCTCCCACCCGGAGATAACTCAAAACAAGCCAAACTTTAAAACCTGTAGAGTCGATCATTGGGTAATGATAGCGATGTCTCCATATGAAGAGAGCTACACCCATCGTTGATAGTTGCTGCACCGAGAGAGCATGAAGCATGCATTTGCGTTTTAGCCATCTCGCCGCTACCATGAACCATGCTTTTACGCCTATCGCCGTACTTGTGTAGCAGCTCTGGCGAGAATTCCAAGACACCGAGATACAGACGTTCAGCGTATCCGGCATCTGAGCCGGAAGCACGTCAACCGGCTGCCGCATTCGCAAGATGTCTACATTGTTGCCCCCCTCCATATACACACACACACACACACGCTATTGAATGGCTCACCGTGCAGCGTCTGTTGGCCTCTCGAAATGGGCACCCCGCTGCTCGGTTGTCATTGTCGTAGAAAACTAAGCCGTGCCAAAGCACGGAGAATCTCTGGAATTTACCACGAAGTAAGTTCTGCTTCTAAGCTACATAATCTTTGTTTCTGCCAGTGCCTCTTGTGGCGTGAAGTAGTGTAGGACATCCAGCGTCAGTCGTTCCACCAGAAAAAAATTTTCATCGTCTTAACTCACGTCACCGCGACATAGACTGATATTCGATCAACCGTGAGCCCTCGCTCCAGGTGGATCTACGATCCACAGCTGTAGCCACATCCCAGCATCGCAAGCGCACTACAGGAAATGCCGTTTATACACGAGCTAAAGCTGTGCCAGTGGAAGTGGCTGCACTGTAGCCATGTCTCAAAGATAGCACCATGCCAATCTTCCTTACCATTGGCTAAAACAATGTTCTCAAAATTATAGCCAATCCAAAATGTTTATTGCATTTCCGCCACGTACCGCTCAAGATGCGGGTCGACGTCACCTCGCGCTTCCGGGAGTTGGCCCCAGCGATGCCCCATCGCGTCACCAGGCGCCCCAGCGTCTTCTACATTGAAGCCGCGGATCTGGTGCGTCCGTAGACGCCGAAATTTCGCGTCAAATCGCCCCACCACAAGCTTAATTCTGTGTTTTAGCTGCTTTTTATGCTAAAATCAATAATTTCACAATATTTTTATATTTACCAGCTGAGCAGCTTGGTGGAGCTGGAGAAGCTGCTGCAGCGCGTGAAGCCCAAGTACCTGCTGCCCAAGTGCTTTGTCCGGACCAAAGGGTCCCGCATGAGCGAGGCGGATAAGGACGAGCTGGACGCGGTAACGCATCTCTGTCTATTTTTAGACAAACGGGACATATTCATCCGGACACAGTATTGGTAATATTGACGCTGATGATGGTTTTGTAGGACCTGGTGGAGCTCATCAAGAACTGCAGCAACAAAATCGACGACCTAAAGATGGCGGTGGAGGCGCAGGGTGATTTTTTTTTTTCTTTCTTAGGAAGCAACCACTTAGATTCGGGTCAATCTGATCGATACTTTTTTTTCTTAGCTCTTATGTCGAATGTGGGGGAATATCAGAAAGAAGTGGTGGCCTACTTGTTGGAGGTACGAGGTGGTGTTGGTGTGAGTGAGGAGGAGAAGGATTGAGCTAATGCTATTTGCTTGTTTCTGTATTTTTTAGCGTTTGAAGACTATTGCGGATGGAGCGAAGCAGATGCAGAAGAAGCGATACCAACAGCCTTTCCTGCTTTCATCACGGTAAATAATGACTTCATTTTGTGGTACGGACGATAGACTCACTTGCTATTGTTCTTGGCGCGGTGAAGCTTGTTGCCAGAGGATGACAGACAGGAGTTGGATGCATTGGAGCAGAAAATCGTGCGGATGAAGGAAGAGGAAGCTAAGAAGAAGCAGCGTGCTCTCAGCTCTCCGAAAAGCCCCGAATCTCCGGTGCTTTCTAATTCGCCGATGTCGCCAAAGTTGCCGTCTGCTGGCCCTTCGTCACCGTCGGCTGTATCATTGCCAGCGATGCAGGCTAAGCCAGAAATCCATCAGCGGAATACTTCGAAAGCGCGAAAGGCAGGACCAGGAGCAACCCAGGTTCGTATTGGTGTGACCGGAATGTTGTGGACAGTGTACTAACTACTGACGTCATCTTGCTATCTTTCAGCAAGCGCCGGTGTTTGCCTCGCAAAATGATGCGCTTGAGTTTACGGAGGAGGAGGACCGTCGCTTCCGCGTCGAAAATGTCATGCTTCATCGCCACTTCCAAGAAAACCTAGAAGATGCGAAGTACGCTGTCGGTGTGGTGCCCATGTCAAAACACATCTTGGCTAATTAGTCCTGTGTATCTACTCTATTGACAGGAAAATGGAGTCGAAAATGGCCGAGATTTCAAACCTTATGGGTCAGTTCGCCGACAAGATCATGGAACAGCAGAACGATATCGAGCTTATCCAGCAACACGCGCAAGAAACGAAATCCAACGTATCTCAGGTGAGTTTTTGTTCCACGACTGGACTACTCTGGTATCATCTAGGTAACTAACAAATTGTATTGACATCGTGTTGAATACTCAGAGCAATCGGATCCTGGAGCAAACTCAAAAGATCGGCAAAGGCTACGGCTTCGTGATCTTCTGCTTTTATTTGGGATTCTCCGTTATCTTGCACATGCTGCATTATTTTAATAGCTAAATACACGCGGCGGGGTGCAGTGAGAGAAGACCAGTCGAGACTTCACGAGTACTGTACCAAACTACTGTCTGATGGAACCTCAATGGTGATGCCAACGGTGGGTTCGATACGACTGTACTCTATTTTAATTTGTCTTTGCTGTTCTAGATGGCATCAATAGCTTCCTGAGTGAGACCCTCGTAACACGTAAGTCCATCGGCGTTCAGCAGGTCATCCTTGGCGCCCTTCTCCATCAAGTACTCCATGAGGTCGTGGAAGCCGTACTCGTGGCAGTAGTGCAGCAGCGACTGGCCGTTCAAGTTCTGGGTGTTAATGTCAGCCCCGCGCCGCAGACAAAGCTTCGCTATGCGCTTGTTATTGTTCTGGCACGCGACTGAAAGCAGTGTGTTGCCGGTGGCGTCTTTGGCATCAATGTTGGTCGACCAGTCCGGACTATTGAGCAGCAATTCCACCTCGTCGTATTTACCGTGGCGACAGAGACTGAAAATATTATCAAGCTGTTCGGCCTCCTTGACTGCCTGGGACACGTTATCACGTTTCTCCACCTGCACGACCGTAGGTTTTGTAGATACCGCGCCTGCTGCCGGTGCTGCGGTATCTGCGGCATTCTGAACGAGCTCCGGACGAAGCATGAGGTCCTCGATGAACTGCGTCCCGAAGATCGCGCGGCCTGCTGTCCAAGGCGAGTATCCGACTGCCAGCCATTCCTCCAGTGCACCACGAGGCCGGACAATTCCAACACTCCTAGGCTGATTCATGTTCTTGATGATCGGCAAGTAGTTGGCCTGCATCTTGCAGGTTTTGGTGCTGGTCACCGCAGCGACGAAGTCCTTCGGAAGGCAAGCAACTCGCTGATGCAGCGCTCCACCGAAGCCTTCCACTGCTGTTTGGCTCTCCCCGGAGGCGTCCACAGGCTTGCGCACCCAAGATGTACCCTCTCCTGGCGGAGGGTGGGTCTGATACCCTGGAGTCTTTTTCCCGACATGCGGCCCTCCTCCACTGAGCTCGACGTCGTCTGGAGTTGGTGAGATATCCACCGATGGGGCTACGGAATACCCACTTCTCGACGAAAGCAAAGACGTACCAATCGAGCTGGTCTCCGATCGAGAAGTCCGGACATCATCTCCTTCCTCGTTGTCGTCGTCATCGTCATCCTCTTCATCCTGCTCATTTAGGCCATGTGTGCTGTGGCTCGGATGGAGTTTTCGGGCCAACTCCGCCTTCGTGGATGGTGCCATAGCTGATCGTGTCGGAGAGGTGCTCTGCTGTTGGACGCGCATACCAAGACCCATGCCAAGACCTATGCCAAGCTGCAGCATATCGACGCTAGCACCTTTTGCGGCCGGAAGGGCTGATCCCAGGGCCTGTGTGATACTGTCAATCATCTGCTTCGTGCTGGGGTCAAGTGGCTGTACGATAGCGTCGTCGGATTCCAGGGTCTCATTTGTCGATACCCCGGCAATCTGGACTGGCGACTTCGTCGAGCTCGCCGACGACGCTCTGCTGCCAGCAATGCTACTTCGCTGTTGCTGTCGCTTTAAGGGAAGTTGGGGCACTTGAATGCGCGTGAGTTCTCCCTTGCTGGTTGAAACTGGGCCAGAGGAACTATCAGCGGTCAAGTCCACGACGATATCGTGCTTCTTGGCGCTGGCCGTCACAAGCTTCACGCGGCGCTCCTTGTCTTCGGGAGCCTCCAGTTTCTTCGCCATATACTTCCGGAGATTTTGCTGCGAGTATCTCGCTGCACCACCATCTTTCCCAGCATCAGAGTCGGCACTACCAGCACCAAGTCCGACGCCAAGCGTAGCGACTTCACCTTCTCCGGTCGTAATAACTCCGTCGATCTCGCCGTCTTTGCCGCGATACTTCTCCGTAGGCAGTATGGGTCGCGTCCAGAACGTGTCGCCGGTGTTGCGGTCGTACCAATAGGCCACGCCGTCCTCAGTGACAAACTCGTCGTATGGACTGTTCTGCATGTAGGCCCAGCTGCGGTACACGACACTCGAGCAAAGTCCAAGGGCGCCATCGGGATCCGAGTTCTTCATGAAGTCACCGGGGTGCTGTCGCCCTAGTGTTGTGAAGGCCTGAGGTTGGTTTCGACTAGACTGGCCGATCCAGAGTAGATGAATGAACTCGACTGGCGTGTTTTCTCGCGTAGTAGGCACACAGAACGGGTATGTGCGATCGACTCGCGTGGTGACCGTAGCGTTGAGCGACGCCATGTTCGGTGCCAGGATGCCACTCGATGGAGCAACTTGTACCCCGGGGACGAAGTCAAGTACTGCGAATGGATCGACGAGCCAGAAAGTCCGAAAGCCATTTGCATCCTCTTCACCGGTCTGCTCGGGTCGATTCAACGGGAACCTGCGCGCATCCAGTAGTGCCATTTCGCGCTTAGTTTCTTCGTTGTGTGTCGGTGAGACGATATGTATTCGAGCTGCTACGACAATGCACGGTGGTCTCCGAACGTTGAGAGCATGTTCTAGTGCACGGAACACGTATTCGGGCGTAGTGAGATCGACGATGAGGCAGGCAAATGTTGCGGTCTCGTCGCGTGAAGGTGCTGGAGCTACTGCGCGTCTGTCGAAGACGACGAAGTTGCCGAATTGTGCTGGAATGTACGTGGTCACCAGCATGTGGATCAGCAACTCGGCGGACAAGCCACCCACTGCCATATTGCCCGGTGTTGCCTTGCGTGAGAAGGTCGCGAAGAGCACGACAAGTGGTCGAACATGTTTGGTCCGTCTCGCGTCGGTCGAGCCATGCGGTGGGCTACACGCACCGATCTGCAGAGCCGCTTTTTGTACTGCCGCGATAGCCATTCGTGCTGATAGTCTCTCGAGCCAACTCGCGCTGTGACCGGCATCGATGTGTGCATTTGGAACAGGTAGTGGCAACCGCTCCAAGAAACTGGGAACTGGCATGGGTACGCAGCGAGGAGGTGGCAACTCATAAACTCGAGGCTTGTACAATGCAACAGGCTTGGTGTACTCCGTCACAAGGACCCAGTTCCGAAGCTGCGGGTGAGCGGGATTAATCATGATGACATCGCGCAGAGGAATTGGATGCTGACCAGTGCGGTCCTTGGCGGTCACTGGAGCTTTCGGGTGGAATTGACACACGCTCTCCGAGTACTTCGAGATCCACCGAGCGTTCTGAAGCGTGTTTTTCAGTTTGAAGAGCGATGGCGGTCGACTTGTGTCCTTGCCCCCACCGAGCATTCTTGGCAGACGATCAGCTCGAATCTGCTCAAGGAACGAGCGAAACCAGGAGCGTGTGTGCAGCTTTCGACGCATAGTCTTGTTCCAGGCGGAGGAAAGCTGCTCCAGCGCGCGGTAAATCGGATGTCGACACTCAATGACCGTGACGTACTGCTTCAGTCTGCGGTCGTAGCGGAGGGAGGCACGCTGCTTCATAAAGATTTCCTGGATCTCCTCGGCGCGATACTTTCGGCGCAATTGGTCGAGCTCCCAGTTGGCGCACATGAGTGCGCTCTCCGTGGCGCGAATCTTCCTTGTCGAGTCCCTTGGGTCTTGATGCAAGTCGCAGTGGCGGCCATTGCTGGCACTCCAGCAATTGAAGCATACCCGCACTGCTTCCCTGCGCGCTGCATCTTTTTCTTCCGGATCATCCGGATCGATGGCGTCTTCTTCATTCTCTTGCTGCTGAGTCGGTCTCCTTCTGGAAGTTGGACTCTTGCGCGATGAATCCTCGTGGAAACCAGGGTCGGCCAAGTCACGGATGTGTGGAGGTCTTCCAGCTCGACTCGCCGCCTTAGCCTTGCTTCGGATACCTGTCGATCGTGTGGGAGACTCAGGATTCTCTTCATCGGTTTTTGAACGCTCCGATCGCTTGTCTCGATCACGTGCTAGGACAGCTACTAGCACCGGTTCCTCACGCTTGCCTAACACAATTTCGCGGCGTCGGCTACCTGGGCCAGCCCCATTCTGGTTGCGTGAGCCCTTCCCAGGGACGGATTTTCGGCGCAGGACAACGTTGGATGCGATGAGCGACGAGATCGAGTCGAACTTGGACACGTGCAACGCGTTGCGTATCGTATCTCGCAGTTTACTGTTCTTAGTGCCGTCAGCGCGGAAGAGCGTGTCGTTGGTCTGCCAGTCGCTGTTAGCGTCGTCGGATGCCAACGGTCCAAGTTGGTCATCGTCACGATCTTCAAACTCCGCTGGCAGAGACCGTCGTCGTTCAAAGAACGCGTCGCCCGCTTCACTGTCCGCATAGCCAGCGGCATCTTGAGTCTGCTCGCTTGAAACACTCCGCTCTGATGGGAGCACCGAGTCACACTCCCACGGATTTGGAGACGACGTGATGCACTCGGACTGCAGTAAGGGCAGGCTTCGCGGTGACCTGACGTTTTTTCTGTTTGAATTTGCTTCGCTCGAACGCCGCGCTCCAGACTGCTGGTGTTGTTGATCCTGCTGATCGCTAGACGTCGACCGAGCTGAGGAACATGCTGGTGACAGAGGTGGCAAGGATTCTATCGACGATGAGGATCGCTGATGGTTGGTTCGTGGCAGCATCGCCTTCATGCTACCGCTCGTGTTCAAAGCGGGTAGTCCTGGCAACGAACGGCTTTGCGGTGTAGCTGCTGGTGTGAAAGACTGCCCTGCTGGTGGTTCCCACTGACTCATTCCTGTGGTGGCGTTATAGTACCAGACTTCTCCACGCTCGACATCTCGAACCTCGTGCCACTGGTCAGCTTCTCGCTCGGTCTCAACTGTATCTGGGGAGCTAGCTGCTTTTGCTGCGGCTTGCTTCTCTTCCCACCGTCGCCGGCGACACAGAAATCCCCTCGAGTGGGCCTGGATCAAGACGGCGCTGGTCTCCAGCCGATTTTCCAGGGTCTGCTCTCTTTTCTGCTGCTTCTTACGGATCGCTAGCTCGACTCTCAATCGTTCGCCGTTGTGTATGTCCTCCTGTCGATTCTGCTCTCGTTGGAATGCGTTCTTCTGCCACTCGACCCCGTGCTTCGACGGTCTCATATCCGGGTAGAATGTGTCTTTGCCCTGTCGAATTCGAGTCTCCTCGGCGTCAAACGCCGACGGATCAATGGGTGCTGGTGGTTCTACCCTCTCACGAACGGGTGACTTGGCAGCTTGATCGGCAACAACGTTGGCATCATTTTGAGCCTCTTCCTCATCGTCGTCGCTGTCGTCGAGAACTTCAATGGTCAAACGTGTTTTGGCTCCCTTTGGCGTGATGCTGGTGGTGAGCTTGGAGCCTTTCTTGGACGACTTTGGTTGCGTTTTCACGAGGCGCAGCAGCTCGGCAGTCTCTGCGTGCAACTGGACGAGACTTTCGTCGCCTTTGAATACTACTGGGACTCCGTCGGCGGACAGTTCCTCCTCGACCTGCTTTCGCTTCCGTGACTGGGTGCCGGCATTGCGCTTGGAGAAGATGGACCGCATGCTACTGCCGCATACTCGAACGATCCGGCCTCGGTACAATTAGCTCGAGGCCGGAAGAGGCGACATTCAGGTAACGGCTAAATTGCTACGAGTGACCATGTCTGGCCTCAATGACATTGATTCAATGTAGCGTAGTCTGTTCAAGAGAAGTTGGGTAGTTTACAGCTGAGCGATATTATGCGTACACGCCGCAGCTTTACTGTTTATCCTATTTGTTGCGATCGGAAATTGACATGCTAGGTAGAATGTTGGCACGGGATATGCTCTCTCTGAGGGTATCTGCGTATTCGTATTTCATGGTTAATTCTAGTCACTTGCCCACACCCAAATCGATCCACGCGTCCAGTTTCATCACGGAACCCCAACTTTACAGCTTCATGTTGTGTTTGAACACTGCTGCAATCTCCGAGTACACCTGGGTGTAGTGCGCACGCGAGCGAATGCTCGTGTGGTCTCCAGCCTCCATCGCTACGTAGTTCGGAACTGCGGATCCGTCTTGGGTATTGGATTTCTTGTTCCCAACCACTTTCTGTAGCGACCGGCATGCGAGGTCGAGGTAGTACGTGTCCTCAATGCCACAAATTACGTGGACCTTTCCACGTAGCTTGGTCGTCAACAGATCCGGGTTCTTTTGAAGGAATTTGCAAATGTCGTACCGCTCCCAGTACTTCGCCACGTCGCGATTGATATCGCCAGATACCTTATCGAAGAGAGGAATGGGCATCCCATCGGCTCCACGAGGACTGAACAGTGCAAACTGCAATAGATAGCGTCAGTCTCATGACAAATACAAGATCGAGAGGCTCAGAACCGCAATAAAACTTACAAATGCGTCCCATTGTCCGCCGTTGCCACGGCCGTAGACCCGCTCCACGAGGTTCTCGTCACGGTTGCTGCATGTGACGAGCCCATTGCTTCGGCTTGTCGGGTACGGGTTGCCGTTCGAGTCCCAGTACGCATTCTCAGCCTCGTAAATGTTCACAACCTGGAACCGCGAGAAATCGACTGGGTCAGGCGCAGAACTCCAAGTGCCACCAAAGAAGTCGGGGAACTGCAGCTGGAGCCACAGCGTCGACCACGCTCCAGATGAGTGACCATGAAGGAAGCGACCGCCAGCAGAAGGAACCGCTGGGTAAAGGCTCTCCAAGTACGGGATGAACTCGGTCACCAGCGCTGTCCCCCACGGTCCGTTGGCATCGGTATCAGCAAAGGAAGTGTGGCCAAACTTGAACCGCGACCCCAATGTAACACGAATCATAGGGGTCGGCCAGCGTCCGGCCTGCCACTCCTGCCCCATCTCGGACGACAAGAAACCCTTGGCGCGCTTCGCGTACGACTCCGTCCCAGTGAACCCTTCAATATAGTACACGGTCGGGAAGTGGCGCGCGTCCTTCAGAGCCTCGTAGTCCTTCGGCAGCACAACGGACGCCATCATGTAGACGTCCTGGTTGTGGTACTCGCTCAAGATCTCGCTCTTCATGGAGATGTGCTCCACGAACTCGTTCGGGGTCAAGTCCATGGTCTCCTCCACCACCTGGTCCACCACAACCTTCACGACGTTGTCTGCATCGTCACCGTCGAAGCGCACCTCCACCGGCTTGCTGTACGTGTTGCCCACGCGCGAGTTCGCGTCCGGGTCGTTGACATCTACCGAACCAGGACCCAATTATTTAACGGTTAATTAACCCCCACATTGTCACCACACTCAAGTGCAACATAACCTAACATAACATAACCTAACCGTACCGTGGTGGATCAGTGCCTGGACGAAGAGCTCATTGGAGAAGACGTCGAGGTTCTGCGGCACGAAGCCCAGCGCCTCGGGCGTCGAGAACTCTGTGCTCTCGAACTCGATCACGTCCCCGGGCTGGACGTTTCTCTACAGGGACACAACCCACAATTAAACACCTAATTAGTAGCCAGCTCCATGGCGCATAAATCACGTGTGCGCGTGGCTGATTTGAGCGACGTACGACGTCCTTGGCGAAGAGCGGGCGCGGCGCCTCCAGGTCGAAGGCCTCGAAGCGCGGCTCCGGGTCGGGCGAGGGCGCGAAGAAGAGGATCACGCGCCCGTCCGCGATGGGCTCCAGGCACTCGTACACGACGCGGAACACGAAGTTGGACTTGCGCGAGCCCTGCACAGAGCGATCCAAAACAGTCAGCTAGTGGTCGTCGTTTGCCGCTCTGCAGCCAATTAGTTACCTCCGGGTAGGAATAGTAGCTGCGGCCGCCGACGTGGCGCGAGAAGTCCGAGAACACGCTCTCCAGCGCGCGGTTCATGGTATTATTGACGACTTGAGTTGCTGGAAGCGAAAGACAAAGTGAGTGACTGTGTGTCCTTTGGTCGGCTCAGATGGTGAAGCCATGGGAAAAAGTGTGTGGCACGCCATTTTTGAGGTATGTGTGTGCCACATAGATCAGATTTATATTTAACGTTAATAACTTGGCACTCGTTGCTGCACCATTAACGTTAATAACTTGGCACTCGTTGCTGCACCAACTGAAAAATGTGTGACATGCTACGAGCACCCAGCCAATAACAGCGATAGCAATCTTGTACACGTAGGAATGATTGACGCGCTCAAACTCGCCTTCTAGAAGGAGGCGCTCGACCTCGCGGTTCCAGTCCAGGCGTGGACGAGCGTGCTGCTCATAGGGATCGCGACAAAATGAGAGGGCCAAGAGCAACAGCCTCCGGCGACGGCGAAAACGCTGTCGCCTCCGTTCCTCCATTTGTTCGGCGTCAGGATTAATAGTATTTGCCAAAATAGTACCCGACGGTACTATTACTACCTGATTTTAGACGGTAGTAGTAGTACTACCGTATAGAGCGGTATTCACTACTAGTAGTAGTTTGCTGGACTCAACACGCTACTATAGTACTTCAAGAGTACTACTGGCGAGTTAACCCTGCCCGAGCAACCACGACTCCCATCCTGCAATTCTAGATTCACTGGTTCTCGATTCGTCGCTCGGGAAGATCACCATTTCTGAAACCGTGGCATAACCCGACAAACGAAGTATGGGCTGCGCTGTGAACGGTTGCCAGGAGGACGACGAGCTCAAACGAGATCCATGTAGTTTATGTTCCAAGCTCATACACCACATATGCGCTATTGCTGTGTTTGAAGGTTCACATTACTCGAGGTTTTCTTTAGTGTTACTACTCGGCTTTCGTACTCGCACTACAACTACATGTAGACGAGAGGCGAAGTGATGGGGTCGGAGATTAACGCAAGAGCGGGCCGAGTGATGCAAGAATGGCTCGATTTGGAAACGGAGTGGCTGGATATTGCTCAACAGCAGACCCTGAGAAGACAAAAGAGGAACCCTCCGAGGACATGACGATCGACGGTGTGCACTGAGCTTTGTTGGTGCTCTCCAAGTACATAGGCGTACTGAAACGATTTCGCGATGATGGCGAAAATTGATTCCCCTCTATTGCTCTGCTAAGAAAAATCCAAAAAATCGTTGGAATAGCGCAGATTTCTTACCTGCCAAGAACGTTTTCATAGCTAGCATGGGTCGAAAGCTACAGATTGTCAAAGTTGGGTAACTGTTTCTGGCCTTAAACTCATGATTTACCTTAGCACGAATTCACCTCGGCAAGATATCGACATTGGCGTGTCAGGAGCGAGTGTTCTCAACGGGGGAATTGTGATGGGTTCACTTCGAACGCGCACGGATAGCAGAGAAGCGGCTGCTACTCAGGCGCAACAGGGAAGAGATCGCGGTCATGAAGCAGGGCCCGCGCAAGGATGAGCAGCCGTGAGTAGTAGTGAAGTAGTAATGCCACTACTACTACTATTACTACCCTTTTTAAATCATTACTAGTATGACTATGACCGACTCGTAGAATCCTGAGTAGTACCGGTACTACTACTACCTACTTTTTACCGGTACTACTAATAGTAGCCTGGGACGACAAACAAAATGAAACCAAATAGTACTTGTGGTAGTACTATGAAATGATAATGCTACTCACCATTCAGAAATATTATTAAAGGGTACTAGTTGAAATAGTACCGATGGTGCTACTACCTGATTTACACTAATATTATTTTGACAGTAGTCAATTGACCAATGTACTACCACGAGTACTAACTACGCGTTTCACTGCCAGAATCGATGGATCGTTGAATCGGATCGAGAGACGTTTTCCTTTTAAGAGGTTTTGACTTGTGGAGAAGACGTGAAAAACGATATTCATAGCAATTGATATCCTTTCGAGTCCGATTGCGCGTCCGAAATTAGGCCGGGAGTAACCCATTCCGAAATTATCTCGGCGAGTCTTCCAAACAGGCGGACACAAGATCTCGCCATAGATCCTGGAGAACTGGTTTGCGTACTCCCGCCGATATACAAGTTAGTGCGTAGTGAATTTCGTTCAAGTTAGTACTTTTTGGTCGGTAAAAAACACTGGAAAGGAATGTCGCACAAGTTGCTGCGTCGAGCGAGTTTCCACGAACTTTCCTCCTTGGTGTCCCGCACACCAGGCTGTATTTCCATAACTGTCCGTTTTTGAAAGTTTACCCTGCTCGGCGAATATCAAGATAAGACGATGATGGCGCCCACCCCGGTCGAGTCGAGATCGCACGCGCACGCGCACGACTCTCGCCCAGCGCAGGATCCTGCGGAGGAAGATAAGAAACCCACCCTCAGGGTGTCACTGGCCAAAGCAAAGAGCCCCGCAAGCGGGGCTCCGCTCCGCTAGTGATCTATCGAGTTCGAGAGGGTTTTTAATCAGAGACCCAAACTTGACCGCACAGTAAAAAAAATCCCCCACCGCAGATACTACTGTACAGTGATCCACCATGGCCCGCATCGCGTACGACCCGGAGAACGTGTTCCTCAAGATCATCAAGGGCGAGATCCCGAGCTACAAGCTGTTCGAGACGGAGCACGTGCTGGCCATCCTGGACGCGTTCCCGGCGGTGCCGGGCCACGCGCTGCTGCTGCCCAAGGCGCCGGGCTTCGCGACGGTGCTGGACATGACGCCCGAGGTGGCGGCCAACGTGTTCAAGGAGCTGCCGCGCCTGGCCAGAGCCGTGCAGGAGGCCACGGGCTGTGACGGCCTCAACATCGTGCAGAACAACGGCGCGGCCTCGGGCCAGGCCGTCTTCCACGCGCACATCCACGTGGTCCCGCGCTTCGACGGCGACGAGCTCATCAAGGTGCCGACCGGCCAGTCCTTGATCTCCCAGGAGGACGGCCAGGCCATGCAGGCCAAGATCCAGAACAAGCTCTAGGTCTGTGGGCCCAGCCCTGGTAGTGCCATAGCCACGCTAGTAGTCACACCCCACACCCGTTTCGTGACGTCCTTGAACCTCATAATCCATGGCCAGCCAGCATCTGCCGTTGAATTGAACTCCTGAGGCTCACGACTAAATGTTTACTGCTCAGCTCTGCTCTGCTGCGTTCGTATATTTAGGCTGGAGACGTCGCAAGGCGGAAACAACCACCGCTTGCGCTTGTCGGTCGGTCGTTTTATCGGCCGCGTGACTAGTTGGGAGTCTTCATTCTTGAAGCGCAACCGCCCGACGAAAGCCATTTTCCACCGAGCGGCGGAAGCTTCCTGGGCTACAAGCTGCTGATCTCCGCCGTTGGGAGGCGACAATGACCGTTTTCGAAGCTGTTCTGGGCCCGGGGGCGGCGCGGGTCACCGATGTGTCAGTGGACGCGGAGGCGTCGTCGTACCGGACAGTGCAGGTTGGCGAGTCCCCCGTGGCTGCATCGAGTGGGTGGGCCCCCAAGATGCTGGCGGAGGCGGCGGCGGGGCTCGGCACGTCGACCATGTCGATTTTGTCGGCAGTGAGCGACGGAGCGACGGGAGACAATGGAGGAGCGCTGGGCCTGGCGGAGTCCAGCGCTCGCTGCATTTTCGTGAACGACCCCGAAGCGAACGCAGCGCAGAAGTTCTGCAACAACAAGGTGATCACCGCCAAGTACACCAAGCTCAACTTCATCCCGCGGTTCTTCTACGGGCGACTCTCGCAGGTGGCCAACTTCTACTTCTTGCTGGTCGGCGCGGGTCAGATCATCCCCGAGATCTCGTCGACGCAGACGATTCCGTACCAGTGGATTGTGCTGATGCTCGTACTGTCAATTGACGCGGTGTTTGCCGCCATCGAGGATCGTGGTCGCCACATCGCGGACGCTAAGATGAATGCCCGAGTTTCCCACATCTTCGACTTGGACGAACCGGACTGCTTTCGTGACGATACCTGGCGGAGCGTTGCTGTCGGAGATATCATTAAGGTGGTGAACTACGAATCGATTCCGGCCGACGTCCTCTTGCTCGCTGTTTCCGAACCAGATCCGAATGCCCCTACTGGCATTTGCTTTGTGGAGACGAAATCGCTGGATGGTGAGACGAATCTCAAGGTGCGTCAGGCCTTGAGCTGTACGTTTTCACAGCTCAGTGACCCGCGTGCCCTCGCTCAGCTTCCTGGTCGAGTGATTTGCGAGAAACCCAACCATGACGTCAACAACTTCTCTGGGCGTTTCGAGCCACAGAGCGGGCACGCCATTCCGATCGACCTCAAGAATGTGGTCCTGCGAGGCTGTGTAATCCGTAACACCCCGTTCATTTATGGCCTAGTCCTGAATACGGGTAGCGACACCAAGATCATGCAGGCCGGGTCTCACACTCCCCCAACCAAGATCAGCAAGATTCTCGCCATCGTGAATCGCGGCAATGCGCTTTTGATGGCAATTCTTGCATCGTTGTGCGTTTTGGGAGCGGCGCTGTGCGCATTCTGGGTTTCCCAGAACCTCGAAGGCGCGACGTACTTGCACCTTGAAAATCTCACTGGTGTTGCCCCGTTCCGCAATGACGTTGTTGGTATCCTGATCTACCTGGGCTACTACTGGATCCTCATCGCGTCATTCGTTCCCATTACGTTGTACGTCACCATCGCCATCGTCAAGACCTACCAAACGTTCTTCTTGAACCGCGATCTAGCCATGTATGATGATGTGACCGACACGCCAGCTCTAGTGCGGAACTCCGATCTCAACGACGACCTGGGTCAAGTCACACATATTTTCAGTGACAAAACCGGCACGCTAACTGCGAACGAAATGGACTTTCGCAAGATGAGCATTCACGGGGTTTCTTACGGGCGTGGCACCACTGAAATAGGTCGAGAAGCTACGCGGCGACTTGGAAAGGATCTCTCAGCTAGCGATGTGCTTGCGGACAACACGCCCATTCTGGTGAAGACGGAGAACGTCAACTTCTTGGACCCTGCAGGGGATTTGGAACGGGATAGCGATGCACGCCTGCATCCGGAACAGGCTGCTCGCATTCACGATTTCTTCGTACACCTAGCAGTGTGCCATTCCGTTGTTCGAGAAACCTTGTCGGGCAATGACACAGGCACAGGTTTCTCTGCTTCCTCACCAGATGAGCTCGCTCTAGTGTCTGGTGCCAACTACTTCGGCTACTCGTTTCAAGCTCGTCGAAACGGTGAAGTAGCAATTTCGGTTCCTCGTAAACGTGAGGAAGTAGTCTATGAACTCCTTGAGATGGTCGACTTCACCAGCACGCGCAAGCGGATGTCGGTTGTGGTGCGCACGCCCGACAAGCGCATCTTGTTGTTGACTAAGGGCGCTGACTCTGTTATCTTTCCCCGCTTGGCCCCGTCCTCGGATCCGGCGATCGTAGAAACGACACTTGCACACCTTGAGCGGTATGCGACTGAGGGTCTACGGACACTTGTCATCGCTCAAAAGGAGCTCACCCCGGACGCGTATACTGAGTGGTCTTGCGAGTACGACGCAGCATTAGGTGATCTGGAGCAAATGGCGCGGCAGAAGCGTGGTGAACCTAACCGTATCGAGGAGCTCGAGGAAGCGTTAGAGCAAGGATTGCAGCTAATGGGCGCTACAGCGATTGAGGATCGGCTTCAGGACCAAGTGACATCCACGCTGGGAGACCTGTCTCGGGCTGGTATCAAAATCTGGGTGCTCACGGGCGACAAGGAAGAAACTGCTGTGAATATTGGCTTTGCGTGCCAACTTCTTAACAACGACATGGAGCGTATCATGATTAACTCGGAGACAACACCGTCGGCTTCAGATCTCTACGACATGCTACTGGCTCGCTGTACTGAGACCCGAAAGCGTTTGGAGCGGCAAGCGAACGGAGCAAAAGAGGACACTCAACCGCAAGCCATCGTGATTGACGGCCGGAGCTTGACAATGGTGTTCAGCAACAACGTGCTGTCGGAGCTGTTCCTAGAGGTATCCCAACAGTGCGTCTCCGTCATCTGCTGCCGTGTTTCACCGAAGCAAAAGGCTCAGGTGGTTCGGCTCTTCAAAACCAATTTGCACGGCTGTCGTTCACTTTCCATCGGTGATGGCGCCAATGACGTCGCCATGATTCAGGAAGCGCACATCGGCGTTGGAATTTCGGGCCACGAGGGTATGCAGGCAGTGAATGCGAGTGACTTCGCCATCGCTCAATTTCGTTTCCTGAAGCGACTGCTACTTGTGCACGGTCACTGGAACTATCGGCGTATGTCCAAACTTGCGTTGTACGTGGTGTACAAGAACATTCTGCTGTTTGGCACCGAGTTTGTGCTGGCTGTGCTGCCTCAGTGTGGGTCTTCCGGTACGCTTTTCTTCAACAATATGTGGATCAACGGCTACAACGTCTTCTGGTCATCGATGCCCATCAGTATCGTCGCAATTATGGAGCAAGAAGTCCCAGCACGTATCGCAGAGCAGTTCCCTGGACTTTACCATATCGGCGCGCAGGGAGAATTATTCAGTCTACGCATCCTCGCGCAATGGGTGGCTGAAGCCCTTTACGAATGCGTAGTCTGCGGACTAGTGCCGGCCATGATCATTGGTGGGCCGGTGGACTCGACTGGCAATGGTTTCTCTCGTGACCTGTGCGGTGCCATCGCGTACTGCTGCTTGATCAGTGTTGGGTGGGTGAAGCTTGCGCTTAACATGGTCACGTGGAATGCCATCACGGCATTTGCTTTCATCGTCTCCATCGTCTTCTGGTACATTTCCGGCTACGTCATTGCTGCATCGTTCCCTACATCAGTAGCAGACACGGCATTCCCGCACATTTTTGGTTTACCCGAGTTCTACCTGGCACTCTTCCTGGCTCTCCTGCTGTGCCTTGGGCGTGACTTCCTTTACAAAGCTTACAAGCGCGAGATGCACCCAGAGTATTATCACATTCTTCAGGAGTTCCACCGACGTGGAAGCCGCAACCCGGATAAAGCTCGCTGGACACCACCGGAGTTGCGCTACGAACGCTTCCAGGCTGACCTGAACGAGGAGAAACCGCGATTCGACCTACCCGAACAGCAGGCCCTGCCGAATCGCCGACCGTCTGAAGCAGATAACAAGGTGTACACTGGCTTCGCATTCTCGACCCAAGTCCTTGAGGACCGGTTCCTGAATCCTTTGCGTGAAATGGTGCTCCCAGTGAGTCAAGTTGCAAATGCCATTGGTCGGGTGTTGTCGCCGAGTGGAAGTCCTACAACCCGTCACAATCCCGAGAGCCCGACACGCCGTGAAGCTTCGGAAGAGCCTAGAACGTTTGAAGAGAAGATTCTTGCTCTGCCGATCGAGGAACAAGCCGTGTACGAGATTCAGCGATACCAAGTGTTCACTGGGTGGGGTTCTCTGCGACCTGGACATCTTCTCATCACGGATCCACCTAAGTTCACCAACGCTCTAATGACCGATGGTGCCGGCACTTTCGATCTCGACCACTGGGTTGTCGACCCGGGTTTCGGCGGCACCGATCAGTGGCAGTACGCTACCAGGTTCAAAGACTTCCTGCGTGCCCAACAGAAGCTGCAGCAGCAGGATACACAGGAAAGTGGACCCCCAGAGCTGCAGTCCCACGCAAGCGGTCTCGACCCAGACCTACAGGAGCGACAGCGCATCAAGAAGAAGCTCAACCGTCTTGTCGGACGCAGTGTTCGCCGCAGGCGCTGGGTACGCAAAGAGAAACTCCTAGCCGAGGCTATAGAGCGCGCCAACATCGCCTTGGCTGCACCAGATCAAGGCACTTCGCCACATTCCCCTGCTCCTTCCCCTCAATAGGCTATATAACTTGCATATATTAGACCAGCACAATCTATGGCTGCTCTTACCTCATCGTAGTAGATATTTTTTCGTCGAAAAACTTTTTCGCATCACGAAAGTAATGCAAAGCGCAGTGGCAAGTCGATGCGAGCGAAACAGCCGAAAGTGACCACCATAGTCACAGCAGTGAGATACCAAAACTGTGCGTGGAAGTCTTGCAACATAAGACGCTGTATCCACAGCCGTGCCGGCATGCCGTCGATACTGCCGGTGATAGCATCAGGGTGGGTCGTCTCGCCCACATCCTCAGGTGATGAGCGTAGTCGAGACCGTAGTTTGCATGTGAAGATTTCTCGGGCGAGGAAAGAACCTCCAAGCCGTCCGATGAACATGCACACACAACGCAGCCACAGGTTCGTTTGGTCTTGTAGAACCGCGAGGGCACTACCTGGCTTTTCAAAAACAGCCAGTAGCGTTAAAAGTGAAGGTACCAGAATAAGTGCGGTTGTGTCGGCCATGTTATCTTGCTCCGCGAGTTTCATCAGGAAGTACAGGGGCCGCAGAGCATCACTGGTAGCTGTTCTCGAGGTAGAAGCCGTCGTGGCAATTGACGGTGCTACGTTTCCATTTCCACTCGTTCGGTCGGCACACTTTCGGCAACTCATTTGAGCTCTCGAGCACTTATCACGAAGAGAGGAGGCTTTCCGTGTACCTGTTTTGCGGGATGGTGAAGAAATGTCCAGTGCTGATGCGTGGGTATCTCTCCGCGAAGTGCTTACACCTCGATCACGTTCACGGTTTCGACTCCCGGTTTCTTGCCAAGACGGCAACTCACCGATAGTAGGCTCCTTCTCATCAATATTTCGTGTCACAATAAACCCATCCGAGCTGTAGCCGCTCTCGAACTCGCAATCGTGATCTCCATCTTCAAGTAAATCAGCATCTGTCTCCATCGCAGCAGCTCCGGCCACACCGCAGTTCAGCCCCAAGAGACCTCGTCTTCCGAGTGACCTCCGACGCGGCAAACATCTAGACACATCCATAGCCGATGTGGTAGTGCGCAGGCAAAATGCAACGGACGAGGTGATGTTGGCATGCAGCGGAACTGCCAGAAATGCTGAAGACGAGCGCTTGAAATCCGTGTAGACACCCGTGTTTAAAAACGCAATGTGAATGTTGTTGAGCAGCAGCATGGCCCAATACAGCGCGTCGATCGGTGTGTCTGAGCCCACGAGAATGTACCAGAACACGTAGTAGTAGAGCTGTCCCACGTACAACAGTGTCGGGTGCGAGAACGGCTCTGACATACTGTTCACCATGTGCGTGATCACGAAGAAGTAGCCCTGCATGAGCAGCAGATAGAGCACTGAGATCGCCAGCTTCAGCCACGACTCACTGGAGGTCGCCGACGATGCCGCAGGGTCTTCCGCCAGTGCGAACAGCCGCACACACAAGTGTCCAAGAAACAGCGGCACATGCACAACCAGCGTGCTGTACGCAACTGCGTGCTCGAAGCTGAATCGCGCGCGCGCGATGCGAGAGCAGAAGAGCACGATGCACAGCACGGGCGACAGCAAGTAGAGCAGGAACCACGACTTGGTCGCGCCTTCCCCGCCACGCGCGGCGCTGTACGCCGAGAACATGATGAGCCACAGCACGAACACGCAGAACCCGCAGCCGTACAGCAGCCGCGTGGCGGGCTGTCCCTGTCGCTGGATCTCCACCTGCTCGTTCCTCAGTTGTCTCTCACTCTCACCGTCACTGCGTATTCCACCGGAGCGTTGCCTCGCACCGAGCGAGAGAGACCTCGGGGCCCTGTATACCCCGTCCTGCTGCTCGTCCTCTTCGGGCACGCCGTGCATCCTGTTGTGGTCCTGCTCCTGCTCCATGACCAGGTCGTCGTACTGCGAGCGCGGCGTCCTCGGCTGCATGCTGAAGAAGAGCGGCACGGCGCCCAGCGCCACGATGCCGAACAGCGTGTTGCCCACGATCCACGAGTACCTGCTGGCGGGCAGGCTCATGTACCACTCGACGAGGCTGATGGCGGCGCTGACGGCGGCCAGCGCGTAGTAGACGCGGGTCTGGGCCTCACCGTCGGCCGCGTCCTCCAGTGCAGAGAAGCGAAACACCAGCAGGAAGGGCGCGGCCACCAGCGCCAAGTTGCACAGGTACCAGACCGGGGTCACCACCAGCGAGTAGGCGGCGTGGCCGAACTGGCCGGCCACGCACAGCAGCGTGAGCAGCACGAGCGACACGAGCGGGAACGTGGCGCGCCACAGCAGCAGGTTCCACTCGCTCTGGGTCTCCGGGCCCTGCCGGAACTTCTCCAGCAGCTCCAGCGCCGCGTGCGACTGGCGACGGGCGCGGCGCGGGCCGGCGGCCAGGAAGCTCTTCCAGGCGCCCCAGGCGCCGCGCGCGGCCGGTGACGGGACGGACATGGCGCTCGGCAAGCTGCTGCTCGAGTGCGGCGCGCGCACGAGCTGCGCCGTCCACGAGACGAGCGCCACGGCGCCGCGCCACAACGCCATGGATGCTACGGCGGACGTGCTCGAGATGTGACAATAAGGCAGGAATTGTGACGTCAAAGGCAGTTATTGGCAGGATTTGCAACAAGTTGCGCCAAGAGCAACTTAACGGCGTATCAGCAGCGCGTTCGACGCCAGTCACTACACTAGGAAACCTCCTTGTACGCACGAGAAGCTTGGCGCCTACAGTTTAAGAGCGAAGATGGCGACCGAGGGCGTGCACGTGGACCGCGCGCAGTCCAACGCCATGAACCTGCAGGTGCTCAAGCGCCAGGACGCCGACGTCATGGAGATCGTGGACACCGCCAGCCACGTCGTCATGTACGAGTTCGACCAGGACGCGCAGAGCTGGGTGCGGTGCTTTGCTTGTAGTGCAGCTGAAGTTTTCGAGCTCCTCTGCCCCCTACGGACGTACTAACGTTGCCGGTGTCTTGGGCAATGCGCTGATGATGTTGCAGAAGCGCAAGGACGTCGAGGGCTGCCTGTTCGTGGTCAAGAGGTGCGTGGACAGCTGTGCCGAGCCTGCAGAGCGGATCGCTGACTGTGTTTGTGGCTGCAGATCGTCGGCGCCGCGCTTCCAGATCTTCGTGAACAACCGCCTGAGCACCACCAACATGACGCTGCCGCTGGACGAGCACCTCCAAGTGGACAACGTCGACAGCTTCCTGATCCTGCGCAGCCCCGACTCGGTAAGATACTCGTGGAGTCGGATCTATTATATTGGAGGGTATAGTGCTCACTACGGTGTGTTGGTGCTGCAGGCGTACTCGTCGGGCTATGCCATCTACGGCATCTGGTTCTTCCCCGAGGAGGACCGCGGCAAGATCCTGCAGTTGCTCCAACGGTACGATGGCTTGTGACTCGGAAGTTGGCGACTGATGAAATGCTGACGGTAAGGTGTTGTGGTGGTGGTCTTGCAGTCTAATTCAGTCGCTGAAGGCCCCGCAGGCTGCCGCTATTGTGGACGCTACACCGACGAAGCAGCCGCCTGCGAAGGCCCAGTCTCCTGCTCAGACGCAGGCGAAGCCCAAGCAGCAACAGCAGCAGACGTCACAGCCTCCTCAGCAGAACGAGCAGCAGCAGGAGCGACCGCCGTCGCAGTCGCGTAATCGGGGACGCTCCCGCAACAAGCGGGACGACTCGAAGCGCCGCGGCGCCGGCGCAGCCAACCCCACAGCGATCTTGCAGCGCTCCCCGAAGGGCAAGCGTAGCAACAGCAGCAGCAGTGGTGGTAGCGTCAACGGCTCGGTCAAGCAGGAGCCTGTCCCTAGCTCGAGCGGCATGATCCCTATCTCGAAGGCAGACGGCATCGCTGCGGGTGAGGCCATCATGGGCATGTTCGCGCAGAACCAGCCGCAACAGCAGCAGAAGCAACAGGCGACGACCTCCAACGTGAGCAAGGAGCAGCTGAAGCAGACGTTGATCGGCCTGCTGGACGACGCGCAGTTCTTCGACCAGATCTACCACGCGTACGTGGACCGCGTCTCGAACCGGGGATGAAGCGTAAGCTTCAACGGGTAGATAGTGTAGGCAACGATGGCGGCCATTGAGGATCGTTGGCATAGAACTTGAGCGGACACCCTTCCACCCCACCCCACCCTCCTCCACGCTCTCGAAATCGAGGCGGACGAGTACGAGGTCAAAGTAGCACGCACCAGAACAGGGAGACCAGACTAACCCACACACACATAACATGGGATCACGCAAGTTGGGCGTGCACAAACTCCTCGACGTTAACCTGCCATTCGCGCTTTGATAGTCACACGTGCACCCCGTTAAAAGCGATGGATGGTGGCGGCGACAACCCGTTCACTCGGTTTGCATTCGCTTCGGCCGCAAAAGCCGACAGCAGCGCCGACGTCAAGGTAGAAATCACCACGCAGCAGTCTACAAGCACAACTGTCAAGCGTGCACGAAGTAAAGAGAAGGAGAAGGAGGCGAGCCCTCGCCGTCGGGCGAAACTCATCAAGACCGAGCCTGAATCCGACAGTGAGAACAAGCCATGCGCCGGCACCTCCGAGTCTGCAGAGCCCGACAGGCGCCTAGAGCTGCTGCTGGAGCTGTATAAAGCACGGGAGGACACGAAGACCCCCATCGACGAGTTCGGCACGCACGCCTGCGTAGCTGAGGGCGTGAGCTGCGCCAAGGTGGAGCGCTTCCAGTTGCTGGTTGCAGCGTTGCTCAGCTCTCAGACACAAGACCCCATCACGTACGCGGCGATGCAGCGTCTGCATCAACTCGGAGAGAAGGACGAAGGCCTCACCATTGAAGTCGTGCAGGCTACGACTGAGGAGAAGCTGAGCGAAGTGCTGAAGCCCGTGGGCTTCTACCACCGCAAGGCGCAGCAGCTCAAGCGCGTGGCTGCTATTCTACGCACCCAATTCCACGGCGACATCCCTCGCTCACTGGACGAGCTGCTGCAACTGCCAGGCATCGGCCCCAAGATCGGCCGGGTCATCACTCTGCTGGCGTGGGGTCACGTCGATGGCATCGTGGTGGACACGCACGTGCACCGCCTCGCTCAACGGCTAGGCTGGGCGTCCACGTCGAACCCGGAGGACACTCGACGAGAGCTGGAGGACTGGATCCCGCGCGAACACTGGGGCAAGCTGTCCCTCGCCGTCGTAGGCTTCGGCCAGACCGTGTGCACCGCCAAACACCCGTCCTGCTCGTCGTGCCCGCTAGCTGCCAAGTGCCCCAGCGCCTTCGAGGTCGAGCCAAAGAAGCGCAGCAACACCAAGAAGCACAAGAAGAAGCCCACGACCTCCACCTAAAGCCAAATAACAGGAGCATTTCATTAATTGCAGCAGCTACGTGGAGCTTCCGACTGCATGGGGGGATTAGTGGTGATACATGACGTCTCTCAGTCTTCTCTCCTCACGCGGCCTGCGAGTACACCACGAGCAGCAGCAGAATGCAGAAGCCCAGCGTGATGACCGCCAGCACCGCCAGCGCGCGGTCCGAGACCTCCTCCATGTTCTCCTTCCTGCGCCTGTGCGACAGCATCTGCGCCGACAGCGAGGCCGGCAGCGAGCTCTTGGGGCTGCCCACCAGCAGGCTGCCGGCGGCCGAGAGCGACGCCATCCAGGAGCCCACGGAGCGCAGCAGCTTGAGCGGCTCCACGCTCACGGAGAAGCCGCGCGGCACCTCCCCCAGGTCCTCGTCATCCTTGCGGCGCCGCCGCTTCCTGCGCGCCGCGGCGCCCTCGTCGAACTGCGGGCGGATCCCCTCGCGGGGCAGCAGGCCGCCCAGCTCCGCGTCGCCTTCGTCCTCGTCCTCGCTGCCGCTGGCCATGAGCGGCTGCCGCAGCTTCCCCGCGTCGTCGTCCATCACGGTGCAGCCCCTGCGCGGGTACGCGGCCTGGAAGCGGCCCCACACGACGTCCATGCTCGTCCCTGGCGGCCTCTTCTTGCCAGTCGAGTGGCTGGTCTGGTTCTGCCTCAGGTTCCGCTTCAATGCAGTGCCCTTCCGGCCCAAAGGACGCACTACAGTGATTCAGCATGGATGTAGCTATATCTCTAGTAATTAATATAGCAATGTAAAATGATGGCTACATGCGTATTTTTAATATCAACAGAACCTGTGTGTATCGATTACCTGTGTAAGATGATCTATAGAAAGTGTTACTGGAGCGATAGTGAACTGTTCGTACAATCAGGATTTTGATGACATCGCGTAATCCGAGCGCATAATTGGTCGTTAAGAGATAGGTAGTGATGTGTAATTGGTCGATAAGATACTAGGGGATTGCTTCCCACGAAAAACCCAGGGTGGGTGATTGCACCAGAAAACCCCATTTTTCGGTGGGTGGGTTGACACGGGGGTGGGTGGGCTGATCCAAAGTTCAGAAATGGAGAACTCGGCGGCTCTGAGGCGCGAGCTGCAGCAGCTCTCGCCAGCGCAGCTCCGGGAGCTGCTGAGCGCCAGCGGCCACGGTCAGCTGCTGCGCGAAGAGCAGGCAGAGCAGCAGACCGCGGCGGACGAGCAGCTCGCGGCGGCCGCCAAGAGCGAGGGCAACGCCTTCTTCCGCCAGGGCCAGATGCAGGACGCCGTCGCCGCCTACTCTCGGTCTGCGATGCAGCTCTACAGTATCCAATCCGCAATTAATGCATCAACTCAATTTCATTTGGTTGCTGTACGGTGATGTACAGATGCATTGCACTGGACCCCACCAACGCCGTGTGCCTCTCGAACCGAGCCGCCGCGTATTTGAAGGTGAGGACGGCGTCATTGAGCCCACTACTGTAGAGTGGGGTTGCAATGACTTACGTCGTTATTATTGCAACATTTATTGCATGTGCGTATAGTTGAAGCAATTCGATTTTGCTGTTGCAGATTGCTCCAAGGCTATTGAGGTGGTTCCGACGATAAAGGTGCAGAATGTTACAACGTGGGAAGACCGAGTTAGTTTTTCGGCTGACGACGAACTGTAGCCGTTTATGCGTAGAGCAGCGGCGTATATTGAACTGCGAGAGTTCGGATGTGCTGTTGATGATCTGGTTGCTGCGTTGGAGTTTGAGCCACGGAATAAGGAATGCCATGCGAAGCTTCAAAGTATTGTGGACGCTGCGGTGGACAAGATGCAACGGATGGAGGCAAGTGGCGATGCGGAGCTACGTTACGCTGGTGTTCGTGCTGCGGTGATTGCTTCGGTTCGTGAAGGGTGGTCAATGAGTGCAGTGCGGGGTAATCCAGGTCCTGCTGCCGTGAATGGGCACACACTTTTTCAAGGGAGCAATGGCCGCATCTACCTCTTTGGCGGAAGAGCTGTGCGTGAACAAAAGCCCGCAGTTTTTGTACTCGACGAGAATGACGATTCAAGTTGGGATATAGTCCCCACTCTAGGAACCGATGCGCCGTCATCCCGTGCCTGGCATACGACATCGGCCATCGGCAACAGGGGAAGCGAATTCTACTGTGTGTATGGCGGTGTCTCGTCTCGGGGTGAGGATTCCGACGTGCATTTACTCGTACCAGCTTCGCCACGGGGATTTCAGTGGCTACTGCCACGTTGTTTGCAACATCCAGGAGCGATTCCTGCACCTCGGTCTGGCCATGCAGCTGTGTCGATTGAGGAGGAAAATGGCGACCGAGTAGTCTATATGTTCGGTGGCAGGACGAAACAAGGCGTGAGCGATCAGTTACTGACGCTGCGATGTATCTCAAGAGCATCAATTGGTGGTGATACTGATACAAGCATTGTGTGGGATGAAGTCCACCTTAGCGAAACAGATGACAGCACAAATAAGCATCTTGCCTGGCCTTCAGCTCGAGATGGCCACTCGATGTGCTGGTTGGACAGCAGGGGGAAGCAGCCGCAGCGACTTGTTGTTTTTGGAGGAAATGGACAGCTCAACGACGAAAGGATGAATGACACATGGCTGTTTGACGTGGAGAAGCAACGCTGGACATTGCTGCAGTGCTCTGGAGATATCCCGCCTCCGCGATCTTATCATACAGCACACACCATCGGCGAGTTTCTTTTCGTTATTGGTGGACGAACGGCGCAATCTGAGGACGACAGTGTCTATATGCTAGACGTCAGCACCTCGAAGTGGTCCAAAGTGCCGATCCCGACCGACCGAACATTAAACCCTCGTGGATGGCATTCCAGTGTTCTTACGGAAGCTGGCAGACTGTTTGTACTGGGTGGCGGTACCTATCACGGCCCCTTGAAAGACGCCGCCACCTTAGACTTGAGTTACATCAAGAACAACGCAGCTTCACTAACCATATAGACATACCTTGACTGACCACTCCATCAATCAATGCATGTAAATTCGTTCGAACGGGACGAGAACTGTGGTTATCAACTGGAGTTACCGAGTCCATGGATCAGAACCAAGGTTATCATATCGGTCGAGCCTCCAATTAACCTGCCTAGCAGCATGACCTAGCAGCATGACCTATCGACCACTGCGATCCCAGAAAAATGAACTCTGCCTCAATTGCCTAGAGTGACGCTACTAAGAGTTGCAGGTGAGACGGTGATAAACAACTTGTAGCACGAGTACACGCACGGCTCTCTGGGTTCGGCACACGCTGGGAGTGACATTTTCTCCCAGCTTGTGAGCACTCGAGCGCATCAGACGTGAGAGCTACGCAAAGAGCGCCATTCAAACATGCACAGGTACAAATATTTCATTCTATTGACGGTTATGGGTTTTCAGTCACTTCCTCCTTGCGCTTGGGGTGTAGCGACTGGTCCATCAGGACATTCTCAATGAGCTGCTGGCTGGATGTGATGGTTGCGAACATGAAGCCCAGCACGAACTCCGTGAAGGCACCGACGGTCGACAGGTCGAACGACCCGCCCTCGGACATCTGCGGCGACACCAAGCAGCACGTCTGGAACATCGAGAAATCGTCACGGCCTCGCACCCGCTTACTGATCACGTAGCCCTTCTCACGAAACCCAAAACTGGAAAACGGCGACTTTGAATTTTCGAGCGCCGATGCCGTCGACACCCACACCACCACCTGTCGATCGTCCTCAATGTATCGGCGCACGACCTGCTTGACGCGAAAATCAGCAGCCAAGTCGTTCGCCATGAATTCGATCGCAAACATTTCCGCAACCGTATCGGATGAAGACTCAACGTCCTACACGTTTCAAAACCAACACCACAGTCAGAAAAAAAAATGGCGAGAACAACTCAGCACAACACAGACTCCTTACCTTGGAGAAATTCTCGTACAGATTCCCTCGGTGCTTTTCACTGCCACGGAAGTGGCTCCACACCGCTTCAGCTGCTGTGTGGAAGTCGAACGGTAGCATCTTGTTGGTGAAAATGTCGACGTACATACCCTCGGGGCCTTCGCGCATTTGCGCATTGGTGCACGCCGTCTCCAAGTGCTTCAGTCCGTTGGCAGCGAGCACGTCGTCCACTTCTCCATACGCGGCCTCTGCGCGAGCCAGGAGCGTATCGTAGGTGTCTTTGTCCAATAGAAGGTCCCAAGTGGAGCCCGGCGCACTGCCGACCGAGTCGGCCACAACGCCATTGAAGCCAGCCAACTGCTGCCGGGTTCGCCGCTGCATGACCGCCTCCATACTCTTGGCCAACTTGATCTGGCTTTCCAGCACCAGCTTGAGCCGCGCGTTCTCCCGCTCTGCCTTCTCTCGCCGAAGCTGCTGGGTCGCTGCCATGTCGCGCCACACGGGGGGCATCCCTACTGTGTCCACGATGGATCTCGTGCTGGCGCTGCTGCTGCTGGTCGAGTCCTTGTTCTCAATGTACTGCTGACGCAGCGACTGCAGTTGGTCCTCCATCTGCTTCACCTTGTTGCGCAGGTAGGCCAGCTCGTTCTTGCGGTTGTCCCGCGCCCGGTTCGGGTTGAGCCGCACGCGCTTCTTCGTCTTGCCGCTCGCTGCCTCCTGGCCGCCGCGGCTGCCTCGGCGAGCAGCGGGGCCGTTGGCAGTCGCGACGGACAGCGTCGAGCTGTTGCTGGGCGAGCTGGCCGCTTGGGAGGTCACCGTGATGGTCCCGGGCTCCGTCTTGACGCCGCCGGGGGAGCCCGAGAGCCCCACCTCCAGCAGCAGACTCTCCAGCTCGTCATCGGCGATGACGTCGTGTCCTCCTCCAGTCATCGCCACGCTGGCGGACGCCGGGGGCCGCTGCAGCGGACGGAGGCCCTCGTGGGACGACGGGAGAGCCCCGTGAGCCGGCGCGTCGTGCGCGAAGTCGTCCACGAAGGACAGCGCCGCCTCCAGCGCCTCCATCTCGTCGTCATGCAGCAGCATCGCGGCGCCTCGCCTGGAGAAGAACTGCGATTTCTATGAAACACGTGGGAGGACCGTATGGTCATCATTTGACAGGTTACAATCGGACGATCGCAATTGGATGGCTGCACTGCCCGTTGAATTGACGTGACGGACGAACAGTGCCGCACCAAGTACTGTAGCGCCAACTGCTAGTTGGTATTTACGTGAACTCTTGCTTCCTATTAGTTCATGTGTCTTCTTTCCGTCAGCGCTGGGCGCTGCTAAGGTGCATTACATGTGCATCCGGTTGAGAACCCATGCAAAGCGGAGTGCAGCAGCGCTTTGCCAGCCACTCTCGCAACTTCAACACCTGAAGAAGGCACCGTGCCGTCGGTACAAGCCCCCTTTCTGAAGAGGGTAACTGGCAAGCCAGAGAACGAATACAGTGCATGCGAATCGCAACTCGCGAGTACCGGACTGTGGTGGAGTCCACTACTACCTTCCGTCAACAAGTTGTCGAACAACTGACTTCCAGGTGACCGTTGCTGCAGTGGAAGTCATCACTTCTGGATTGCTGCTTGTGAGCTTCCTCGCCGTGCAAGTTTGCAGTGATTCATATCAAAAGAACAGTTTTTCAATGCTACCGGAAGCAGAATTCAGGAAACCTGCTTCAAAGCTTGCCGTCTCGACGTTCGAGTGAAGCTTGCCAGTACTTGTACAATCTTCAACGAGATTCTTGGAGATTTTTTACGGACGATTCGTTCGAAAGTCGTTTACAAACAAATGTGAACATCATCGCACGTTTACCAGCACCGCTGGACTATCGATAACGATAAGCAACGCTCTGCTCACATTTGCTACTCGCCACACCACAGGGTGGGGCTTTGCAACACGTCGAGGTCGAATGCAGCAACGCACAGTTCATTCAGTAGAAGCAACCCTTATAAGAAAATAAAACGGAGGTGACCACAGCAGATATCCTCATCATTGTGCCTGGACGGCTGAAGACTTGGATGCCACGTCGGGGAGCTGATAGACGCGTTTGCGAGAGAACTCGGCGACGAGGTGCGAGTTATTGGCGGGGTCGTCCTCTGGCGCGCCGTCTCCTAGACCTTCGTCACTGCCGCCTTTGTGGTCGAAGCTTTGACTCAAGAAGGTCGCTGACGAGTTGGACGGGGGATCTTCCAGGGTCTGCAGGAACTGGTGCGACGACGTTGGCGGTGTATCCGGACTTGGCATGGGGTCTCCCAGAATGGCGTGACGGTAGCTGGCCTTGCGGTTCTTCCACTTGGTCATGACAGCTTCAAGACTGGAGCAGCCGTCCAAGAAGTTGGGCAGCTCTCCACGCAGCCGATTGTCTCGGAAGTCGGACTCCTTGAGGAACTTGAGGCGAGCAATGCTGCCGGGCACTCGGCCCTCCAGCGCGTTGTCGAAGAGGTAGAGATACTCGAGGTCTTCGAGCTCGCCCAGCGTCTCCGGGATGGGGCCGCTGAGCTGGTTGCTTGACAGGTTGAGGAACTCGAGCGCCTTGCAGCAGCCGAGCGACGGCGGGATGATCCCCGTGAGCTCGTTGTTCCGCAGCGACAAGAACACAAGCGCCTGCATGTGGCCGATGTCCGCCGGTATCTTCCCCGTGAGGCAGTTGCCGCGCACGCTGAGCTTCGTGAGCTGCGTGAGTTGGCACAGCGCGTCGGGCAGTGCGCCGCACAGGTTGTTGTGCTGCAGCTGCAGCGTCCGCAGGCTCTGGAGCTTGCCCAGCTCCTTGGGGATGGTGCCGGACAGCGAGTTCTGGTACAGGTTGAGCTCCTGCAGCTGCGCGCAGTCGCCGAGCTGGCGCGGGACGGCGCCCGTCATGTCGTTGCAGCTCAAGTCGAGCCGCTTGAGGTCCGCGAGCGCGTGCAGCTCGGCCGGAATCTCGCCACGCAGCTGGTTCTTGGACAGGTCGAGCACGCGGAGCTGCGGCAGGCGCGCCAGGCTGGCGGCCGGCAGACACCCGCTCAGCTCGTTGGCCGGCAGCTCCAGCGCCACCACGTGGCCCGTGGCCACCTCGACGCCGAACCACTGCTCCGGGTCGCGCGTGGGCTGCTTCCAGCCGTCGCGGCGGCGCCAGCGCTCGCCGCCCAGCGCGTCGTACAGCTCCACGAGCGCCGCCACCTCGGTGGCCGGGATCGAGCTCTGTCCTTGGCCCATTGGCGGGTCTTATCCTGGATATTCTCCTCCTCCTCCGCTGCTCTCTCTGCTCTGGGCGGTTTCTGGGATGGAGCCTCGTCGAAATGGCTTCGCAACAAGAAGAAGGGCGGGCGAGGCAGACGCAGGCGAGATCAGACCCAGCAGCGCGAATATGATTCAGTTCGGTGTGCAGCGCAGTGCAGCGTTACTATCGGGCGTCACGACAGAGCGGCCCATGATGTGGCCGCCCCATCTGGTCGAAGCGCACCAAAGCTCTCGATCCGAGATGGCAGGGAAGAGCGAGGCGCAGGCAGAAGCAAATGCAGTGCTAGGCGAAGATGGATAGGATGAGGGGAATTGCGCAGCTACCGCTGGCTGCGTTCATTAGATTAAACGGTCTCATACTCACGCGCGGATAATAATTATGGGGACTGGGGGCTTCCAGTAGGTGGTGGAGGTGATGGTGATGTGATGATGGTAGAGGTGACGACGGACGGAACGAGCCGCCTTATAGCGCGTAGCTCTGCTGGTCCAGCGAAGGCTCGCGGTTCCGCGACGGCGGCGGCGAGAGCGTCACGTCCGACTGGTACTGGGGCACGTAGCGTGGCACGTACTGCGGCTGGTGCTCGTTACCGGCATCGGCCACTGCCACCTCGAAGTTGGGGCCACTCACGGACGCCGCGGCCAGTGCCTTGGCTGCTAGCCGCTTCTGCTTGCGCTTGTTGATGCTGTACGAGATGATGCTGTTCTCGGGCGGCGCTGTAGAGGTGGGCGCGAATGGCCGCGTGAGCTCGTCGCCGGAGAGCGCACCGCGACGGCCACGCTGACGCGGCGGTGAAGCCTCGGAATCCACAGGCAGCACGGGTATCCGCGAGCTCTCGGGCATAGGCTCGGGAGAAGGCTCACCGGGGGAGCCGCTGGCGCTGCGCGAGGACGCGAAGGACGACTTGCGGCTGGAGCTGGACGAGCTCTTGGTCAGCGCGGACACCAGCTGGTTGAGGTCGAAGGCGAAGGCTGGCTGGAAGGAGTGCGGGTCCTTGGACGGCGCGACGCCGTCGAGCGCGGCGTTGAGGTCACGACGCTGGGCCAGTGCCGGCAGGCGGCGCATGGAGGTGGTGCCCCAGGCCGCGGCCACGGCCTCGAACTCGAAGCCGTCGTAGTTGGCGAACGTGGACATCTCGGGCGACAGCTCACGGCTGGCCACGGTGTCCGCCGAGATGGGGACGTTGTAGTAGTTGCCGCTGCGCGTGCTGCGCATGACGGACGTGTAGCGCGGCTCGACCATCATGTTGACTACCGGTAAGGTGCTCTAGAGACCGCGAGTTGGCGAGTGAGTGGCGTCGCTGCTGCGCGCACGTGTGTGTAGCGTTGCGGTGCGGAGAGGCTCGGAGAAACGGCCGCGTCTGTCGTAGCGGGCGGCGTGCTGGAGCGGAAGGCCCACCAAGACGTGCTGCTCGCTCGGCTGTGCGCTGGTCGTCAAGTGCTCAAGTGGTGGGCCACGCCGGCCGCGCTCCGCTCGGTGCCGCCGCCCCGAGCCTGTCCGTCGCGGCGTCGCACCTCTACGGTTAGGTCTCCCCATCCGGTCGCCATTTCAGCCGCGGAGCGGACACCTTGGCCGCGGTATGTATGAGCTGACAGTGCTCCAGCGCTCGCCG
This sequence comes from Phytophthora cinnamomi, assembly GCF_018691715.1. Taxonomy (NCBI): domain Eukaryota; phylum Oomycota; class Peronosporomycetes; order Peronosporales; family Peronosporaceae; genus Phytophthora; species Phytophthora cinnamomi. Next base: position 1,423,243 of record NW_027150937.1, read on the forward strand.
GCTGGCGCCGCGGCCTGCAGCTTTGCACGCCGGGATGCCAATCTGATGGGAACGCGCGAGAGAGACAAGAAGCCGCGGGTGCTTGCCGAGCTTGAGCAATGCCCCGAGGTGGAGCTGTCGCCTGGAGCGCACATGGTCCGACGGCAGCTTGGCAGGCATATGCGGTGCTACTATACATGAAATCGCGGTGAGATGTGGTGGCGAGAGCGCAGATGTGCCGGAGCGCGGTTGACTCAAACTTGGAGCGCTATGCACGCCATAACAGAGATCGCCGCGCGCTCCGGCACCGGCGCTGACCGCCGCCGCGTTGGAGACTCTAGCTCGGCGCTCTATGTAAAAGTACGGTTTGCCTCCGGGAAGCGCCGAGACCGGCCGAGCTCATGGTATTAGTCGCCGGCGCCGGAGCAGCGCATTCAGACCCGCCTCCAATTGACGTGATGTGCGTCAAGCGCTTCCCCCCTCTCGTCGGTGGAATGGCGCAGCAGCAGCAAGGGCTGTCCTCGATGCGGAGGCCCGGCGATACAGGGCACTGCAACGCCCTGCACTCAATCCACATCAAGCGGGTTTGGCCTCGTCGATTGCAGTGGGACCGGTTTGCAAGAGATGATCGCTGGCGTGCAAACCGCGTCCAGCGCACCGGATGGTCATGCCTCGGTGTCCAACTTGGTATCTGCTGGCATCGATGCAGAGGCGACGGAGTAGGCCGAGAGATTATGGCTCCCATAAGGCGCACGCGCTCCCCTCCTCCCCGCGCCATGAGGGCGAAGGCTTAGTCCGACCGAAAACCTTGAGCAGTGGATAGTTCAGGCGGAAGCAACGGTCACTTTTGGCGCTGGTAACGATGTTGAAGCTGTCTGGACCGCGTTAGGCGCCGCAATTACATTGCCTTAGGAGACAAGATGTAGCTCTCTGCAAGCATCGCACTATCCCAAGCTCTTGACCACCACAGGCAAGATCTCCGATGCAGACGGCTGTTGGCCACATGATCGACGTTACCAAGGCACTGCGTGGCAAGCAAGCCTTGGCACACAGTAAGGTGCTTCTACATGACCACCAACGGGATGTGTATGACCAACACCTACCTACGATATTATGGTACTGGTGTCAATCTTACCATCCAGGACTTGAAGCGTGCCGTAAGGCCTCACACCACGAACAAGCTTCGGCCACATGTGCATCAACGGCATGGTCAGCCGTATGGCGATCCGCTACTCGGCCCCTACACGGCAGTCGTCATTAAAGTCGTCGCCTCGTTCGGGCGCGCCGCACGCACGAACTGCAACGCGCATGGGTACGCGCGTGCGGCGGAATGGGCCTTGGCTCGTCGTGAGTCCACGAAGTGCGCGTGACATCGGTAGATAGGCCTGGCCAGGTCAAGTCGCGACTCGCGACTCGAGCAATTCGTCGCCAAGTTGAAGTCGCCTGGTACTGTATCGCCGTCATAAATTCTCCCCGCTCCAGTGACCTATCGACTGGGCAACGGCCTACCAGTCAAAGCAAAAGTGATAGCTGCACCATGGCCGGCGCGACGGAGCAGCCCAAGGCGCGCATCAAGAAGCTGACGGCCGAGAAGCTGCTGCAATTCCGCGACGAGATCGTCAAGGGCAATGGTCAGCAGGCGGACCTGACGTCGCGCGGCATCGAGAGCATCGTGAGCCTCGAGGGGCTGCAGCAGGCCACCAAGCTGGACCTGAGCCACAACAAGCTCACCAAGCTCTCGCAGCTCAAGTCCGTGCCGCGCGTGACCATGCTCAAGCTCACGGACAACAAGCTGAACGGCGACGGCCTGGCCGAGATCCAGCACCTCAAGAAGCTCGTGATCCTCAACGCCGCCGAGAACAGCGTCACGCGCATCCCGTTCGAGGTGCTGCGCAACGTGCGCACGCTCAAGGCGCTCGTGCTCAACAACAACTCCATCTCGGCGCTGGACTGGATGCCCAAGCTGCCGGTGAGTGGGCGGGGGCTTCATTTGGAGGGTGTGGGTGGAAGAGTTGGCTAACTTTTGGCGTGCTGGTGACGTGAATAGGAGCTGAACTCGCTTATTGTTAGCAACAACCGCATCACGCAGATCCCACAGCGCGTGCTGGACGGACTGCCGAGCCTCAAGAAGATCTCCATGTATGTGGGAGTCCATGGTTTTGGATTGGATTTGTGTGGGTGCTGATGTTAGGTTGGGTTCCGTTGTTCGTTTCTGTTATAGTTCGCACAACTTGCTGGAGGAAATCCCGAACCTGAGCCAGTTGTCGGAGATCACGGAGCTGCGACTTTCGCACAACAAGATCAAGAAGATCCCGGCACATTTGGCCCAGCTGAGTAAGATGAATGAGTTGTTCGATGTGAACCCTACATGGTTGATCAAGATCTAACGGTGTTTGTGCTGTGCAGAGAATCTGAAGGTGCTGGAGTTGAGTCACAACCAGATCGACGACTGGTCCGGTCTGGAGGCGCTGAGCTCTCTTGAAAACCTGCGGCAGCTGAATTTGATTGGTAACCCCATCGTTGGAAAAAAACTCGAGGTTGCCGCGAAACCTGGGACGGAAGACGACAGTGACAGCGATGACAGCGATGACAGCGATGATGGAAATGAAGACAGCGGTAGCGACAGTGACGACGATGAGAAGAAAAAGAAGAAAAGCAAGTCGTCCAAAAAGAAGACTGACATATCTGAAGAGGAGAAGCAGCAGATTAAGGAGGCCAAGAAGCTCGACGCCAAGCACAAGCAGTACAACTTCAAGATGAAGCGTCTGTTCCCGAACCTGGTTGTTCGTGATGCCGTGCGTGTGTTGGACAAGCGCGTTCACGGTTACGTTGCGCCGCCGAAGGAAGAGAAGAAGCAGAAGCAGAAAAAGCCGGAGCCGTCCGACAAAAAGAAAGCGAAGGGTGCGGCGGGTAAGCGAAAGCGTGAGGACTCCAAGAAGCCCAAGGCTGAGAAGGAGTCTACTGCAACAAACAACAGTGGCGATGACGATAAGGCATCCAAGAAGGAGAAGAAAGCGCACAAGAAGCACAAGAGCGACAATCTAGCTGGCGAGACCCCGGTCAAGGTCGCTGAGGCTGTATCACCTCCCCAGCCGGAGAAGAAATCCAAGCACCACAAAAAGCAGGCCACATCCAACGAGTCTACGCCTATCGAGGTCGACAAGACGGATTCCGCGTCTAAGTCAAGCACCAAGGATGCCGCAAAGGCGGAGAAGAAGGCCGCCAAGGAGAAAAAGCGGAAGGAGCCGAAGCCAGACAAGAAGAAGGAGCAGCGACAGCCCAAGGAGATCGCGAGCGGCGTGGTGGCCGTGAAGCAGTTCAAGAAGGGCAAGAAGGCCAAGAGCGCGGAGGCCAAGCCCGTGGACCTGACGCAGCTCAACTTCACGCCGGACGTGGGCTTCGGCGGCTCGTCCGCTTGGGACTAATGTAGCCATCTCACTTCAAGTTGCCTTTATGTGCGGCACCCCAAATAGATTTTCTGGTGGTCCCCTCCGACCTCTTTAAATACGTACGTCATGCGCTTTCACAGGTGCCCTATGAGCGGTGCAGAACCCCACACGAGACACAGGAAGAGCAGGCGAAGATGGCGAGCAACCCGGTCAGCGAGTTCATCACCAACCTCATGGCGCCCAAGAGCAAGGGCGAGGCCGAGACTCTGGTGCGTGGCGCGCTCGCGCACCCCCTCTCTGCGCTGATACCAACCTCGCTCACACTCTGATCGCTGATACACGCAGGAGCACCTGTCCACGCTGGCCGAGGGCGCCAAGTGGCGGCTGAACGACGACCTGCCGGCCCACAAGAAGGCCGGCTTCCACCGCCACCACCAGTACACCAGCCCCGAGGGCTTCCCGGAGGTGCCGCGTCAGTACATCGTGCCCTCGCACTCGAACGAGCGGAACTTCGCCACGTACGCGGCCAACTCGTACGCCTCGGCCATCGCCATCCAGGAGGAAATGAAGGCTCGCCAGTTCTAAGTCTGAGGTTGTTGAAGCGTGACGAGACGAAACAATGTCTCTGGTGGCTTGAGGGCTGGAGCAGACGCAGATAAGCGGCGGTAATCTACTTCAGGGCAACACGAAACTCAACAGAAACACAAAAATGAAGGAATGGAAGATGGCACAGTAGCTTGCGACCCGTTGTACAGGATCTTGCGGACTTCTTGGGTGGTGGGGTGGGGGCTGAGGAGACAGAGACTTGGGGTTCTATGCTGATGTTGACAGTTGCTTGGGAATTGAAGGAGGATTGTACAGATAGACCTGACGGCAGAGAATCGTGAGGACTTCAGAGGATAGCGGCTTCATCGTTAGGGGGGGGGGCTTACTTTGGTGCCTTTGTAGGTCCGCTCATCGTCGGGTTTCCAGCCGGGGATGGAGAATACGTACGTCACGATGCGTACGTGAAGCCTTCTCGCCTCTTCCAACCTGCTCACCACAACCAGAAGCATTCAAATTCACGTCACAGCCCTGCTGTCGTACGCCACCGCAGAATTAACCGGTCCAGCTGAATACATACTTGGGTAGCAGCATTTTAATCCCCTGTGTCCCACGCAGTCGACAGCAGATCATGTTAGTCAGCTGACCTATAAAAGCCGCTTCAACTTCGAGCACGAAAGCCACGTACTTGCGGCACGAGATACAGGAACAACGCCGTAGCCGGCGTCAGGTCCACCTCCAGCGCGTCACCGTGTCGAACGTCCACCAGCGCCTGCACTCCATGCTCCTGCACACGAAGAAGCTTCTGCATTAGTGTCTGCACCAAAACCCTCTCAACTCCCGTCCGCGTGTCGCCACCTCGACGCGTGTGCGCGCTCGCTTCACCAGGTCCTCGTTATACTCCACACCAATGCACCTGCAATTGCCACACAGAATGCAACGCACCACAAAGGCAATTAGCACAATTCATCGCAAGTTGTTGACGTTCGGAGTGCATCACACCTGGCGCCGGTCTTCTCGGCCGCGTGCACCAGGATCCGGGCGTCGCCGCAGCCCAAATCGAACAGCACGTCGTCGCCTGTGAGCGCCAGCAGGTCCAGCGCGTGGTCGAGCACGCCATCACCGCTGGGCGTGAACGGCGCGAGCTTGGGGCCCAGCGCGGCGGCCTCGGGCTGCGTCTCGGACGACATGTCGTGTATCAGGCCGAGTTGTGTGTAGAAACATAAAAATCCGAGGCACTAATGAGTCATGACGAATGTGTATTTCGAATGAGCACTTTCGTTTTATCGTTACCCCGTACTTCAGTTCATGTAAGCTATGAAAACTTTTTCACATCACAGCGCGCCCCGAGACTGAGTACATGAAGCTGCTCGGCTGGCTAGCACCAGCACGTGTGGTCCGCTAGATTCAATTGTGACAGGTGGCTTAGAAGAGGCCGACGTCCTTCTTCTTGGCCTGCTGCTTCCACTTGGGGAGCTTGACGAACTCGTCCTTGCTCACCTCCATTACCGTCAGGAACTCGGCGTCCGTGAGGTAGCGCTGTGGAAGCAAAACCCTTCTGTCAGTTCACGGTCTATGAGATTGTACAACCGCAGTAGCCTACGCTTACCTCCTTCGAAGTAATGTCGATGCCCTCAACGCCAGCCTTCAGCTGCTCGTAGGTGAAAGTCTCGCCCGAACGACCGGTGGCCTTCGCAGAAACCGGAGCGGCGGCAGGCGCAGCCTTGGGGGACAACGGAGCGGCCTTGGGGGACGCCGGCGTAGCCTTGGGAGATGCCGGAGCAGCCTGAGGAGACGCCGGGGTAGCCTTCGGGGACACCGGGGCGGCCTTAGGAGAAATGGGGGTAGCAGGAGGCTCCGTCGGAAGGACAGGGATAACCCTCGGCGCCACCGGAGCAGGCTCAGGGGTCTCCTTCTCGCGGATGTCCTCGTTCGTAATCGTACCGGGGAGGTCCTTGGGAGCGTTCTTCTCCTTCTCCTCCTTCAGCTTCTGGAGGCGAGCCTTGTATGGGTCCAGGAACTCATTCTTCGTGAAGAACTCGCTGTCCCATGCAAGGAAGTTGCTCGTGAACATGAGCGGTTCCTCGTTGCAGTGCACCGCCACGATGGGCGTGCCCTCGCCACGACCGTCGCTCTTGGCAACGGCAAGATACTTCTCAGCGAGAGCCATGGCCTCACGCCTCTCCGGCTCGTTAGCACCGGCACCGATCCACACGTACAAAGTCGTGTAAGTATCCAGAATGAAGACGTCGTCTGTGTTGAGGTCGTCCTGCGCAAAGTTCACGATCTCACGCGCATCGAAGTAGCCGTACGCGTTCGAGCACTGGAACAGGCGGGGCTCGTGAGGAGCCTCAAAGGAAGACTTCGCCTTCGCGTACTCGCCCTTGCCACCGAGGAACTCCCAGAACTCGTCCGACTCACTGCCCTCCTCAACGACCTCGATCTCGCGGTTCGTCTTCAAGATCGAGGCGATCTTGGAAGCAATCTCGCGCTCAGCGGGGCTGCTTCCAGCACCCTGCCACTCATAGACAGTGCTGGGGGTCACCAGGACAAAGCAGTCGCCAGACGTCAGGCTAGAGGTCTTCTCGTCCACCTGCACCGCCAGGGTGTTCTGCTCATTGGTTCCCTTGACCTGGTACAGCGAAACGCCATCGGTGTCGTACGAGTCTTCGTCATCGCGGTTGGCGAAACCACTGGCCTTGCCACCAGCGTGCACAATCATCGTTCCCTTGAACAAGGCGCGGAAGTGCGCGGGCTCCTTGCCCTGCACCACACGGACCTGGACAGGGTTGCCGCCCAGGCTGTCGTCCAAAAAGGTGGCCAGCAGAGCAGACGCCGCCTTCTCGTCCGTCGTCGACGAGCGTCCCTGCCAGAAGTAAATCACCTGCGTGGGCTTACCGCTGGAAGGCGTGACCACGTGCAAAATGATGTAGCTGTCGCCATCGTAAAAGTGACCGTACTGCTCCTTAGGGACCTCCACCTTCTCCAGGTTCTCAATACGCCACACCGTGATTTCGTGTGTGCCGTCACCGTTGGGGTCAACGCCAACGACCTCCTCCGACTGCGAGGCCGCCTTCAGCAACGTCTTAACATCAACGGTCTTGTCGTCCTGCATCTTGGCGACGCCCTGGCTCGGTTGGTAGCCAAACTCAAGCACCTTGGGCTCAGTCCATGCCTTGAAGAGCGCCGTGAACAGCGGGGTCTCACCCTCCTCGACAACACGAGTGATCGGCGTGTGCGACGGACGGCCCTCCTTCTTCAGGTAGTGCACAGCGACCGTCAGAGCGTTCTTGCGCTCGCTCTCAGACGCGGTCTTGCCCACCCACACGAACACCTCGTTGCCAGCGTCAATGATGAACACGTCCTCCGACTTGAGGATGTCCTTGGTCAGCACACCCGACGAAGGGGTGGCATCGGCGACCTGCAGGCTGTCGTCGGTCGAGCCGCTCACACGCAGCACAGTCGTATTCTTCTTGATCGCGTTTTCGTGGTGCTCGTCGGTCTCGCCCGAGCGCGTGACGGTGGCAAACCCGCCCAGAGCCTCCCAGAAGGCGGCGTTCTCCGGCTCCTCGTCAATGAACGTGACATTGGCGCGGCCACCGCGGGCTTCCCTGGTCTTGCTGACGAATTCCAGAGCCTTGGCCTTCTCCAGGCGGTTGGCCTCCTCTCCGGCGTACACGTACAGCTCCAGTCCGGCGTCCAGGACGTAGGCGTCGTCCACACTCAGGGCCGAGCTCTGCAGTGGCACCTGCTCGACGCGCACCGTGCGCTTGCCCTTGACCCGGTACAGGCGGGTCACGTACACGTCGCGCTTGACCTCGTTGAAGCCGCTGGCAACACCCCCCTCGAGGTACTGGAGGCCCGTGGCCTTGAAGTAGGACAGGAACAACGGCTGCAGTACAGAATCAGAGGGGAATACCGTGTCAGACTCAGCCCCCAACCACCGAGAGCAGCCCTGCAATTGCTGCACGCACCGACTCGTGGCCCTGGCACTCGCGGTGCTGCACGGGCACGCCGCCCAGCGCGTCGTCGAGCTCCACGGTCTTGTAGGCGGCCACGCCGCTCTCGTCCGCCGACGTGTCCTTGCCCAGCCAGAAGTGGATGTGCCATGTGAGTCCGCTGCAGGCAGAGCAAGAGCAAGAGCAAGAGTTGCAACACGTTAGACGCGTATCCAGTGCGGGGCGGCAGCGAGCGCGGGTCGTGCGCTCGTATCGTACGTCGTGGCCTCGCTGGTCTTGAGGAAGATGTAGCTGTCGCCGCTGTGCAGCTTGTGCTGCTCGGCGGCGGGCACGGCCACGGGCTGCAGGTCCTCGATGCGCCAGGCCTCCAGCCCCGCCGCCTTGCCGGCCCCCGCGAACGCGCTGTCGGTCGCCATTGTCGTGATCTTGTCTTGAAGCTGCTTGTTGGGAAATGAGGCGCGAGTATCCTGGCGAGCTGAACGCATGGGTTAGTACCAGGGCGGCGTGACTTGCTTTCAGTATGCCAATTTGGGGTTTTACGTCGGACGAGATTTCGCATAATTTGTGTATATCTTGGGTGCCGAACACCATTATAGGGTAGCGCACACCAAAAATCATCAGAACCCATCAAATTGTCCACGTGGACACCTGGCAGAGTCTTGATAAGGTATCACGCTACAACAACAGAGATTTTTGCCACCGGAACCCACACCAGGCTTGAGGCTGGGGTGCCTTTGACTATCCGACCCATTTCGGGACCGGCATTTTCGACACTTGGGGCTTCCAGCCCACCCAACTATCCTACACCGAGGTGCGGGTTGGCATGGGGACTACTCCACGGAGTGGCTGCTCGTCATACGCTACAATAACAGACACACCCGGTTCCCGTCGTGTCGTGCACAGACGGTCAAACAACTCCACGGCCTGCTCAAGCGGACAGATTCTGTTCATAGGAAGTTGACATCCGTTGGCCCTGTAGCTGGAACTGTGTCTCCAGCGCTGCTGCGAGTGCGGCGACTGCGGGTGGAGGGAGAGTGCTATATAATCGCTTGTCATGCTTCGGATACTACTGATGCCGCTTTAAAAACAAGCGCAGCTTGCAGTGGTGTCATACAAACCCTGCAGACAGAGGAGGTCCACCGCTGGTCGTAAGCCTGATGCACCAACGTTTACTGCTCCATTGCCCACTCCATTCAAAACCCCACGCATCATCACCAGAATTACACCTGTACTGCTACGCAGCATATCGCTGCTATTCGCGGCGCCCAGCCAAAAACGAATGTACGATCCAGCTTCTGCGGACAAGGCTGCGACCGTCGAGGCCTCGCAGCAGCAGTTTCGGCGATGAACTTGCCTCCCGGAGTACCCGTCTCAGCACCAGGTCCGTCGAGTTCCTCAATCACACTAGCACCGCTGCTCCCCATAACCCCCGTCGCCGTGTGCTGCGCATTCACGTCCGAGTCCAAGCGCGGCCAGTTTGGCAATGCGGAGCCTGCAGCCTCGAGCGTGCTGCCGTTTAGTACCTCTTGCACTTTCGTATGTTCGTGCTGCTCGGGGTGCAATCCGTTGCAAAAACAGCTCCAGCCTGCAACCCGTGCACCAACTCGACGGCGCCCATCCTGCGAGACCTCGAGCTTCCTCGCGCCGACCGCTCATCCGTCGGCGGCCCTTTCCTCCCAGCCCGCATCCTGCCTGAATCAGCGCGACACATGTACGCAGAACTGCGGCCTGCTATCCTACAGTGCTGCAGCACAGCCAGGAGTCCGAGAAGCCCGATGACTCCAGCATGCACAGTGGAGTCCTTGCACTGACTCAGCGCGAGTGCTGCCCATCCTGGCAATTGTATCCTGCGCGTTTTCGGCCAATGCGGTTTTTGTGTGCATTTTCCGCCATTCGCGGCGCGCGGCGTCGGCTAGCTTTCGGCCAATGAGACGGAACTTCAACCGGATACTTTTGTGTTCCGCACATAAAAGACGCCGTCGGCGGTGTCACCGGTGGACGGACGTGTTCATTCGGCGATTCGCTCCCAAGCAGCCAAGCTTCAGCTTTTCCCCCAAGCACCACTCGACCATCATGCTGGCGCGCCAGCTCCGTGCCCAGAAGCGCTCCCTGCAGGCCGCCGTGCCGCGCGCGTCCGCGGCCATGCACGCACGCTTCCTGTCGGCGCCCGTGTCCACCGAGGACCACGAGGAGGACGAGGACGCCATGAGCGGCGGCGAGCCCACGGGCTCCGAGCACGACACGCTCGACACGTACCTCACGACGCTCAAGAAGTACAACCCGCCCATCAAGACGGGCCTCAAGGGCCTCAACATCGTGCACGACCCGCTCTACAACAAGGGCACGGGCTTCCCGCACGTCGAGCGCGACCGTCTCGGTACGGAATCCGCGCTGCGTGGATGAATTGCTGTGAAGATCAATGTATTGACGCTGATTCTCCTTTGTTGCTGCTGTTGCAATTGTCAGGTCTGCGTGGCCTTGTGCCGCCGCGCCGCCTGACGGTGGAGGCGCAGCTCGCCAAGCTGTACGACACCTTCTGCGAGGAGAAGGACCCGCTCAGCAAGAGCCGCTTCCTCACGGACCTGCACGACCGTAACGAGACGCTGTTCTTCCGCCTCTTGATCAAGCACATGAAGGAGATGGGTGCGTGGTGGCTTGGTTTAGTGTTGCAATGGTTGGTTTGAGTGAACAAGCGACTGATAGCTGTTGTTTCTGTCAACTTCAACTTTAGCCCCCGTTGTGTACACCCCGACCGTCGGCCTGGTGTGCCAGAAGTTCGGTCACCTGTTCCGTCGCCCGCGTGGTATGTTCTTCAGCACGCGCGACCGCAGCCAGTTCGGCGCTATGGTGCACAACTGGCCCTGCGACGACGTGGAGGTGATCGTTGTCACCGACGGCAGCCGTATCCTGGGTCTGGGTGACCTCGGTGCCAACGGTATGGGTATCCCTATTGGTAAGCTCGCTCTGTACACGGCTGCCGGCGGTATTGACCCGCGCAAGGTTCTCCCCGTCATGCTTGACACGGGTACCAACAACAAGAAGCTCCTGGAGGACCCGTACTACCTCGGTGTGCAGCAGCCGCGTCTCACCGGCGAGGCCTTCTGGTCCATGGTAGACGAGTTCATGCGTGCTGTGCGTCACCGTTGGCCCAAGGTGCTTGTGCAGTTCGAGGACTTCTCGAGCGAGCACGCTGCGGACGTGCTGAACGCGTACCGCCTGAAGCAGCTGTGCTTCAACGATGACATCCAAGGCACGGGTGCCACGGTGCTGGCTGGTGCTCTGAGCGCTTGTGAGCGTGTTCAGATCCCGTTGAAGGACCAGCGCATTGTCATTCTCGGTGCTGGCAGCGCAGGTCTGGGTGTCGCCACCACGCTGCTTCAGGGTATGCTTCGCGAGGGCATGACGACCGAGGAGGCCCGCGAGCGATTCTACATCCTCGACCAGCATGGACTGCTGGGCGAGTCGCGCGAGTCGCTGAACTCAGGTCAGCAGTTCTTCTCGCGTAATGACATCGCTGACAAGACTAGCCTTGTCGACGTGATCAAGCAGGTGAAGCCCACGATGCTCATGGGTCTGAGCGCTGCCGCTGGTGCTTTCACGCAAGAGGCCGTGGAGGAGATGGCCAAGCACGCCGAACACCCGATTGTGTTCCCGCTGTCGAACCCGACCTCTGTGGCCGAGTGCACGGCCGAGCAGGCGTACGAATGGACCAAGGGCAAGTGCGTGTTCGCCAGTGGCAGTCCCTTCGAGCCGGTCGTGTACAATGGCTCGCAGTACAACATCAGCCAGTGCAACAACATGTTCATCTTCCCGGGTGTGGGTCTCGCGGCGTCGGTCATTCAGGCGACTCGCGTGACGGATGGTATGCTTTACTCGGCTGCCAAGGCGCTGTCACTGTGCATGACCCCGGAGGAGATCGCGAACGGCCAGGTGTTCCCGTCCGTGGAGAACATCCGCGACGTGTCGCTCAAGGTGGCCACTGCCGTTGCCCAGACTGCCATCGACGAGGACGTCGCTGGCTTTCAGCCGACAATCCGCCGCGGCGCGACTCTCGAGGACTTTGTCGCGTCCAAGATGTACTACCCGACCTACCACGCGCTAGTCGAGTAAGCGGCCTAGGTCCATGCTTCGCCTGGCGAGACATTGCATGGTGGATGGAAGGCGCAAAGATACGAGTTGGTGGTGTATGAAAACAACAGCTCGACCAGGCGCCGTGCATGCACGCTCCCCGAAGCAGGGGAGCAGCTGCAGTATAACTTGTACACATCTTACATCCGACAATGGGGCCTTAGGGCCTCGCTCGGATCCATATGAATACTTCTGCGTTATCGTTGCTGCAGGCAGGTGCCTCAGCATTGACCTGCATGCACGAGCCGCGGCACCACGGCAACTTCGAGGTCCCGCAAAAATGGGGCGACAGTTCGTCGACAATTGTTTTTGTGTTTCTGTAGTTACTGTAGGTAGTTGCAGCGCGCTCCTTTGCAGCACTGAAGCAAACCAGCGAAACGATTTGCTGTACGTACTTCTATGCCCCCCCCCCCAGCGCCCAGCTCACCTTTTGCTGGGTGTGTCCGGGGCCAAAAGGGCAAACTTGGACACGAGCGCATCAAAGAGCTCCCCGTCATTGTCGTCGTCTTCTTCCCGGTTTTTCGTCTTGCGCACTGCATGCAGACAACCCGTGACAGATCCTCGCGGGGCGTCAATGTCCACTCCGCTTGCGTACTCGAACGTCTGGCCAGGTGCCAGCAATGGTGTAGCGCCAACGATTCCTGGTGAGTTCCGAGGCAGTGCGACCCGCTGACCCTTCTCGCTCTCGAAAGTGTACTGCCTGCCTAGAATCTGCACCGAGCACTCCTCGTCTAAGGTACACACACATAGCAGTCGCGTCGTGAGCGCCAGCTCACAGAGACGAAACGAATTCGTGCATCCATCCTTACTTTGGTTGGTGATGGTTACCCGATACGTGAAGCGGTAGGTGTTGGAGGCCGGGTTGCTGTGGCTCTGTACGTAGTGGCTGGTCGCCTCTATGCGGACGCCGTTTGTCACAGTCACTGCAGCACCCACGCAGCAACGTACGATCAGTAGGTAAGTCACGAAACGCATTAGCACAGCCCAGCAACAAGTCCTACCGCTCGAGCACTGGGCAAGTAGCTGCTGCGTGGACAGTTCGCTCAGCGCTCTACAACATGACGCCAATGGTAACAACCCCAACACCCCACAACAAAACAAGCACGCCACAACAAACCACGCAACGTACTCAATAGCTTCGTCCAGTTTGGCGCTCACAGCCTGTAGGCCAGCAACCAATTCGTGAGCTTTCTCCGTTGACACGCATCAATAACGTCTGCAGAAATTCCAGCACCTTCGGGTCGCTCAGCTGCATGTTCTCCCGGAACCCGGCTCGGACGCTCTGGATAACGTCTACAGTGGGCGGACCCATGCGGAATGCATTGTCTCGCAGCTGGTAGAACTGTTCGAGCGACGTGAGCACCCTCGGGTCCTTCGTCTGCGTCGTCTGCACCTTCTCCTCCTCCTGCTTGGACAGCGGCTCCACGAAGCTGCCGGCGCCCCACTGCTCCAGCTGCAGCACCCGTCGGACGTTGAAGTGCGGCGTGCGCTGCAGCGCGCGCGCGTCGCGCAGCAGGCAGCGGTAGATGGCGCGGACCGTCGCGGACGAAGGCATCAATCAATCAGTGGGGAGGGAAGTGTCCGCTTGTGTACCCGACACTATCGTTACTTCCTCTTCAATCACGATGTGCGCCACACCATATCGTAACTTACGTACCCCACACGAAATATCAAAATACCGTTACTTCAGAGGGGGAAGATTTTTTGTTTTATTCTAAGACGTTTTCGTCAAGAATTGGATCTGTAGCGATGGCGGCCGAGACGACGACGACGACGCACAGCAAGCTGCAGCTGCCCGAGGAGGTGGTGACCCACCCGCTGGTGCTGCTGAGCATCGTGGACCACTACAACCGCGTGGCGCGCGACACGAGCAAGCGCGTGGTGGGCGTGCTGCTGGGCTCGACCTTCCACGGCAAGTGCGACATCACCAACTCGTTCGCCGTGCCCTTCGACGAGGACCTGCGCAACCCGGGCATCTGGTACCTGGACCACGACTTCCTGGAGGGCATGTACCAGATGTTCAAGAAGATCAACGCCAAGGAGCGCATCGTGGGCTTCTACAGCTCCGGCCCGAAGATCCGCAAGGCCGACCTGGACATCGACGACCTGTTCCGCCGCTACTGCCCCAACCCGGTGCTGGTCATCTGCGACGTGCGCCCCAGCGTGGAGGGCCTGCCCACCACGGCCTACGGCTCCGTGGAGGAGGTGGAGGAGGACGGCAAGGCCATCAAGCGCGTGTTCAAGCACATCAAGTCCACGGTGGGCGCCTACGAGGCCGAGGAGGTGGGCGTCGAGCACCTGCTGCGCGACATCAACGACCCGTCCGTGAGCTCGCTGGCCGGCCAGGTCAAGCACAAGATGACGGCGCTCAACGGGCTCAAGGAGCGGCTAGAGGAGATGAAGACGTACCTGGAGAACGTGGTGGCCGGCCGCCTGCCGCCCAACCACCAGATCATCTACAACATGCAGACCATCTTCAACCTGCTGCCCAACCTCAACGTGGACGAGCTCGTGCGCTCCATGTTCATGAAGACCAACGACATGCATTTCGTACGTAGTTTTTTTTTTTTACGTTTTCGTGGGTTTTTTAGGAGAGTTGCAGGGGGTTGACGCTTTCTTCTGGTTCTGTTTTTTTTACCAGGTGATCTACTTGTCTTCGCTCATCCGCTGCACGATCGCGCTGCACAACCTGGTGAACAACAAGATTAAGTACAAAGAGTCGGAGGAGGTAGGCTTCACGGAGAAGAAGGACGAGAAGAAGGACGCGGCGGCTGACAAGGCCGCCCCCAAGGACAAGACGAGCGAGAAGGCCCCGTAGAGTTGCCGCGCTGATAAGGCGCTGGCGAAGTAAGTCGCGCTCCCAATGAATGACTTTCTACTCTAATGCTCTCGCTTTTGGGTCGATTTTTGCACTTGCCTCGCCAGGTAGAATACATGGAGCTGGTCGGGCGATCCTGTTTTCCCGGTGCAAGATACAACGTACATGCCGGATGGTGATGCGACTGTTTTGTCAGGAGCAAAAATGACTAAACAGATCCAGACGGGTCATTTATCGGAGACTTTGCCTCTTGCAACCACCCACCCGACTGCTTCCAGCACGTCGTTCACTTCCGAATTCACCTCCTGTCCGACAACCCAGCCTCAAATTCACGGAACTCACGAAAGAGATGGAGATTGGGGAAGAGGACAGCAAGCGAGCTGCGCGACTACAAGCGGAGTCGCCAGAAGTTGTCTCGGACACCTCCGCAAGCGCGTTTATGGCTGCAGGACCTGACGCGTTTCACCGCTTCGTGGCCAACAAGTTCAGCCTTGGCGCGGGGCAGTCGCTTCCTCGACTGGAGATCCGCGTGCGAGACCTCTCGCTTTCAGTGGAGACGTCCGCGGTGCATGACAACGCAGCGGGTACAACGTCATCGGAGCTTCCGACTTTGCCCAAAGTGCTTCATCGTGCTGTGGCCAAGTCATTTGGTGCCTGCGTGCCGTCTTTCCTGAGGCAAGATGGGCATGACAAGACGCATCCAGCAAGACGCTACATTCTTCAAGACATATCGGGCGTCTTCGAACCGGGAAGCATGACGCTTGTACTGGGTCAACCCGGATCTGGAAAATCGTCGTTGTTACAACTGCTTAGCGGTCAGTTCCCTCTCGAGAACGACGCTGTCGCCGTTGAAGGTGACATCACGTACAACGATGAGTCTCGTGAATCGCTGGCTCGCCGCTTACCGCAGTTTGCAGCCTACGTTGCTCAGCAAGACCTGCACTTGTCCACTCTCACGGTGCGCGAGACGCACGAGTTTGCACACAAGTGCAGTACTGCGTACTTCGCCCCACATGTCGAGGAACTATTGGGTCACGCAGGTCGACTGGAAGACAATGTAGAAGCACAGGCTACTGCACACTCGTTATTGCGCCACTTGCCTGAAATAACGATGGAGCTTCTTGGCCTGCAGCAATGCGCCGACACTATCATCGGTGGTAATTTACTGCGGGGTGTATCCGGTGGAGAGCGCAAACGTGTTACGACTGGAGAAATGCTGGTTGGATTCAAGCTAGCACTGTTCTTGGATAGCATCACCACTGGCCTCGACAGTGCTGCAGCCTTCGACATCATTTCAAGCTTGCGCGGCCGTGCGCGATCCTTTGGTCAGACTGTTGTAGCAGCATTGCTGCAGCCAGCCCCTGAAGTCCTTGAAGTGTTTGATGATATTCTGCTGCTTATGGGTGGACACGTGGCTTACCATGGTCCTGTGAATGAGGTGCGAGGCTACTTCGAAGATCTCGGTTTCTACTGCCCTCCTGGACGCGACTTCGCGGACTTCTTAATGGATTTGAGCACTGATGACCAGCTCCGGTACCAAGCGATTGCGGTGCCATCAAATCACGTTCCTCCTCGCACAGCAAAGCAGTTCGCCGCAGAGTTTTCAGCTTCCTCGATCCATCGCCGCAAGTTGCAGCAGTTGGAAACTCCGGTCGACCCGGAAATTGCGGAAGGTGCACACAAGTATATGGACACTATTCCCGAGTTCCAGCAAGGCTTCGTGGCGAGTACAATGACACTCGTGCGCCGTGAAATGATGGTGCTGAGCCGCAATGTTGCGTTTGTGGTTGGACGGGCTGTGATAACGGTGATCATGGGGCTGCTGTACGCTAGCACATTCTACGACTTTAAGGCCACCGACGTGCAAGTTATCATGGGCGTGGTCTTTTCAGTCATCTTTTTTGTTTCGCTGGGCCAGGCAGCACAAATCCCCACGCTTTTTGAAGCTCGTGACATCTTCTACCGCCAACGTCGATCCAATTTCTATCGGTCCTCGTCGTTTGTGCTTGCTAGCACGCTAAGCCATGTGCCAGTAGCCCTGTTCGAGGCGTTTGTCTTCGGGTCACTGATTTACTGGTTGTGCGGATTTGTGCCTGAAGCTGAACTGTTCGTTCGCTACGAAGCCATCGTGTTTCTCTCCAGCCTAGCGTTCGGTGCTTGGCACTTCCTACTGGTCGCGTTTACGCCTAACATGAACGTCGCAATGCCCATGGCGATGCTGTCCGTGCTCTTCTTCGTCATGTTTTCTGGCTTTGCCATTCCGAAAGACCAGATTCCGGACTGTCTCATTTGGCTGTATTGGGCTAGTCCCGTGGCTTGGGGGATCCGCGGGCTAGCTGTAAACCAGTTTCGAGCTTCACGCTTTGACGTTTGCGTCTACGAAGGTGTCGACTACTGTGGTCTTTCGGGAGGAACTATGGGCGAATACTACCTCTCTCTATTTGACGTACCAGCGAGTAAAAACTACGTGGATCTCAGCATGGTCTTCGTTGTCGGTTGCTATCTCCTTTTCTTGGGTCTCTCTGGGTGGGCCTTAGAGCACCGCCGCTTTGAAGGTCCTGAAAACAAAAGCGCTGTAGCGTCTACTGATGCTGTCGATGAAGAAGAGTGTGTCGTGCCCGATGTAGATGTGAGTGAGCAACCGCAATCCACAGCCAAGTCAAGTCAAGTTACTACCGGCTCATACGGATTGCTCAAAACCCCGCGAGGAACGGATTCGGTGGAGATTGCAATTCAACCTGCGACCGGTGAAGATCAGAAACGCAACTTTGCTCCAGTCACGCTGGCATTTGAGAACATTTGGTATGCGGTACCAATGCCTCACCACCACAAGAAGGAGGGCGAAGAAGAAGCCTTGAGTCATGATAAAACTGATCCAGGCATGCTGCAAATTCTGAAGGGTGTTTCTGGGTTTGCGAGGCCAGGATTTATGACGGCACTCATGGGATCTTCCGGTGCTGGGAAAACCACGTTGATGGATGTCATTGCGCATCGCAAGTCGGGAGGGTCTGTACGCGGACGAATTCTGCTTAATGGTCATGAAGCTAGCGACCTGGCAATGCGTCGCTGCACTGGTTACTGCGAACAAACTGACGTGCATTGTGAAGGTGCTACCTTCCGCGAGGCGCTCACTTTCAGCGCATTTCTCCGACAACCAGCAGACGTTCTGAACAGCGTGAAGAGGGACACTGTCCGTGAGTGCCTAGATCTGCTTGACCTCCATCCCATCGCAGATCGGATCGTTCGAGGAGCGTCCATGGAGCAACTCAAGCGCTTAACAGTCGGTGTTGAGCTAGCCGCACAGCCCAGTATTCTGTTCCTTGACGAACCTACCAGCGGTTTGGATGCTGCCGCGGCCAAGGCCATCATGGAAGGTGTGCAAAAAGTAGCGCGTTCAGGGCGAACAGTTCTCACTACAATTCACCAGCCGTCAGCTGAAGTGTTTGGGCTCTTTGACAGCGTGCTGCTGCTCCAACGAGGTGGTCGAACAGTATTTTTCGGTGATGTCGGTCCACAGTGCCGCGACTTGGTGCAATACTTCAAACAGCTCCCAGGTGTTTCTCCACTTCAGCCAGAAGCTAACCCAGCCACATGGATGCTAGAGTGTATTGGTGCGGGTGTCAACACAGGCGATAAGATCTCTGGGAGTGCCGCTACGGTTGATTTTGCAGACATCTTCCGGGCTAGCAAGCTCCAAGAACAACTAGATGCTACGATGAGAGAGCCTGGCGTTACATGTCCCTCGGAAAACCAAGCGGAACTGACGTTTGCAAGGAAGCGAGCTGCAGGATCACTCGTTCAGCTTCACTTTCTAGTGCAGCGCAGCTTCAGATCGTACTGGCGAACGGCATCGTACAACGTCACTCGTGCAGGCATTTCGCTCATATTGGCGCTGATCTTTGGCGTTGCTTTTCTCGAGGCTGATTATGGGTCTTACGCTGGCGCGAATGCGGGTGTTGGTATGCTCTTTATTGCCACCGGCTTCAATGGGATCGTGTCATTTTTTGGTGTTCTGCCTGTTGCAATGGGCGATCGGGCTTCTTTCTATCGAGAACGTGCTGGCCAGACCTATAGTGCGTTTTGGTACTTCGTTGCTGGGTCGATTGTGGAAATCCCTTACGTGTTTGCAAGCACGCTTCTCTTCTCGGTTATCTTTTACCCCATGGTCGGATTCTCGGGTGGTATCACCTCGGGGGCGTTGTTTTGGGTCAACACGGCGCTTTTGGTGCTACTTCAAGTCTACATGGGTCAATTACTGGCATATGCACTACCGACAGCAGAACTCGCTATGGTGGTTGGTGTGGTGGTGAACACTGCCAGTTTCCTGTTCATGGGTTTCAATCCTCCAGTGCACTCGATTCCTGCCGGATACAAGTGGCTCTACCAGATCGTGCCGCTCCGGTATTCCTTCAGCGCACTCACAGCGCTCGTATTCGCTGATTGCCCAGCTACTGCAGATTCCGACATCGGGTGCCAAGATCTGCTCGACGCCCCAGTCACGCTCGCGTTTTCGAATGTCAAAGAGTACGTGGAGTACACATTCGGAGCTCGGCACGATCAGTTCCTACGCAACATGGGCGTGGTTGTGCTTATCATCGTCATACTGCGAGTTCTGGGTCTGTTAGCGTTGCGCTTCGTCAATTACGAAAGACGCTAGGAACAAGGTGGTTTACATCACTCGAGATCGTAGGAACTCATGGTGAAGAAGTCGTTGGGTGCATGTTTGGTTAACTGAGACCACTGCTTTCCCAATACTATATGTGCGTCTTTGACCTAAGCGCAGGTCTCACCCTCACCGTCAGAGAGGTCGAGCACCCAGTAATGCTTGTACTGCTTGGTCTTGTCGTACTTGTAGCCGGGGCCGATGTACGGGTAGTCGGCGTAGATGTAGTCGCTCGAAGCCTTGAGCCAAGCCGCAACCATGCTGTCCACCGAGGTGTAGCCGGCGCCGACGAGCTCAGCGGCAGCCGTCACGGTCAGGTTCTGCGCCTCGAGGCGGTCCATCTGCGTGGAGCCGTCGGAGCCGGACGTGCCGATGAAGTTCTTGGCGGCCATGTCCTCAGCGTGGACTTGGGCAGCCGCCGCGAGCTTCGAGTTGATGCAGACGGCGGTCAGGTTCTTTTCAGCACGCTTGGCGTTGACGGCGGTCAGCATCTTGGTGCTGAAGTCAGCGACCTGGAGCTCACGCGAGACTTCCACGGCGTTGGCCGAGCCGACGAGCGCGACGAGAGCGAGTGCGAGGAAGCTCTTCATGGTGGTTCTTGTACTTCGCTTGGAGTGGAGGAAGGTGTATTGGTATTGCGCTGCAATTTGGAGAATGAAGTGAGGAATCCGATGGTTTTTCGGGTGCCATCGTGAGTACAGAGACACCCGAGCACGAAACCTGCGGTCCGGAGCCTTAGGGTAGCAACATGAGAAACGCGCCCCACGCCCAGCAAAGCTTATGATCACCAGAATCGAGTGCAGATGGGGATGTTCGAGACCGCGCATGACGTTCAAGCTGGCCAGCGCAGCGCAAGGTGTTTTTGGCCCGGGATTCCGGCGTCACGACGTCGGGGCGCGCGTTTCCTTTGCGACGGGGGTAATGCGTTTCATGCAAGAAGTTCGCCTCAATGCTGCACTATTCGACGCACGCGAGCGCTGGCGCGGTCGGCTGTGCTACGCTGCCTTGGAGACGCCCTAGCATGGCAGGGCTATCCAACATGGTCTGTCTCCCTCCTGCCGTCATGTGGCCCTTTACGACTGTCAAGTGACGAGGCAAATCCACGGCGTATCCTTGAAGCATGTGTAACGTAGTGGCTGTTCGAGTGGACGATCCGTCCACCACCAAACTCGCCATGTGGAATGTGGACTTCGGTGGGGAACGTCCGGTCATCATGGCATCACACTGTAGTATTTCGATTCGTTTGCGCGCAGTTTTGCTTTTTAGCGGAGTGAATCGCAACGCGGACAGCTTGCCCAGGGCTGTTTCACTAGCGACGGATGTAAATGACGCTTTTGCATTACAGTTGTTTTCTTTTAATAAAGAAGCTTTGTGTGTACATGTATTATAGGCAGGCCCCTCAAAATTAGACAGAAATACCTACCGACCTAATTTGACCTCAACTAGGCATTTTGGGAAAAGTCTGAATAGGTAGTTCTTCAGATATAAATGGCTCAAAATCCAAGTTAGGCATACAGGCGGTATACTTTATTCAAGTGAATTGGCTTAGCTACGTGGACTCCTAGCGACGCGTTCAGCTAGATCGAGCAAAAAGAAGTACTGCAGCGACTGGAGTTGGCCTTCCATGGCATAGTTGGTTAGAGCTGTTCTCTGCGGGTTCGAGCCTTGTGCGTCTCAATGAGATTGTGAAACTGGAGATCGTTGCAATGCATCACATCTTTTGGCGTTTCTGGCACGCGATCAGTAGTTTCGTGGTCAATCTCAATTCTGATGCGGCTCACACTGTTGATCAATGCCTCTACCCGGCTCATTCCTTCAATTAGAGCTGCTAATGTTGTCACGCCTGAAAGATGAGAACGACTTGATATTTGTACTCTTGGGGCGCGTTTTTTTTTCTCAGCCAGCCTCGTAAATGCAGTGCGCTCTTCAGCAGGTGCAATTTCGCGGCCAAACGCTTGACAGAATTTGCACCGCTGTGTCAACACTGCCCTTGAGCAAACTAAAATCACCCCTCTTGACTTTAGGGCAGTGTTGACACAGCGGTTTGCATCCGTGACTTTAGGCTGTGGTGCGGTCTGTTGGTCTCCACGAGCACCCTTCTTAGACCCTCGCCTTGATCCTTTTGTCTTCCCCATTCGTGCTAGGAGGTGGAGAGCGCCGAAAGGTGGAATGCACAGGCAGCGACGCGAATAGACTGCGAGCTAGGGTGGTTCAGGCATGTCCGCAATTAGGTATTTTGAAAAAATAGGATTAGGCATTTTGCGCTTTCCCTTCACACACTACCTAATTTTGAGAGGCCTGATTATAGGTGCTGTAGGAGATCTACGCGCACGACTCGCCGTCCGCGTTGGCGAAGTCCATGACCCAGTAGTGCTTGTAGAGCTTGGTGCTGTCGTAGGCGTAACCGGGGCCGATGAGCTTGAAGTCGCTGTACAGGTACGCACTCGAGGACTTGATCCACGTCGCCACCACGGCATCCACGCTCGGCTGGCCAGCAGCCGCCACTTCAGCCGACTGCGACGTCTTGATGTTCTGCGCGGCGTAGCGCGACGTGGGGGTCGAGCCGTCGGATCCTCTGATTCCGATCTTATTGTTCTTGGCATTGTCGTCGACAAGGGTTTGTGCCGCCTTCGCCAGCTTGGTGTTGATGCACACAACCTTGAGGCCCTTTTCAGTGCGCTTGGCGTTTACGGCATTCAGCAGTTTCGTATTGAAGTCTGCGACCTGCAACTCACGGGCGACGTGGTCGTCCACCTCGGCATTGGCCACGCCGACAAGAGCGACAGCAGCGAGCGCGAACAGTCCCTTGGCGTTCATGGTTGTGATGACTGGGTTTAATCTCTGGGGAAGAAGTTGGTGAGCCTCGGTGAAATTGGAGAGTGAGAACCTCTCACTGAGAGAGGCCGATGAGCGTGTTGGTTACTGCATTGCACAGGCAAAGCCCAAGATGAAAGAGGAAATATTTCGTGCCACGATGGGGAGACTCCCTATGCTACGTTCACACAGAATTGTTTAGAAGTACGTGCAGCGTAGAGGAACTTCGCACTCACCGAGACCGAGGTTGAAGTTGTTTTAGAAAAGACACGAACCTAACACCAAACGGTCAATTTTCAGCAGATCAACTGGGTCAGGGATCAGATTATATTCAGTTATATAACCATTATATATTCTGACCAGAAAAAGAGATCAAGAAATACATCAGAATTAGTTCGGAAATATACACAATCAAAAAATGAATTTAGATCAACTAATTTTAGATTATAACCAGACTATTTCATAGTTTGTAACAATTAAAACTGGTAACATTTACTTTGCTCGGTAATTTAAAGAGGAAATGTTGCGGTAGTGCATTTTGGCTTGTTGACCGAATTGTACTTATACAGTCTGTTGCGGACTCAAATCTAGGTGAATTTGGGCGTCATGTAGAGACAAATAAGCACAGGATGGACGACATCTGTGCGAAGAGGCCTCATAGTGACCGTTTGCAACCGGAGTGAAGCGGAGGTCTGCAATGGTCGGCGCGCGGGCCGGAGTAGTTGCACTGCGAAGTAGTTACTATCTATTTATCGACGCCTTGCCCGCCATGAGCGAAGCGAAATTGGCGGTGCAAACGAGGAGCTCTCTTGTCGAGGGCTTCTCATTGTACGCCAATCCTCCCGAAAAGCCTGCCCTAAACATCAGATCCGATCCGTATACAACCCGGAAAATAGGTAACCGTGAAGACAGTGTGCTGCGGAAAGTAGCTTTCTCTTGCCGATACTGTATGCGTATCTCCTGCATTATGCTATTTTTTAGTCTGCAATCACATCCTTTGGGTATTTCGTACACAAATTAGAAAATTTAGTATTATCAAATCTTATGCTTTTGTACATGTAGGCTGCTGGTTCCTTTTTCTCGGATCTGGAATTTAGATCACGATCAGATTAGATAGATTAGAGTATAGACAAATCACAAATGGGATCAAATATTATCCGATCCAGACCCAGTTAAAATCGGCAACCGATCTGCTGAAAAGGTAGCCCATCAAACGTAGGGTAAGCGGATTTTGTTACTCTCTGAGCGATGTTGCTCTCCGTGCAATTCCATTGCGGGCCTCACACATTGCTAACGCAAAAGCATGCTCAACAGTGAGTGTTTATTGAAGTGCTCAGGCTTCCACGGGCACTTACTCGGCAGCATACTGCATGTACTGCTCGTTATTTAGTAGGCACCAATGATATGCTATGCGCCGAGAGAGATACTGCTTACTACATGTATTACGATCACCACGGCGCACTAAGGTGAAAGCTCAGTCGAGTACTTTTGGATATATGTATTATGTGAACGCTGCCTCCACTGTTGTTGCCTTCACCTTTCGCACAGGCACCGGAAGATCAATCGATCTACTTGTCAATTCAAGCACAAGACTCGCCAGCAGCATTGGCAAGGTCCAGCACCCAGTAGTGTTTGTACTGCTTGGTCTTGTCGTAGGTGTAGCCAGTGCCAATGAACTTGAGGTCGCCGTACAGGTACGCGCTCGAGGACTTGATCCATGTCGCCACGACAGCATCCACGCTGGTCTGGCCAGCAGCCACAAGCTCGGTCGACTGCGACGTCTTGATGCTCTGTGCCGCGTAGCGCGAAGCTGGGGTCGAGCCGTCGGATCCCTTGGTGCCGATCTTGTTGTTCTTGGCGTTGTCGTTCGCCAGCACTTGGGCCGCCTTCGAGAGCTTGGTGTTGATACAGACGGCCTTGAGACCCTTCTCGGCGCGCTTGGCGTTCACGGCGTTCAGTAGCTTCGTGCTGAAGTCGGCCACCTGCAACTCACGCGCGACGTGGTCGCCACCCTGGACGGCAGCCTCACCATTGGCCATGCCGACAAGTGCGACAGCAGCAAGCGCGAAGAGACCCTTGATGTTCATGGCGAGGATATGCTTGGTGGTGTCTTGTCCGTAAGAAGGTGCTTTGGGGTTGCGAGGCGAATCGGAAAGTGGGCGATGCAGCTCCATCGCTCGGCGTCGGTTGAGTCAAGGGTCCTTGCACAGCCCATGAATTTTTTCCTGCAGAAGTAGGGGCAGTCCTGCTTTCAAGATGGGAGGAATCTCTAGTACAGCTTCTCTACGCTAGGCAACACAGACGAAAATCTACCTACGTGACGTGGCGTTGAAGCTTGGAGCTCGTCTAACCGTAGTCGAACAGCACAAAATTGGCGTCAGTGACACAAATTTGTTGAGCATATTGTCTCTACACAGCATTACATCTGTAGACAGGTTCAAAGGTGGATGCAGCGCTCGTGGTACGAGGGACCTACCCACTGATTATCCTACAACTGCAATTTTTCAACTCTCCCCGAATTTCAGATTGTATGCTGGCGCAACTATTATCGACAAGCACCGGAAAGCGCAAGGTAAAACTCCGCATTAATAGTTCACTCAAGTGATGGTGTGTTGATCATTGAAATTGTTAGGTTAGCTGTGTGTGGTAACCAACGCAGCTTCTCGCAAACCCTGCAGTAAACACCTACACTACAGACAGATATGTATGGACGATAAGATATGTAAATAAAAAATCTTAGCTGCCATACTTGAAGGGTGTTCTGCACGAGCACGATAAAGCGAATCGTAGCCATTGGGATGTTACATTTATTTGATTGGTTGCGCTACCGTCGCCGTTGCTGCTACTGCTGAAAAGTGCGACGAGGAAAGTATCAACCACTGCCGTTTCCGTTGAAACGTTTTTATTGATGG
Organism: Phytophthora cinnamomi; assembly: GCF_018691715.1. Taxonomy (NCBI): domain Eukaryota; phylum Oomycota; class Peronosporomycetes; order Peronosporales; family Peronosporaceae; genus Phytophthora; species Phytophthora cinnamomi. The sequence goes on from NW_027150937.1 coordinate 1,448,448, forward strand.
AGTTCAGACCTATGACGTCAGATGATGTCGAAAAGAGGAACGTCTGTGTCTTGGAGTGCGTCGCTTGCAGCCCGGTGCGGTGGGGAGACATTAGGTCTATGACTGTTCTTTCAAGTTTAAGCTATGATGGTGTTACGGAACTTCTAGTGGTATTGCTACGGATAATCCGATTGATGAGGTACATACGTTGAATATCCTAGGAGCGCCTGTTGGAACATCATATTCGCTACTAAGCCCTGGCATCGATTAATCCGCCAGTCGAGAAGGATGGCATCAAAGTTGGCGCTACAGTATAATACATCATGCACTACTGGTACCCCCATACAGGATACATACCCCCCCCCCCCCCCCACAACTGTTTTTCACAGTTGCACACCGATGGATTTTTCAGACTTCCCGAGTCCGTTGGCACTGCTGCAGCCAGCACAACGGACTCTAACAACCCTAGGTTACACGCCCGCGCTTCTTGCGACGCGAGGTTACGGCTCCTTCAGGGCCAACGCGCTCTCTGTTGTTGCCATAGTCTCGATTACTGTCCCCGGCTCGACATTTTTGCTGTTCGGAGCGAGTCGTTTCGTTCCTGATTCTTGACCACGCGCGCGGCTTCAGATCCGCCGCCGATGTTTTAGCTCCAACCACCAACCAAGTGTTCACCCTTGGTCGAAAGGATCCCCGGATCTCGTGGGGGGTTTCCTATCCGTTGCTATGCTGGCAGTTGAGCGCCAATACCCCGCATGAGGCGGAGCTCACCACGGAATGGTACCCCCGAGAAATTACAGTAGCCGTTCTACCAGAGGTACGAGGTTCGCTCTCTGCGTCAATCCCGTCCTTACTCTTCAAATTGCAGCGCAATTCCAACCGCCTCCCGAAGCGAACCAACCACCTATCAGCACCATGAACACCAAGGGCTTGTTCGCGATCGCACTTGTGACGCTCCTCGGCATCACCAACGCCGAAACAGCCGAGCACGAAGCCGACGCCGTGACGCGTGAGCTGCAGGTCACCGACTTCAGCACGAAGCTGGCACACGCGATCAACACCAAGCGCGCCGCGAAGGGACTCAAGGCCGTCTGCATCAACAAGAAGCTCATGACGGCGGCCCAGGTCCAGGCGGACTACATCGCCAAGACCAACAAAGTCTCCACCACGGGACCCGACAATTCCACGCCCACGACTCGCTACGCCGCGCAGCATATCGCCACCTCCAAGTCGGCCGAGCTGGTCGCCGCGGGACAGACAACCGTGGACGCCGTCGTGGACACGTGGATCAAATCTGCCGGTGCGTACCTGTACAGCGACCTCAAGTTCATCGGTCCTGGCTACCGCTACGACAGTACCAAGCAATACAAGCACTTCTGGGTGCTCGACATGGCCAACGCGGACGGCGAGGTCTGTCTGTAGAGTGTGTCTACTGTAGGGTTCGTAACGTTACCGAGCTAGCTCTGTGGGGCCACTGCATTCAAACTACACTAATAGCATTACTAGAAAACGGAGGAGATAACTACTACGTAGAAGTGCACTACTGACGAGGCTACTTCAGAATACCATTCACAGATAGCTTTCCAGTCGACTTCCTATTGTGGACGAGTTGAAGTCCTCAAATTGAGGAGTGTGGTTTAAGCGTATCCCAGAGTTAGGCTTGAAATTTTGTATGAGCCGAGACCAATCCATCCTTTTCACTGTTCGATCCGATATATTTTCCTGTATTGCGAGTGAAGTATCTGTACCTGCTTCTATTTAAAAAAAAAAAAAAGTGAGGCTCCTTACAGTGGTTTAGCTCTAGTTTTCCTAATGACGAGAAAATGTCAGAATAGACGCCGCATAGATCACACCAAAGTGTCGGGATACTCTTTAGAGATAAAGTTTTTTTACGGCTATAATACAGTTGAAAAGTTACGCATTGGAGACCAAGCAAACGGTTTCTTGAAGTCTGGGTGTTACCCGCCCAAGCACACGGTTTCTTGAAGTCTGGATGTTACCCGCCCAAGCAAACGGTTTCTTGAAGTCTGGATGTTTACCCGCCCAAGCAAACGGTTTCTTGAAGTCTGGCTGTCACCCGCCCAGGCTGGGCCCCAGCGGGCACTGCAGCGATCACTTTGGCTGGGGTCGACGCAAGAACTGATTTATCTTGTTGGCAGCCTGCCACGCATCAATGCGAAATCAGTATCATAGTGATTCACTATTATAGTATATGTACAGTATTCCCCGGCAAATCTGGAAAGGTCGGACCAATAGAGACTGCGAGGTAGCAAAGCTTGCATAGTTATGTACAAAGATGCAAATGTACTGAATTATTCGATTAGTGGCAAAGAATGTCTCATGTCGGAAGTTGGGGAGGAAGGTGTGGTCTGTTAAGGGTTGAAGGCTTCTTTACGCAGTAGTTTTCCTTCGGCAACTTGAAGAGCTTGTCTTCGTTGCGGAGCACCGTGTAGACCGCAGCCTGCGACGGGTCCTTAAGCAGGCCGAACGCCCAGCCTATCGGCTTGTGTCGCGTGTACACTCTTTTCGATGGCGATCGCATGGTGGCTTTTGATGAATAGAGCCTGCCTCCATGTTCCCAATCCTGCTACTGCAAATATCTAATGTTCACTATGAACACTTCATTTACCCCTGCAAATTATCACTCCGTTTCAGAATACTTGTCCTCTTTTGCTTAAGTGCTTCGGGATTCGTCAATATTTGCCTAAAGCGACTACGATTGGTCTTAATAGAACGCAGGCGCTCTGACGGTTTGAATGGTGGGTAGACCTTCACAGAGCTCTCAAAATTGACAGCGTGATGGCCTCAAAGGAGCTTTTGCACCCGAATCGTCCACAGATGTCGCCCAGCCTTCCCATCGTACCTCAAATGTCAGCTATGAATGTCAAACGAATCAGGAGAGAGCTTACAGTGATGAAGCGTCGACAGGCAATCAGCTCTGTCCTCGTGCGTTCAAACGGAGGCAAACCGCGTCGAAAAGCGGTGCATGAAGTGGCCAGCATCTTTGGCGTTCACAAGAGGACGATTGCGAGGCTGTGGAAGCGCGCCAAGGCGAACGCAGAGCTTTTTGGGGTGTACGAGGCGCCGTCTTTGAAGCACCGATGTGGCAGGAACGGATGCATACTGGGAGTTGCCGGATGAGATGCTTAACAGTATTTTCCTGAGTTTGCAGTGCGCAATGAAGTCATGCATTCGCGAAGGAGGGGAGAACACATACAAGGTCGCTCACATGGCAAAAGCGAGGCTTCGCCGGGAGGGAAGACTTCCTTTATGCATCCCCTGCTCTGACCATACAGTCTCGGTTATACGAACAGTAGCTAGCGTAAACACAACTGGCCATAGTTAAACCAAGCATATTTGGCGACAAGTTGAGGGGTGACAAGTATTCTGAAACGGAGTGGTAGCCACTTGCACTTGCATGTCTCTTCCCTCCAGTAGACATTTTCCCTCCACTTTTCACCAACCTCAGTACATAGCCTACAGGAATGAATACATGGGTGTACTATATCTGCGAGGTAGATTAGACAACGCAATTCCAGATTTGCCGGGGAATACTGTATGTACATAGTGATGCTGCATTGAGAATTCGCAACATTGTCTGTTGAACCACGGATCGTGATTCTCGATCTATTTCGGCACCTGCCTGCAGCCTGACGTTGGAAACTCAGAAGCACCAACACATTGATGTGCAACGAAAATTTTTACCGATCTTAGATGACGAGATGATCTCGTTCCGAGCGAGGAGTTGACGAGACCATGTCGCCGAGCAGATAAGATGTAAACTACACACCTTGCAAAGCTACCAAAACCTGAGCTATCGTTAATCCCTTTTGTAAGATGGCACCTGCAGTATGATACTTGCCCAAGCATGCTTCCCATCGCGAGACGATGTGTATGCCGCATGTTCATGGTGTACTGTACACCCTGATTTATTCGTCTTCCCGCGTGCTGATCATGGGCTTTGCCGGGAACAAGCTGGGTCTGGCTTGAGCTAAGGACTCAGGAATCCTCCACTGACCACGCCGCGAATCACTTCCCAAATTGCAGCGCGGTTGCAACGGCTTCCTTTCAAGAGCACAACTCAACACCATGAACATCAAGGGACTTTTCGCGTTTGCCGTTGTGGCCCTAGCCGGCATGGCGAACGCCGAGGCTGACGACCACGTTGCCCGCGAGCTGCAGGTGGCTGACTTCAGCACGAAGCTGCTGAACGCTGTGAACGCCTTGCGCTCTAAGAAGGGGCTCGCTGCGGTGTGCATCAACACCAAGCTGGCCGCTGCTGCCCAGGACCTGGCGGACGACAACGCTAAAAACAACAAGGTCAGCACCAAGGGCTCCGACGGCTCAACTCCTACCACGCGCTACGGCGACGAGGGCATCAAGACCACCCAGTCGGCTGAGGTTGTGGCCGCTGGTCAGTCGAGCGTGGACGCCGTGATGGCGACGTGGACCAAGTCCTCGAGCGCGTACCTGTACAGCAATTTCAAGTTCATCGGCCCCGGTTACGCCTACGACAGCTCCAAGCAGTACAAGCACTACTGGGTCATGGACTTCGCCAACGCGGATGGCGAGTCGTGCGCGTAGATGCTCTCACCTATGAGTGCAGATACATTGCTTTATGAAAACACACAGCACATTAAAACACTACTGTAATGCAAGACAATGTCTGAAGCTCCACTTGCCTCCTCTAATATTCGTTTTACAGCCAGGTACGCAAAACAATCATTCACGCACTAGCAGTAGTACTGAAGTCCACCTGGCGAGCTTCGTGCGGTGGACGGACCGATTCCGTTACACAAGGATATGCCTCATGAAATGATTTGAGGCAAGTGGCTTGATAGTCGTAAAGTACGACTCGTAATAGGCATGAGGGCTGTTGTAGACGTTCAAGCGCAGCACAACAAATGTTCATGGTATATCTTCAATTTAGTTTTTGAAATGCACCATACCCATTCAGAAGACTCCGCTTCTTAGTTCATGCGACCAATACAATTGGGGGCATTACAATCGCAGCGGATGGCCTCGTCCTCAATCGGAAACTTGTAATCGTACGTCACCTCATCTCCCACCGCAATGGCACGCTTCGCAAAAATCACGATCTTCTTTTCTCCACCTTCCACCGCCACGATGCGTGCAAAAGCCTTTGGATCGCAGGAGTGGTTAATAAAGCGTGCAAGGTTGCCGCACCTTGTGGCGTCGATAATCGTTTTTTCGTCGAGACGAAACATGTAGCAGCTACCGACGCCCTGCTCTTCGTACCGCCGCTCGCGCTCGTCTGCCACGGTTTGGTTGATCATCTGCCCCTGGTACTCAACGATCATTTGGCCGTCGCTTACTGCTTCCTTCAAGAACAGACCATAACCGTGAATGGACGATTTCCGAACCAGCATGCGCTCGTCAAACGGCCGCCGACGTAGTTCGCGATATTGCATAGTGATCGGCAAATGCTCGATATCCATAGCCACACCACTATTGGTACTTCCACCTCCATTGCCATTCGCTGCCCCAGCTACGGGCTCGTTGGTAGCCTCTTTATTGAGGGCTTGACGTCTCGGCATAATTTTGGCCTTCTTTGGTGCACCGAACAACCGATTGCCTTCAAACCCATCAGCTCGTGCACACCCTGATGACTGCCGCGCACGCTGCTCAGCCCGCACCAGCTGCTCCATCACTCGTTCAGCAGTCTGGAACGTCTCGGCGGACGGCAGCACTTGCGTAAACTCGTACGGCTCCTCGTCCACTTCGTCTTCGATCATTGCGGAAATTATGTCAGCGGCGGTCGCAGCACTTTGCTGCATCGCATCATGGCTCCGCTTTCGCGAGCCGGACCCCCACGTCGCCGCTGCTGAGCCAGCCAACGGGCTTTGCCCTTGGCGTTGCTGCTGTTGTCGAAGCTTTCTCACAATAAAGCGGCGGCTGACCGCAGTTGTAGGTGCGTAAGGTAATCCCTCGATATGGCGTGCGATTTCAGGTAGCCCGAACCCGAAAAAGTAGTCGCCACTAAGTGCAAACGAGAACCACGAACTGCGCTTCAAGAATGGGTTTCGCTCCGTCTCCACGGCAGCAGCCCCCAGGTTTCGGTTACCTCGGGGAGTGGCAGAAAATCCTCGCTGCTCTTCATAAAGTGACACAACGCGGCTCCGTAACTCAATGAGCGCATCTTCCGGTGTAGACGCAACAATTGGTCGTTCTTGATCATCTGAGGCTGTAATTTTAAACACCACGCGTGGTCTCCGTCGGTAATGATCGTACTCGCTGTCTTCCTCTTCATTTCCGTTGGCTTCACCACTTTCTATTCCCTTTAGTCGGCGGGCGCGACGCTCTTCGATCTCGCCGCTAGAGATTACGCACTCATAAAGACAACGCATTGCTAATTGACGCGTGCTCCAGAATATGCGAGTGCTGCGGAATCCCAGAGGATAGATAGCCGTTCGAGTGTGAAAACTCCCATTGCCAACAAAAATGTGACCAAGAGAATGAACCGTAAGCGCCCCCACACGGTAGCACATCGGGCGTGGCTTCATGCCGCGCTTAACGTCTGCACGCTTCTTCTTTTTAACGTCCGACACTGATACAAGTGGTGGATCACTGAAAAGACTTCTTCGTGGCTCTGGGCGCGGATTAATCACCGGAAGCACATGTTCTGACTGCTTTTGAGCTGTCAAATCCACCATAGGTTTGTCATCGGACGTAGCTTTGTCCTGTGCGGGTTTCTGGACGGTTTCTTCGATTTTCTTTTCGTCCGGAAGTGCAGCGATATTTTCTTCTTTGATGTCACCGATGAAGTACGTCTCAGGTTCAACATTGCCGGTACTTTCTGGTGAAGCGGTTGGAACGCTCGATGTTGCCATGTCCTCGCTAACCGGAGTTTTCGGATCACTATCACCGGTAATATTGTCCACCTTGCCTCCGTCATCTTCTGCAGATCCTGCAGATTCATTTTCGTCGAGCAATGTATTTGATACATTCCCCTCGTCTGTTGTAGGTGATACAGCGTTCGTCGAGACATCGTCTTCGCTTCCCGGTAGTAGCTGTTGTTTTTGTTCTTCTAGCTTTCCGTCAACGGTTTGAGGAGTAGCAGCTAACGTCAACGGTTTCCCATTCGGAGTCCCTATCTTTCGTGCCACAATATCCAAATGCGGCGCGAAGGGGCAGCAGGTCTCACCGTTCGGTAAGAAGGCAACTCCAGCATCTATTGCGCAGGGGAAGTGGTAGTGTGTCGTGCAGCGTACGATCGTACAACCAATAGTTGCCCCCATAAGCCCACATGCGTCGCACCGAATGAGACGGCTGCGGTGTTTCGCCTTGTTGCATTTGTGCAGCACACCCGCCGTGTCCTCGTACACTTCCATGGACCAAAGCGCGCAATTTACATGTACCCAGGTTTCGGACTCCGTGTAGAGCAGACGTCCGCACGCTGTGTTATCGCCAATCATAAAGCACAGAGCGCAAAACCGGGTATCTTCGAATGGTGTCGATAGCATGTCTGTGGGTTCACCAGCGCCGTTGTTCAAGTCATTGTGTCCTTCGGCATGAGTAGGCCAGCCATGCAAGGGAGGTACGGTTGTCAATTGAACCACTGGGTTACGAGTCCCGCGGGATGGAGTGTGCGATGAAGCTGCCGGCACAGATAGTGTAAGTTCTTTGGAGGCTAATTTCGTGTCAACGCATACTGCTGGCGCAGCTCCAGGCAACTTCGTATCCAATGGCAAAGTATCAGTCGCGTCCTCCTCAGAAGATTTCTTCTCCGCTTTCGATCCATCCGTTGATGAGGCTGTATCGCCACCAGCACCAAACATCCTCATATCTGAAGTTGCATCGTGCACCAGATGCCTTTTGGCTACACGTCGATCATATTGCTCCTTGATCGCAGCGATTTCCTCGTCCAACTTCAATCGTGGTTTTGATTCTTCGCTATCAACGCTCTCTCCAGTCCGCAAACGCCTTAACAGCGGCTCTTCGAGTCTGCGGTGTTCAATCCCACCTTCCTCGTCTCTCGACAGCAAGTGCAACACAACCTCAGGAAGTGGGCGCCATCCATACAAAAGATGTACACAAGCCAACAATGCTGCACAGCTGGCAGCCTCGGACACAATCGTGCAAATAGCGCTCGCATCCTTGCGCGTATTTAAACCCACAGCTTGCTTTGAATAGAAACCCTGTGTCGTTCGCTCTTGACGCCGCGCTGCTGCACGAGGTCCTCGAATGTACCGTTTAAACCGCATATACCGATTGGCCTTGCGCAGTAACCACTCCGGCAAAGCGACTCCAGTAGCATCGAGCTCTTGCTGCTTGGTGAAGCGATACCAGTCGCTCTGGAAGTTGAGGCTGCGGTACGTAAAGTTACGAAGACATTCCTCTCCCAGCCGCAGGACGTACAAGTAAATAGGTGTATGATCAGCCAAACGCTTCCAGCGTTCAACCTGTTCATGTTGCATGTGTGTCTCCTTCCAGCTAGACTCGCATTGCAGACGCTTTCGCTGGATATCGGCAATGAGCACCTGACACCGCCAACCTTCACCATCGGGGATTTTGCTGGTAAGGTACGCACGCTCCTTGGGGCGACAAGCAGCACACACATACACAGCATTGGGATCGGCCACGAGGAGCTGATAGCGCTTAGGTTCAGCCTTCAGCAAGGCATCGCACGGAGGATGTACCCACCGTTCGCAGGCATCGCACTGCATAAGTTCTTCGGAGTCTGCATCCCATTTACGCCGGCAGAGTGGGCACTTTTCGACATCCCTCTTGTTTTTGCGTGCAGCTTCAGACCACACCTCGGTCAGTAGTCTGTTTTTTTCCTTAAGAGCTTCCGCCTCGCGCTCTTTGCGCTTGTGGCAGTGTAAGCACTTGTTTTGTTCGTAGCTGTATGTACGCTCTAGAGTCGCGATATGGTCCTTCTTAGCCTCTTCGGAGTGCAGATGTTCAACACTGTTGTTCTTCACACCCTTGCAGCTTGTGCATGTCACACAACTAGCACAGAAAATAACGGGGGTATCGCCGTCGCGCTTTCTAGAATTTGGCAACTTAATGGCTGGCACCAAACATGATCCATGATAGCCGCGATCACAATGCGCGCACAGCAAAAGCGGTTCACCAGTAGATAGTTCTGAGGAGATGTCCGTGTCTACCACACCAATTTGTGCTTGGGGAGCTGGGCTGTCCACGTTCCCAGCAGTTGTACGAGCGCGACCTGGGTTCCGGTCGACCCCACACACGGCACCAGGCTGGCCACATATTTCGCACATTTTGCAGTTTGGACAACGCCAATACGCACGGATCTGGTCGTTGTCTTCAAGCCGGCTAGCGCCCATACCAGGAATACAAAATGAGTGAAACCCTTCGCCGCAGTCCACGCAGAAAATGAAGTCACTTTGCAAGCCAGCACTGCCGCACACGGCACACATATCCAACCAGCTGTATGAATGAGCTGAAGTGCGCGTCTGTACGATCAGGAAAAGCGGAACGCGCGATATTGAATTGCAAACGCGGAGTTTCGTCTGGAATACAAATGTACCATTCGTGATAATCCGTCGGTCACCAAGCGCTGTCACCACGGTTGACGCCGATCCATTGATCGTTCCTGTCGAAACTACATCACGGGTATTTTCTCCTCGCTGAGTTGGTCCTGCTGAGTCAGGTACATTACTGTTGGTGTCACTATCGTTGACAGATGCCACATCCGATGCCAGCACACTTGCCGGCCCAGCCGACGGGCCAGTATTATCTTGATGTCCATTTCCTCTATTGTACGCTTCAGACCCCGCGTCCGAGCCATTATCACCATCTTCATCATCATCAAGGTCATCGTCATCTTCGTTATCTCCACCATCACCGCCATTCTGGTGAGTCTCAGCTGAATCACCATTCGACTGGGGTTTGCCTGCAAGTGCTGAATTGTTAGGCAGCTGCCGCTTGGCCGCGACTAATAGCGCATCATAATGGCGTCCTCCACGCTGTTTCATACGTGCTTTGGGTGCTGTTTGACGGAAAATTCTCTGTCCTTGACCGTAAAACCGCCAAGCCTCGCGCCAAATCAAGAAATCACGCTCCTTCGAGTTGAATGTGACCGCGTTCAGGCACATTAACTCGAAATCGTCACGAAATGCGCGGAAGTTAACGCTAGTGTACTTACCATCCAAAATCTTTCGTCGCATGGTACTTAGATCCATAGGCGACTTGATAATGTCGAAGTACGTAGGAGCAATTGCCTCAGTCACAGGCTCTTTGAACAGATCCAACTTGTCTTCGACGCCAAGACGGTGGAGTACATGCAGCATACGAACCTTCCGGCACGTTAGACATTCATAATTGTGTAGCACCTTCGGGTCGTATGAAGCTCCAAATCGAAGGGAACGGGCAAAGTCCTCTTCAATTTGTTTGGCAGTCTTGAACCCGTCATCTCTAATTGCGGTACCTTTTCCACTGGTTAGCAATTCCCGTTCCACAGATGGACTGCGGCTACCCGCTGGGGTCCTCACACTGGGGTTGGACTCTGTCTCGTCTTCACGACTCGCTGGGGCGAGATATTCCGTATTGCCATCTGATCTTGAGAGGCTCGATTGATCATCGGTGATAACATCTAACATAAAGTCACTGCCACTACGGAACGCGTGAAAAGCTGGATGAGGATCTGGCTCACAGTCCGCATGGATCCAGTGATGACATGTCGAGCACGTCAGCATATCCACACTGGTTGCCAACTGTTCGTCGTGCAGCACCAAATTACAAACACCACAGAAACGGTTAGCCTTGTAATAAGGAATGCATTGCGAGCACAGCGCAGCGGACTGCAAGGGAAGTCGCCATTGTGACCATCGTGGGCTGGAATCATCGGAATCTTTGCCTGTCCGCATGTTGCTATTGTCGCGGTAGTCGGTAGCTCCCAAATCGTCGTCCTCGTTCTGTTTTTGACGCTGGCATCCCACGCATGACGTGCAATCGCTACATACAAACGGAATCTTCAGATCAGACACCAACACCTCCCCATCTTCAGGGTTTACAAGTGAAACTGGCGCATGCGGCGGATCACAACAGGTCGTGTGGAATCTTCTGTCACACTTTGCACACATCACCAATTCTTCCTTCTGTTCTCCAATCCCCATATCATTTGAGTCCACGCCACCTCGACGTTCATCTGGCCCGAGTAAGCAGAAGCTGCATACACTATTAACATCTTCTCGATTTTTTGCGTTCGCGTTCGCAAGAGCTGCATTGTCGCGAAGAACGCTGGTTTCGCGTATAATGGCTCTTTCGAGTAGCTCTTTAGAATGAAACTCTCCTGGGATCCCTCCTCCTACGTCAGAGCCACTTAACTCAAGCATAATTGCCAATTCACTAAACGAGCTGACATCTTTCAGATGATACTCAATGCCATCAGTATCGAGAAGTAAATCCACCATAGTCTCAGAGTTTTCATCATCCGAACACTCTGTGCCATCACTATGAAGCACAATGACATGTTTTTTTGCCTCGCCATCAAACTTTTTAACCGTATAAGATCCGGTCGATAGATCATCTCGTGAGCCCACCGAGGTGACATCGATAACCTTACCCAGCATCGCCTCTGCGATTTGAGCATAGCGTTCAGTAACATCAGATTGCCCACCAACTCGTTTTGTGCTTTTTCTTGACTTCTCTGGAACGGGTGACACGGGAGTAGCCATCGTTCGCCGGAACCCAACCAGCAATGCTTGAAACGCGCGGTCTAAATGGTCCAGTTCTGTTTGCGTTTCATAGTACGCCCGCTTCAGCGATGTCGCAAACATATCTTCCATACTCCCCACCGTTTTTGTTGCAGTCGGATGATGTGGAGGCGGTGGAACAAAGCGTTTCATGCTTCGACAAAGGTATTTGGGCACCCAGCATGATATATACTGGGTAGTTTCAACGTGCTCGCCGTTACTAGCAAAAATTCGCACGAGGCGAAAGCTCTCGTGTGCTCCAATTTCTTCTTCATGGGTCGGAAATAACAGTTTTCGCGCGAGAGCATTCAGCTCCAGAACTTGTGCAGGCCACCATCGGTTCTGTAGCGCTGGAACCTTAACATAGAGCATTGTCCTCGTTCCAATCACCATCGGAAATGCGTACAGCGGCAATGAAGCCACTACACCGTCGTCAAAGCAGATAGTATGATGCATCGAAGGGTGTTTCGCGTGATAGGCTGTAACGCGCCCCGTTACCCACTGCTTATCCCATTGCAAAAACACGCCCACGCTTTTCCCAACAAGCTCGTACATTTTGCGTCGCTCCGCGCGCGAGTTCGGTGGGTTTCCCAGGCGAATAGTTGTATCGATATTCGAAATCTTCTCGGCAGTTGGGCGTAAAAGACGCCCATATACTTGCATCTCCAGCACCATTTGCTTTGAAAATCGAGGCCTCTTCTTCCTGCTGCGCTTGAGAGCCCTCAGACATGGCTTGCAAAACCAAGGACGAGCGGGTACAGCAGATGCATCACCCGTACCCAATACATCCGTCATTTTAAATTCACCGAAGCAGATATCGCAAACAATGCAAATTCCACTTTCTTCGGTGTCATCAACATTGCTTGCGAGGTTATCATCTGGGTCCGCAAGCACAACCGTCGGATTGGTATAGCTCCATCCACTCGTCGTTTTCATTCCGTCAAAGTCATTTCGGAGACCGACAGACGATGCCACCATCGTGATTGGATTCGGAATGAGCACACGCGGGCCAGCATTAGCATCATCATCGACGGACACATTAGTCGGAGTGTGATGACCCAGCCGATTTTCATCTACAAGAGGAGGTCCACTGAGATCTGTCTTGGCTTTTTTTACATGCTGTTGGCCGTCGATTTGTCCAAACGATCGATTCCGCTTTTTACCGGCGGCTACAGCTGAGGTATTGTTTGAACTTTGGCTAGAATTCGCTGTGGACGTCGATCGGCGGCGGGTATAACCTACCTGCAAGTTACGGCAAGCTTCACACAGCATAACACCATCCACGGTTCCGCTTGGCCTATGCAGTCGATCTGCAGCGCTACCACCGGTTTGAAACTTGCTGTCACAACCTACACAAGTCTGCATGACAGTGGATGCTGCTGCACGGGCATCGCTGCATGCTGGGCAAAACCACTCGCCTTCGGGTATCTGCAAAACAGGAGGATGCAGTGCCAAAGGGTCGAACTCGTGATCGCATCCATCACAAAGCAAGACTGTTACCACAACTTCTTGGACAGGAAGAGATGCGGCAGGAATTGGAGGCTGGCTTTCCTGTTTGTTCTCACGGTGGCGCTTGGGGCCAGTGTTTGTTTTCAAGCGGCGGGTTTTGCCTCGACTCGGAGTATCTTGCGTGGAACTACAAGCCGGACAAAACCAGTCGCCACTTGGCACCTCAGTTAGCGGTGGATCTAACGCCATCATATCAAACTCGCCATCACAAAGGTCACAAATCAACAACGTCATGGGAACTAGTGCCGCGGCCGAGCCACTGCTAGTTTGCACAATACTTGAAGCAGATCCCTTTGCCTGGGAAACGCAGTTACTGCAAAACCAGTCTCCTGTTGGGATACTTGACAAAGGTGGGTAAATGCTAGCCATGTCGAACTCGCCATCGCATCCATCGCAGATGAGCACTGTCACTAGCTCCGAAGTTACTGGCGCTTGTGCAACAGTGCCTAACTCTGAAGCTGCATAATCACTGCAAGCTGGACAGAACCAATCGCCCTCCGGGGCTTCTGTGAGGGGCGGGTTCAGCGCTGCCATATCAAATTCTCCGTCGCATCCATCACAAATCACCACCGTAACAAGTGCGTTCACAGCACCGACACCAGCCAACGAGGCAGCTACAGCCGCTTCGTGGGCGCAATATCCACAACACCATTCAGAATCCCTTTCATCACGCAGAGGCGCGTGTTCAAGCACCTCCTCCAAGCTCGAATCGGTTTCCTGTGGGTCACAGAACTCCTGCAAACAAAAGCGTCCTTTGCAGACACTGCAGTCCTTCCACCACTGCACCTGTTTGTCACTCTCGCCTTCATCTCGCACCAGCAGCGCAATGGTGCGCGTTTCAATAGACCCGTCCATCAGCTGCTTGGTCGGCTTGCCGCTCTGCAGCAGACACGGCGCGCACCAGTCCAACGTGCCCGTGGTGCGTCGTCTCTTCCTGCCCGTTCCCCGATACCCCTTCTTCTTCTTCGCCGCCGCATGCTCCGTCTGGTGGTGCAGCACGCAGCGCCGATGCAGCCGCGCGTCATGGCACTTGCCGCAGCTGCCTCGCTCCTCGGCAGCGATCTGCACCTGTCGGCAGGTCGTGCACACCTCCACCGCCGTGGAGAACACGCTCCACCCTTGACCATCACTCTCTGTCACCTCTGCACCGTCATGTTCCTCCTTCTCCACGGAAATCCCGCTCTGGACCGTCGAATCCCCCTCATTGCCGGCCTTCCAGGGGCGTCTCACGTACGGGAAGGCCAGCGCCGGCACGAGAATCGGCAGCGCTTCCTCGTCGACAGCCTTCGGTCCACTGTCCATCTGTTTCATAGCCTTGAACCGGCATTTCGCGCACGTAAACGCGAGTTCCTGCAGTTCCAGACCTTCTCCGAGCTTCAGCAGGCACGGCGTGTGGTAAATACCGTCGCAAACGCGGCAGCGAGACACCTGGGGGTCTTCACTCGTCTGTGGTGTCGTGTGGGCGTCTTTTCTGGCCGAAATGGCGGCGCTAGGGGCGCTAGACGAGCGCTTTTCCGGGTCCCGGTCGAGAGTTTCATTGGCTGCAGTGCGGGCGCTTTTCTGGGCGGAATTGGGCGCCTCCGCCGCGGGGGACGCGATCACAACCTGCTCGCACGCAAGACACGCGAAATGCATGGCTGCAGGGGCTCCGCGGAGCACGGGGAGACGCAGAATCGGCCGCGCCAGACGCCGCCTCCTTCGCGCGCCTTCCGCTCTTGGACGCCAAGAGGTTTTTGGAGGCGGAATTCGCCCGCGAAGGGGCGGCGCGCGCGGATTGGCGGAAAATATGAGGCGGAATTAACGTGACGTATGGTGTGGCGCACGTCACATTTAGGCTGTTAAACGAAAACTTCAACATCAACAATGCCTGCTGTCCGCTGGTGTCCACTTCTGAATTTTGTCCTGCACAGCCTGGAGAAATCAGCATCCTAACGAGATTCATTCACAACTACGGGCTTCATTTGTTCCGCGCTGTGTAGTGTGTAGATCCCTACGGTTCTACAGACAGACCTCGCCGTCCGCGTTGGCCATGTCGAGCACCCAGAAGTGCTTGTATTGCTTGGTGTTGTCGTAGCGGTAGCCGGGGCCGATGAACTTGAGGTCGCTGTACAGGTATGCGCCGGCAGATTTGATCCACGTGTCCACGACGGCGTCCACGGTTGACTGTCCCGCGGCGACCAGCTCGGCCGACTTGGAGGTGGCGATATGCTGCGCGGTGTAGCGAGTCGTGGGCGTGGAATTGTCGGGTCCCGTGGTGGTGACTTTGTTGGTCTTGGCGATGTAGTCCGCCTGGACCTGGGCCGCCGTCATGAGCTTCTTGTTGATGCAGACGGCCTTGAGTCCCTTCGCGGCGCGCTTGGTGTTGATCGCGTGTGCCAGCTTCGTGCTGAAGTCGGTGACCTGCAGCTCGCGCGTCACGACGTTGGCTTCGTGCACGGATATTTCGGCGTCGGTGATGCCGAGGAGCGTCACAAATGCGGTTGCGAACAAGCCCTTGATGTTCATGGTGCTGATAGGTAGGTTGGTGGCTGTCCTTCGCTTCGGGAGGCGGTTGGAATTGCGCTGCAATTTGAAGAGTGAGGACGGGGGTTGACACAGACAGCGAATCTCGTACCGCTGCTAGGTCAGCTTTGTTCCTGTCTCCAGCACTCTCTTCGGATAAGCCCCGCCTGGCGCGGGGTGTTACCAGCAAAGCAACTGATAGAAGCCGCCCCCACACAAGACTGGGGGGATTGGACGAACGCGAACGTGTTGGTGGTGGTTGGAGCGAGAGCACTGATGGGATGTTGAGCCGCGCGCGGTAAAAAAAAAACAGGAACGAAACGACACACGTAACGTGGGTGTCACCTAGGGTGGTTAAAGTCAGTTGTGCTGCCTGCCACTGCGCTAACGGACTGGTGCCTGAAAAATTCCTCGGCGCGTGCAACTGTGAAACAAACCAACGCCCCAGCGGCCTGCGTACGCTGTGCGAGTCGCCTTGGATCAACCCTTTCGGATGGTGGGTGAATTGGTCGGTCACTCCAAGCGGTTTACAACGGATACGAGTGGTGGTATATCGGGTGCTAGTGTGGCGCATGTACCTCATCAACCGGATTTCAGCCAAACCGCTAGCCCCATCAACGCGTGTGTAAACCCAATTGCCCTCCAGTGCAGTAGACATCACCGTACCAAACAGCGCAACTGGCTCGCTCCCCTGAGCACAACCATTCCTCGTATTTCAACACCATGCAACGTCCGAGCTCGACCAACAAAAGCGTCATCAGCGAAACTGCGGTTAGTTGATCCTTCCCCCCTCGCACATTTAGCAGTAGTGTAACCAGCAACAGTATCTGTTCTATGGGTTCAATGGGATGGTCCTATTGGGATGCCGCTTCGACCTGTCACAGCGACAGCGCTGCCGCAACTAACGAACTAGTAGATGGGATCTACCTCACGTGCCAGGTTCGCTGTCTGTGTCAACCCCCGTCCTCACTCTTCAAATTGCAGCGCAATTCCAACCGCCTCCCAAAGCGAAGGACAGCCACCAACCTACCTATCAGCATCATGAACATCAAGGGCTTGTTCGCAACCGCACTTGTGACGCTCCTCGGCATCACCGACGCCGTGACGCGCGAGCTGCAGGTCACCGACTTCAGCACGAAGCTGGCACACGCGATCAACACCAAGCGCGCCGCGAAGGGACTCAAGGCCGTCTGCATCAACAAGAAGCTCATGACGGCGGCCCAGGTCCAGGCGGACTACATCGCCAAGACCAACAAAGTCACCACCACGGGACCCGACAATTCCACGCCCACGACTCGTTACACCGCGCAGCATATCGCCACCTCCAAGTCGGCCGAGCTGGTCGCCGCGGGACAGACAACCGTGGACGCCGTCGTGGACACGTGGATCAAATCTGCCGGCGCATACCTGTACAGCGACCTCAAGTTCATCGGCCCCGGCTACCGCTACGACAGTACCAAGCAATACAAGCACTACTGGGTGCTCGACATGGCCAACGCGGATGGCGAGGTCTGTCTGTAGAAGAGGGATCTAGTAGACACTGTCTACTGTAGGGTTTGCCAAGGGCTGCGTCAGTCACCACGCATAAGTAACCTAGAATTTTCAATGATCAACGCTACCAGTACTAAATGAACTGTCCATGCGGATTTTTACATGCCCGCAAAATCACTAGGATACCCATTTTCGGGGCACGTTTTACCCCATATCATACGAATAGCTGCATCGCCCACTTTCCGATTCGCCTCGCAATCCCAGAGCACCTACTTACGGGCAACAAAAAACCACCAAACATATCCTCGCCATGAACATGAAGGGACTGTTTGCGCGTGCTGTTGTCGCACTTAACTTACTTTTATTCTGAGGTGGTCACATACCACTCGTTATAAGGCTTCAACACCGTTAAAATAGCTGCGTCATTGTAGGACTAGATTCCTCGAAGAGCTAAAGCAAACCTTTACTTTTATAGTACGTTTAACAGGTTCTTTTGAGCAGCTTCATCCTGCACCCTTACCATAAGGTAGAGGTGGGCTGCTCATGCAGTATACGACCCAGGATAAGAAATAAAACTTCTTAATGCCCTGAGCAAAAGACCAATTTCGCTTTTAAAAAAGCGTTTTGTTAACATCGCCGGGTGGGGAAGACCTCAACAACGACCGGTAATATGCCCCGAAGGCTAGTCTTCTCCAGCTAACACTTGCGACGCGTGCACTTCGAATGCAGTGCATATATTAATACCTACACGATGCATGTACCAAACCATTGGCAGTCCCTTCTACGAGAGATTCTGGCTCTCGTCAGCACTAGAAATCGAAGTTGTAATCGAGCGTAGCGAGAACACTTTGTGTGGGAGGATGAAAGTTCAACAGTGAGCAGTGTTAGGTTGTGTTGCATCGGGGAAAGCCTCAACCAAAACCCCTTACGGTTAACAGTGACCACTCCGGCCCACACCAAGTGGACAAGGGTGGCACATGATCCATCCCGGAAAACTCCGCGGAGTATTTCCTGGATCTACCCTTCTCCCTCATAGTCACAACCACTCACAACTTTCACTACTTATTCTTATCGACTTCTTATTGGAATGACTAGCCTCAACGGCTTAGCTCCGTGTGCCACTTCACCGTTGAAGTCTTGTACCTTCGAGCTACAGTACATGTATTGTGCCTTTCTATCGTTTTGCGCGTCCTTCATGGGACTTTAAAGACACTTTTTACTTAAACGGAGTATCTATATCTTAGGATATGAAAACTAAAACGTCGAATCTAGGCCCACCTTTGGTGGCACCAAAACGATAAAAACAAAGTGACCAAGGTGCATTCTCCGTTTTTTAATTCGAGCGACTGCCTCAGAAACTAATAGTTTCATTAACACAATTAAGTGTACTAATTTAATACACTAGATTGTGTTCATGAACCACGAAGCTCGAGAAAATACGTCGTTGTTATGCGAACATCCAACGACTGAATGAAAGAACTGTGAGCAAGTCCTTAACGTTCCCAGTCACTACATACGCACCATCTCAACCTTGGCCTCAGCCTTCTTACTTGCTGCCTTGGCCTTATCAAGAGCCTTCTTGTACAGCCCGGAGTAGTCTTCGACAAGCGAGGGGGCCAGGGCAGCGACCTCCCTCTGGCTCTTCTTAACCTTGACCCACTGCTTCATCAGATCCAATTCGTAGCCCTTGCCTAGCTCCCGCAGCGCCGGGTCTGAGCTCGCGCTGGCCTTAGCAAAAGTCCTGACCGCTTGTTCGTCGCCGTACTTGCTCCGCAAAAATTTAGCCACGGTCGTTCCCTTGCTTGACTGTCTGTTGGCCTCAGCCATGAACCCCGCCCACTGCCTGAAATTCGGGTGGGAGAGGAGGTCGTCCAACTTGGCCGCGTCGTCCAGATTCATCCGGGCGAAGGCTCCACCTACGGACAGCCCTTCCTGAGCCAAGTCGTCGAGTTGTTTGTTCTCTTGAGCGGCCTTCCTCAAATTGGGCGCAGTCTTAGAGCCGAACAGGTTTTTGAGGAACGACATGAATACTCGCTCTTCTTCTTTGTCATCATCGTCGTTCTCTACCGCGTGGATTCGCAGAAGCCTCGCGGTGAGGGTGTCCATCTCGTCAACTACGGATGGAGCCTCGGAGATCGGAGACGCTGAGACATCAGCTCTTGCGAGAATAGCGGCGGCAGCCAGGAGAAGGATGTACTGGAGACGCATGCTTGGCCAAGGGGGGTAATTCGGGAGTGAAGAACTGGAGTTGGACAGCAGTTGACGGCTAGTGTCCATAGGCCACCTCTGTGGTGGCGTCGGCTACTCAACCTCACACTCCCACTCGAGCGTGAGTGCCCGTGGCAGTCACGGTCGCATTGTGATGTAGTCGAAGCTTGGGCTCGTAGAAGGCAAAAAGAAAAGTGATATTGTAACTTAAAGTCCGTACTCTCTTGTACTCTAGACTAGCTACTCACTTCATGGCCACTCCTTGTTGAATGCGATTGTTAGTTGACGGGTCGCCCCGTAAACTTCGTCCCGTAAGCCGTCCCGTAAGCTGTCCCGTAATACGTACCGCAACAAATATAAATTACGTGCTCCGTAATAAATTACGAAACCAGTAATATATAACGCAGTGCGTTACACGACCCCGTTTTGAAAAGCGGTGAACTTACTTCGCAGGACAGTTCGGCGCGATGTGGCCCACTTTCTTGCAGCGGTGGCAAGTAGCCGTAGTTTGCCAGTCGTTGTCCAGCATGAGAGCACGTTTACCAGCGTGATCAAATCTCATCGCAAGCTGGATAGTCTCATCCAGAGTCGCCGGGTGATGCTCGCGCACATGATTTGCGGTCGCTGGCTTTAACCCCTGCTGGAAGTAGAAACGAAGCTCCAGCTGGCTGATGGGCACCGTGCATTGGATGAGCAAATTTTGAAAATCTGCCACGTAATCGTGCAGTGACGATGTTTGGCTCAGCGCGCACAGCCGTTCGCGCAAGCGATACTCGCTGTCGGGCGGAAGGAACCGATGACGCATGGCCTCCTTGAAAATCGCCCATGTCTTCACGCGGCCGGAGCTATCGCACTCCAGCGAGAACTGTCGGTACCAGTTCATGGGGGTGACTCGGAGGTGACACGACACCACAGTCACAAACTGAGAAGACTCTTCCATCATCTGCGGATGATAATCCGCGTAGAATTGCTCCACAGCGAAAAACCACAGCTCGAGATCTTCGTCGAGCTTCCCTTGGTAGGTTGGAGGTTGATGCTTGCGGGCCCCTGTTGGCCTTGCGGTGAGCGCGTCGATGCGGGCTTCACTAGCAGCGAACTGCTGCTGCATCATGGCTTGAAAATCAGCTTGTTGGCGGGCGAGAAGCTGCAGCACGTCTCCAAACGTTTGCGGTGTGGTGGTCTGTTCCATCACGGTGGCGCAAATCTTCAAAACTTTCTCGACACGATGGTCGGGAACGGACAAGTCGATGCTTGGACTCTTCAAGTGCTACTATGTGATGTAGTCGAAGCTTGGGCTCGTAGAAGGCAAAAAGAAAAGTGATATTGTAACTTAAAGTCCGTACTCTCTTGTACTCTAGACTAGCTACTCACTTCATGGCCACTCCTTGTTGAATGCGATTGTTAGTTGACGGGTCGCCCCGTAAACTTCGTCCCGTAAGCCGTCCCGTAAGCTGTCCCGTAATACGTACCGCAACAAATATAAATTACGTGCTCCGTAATAAATTACGAAACCAGTAATATATAACGCAGTGCGTTACACGCATTGACCATGATTACTTTGCTGCACCACCGCCAGTCTTCCGCAGACAATTCGCGATAGGTCCAGCCGGTTCACCTGCAAGTTGCTCGTCTGCATCAAATGGACTCTGTGTCCTTGAGCTCCGTTAGCAAACATGCTGTGTCATCCACAGCTCCCACCTGAGTTAAGTCGAGTCTTAACACCGCTTTAGAGTTGCTCACGAGGTATCTGGTCGAGCAGCACCATCGATCACGTCACAACTGGGGATCACCTGTAGCACCTTGAGAGCAATTCGAAACAGCGGGAACTTGACCGTGCCGAGCGCCTTGGTCATTGCATCGGCAATTTGGTCTTCAGTGCCAACATGCTCGGTGCGCAGGCACTTTTTCACCAAGTGCCTCACCAGATGGAACATGTTCATGATGTGCTTGGTGTTCCGGTGCTTGCCAGGCTTGCTCGCCAGACGAATACTGCTCATGTTCTCACCACGCAGAACTGGCAAATCGTGCTTCCGTTCTAATAGAACACTTTCCATGTTCGGCATTTTCTGGTCAAAGACTGGGTCTTTTACTAGAACCGGGTACAGTCATGCACATCTAATTCGGCACCGGTATCAGCCTATAGCCTGCGAGATCTAATGATGACGCCCGACTGGCTGCGCAAGTACCTCTGCCCATCACCCTTCAGATGATTAACCTCAACGATTTTTTTCCCTCTTAAAGGAGGGATGACACTTTCAAGGATCTCGTTTCAAATCTTGGTGCGAAGACCATCAATACAAAACCTCAGTTTAATTTTCGCCACAAAAGCCGTGACACGTCGACCATCCTCTTACGTCTAGTTGACTCTCTTTCAATTAGCCTGAAGGTCCAGTACCACGACAAGAAGGAAGACGCCGAGCTCGACATGTTCTCCAGCGGAATTGCATACACACCAGTGGAATCCTCTTTATGAAGTGGCTGTCTGAAGGCTAGCGTGATCTGTACACGAAGGCAGTCCGTATTTGTTAGTGCCACACGGGAATTGTGTCAAAGAATGACATGGGTTTCTACTGAGTTAATGTAATAAATCTCAGTGGTTCCCCTGAAGCGGCTGTTTCTGGTATCCTTGTGTAATTGGTGGCTTCGCAGCTTTGATATGGTCCACCCTGCCGAATTAGAGGTGCACGACTGTATAAACCCAGGGTTTGCAGCATTCAATCAGATTAGGAGTCAATGTGGTTCATTTGGTTAAGGTCAAAGGCATGAAGATGCCTTGCCTTGCTTGAGAGGCAAGGTGCCGAGTGGCAACCCCTATCAGGGATGGTGGGTGGGTTGAATTCCTACAACTACGCCGATATGGCAGACGTGGTGCTGGACGCAACGCTGGTGAAACGCCCACAGCACTTGTACGACGGCGCGGTCGTGAGGGCTTGATTCCCGCGTCGACGTAACTCCAAATGAACCACGACAGGAAGGGGGGCCAAGATTCCTGGTCCAGGATCGGCATTGGCCAGCCCACCTACCCATTTTCTGCACAACTAGATGTTGGGTCTTCAATTTGAGGACTTGCGGCCGTAATGTCTTCATTCTGCTTCAAAACATCTTTTCCCCAGCTTCGTCCG
Organism: Phytophthora cinnamomi; assembly: GCF_018691715.1. NCBI lineage: Eukaryota > Oomycota > Peronosporomycetes > Peronosporales > Peronosporaceae > Phytophthora > Phytophthora cinnamomi. The sequence goes on from NW_027150937.1 coordinate 1,470,943, forward strand.
CTTGCTCATTCCGCCTTGCTTCAACACTGCACTCACTTCGCGTGGAAAACTACCTAGATGGTGAAATATCCCTAACTGCGGGAATAAGTGTTGGTTCTCATCTAACAGTCCTCCGAACCAAAGCAGATCGCGGGTACACTCGTTCATTGCGATGTGTACTCAGCTTCGCAGGTACTCTGAGGGGGCACACGCTGCTACCACCAAATCTTGGTTCCAAGTTCAGTGTGATTAATGTCGAATGCGGTGGATATTTGCAAGCCTTGGACGAACATGCGGGTAGGGGACCAAAAAGTGGGTGAGAAAACGCTTCCACGAAAAAGAGTGAACATGAAAAACCTGATTTTCGTGTTCTCCTCGCTAAAGTGCGAGAACAACGAACATTATTGCGAGCTTCCCTCCCGATATTCGTTCTCGCGGATTTTGTATTTAAGCGGATCTGGCGTGTTCGTATCCTACGCGTTGGATTGGCTGAAAATCGCACGATCTTCCACGGCCGCACTGAAATTTACCGAGCTCACTCGCGAAGATATTCTCTGCCCAAGAAGCGGTCTGCGCTCGCGTGTGCTGAGCTTCCGACGCGCTCGAAGTACAACCGACAGACTCGTGGCCACCGCAGGAACTCACTGTGCCGCCAGTCTAATGACTTCATGCCAGTGGCTCTGCCGCCAAGCATTGAGATCACAGCGCAGCCGACAAGACTAGAGACCTCCACAGGGACTTACTTCACATCCAGTCCACACTCGTGACATCTGCAGAGATCCACAACACCTCCAGCCAGGACGTGACGATGGCTGGGCCGCCTTCTGTGGTCCGCCAAGCAGTGGAAGAGTTCCAGGCCCTTGGACCCTTCGAGTTGGTACCTCCACGACCAAAGGAGACTTCGTACATATTCAAGTGGGGGGTTCGTGTCAAGTACATCGAGAACGGGAAGGAGGTCTTTGCGTGGGCTTGTTTGGCTGACGAGGCGTGTCGGACGTCAGGAAAAAACCTGTTCAAGCTCTATGCTGGCAAAACGACCATGGCCGTGAAGCACCTCCAGAAGATTCACAACGTTGGTTCGCCGAAAACGGAGGCAGCGACCGTCAAGTAGCGCAAACACGACAATGATTACAGCCACCTGTCATCGTCCGTCCTGTACTCAAACAATCCAATCCGGCTAAACGTGCTGATGACCACTCTCACGATCATCAACCATAACTTGGCGTTTCGTATGGTTGAGTACGAAGAGGCAAGACTCATTCAAGCGCTGCTCTATAAGGACGAGATGAAGACCGAGATAACTACGAAACAGGTGAAGGAAGCCATAGTGGAGCTGTATTCTTCAACACGTATGGAAATCACTAACTATCTGCAAGAGAACCGAGAGGACTACCCGAACTTTACGCTCGTGGCAGATTTTTGGACTTGCAAAACAACGCAAGACAAGTTTCTTGGGTTGCGCGTTTACCTGGTGGATAAGGCCTGGCAGTACAAGTCCATTCTCTTGGGTACGGGAGAGTTCAATCCCGCGTATGGAGATCGTGATGGCGGCATCTTAAAGCCCTTCAAAGCATGGCTGAAGCACATGCTCGTGGACTTCAGCTTAGCGACGAGCGATTTCTATGGGGCTACGAGCGACTCAGGAGGTGACGTGAAATCGATGCTGTCCAAAGAACTCAATCTGCACTGGGAGTGGTGCTTCGCACACATGGCCCACGCAGCTACAAAGTCATCATGCGGTGTAAATGGAGCTGCTAGTGCTGCAGCTAACCCGGAGATGGCGGACTTAATCTCACGGTTGGTAAGAACAATATTTCAGGTCAAGGCGGTGTCTGTCACTGGGAGCTTATTTGCAGAGCTCTGTAAGTCTAAGACTAAGGGTGCCTCCACGCGGCTTGTTGGATATTCTACGTCACATTTCTTGAGCATGACACGCTCATTGGAGAGAGTTCTTGAGAGGTGGCCTGCAATAACTGCGTGGTATGAAGAGCGAGCTCATAAAGCACTTCGTGCCAACCAGCCGCCACCAGAGTTCCCGTTGGCTAATCGCCATGACGACTTGGTCCATGTGTTGTCTGTGTTGAGGCAAATCGGTGATATCAAGCGAATATGTCAAGCAGAGCATCCTATTCAAGTTGACGTGCTCGTACAGCTGTATATGGCGCGTATTCACGACCTCGACCCTAAACAGCCTTTGCCACACTACCTATCAACCGACAAAAATCCTCGTTGGATTCCTGCAAGTGATCTTACACCACTGGCTGCGGATGTGCGAAGATTATTACGCGAAGCATTGGACAAACGCTTCTTCAGCAGATATTACAACGACAAGCAGTTCCAAGAGTGTCAATTTGAATTTGAAATGCAGTTGAAACTCCACCCTATCTTCAAACGAACCGAGAGGAGTCTCGATCGTGCAGTGATTTCGTCGTGCCGTCAGCATGGCAAAAATGGAAGAGATGCTGTGACCAGGAAGAATGATGTGAACGCCAAAATTCGCTGCAACTTATTGGACTTATTTAAGGCAGTAAGTGAATACGCAGACGTCTCTGAATTTGAACCACCTCCACCTGTTGTGGAAGTCAGCCGACTGGAAGCGGAATTTGCGCCCAGATCAAGCCGACCATCAACCTTTAGCAGGCAGGATCGACGTGCAGAAGAGGAACTCGATCGATGGCTAGAGGATCCGGTTGACATTGCACGAAAGGAGGACTACACACCAAAGGAATCAGTACTTGGGTTTTGGCAAAGACTAGAGCATCAAGGCGACTACCGTATCATACCAAAAGCTGTGAGAGTGCTATTCTCAGTACCCGTATCTTCGTGCCAGATTGAGCGTGATTTTGGCGTAAGCGGACAGATGGTAACTACACAGCGCACGACGTTAGCTGAGCACAACATCGATATGTGCGCATTCCTGAACAGGAACAGCGACTTCGTTGACTTGCTGCAGTGTGAGGAGATCCCAAAGGGACAGCATCACTTGCACACACCTACCAGCTTCACCTTCCCCATCGCCGAAGAAATGGACTACGACGTGGACGAGATGACAAGCGACCTTCTGGCCGATTTCGCTTCTAGTATGTCACTACCTGACGACTTCGAGGAGAAATCGGAATGGTAAATGTATTATGAAATCGACAAGATGACTAGTGAGTGAGTTAATATACGCATTGTGTTTTGCTTTTCATTAAGCATTGTTTACCTCGCCGGCCAGCTGCACTTGACAACGCTTGATCAGTAGCAATATTCACATTCCACTGCTCGACAAGTAGCGTTGTGCTGTCTGCTCTGCTCTCATTTGCACTTGAAGCTGAAGATCTGACACGAGTGCACTTAGTGCCACCTGTTTGTGTGCTCGCGCTCGATGATGTGTGTGTCGTGCAGGGGCTCGAGCGCGCCCTCGAAGTGGCTGAAATCGCACAAGGCCTGTGGATGTCGGCCATAGTGGTGGGGAATATCCTTGATATTCCTCGGTTTGTGACGAAGCACGAGTCCCCGCCGCCACAGCCGAGGTTGGCCTCACAACCACCATCCTGTTCGATATGCACCGCTCGGGTGATGCCATGAGTGGCGGACTAGTCGTTTGTAATGTCTGTGGCGCTTGATTTTCTGTCTGCGTCTCAGAACTTGACGCCGACGTAGTGTGGCCCATCGTTGCCGTGTGAGGCTGATCCCTCGCCGACGCTAGAGGCACTTTTGACTCATCATCGAGGTTGCTTGGCCGACGGCTCTCTGTATTAGGCAGTTCAACAGGAGAGGCGGGTCGTGGTGCGTGTCGGTAGGATTTCTCCCATGCCTCTAGCATCTTCTTTTCGAATTCACTATCTCTGTCAGAGTCGCTGACACCTTCGCCATCGCTGCTCCAGTCGGGTTCGTAGTGTGTCGTTCGACTTCTCTGGAGCTCGTCTACTGACGTTAGCTCACGGATCCTCTCCTTAATCGTCTTGCAGACGGCTTCAACAGCCGACTGCAAGCTGTGTTCAATGCTGTATTGGGAAGGCTTGGGTTGGCCAGCTGGTGCAGCATCTTGTCGCACCGAGTCATCACCAGACCGGGGATCCTTGCCCTTCAGAGCGTTGATACACAGCTCCACCTCTTTCTTCACGAGACTTGCAATAGTACTTTCAAGGCCGACACATTCACTTTGCTGGCTTTGCTTCTCTATACGCGCGCACTTCTTCTTGACATGCTCACGAAGAGCCACTGTCGCGTCCGCTTGACGCTGCACTTGTAGATTTATCTCCGACTGCGTGATCGTAAGCAGCTTCTGGATGCGTGCTTCAAGGTGACGGTTTGCGTGCATTGTTGTTTCTGTAATGAAGCCGCGAACGGATTCGTAGAGAGGCCCATCTACATCGCGAGCGCACCGCAAGAATTCATCGTGAATTGAGTTGCACGCCTTCTGGAGATCTAGCTCTACTGAGCTCTTCATTGCAAATGAAACGCCTTTCATCGCCATTTCCACTTGATACTTCACCATCGCGCTCATCTCGTGGTTGCGACTGGATCCGCGAAGAGCCACAGCTAGTTTGCCTTCGACAAGTTGCTGTACGTGGTCCATAACTTCCGCCGCTATGCCCTCTGTCGACCTTTCCACTTGCTGTTGGATGATCTGCGCTGCCTCTTGTGTGAGGCTGGTTCGACCTTGAGACATCGCAAGCTTGTCGTCGACGAGTTTGAGCACATGTTCCTTTACTGTCGCCGCGACATGATTGGTAGACTTTTCTAGTTGCTGCTGTACAATCTGTGATGTCTCCTCGGCGAGATTGCGTCCAACGAGCTTGTCTTCGATGAGCTTTTGAACATGCTCCATCATCTGCGATAGCGTGCCGTCCACGTTACGCTCCATCAGCGCCAAGTTCTGGCGGATTTCGTCCGTCTGAGACACGATCACCATCTGCGAGTCGCGAGTCTCCTTCTGTACGTCTTGAATCGCCTGGGTAAGTCTGTCACGAATGTAGCTCTCAATTTGCCCGCCTCGCTCATCTTGGACCTTCTGCAGTTGTCGCAGTTGCTCCCAGAGGCTGGCTTGCGTAGCCGTCAGCGCTTCTCCGAGCTTTACAGCAATGTCGCGTTGTTGGTCCGTGAGCTGCCTTACGCTGGTCTCTGTTGAGGCCTTCACAGCCATCAACGCGGCATTTTGGGTGTGCTTTTGCCCTTCCTGCTGGAACTGCAAGGCAGTATGCTCTCTTGCCAGCACCTGAGTCTTGAGGAGAAACTGCTGGGCGAGCGCAGTGACGTGGTCCTTGACGCTGGGGCCGAGTGCGTGAACAGATGTAGTTGCGGCGGTGTCAGCGACGACAAGCGCTGCGCTATGATCAGCACCAGCGGTGTCGATCTCTCCGTCGTCATTGCCGTCGATTTCCATGTCGCCGTCGATCTCCATGTCGCCGTCGTTCTCCACATCGTCCTGAACAGCAGCAGCTTGAGCGCAAGCTTGAGCGCGAGTTAGCACCATCGTCGGGAAGATTGCAATATTCTCCCGCCTCTCCAAGATCTTGATAAATTACTATTTGACTAATAGCCAATCGCAGGAAAAAATCCTTTCTGCCAACCAGACCGGCGAGAAGCGAACGCAGCGCACTGTGCAGTGCACACGCCAGCATATTCCCCCGCAAAAACCGATATTACGGACGAAGCTCTAAAACCTCGAGAACAATATTCTTGAGGTTTTTTACCTCCCCACTTCGTTCCACGAACAGTGTTCTTCCAATGTTCGTCCAAGGCTTGGATATTTGGTAGATCAGATCAAGCCAGTTTTCGAGGGTCGGGTTGAACTTGGAGAGGGAGGCGACGATAAATTTCCTTACCGTTTGTGGTCCTGATTTTTCGAAAAGTAAGCCCTGCACCCGCTCCCTCCAATTGAATGACATTCGCCGATCGGCCCCCTTGGAGAGAGAATCAAGAGTGAAGGTCCCAGCACGCGAATGGCTCGAACAACCGGCACGGTACGCTCGAAAGCACTCCCGCTTGATTAACTGCTTTTACGGACACAAATTTCTACCAGGCGAGCGCGCCGGAGGACCCGACGAATCAAGGAGGCGATGTGACGCGCGCGCAGCGCCACAGCGCGGAGTCGGCTTTGCGAGCATCAGCGAAACCTTCGAGGAGACCCTTGCGCAGCGCTGCGAAATGTGCCCCCGCTTCCAATCCACGATCGCGGTGTGCTGGAGGCACAGCGGGCGGCGAATGTCGCGCGAGAACGCCGCGACGCCCATGAGAGTCGACTTGTAATCGAAAGCTGAAGCATACGCACCCGGAGCGCTACCGCCATGCTTCGAGGTGAAGATGGGGCGAGGCCCAGGTCGCACGCGCGCGACCAGAGAAGCAACGAGCGATGGGAAGCGCGCGCGGTGCGTCAGATGTTCGGCATAGAGAAGGACTCCGGTTCGGACGACAGCGCGCTTGCTGATGTGATATCCGTTTTTGACGAAATTGACGAGGAGCAGTCAAGCACCGGTGACGACCCCGACTACGAAGAGAAGGCGCCTTATCCGCTTGGTACCGCGGGCAGTGCGGACGAAGACGACGTGGGTGAAGACGACGAGGTCGAGGACGACACTGAACGCGACGAGGAGGATGAAGACGACGAAGTCAGTGAAGTTCGGTACGTTCGGTCATCGAACGTACACCGAAGTTCACACCAAACGCATGATCTCCGCGTGAAGCTGATGTCCTCCGTATGGTTTTACGGATTCAAGACCATGTTTGAATGGTGGGAGGAGTTCCACGAATGCTTTGATGAGTTCCAGACTCAGACGTTCCAGCAGTTTTCCAAGCGCACAAGTACGTCGGCCTCGCTGAGGAACAAGCAGATCATTCGGATGGCGACGGCGAGAAAGAAGGCAGGAAAGAGTGCAAGAAAAGCGGTGTCATTGGTTCCGAAAGAATGGGTGACCTACTCCAAGACGATGGTATGTACGCATGGTCAGCCCTACGAACTAAAGGGCAAGGGCAAGCGCATTCACAACAAAGTTCGTGACACCAAGTGCCAGGCAAGGGTGAATATTCGTGTTTCAGCAAAGCTCAGTGGCTCTTGGCATTTGCGTGTGAACGCCACGGGCAATCATAACCACAACCTGAACAAGCACATCTGGGACAATTACGCGGAGAACCGGACAGTAAAGGACCCCCGGTTGACGGACGACGTGGCTGTGCTACACAAGGCTGGCGCAAACACGCAAGGGATACTACAATATCTGCGTGAACGTACAGGTGATGATCCTTTATTTTCAGTGTGAATTTGGTTGGTGCCAACTAAGTTTTGTGTATTTTTGATTACGTGTAATAGGCAAGAAAACGACTCGGCGAGATGTCCACAATATGGTGCAGCGGTACAAGCTCGACGAACAGGCGGGTCTCACAGACGCCCAGCGCGCGTTTGCGGTGATGGAAGAATTTTGTAGGCAGACCGGCGGAAATTCGGCCCAGGTGCTCGTGGATAGTGATACCAACGTTGCCCGCATCGCCACTTTTCAGTCGGCGAGAATGAAACGCTTGTTCAAGGCTTTTCCTGAGGTGATTCTTGTTGACTCGACTCACGACACGAATGAATCGCTACAAGCTGTTCAGCTTTGTAGTGCACGATGTGTTCGGCAAGGTACCAGTGTAGCGTTGAATGAGTGTATTGTGTATGATAAAACAGTAATCTAACGAACTTGCCAAAGGGTCAATATGTTCATCATGCACTTGTAGATAGCGAACACAAGGACAATCTGCGGCGTGTGATGCAGATTTTCAAAGCCAACAATCCGGACTGGGCCAAGATAAAAGTCGTCATGACGGACAAGACCGTCCACGAGAAGGACGTTCTGCGGGAGGAGCTGCCCGACGCACGCCAACTTCTGTGTCAATGGCATGTCATTACCTGATTGAAGAAGCAGGTCGTGCGGCTGGCGCCATCGGTGAAAAAGGAGGTGAAAAGTCTTGTTCGACTGCTGGTATACGCAGCTAACCAGAGCGAATATGCCGACGCAAAAGGACCTATGTTGGAATTACTCGGAGAGGATACTACGCACGGGTTTTACCGCACCTTTATGGCAAATTGGGACAACAACCAGGACGAGTGGGTGTCATAAAGGCGCGACAGCACCCCGCATCTCACGAACAATACAAACAACAGGATCGAGAGCAAGTGGGGAAAATCAAGGATATTATTAACGACACGTTCACGATAGACCAGCTACTGTCGACGTTAATGACACTCCAGGAGTACGCCGAGGACCAGTATCTCGCCGAATATCACCGAATTGGCAGTCGACCTTCGCGTGATTACGAAGATCGAGAGTTGACACTGTTGGCTCTCCAACTGAGCTCGTTCGCGTTCGACTTGGTCTCCAAGCAGCATGAGTTGGCAACAGGACCAGATGCAGACTACGCCGTTGAGCTTGGTGTACGTGGCATGGCAACAATTACAAGTCCTGTAGTGGGTCTAACTTGACTCACTACTTTAGCTTACGCGTTGCGCAACGTGTATGAGGAAGCGTAAGTACTTAGTAATTACTTGAATTAATTATATTTGAATACACAAATATAATTTAACTTAGACAAGACTCCAAGTAGCTAGTTTAAGGTAAAATGAGAACTGTATTGTTTGTAAATTGATCTTCCTCTAAAATCTGCTAAAAACTGTTTATCATCTATGAAAGGGTTGGCAGCGGCTGGCTGTCAGAGCCCCGCTAATATGCATGTCTCTGATTGGTAGAAAGATGCTGCTTTCTACCAATAGGATCTTTGGGTATGTGTGGACCACTCACTGTGGTGGTCCACTTCAATGTATCCATCGGTGTGTCTTACACCAATGTGAGGAAGTATCCAAAACGTTTAACAGATAACCTATCTGTTAAATTCACAAGTGGCTGCAAGCCACTTGTACGTGTAACCCCGTTACATGACGCTTGTGAAGCTGATCTACAATGTGGAAGAATATCAGCCTCCCTGAGCACGAGTGATTCACCCTCGATCTATCACGTACGAAAGGTGCGCACCTTTGAACCTACCGAGACCTGTCGTCGAAGCTGCAAATCTGGGAATGCGGCGCTTAAAGATCGTGCTGGGTTCACATGAACCGTGGTTGTGACTCCGGTTCACCCGAACCGTGAAAAAGACGTTAGGACTGCAAATTTAACGAAGGTGCTGAAGGTGCTGAAGGTGCTGAAGGTGCTCAAACCGAAGGTGCGCGAAGGTGCGCTAACCGAAGGTGCTTTAAGGGGTGTCCGTCTCAGCCCCCCACTCGCTTGAGGGACGCGGTGTTCGCCGCATGGGACACTCTCGGACCTCGAGAGGTTGGGATGCTCCTGGATCAAGTAGGGCATCCCAGTGAAGCAAGTGGTACTGTTTGTGCTTCCAGCTCTATGGGCACGGATAATCAACCGTGCCCTGGAAGCTTTACCAGCGATGATTATGATGGAGCAGCGCACGCAAGTCGGGGTGTAGATGGGGCACGCTCTCTTGGCATCACGACCGCACATTAGAGACCTTTCGGAGCGGATGCTGGTTGCTGGTTGCCGGAACGACGCACGAAAAAAGTGCAAAAATCAATCGGCTTACTAATCACTCCGCTACGTGACCTTTCGTTCCGGCTTCTGTGTCGGAAATGTTGGCTATTTGGCCCTCCTATCCGACAGCGTGTCGGATGTCGGAATCGGTCCAAGCCAAAGGTCGCTTACACTTCATCATGTGCTATCAAATAAGATATTGCAGTGCTCGTCATTTGTGTTTGAAGATCTCAAGTCGCAGCAACAACCATGATGCCCACCTTGAGATCGATCGCGAGGTCCTCTCCTCCCCTGACTCCTACTCCAGTCTCCGGTGTTGAGGACACATCGCTGTCGCCCCTAAGCTCGTCGAGCCGCACCTCTGCTGACAGCTGGGGGGCGTGTGATACTCTCGCTCAGCGAACACAATCTCCGCGCGTTGAGAACGAAGAGGAGGAAGAGCAGCCGTGTGACTTCGGCGGTGAATTTCCTGGGGACTATAACTGCGTTCGAGATGACGAAGATGATGGTGATCACAACAACAACACCGTTAGCAACGCCAGTAACGGCAAGATCACCCCAGACGGAGCAGCAGCTCCACTTCGAAAGCGTTTTGGACCCGATCAAGACTATCTACTCGCAGTTCAGGCCAACGCAGACATGCCTTTCAAAGCAAATTTTGGTGAGGTTAGAAAGAAATGGCAAGCCTTAGCTTCAAAGCTCAATGGCATTCCAACGTTTCGCATGGAGCCGATATCGGGAAAAACTGCGCAGGCACGATTTGAGACTCTCATATGCAAACACAAGGCGTTTGAAGCCGGGTCTAGTGGCAAGACAGGCACTGATGAAAAACACACACAATTTATTCAGGTTATGACAGACGTCATGAAGAAATGGAATGACCACAAAGAAAACAAGGCTAAAGCCGCTGCTAAGGCGGCAGGCGCCGAGCGCTCCAAGGTCCTCGCGGGTGACGTGGTTCGTGCTGCGGCGGTGTCGCGACTCCAGTACGGCAAACGTGCTGGTGCTAGTGACGACGGAGAAAGCGATCAATCCAGTCGTCCAAAAAACAACAGGCTCGTGCTACTAGTGAGTGGGTCACTGCCATGCAGGAAATGAAGTCCGATCGGACCAAGGCTCTTGACGAATTTATCCGGATTCAGAAAGTCGAAGTGGCGCAACGCCAGAAAGAACTTGAATTTGAGCGCGTCGAGCGAGATAAGAGAGAGAGGAACGACGTGCTGAGCGAGCGGAACGTCAACAAGAGCGTGAAGAGCAGCAAAAATTGATTACCAGTTTACTGCAACTGATTCAATCCAAGAAACACTAGGTTTCATCAAGAATGTTCCGGTGCTGCGGCTTGCGTAAATAGTCGCTCACCGAGGGGGGGCTGCATTGAAAGTAGCGACTAATCTGGTTGCCACCATTCAAGCAAGTTGCAGCATTTGTCAACAGCACAGCCACGCGCACCATTCGCCCAACAGGAGTCAGAACTATTTTGTGCTTTTTATTCCAGTCAGAAAAGCCCATTTGCGTTTGATAATTCCAAACATCCATTCAATTGACACACGATTCTTGCTCATGATCTCATTGAATCGTTTTTCATTGCTGCGCACATACGCATCTTGAAAAGGACTGCACAATAGCTCATCAACTCCATAAGCCGGGTCGCCATAGATCATAACTCCTAATGGCTGAATGACAGGATGACTCGCTAAATAGGTAAGCAGCTTGCTTTCACGGTGCATAGGTGAGTCGTGCAGGCGGCCCTCAATCGGCCCATAGAATGATATGCATAAGCCTGCAGCATAGGAGATATTGTTAGTCCTGTTCAGGAAATAAAGTCCTTATCATGTTTGCATTCGACACTTACCATCTGGAGTACAGACGCCCTGGTAGTTTAGGCAATGACGACGCTGGTGCCCGTTATAACACACCTTCTGAAGGTTTTCCCGATGTCCAACGGGAATCCTATCGAGTGCACTTTGCATCGCAATAATCCTTCTCCTTCGCTTGCCTGGACGGCAGATAAACGCCTTCGTTCCATCGACGAACATGGATACTCGGTCAACAATGCCATTAACCTTTTCTTTGACTGCGTTTACATACGATGTATGGTTGTCAGCGTACACACGATCGTTGAAAAAGAGTGTATCTTTCCACTCCTCGTCTAAGAAGCAATCTAGTCATAAGTCGCTTGTTAGCCGCAACGTCGCAATGACGAACTACTGAGATGATAGCACGTACACAGATCAGTGATTATTCTGCAGCATGAAGAGTCTGAGCGCCCGAATTGCTTGCGCACGTGAGATAGCTTCCCTGGGTATGATAGACGATAGCACAGCATCGCTAATGCCTCCACACCCAAGACACGATCTCCTGCACCGGTAATGAACACGTCTGGAATCAGCATCAGCTGAACGAGCTCCTTCAGTTCAGAGCACGTGAATCGGTAGTCCTCCAGAGCGTTGGCGTCCGGGCACTTGTCAGGATTAAAGCGCATGTCAGGGATCAGGGGTCGTTCAACGGCGTTTGTGGAGGCCATCAATGCATGGATGGCCTCAGCATCCCACGACTCGTAACAGTACTGGGCTAGCATAAGGATCGCTGCCCCCTGCGCATGACGCCGCACCGCCGCTCGTGGCATGAATGTCGTCTTCCCAAGGCTTCTTTCTAGAACTGAGCTTCGTTTGGCTATCGTGATACGTGACCTTGAAGAGGCGTCCCGGCATTTGCACGTCCCCGAAAGATAAAAGCACCTCGTCGGTTGTCGATTGCCGGATAGTGACAGTGGGCCTAGTCGTTCCGGCAACCAGCAACCAGCATCCGCTCCGAAAGGTCTCTATTCTCCAATTGGACGCGGAACTGCTGCGACCAATGGAAGCGACCCTCCCTCCTCGCCTTCATCCTCGGATGCGTCAGCCGCCTGCGGACCTGCACGCAACATCGGAGTGTCTGCCGACGCGGTGCCTGAAGCTACAGCCTCCGGTCTGCATGAATTCGCACTCTAAAGGAGGCGAAGAATCGCGCGATGCTGAGCTGAGAGATCAACGTCATTGTGCTGGACGGACACAAGAAGTACGACGCGTGGAAGCAAGATTTGCAGCTAAAGTGAAACGAGTGGGGACTGATGGAGTTTCTCGAAGGAACAGCTACGCTGGACGCGGAGCGAGCCGCCATCGACCCCGACTACGCGTTTCTCTTCGGCGAGAGAAAGACGAAGAGCTTCTCCAACCTGGCGCTCTCTCTGAGCATCAAGCTGCGCGAAGAATTCAAGGGGCCAATCGAGACGCAGGACCCAGCTGCACTGTATACAGCGCTCAAGGCGCACTTTGAGAGGGGTAAGGAGAACCCGATCTACTTGAAGAGGGAGTTCTACTCGCGTATGCTTGGGAAGCATGTGCCTGTGCAGCAGTACATCGATGGGCTCCGAGCTAGCCACCGCCGTATCGCCGAGTCCGGATACGCTATCACTGAGAACAAACTGGGGCGAACGATTTTGTCTAACTGCGTTGACGTGTACCCAACCGTAGCCATCAAACACACGGAGTGGGTCAAAAGCAACACTGCCGTGGATTTGGACGTGCAGGACGCCGTAATTCAGTTGGAAACGGCTGAGCAAGCTCAGCGAGAAGTCAGGCGTAAGTGGCGCCGGCAAAGCTAATGGTCAAGGCCTTCAAGAGCAGCGGATCGTTGCATCGGTGACTGGACAGGGGGTGGTCGCAGGCAAGAAGCGCGGGGCCCGTGGCAAGCAGTGGAAACAGCATAAGAAACCACGTTTGCTGCCTGGGCCCGAGAACCGGTGTTCAAATTGCGACAGTACCGAACACTGGTACTGCAACTGTCCGAAGGAGCTAACACCAGAACTGAAAGCGAAGAACGAATCGTGGCTGACACGCAAGAACAAGCAGACAACGAAGGTACCATCATCGATGCCGCCGTCTATCGTGAATATGATATTGCGAAGTTTTAATATCGCGGAGTCTCGTAGCAGGGAGCCGGGACTCGAGTCGGTACACCGGGTTCAGGATCGAGGGGGAGTTGGTGCTTTGAACCGACGCATCTGAAGCCAGCCACCCGCGTGGCCGTTAATGGTGATGGCGCACATGAGCGACCCTGGGCACGACCCACTTCCTCCCGACGAGGTTGAGTGAATGCTGGATGGCGGCTCGCAACGAAACGTGACAGGTGATCTCTCGCTCTTCGCTCGACTCAGGGAGTGTTCGGTAGGACCGCCGCTACTCTTTGGAAATGGGAGTTCGGAGACTACACACACGTCCTGCTGCAAGTGATCAACCAACAAAACAATCAGGTCGAAGACCGCTTCCTGGATGAGGTCGCCTACTCGCCCAATGCCCCTGCTAATATCATCTCTCAAGGTTATATGCAGCTTCAAGGCAGATTTCATCCCTTTACATCGCTGGACAATCGTACTACGTGGCTCACTAAGCCGACACTCAAGCTAGAATTAAAGATGCGCGACGGCATCTACGACATGAGGGTACCGCGGAAGATGAAGCGCGTGATGGATCTGATGATGAGTCCTGCGGCATCGAAGAGCAAGCCGATGACCAGACTGCACAGTCGCATGGGGCGCATTGGACTGGAGACAATACATAAGATGCTGGAGCAGAAGGTACATTTTGGTGTCAACCTATCCAAAAATGACCTGCTCTCCTTTGAGTGTGTGCCGTGCTCAGAGGCGACGATGCGGCGGATGACGTACAAGCGCGACCCCCTCCGCCGTACTCAACCGCTTGAGAAAATCTCAATGGATGTCTGCACACTCGGCGAACATACAGCAAGTGGAGATACCATGTACCTCCTTGCTGTCGACGAAGCAACACGTTTCAAGTGGGCATATCTACTGTCGAAAAAGAGCGAAGCCACTGGGTACTTGAAAACGCTAGTGCGGCGCCTGAAGACAAAGTTCAAGAAGTGGCCAATCGGATTGCTTCATGCTGACCAAGGAGGAGCGATCTTAGCCCATGAGCTCGAGAGCTTCTGCCATGATGAAGGGATTCGGCAGCAGTACACCAATGGGTACTCTCCGCAAGAAAACGCTGTCGTTGAACGCAACAATGGCACCGTCATAACGAGACTGCGTTCGCTGCTGAGAGCAACAATGGTGCCCAATCTTCTCTGGTGAGAAGCACCGCTCTATTCGATTTACACGCTGAACAGAACACCCACCAAAGTTCTAGGGTTAAACTCCCCGTATGAGCTACTGGAAGGCTCGATTCAGGATGTCGCATCTCTGCGAACGTGGGGCTGCATCGTGCAAATGCGTATTCTGCCTGAGACGCGACCAGCGAAAGCTAAGCTTGCATCCCGAACTGCAATGTGTCTTCTTCTTGGGTACAGTGTTGACACTAAGGGCTACAAGTTGATGAATCTTCAATCAGGTGCTATTCGAACGTGCAGACTGGAGAACGCCCTTTTTCATGAAGATTTTACGTGTGAATCCGAGTATGTGCTGCACTTGGTGCAAAATACTTTTCAGGGCATGATCCATCCTCTTGCAGCTGACTTGCCCATTGTACACATCGAGACAGACATAGAATCGTATGCAGTGGACGTGGACCGAGAACCGCCACCCCTTGGCGTCTCGGCTGAACCAGCAAGATAACACCGAAGCCCACTGATGACCATTTGCCTTCGGTGAGTGGGAGAATTGAGCAGGATAATGTGACTGGCGAAGTTCGCGGTGAGGCAATGACTATCACAGGTTCTCGGCCGAACGCGAGAAAGAGAAAGCCAATCACGGTTGCTTCACGTAGAGGCACAGCTGTACCTGTTGCAGGGTCTATTGTGAATACTGCCGGTCAGCATTCGCCTCCATCGTCTCCAACAGCAGCCCCGGCACGTCGCCGACGCAGGTCGAACGTGCGGCTTCACGATTACGCGGCCAACCACGTGACGACCCAGGCCCTAGAGATCACTATTCCTGCGAGCTACAAGGAGGCACGCGTTTCACCACAGTGGACCCGGTGGCGCGCTGCCATGGAAGACAAGCTGCGGTCACTGTGGAGCCGTCAAACCTGGCGTCTTGTGCGGCGTACGGAAACAAATGGAACCAAAGTGATCACGTTCCGCTGGGTGTATGCTCTAAAACGAGATGAGCATGGTTGTATCAAGAGTTACAAGGCGCGGTTCGTAATACACGGGTTTAAGCAGGAATTCGGGGTCAACTTTAACGAAACGTATGCGCCGGTCGTGAGATTTGAGTCAATTCGGGCTGCCATCTACTACGCCATACAGCATGGCTGGGATATTCTTCAGTACGACGTGAAGACGGCGTTTCTATATGGTGACCTTGATGATATTATTTACATGGAGCAGCCTGCGGGAATTGAGGGCGCGGACGGGGCAATGGTGTGTCGCCTGCTGAAGGGTTTGTATGAACTGCGCCAGGCACCCCGCATTTGGAACGACACTCTCAATGCTATCCTCGATCGTATAGGATTTGAACGGCTCGACTCGGACTACGGGATGTACGTGCTGAAGTCGGACACTTCTCAACTCCTGATGATCCTGACCGTGTACGTGGATGATTTACTACTGCTGGGACCTACGACTCAATGTAAGCGCGTGGCAGCGCATTTGCAACAGCAATTTGAATTGAGTGAGCTCGGACCTGTTCATTACCTGCTTGGGGTTGAGATTTTGGTTGATCGCCCCCGTGTGCAAGTGATTTTCATCCAGAAGCAGTACGTGATCGATGTTCTGCGGCGCATCAACATGGAGAGCGCTGTAGATTCGCCGACACCACAAGCGACTTCACCGTCAACATCGGAACCACATCAGCTGAATGGTATCCGTACAGAGAGGTCGTTGGGGCTTTGCAGTATTTAGTCGCAGCTTCACGCCCCGACATCGCACACGCAACACGGCACTTGGGGAAATACTTGACGTGCTACACCAGTGCAAACTACTCGGAAGCTATGCGGGTGCTACGCTACTTGCATGGAACGGCGGACTACGGACTGGTTATGGACGTCCAGCCATCATCGACTGTCTCCCTCGTTGGCTATTCGGACGCCGACTACGCGAACGGTCCGGACGACTACAAGAGTGTGAGTGGGTATGTGTCCCTGTTGGACGGTAATGTCGTCTCGTATGCGTCGAGAAAACAGCCGATCAACGCTCAGGGCCGTTCTTAACGGAACGGTAGGCTGGGTCCCAGCCTGGGAGGGCGGTGGGGCTTAGAGAGTACCACTCTGCGCGTCGTCGTTAAGAATGACGGATTGTAGGGCGGTAGGCCGCTGTACCAGACTGTACATGTGTCCGAGAAATTGTCTCATTCACAAAACGCCCCGAACCCCTTGTGGCAGATACTACGTATGTTCCCTCAGCTAGTCGATTTGGACGACGAGGAATGGAGCAGTTCGTCCAGTGATGAAGAGATGAATGACATTGTCGTGTGTGTCGCTGCAGCGACGCAGGCGCTTGCCATTAGAGAAGATTATTTCTGTCAGCAGCGGATCATTTGGAGCGACCACGTAGCAGACCTACGGCGGCGAAGCTCGTTTGAGAGGAATTATCGGATGGATGAAGGTTCTTTTGATCATCTGTTGGAGTTGCTGCGCCCAGATCTGCAGGTAGATGCGCTCATGTCGATGGTTCGCACGGGCGAAGCCCCGATTTCTGCATTGCACTGTACACTGCGATGGCTAGCTGGCGGATCTTACCTCAACATTTTCACTATTGGCCACACTAGCCACGCTTCATTTTATCGCTGCCTCTACAAGGGGTTTAACGCAATAACCACATGCCCTGCTGTGGTCATCAAGCTTCCGAGAACACACGAAGAAATCGAGAGGACAGCAGCCGAGTTTGCAAAGTGCAGTCACGAAGCTGTATTTGATGGATGTGTGGTACGCATTGATGGAATTATGGTACGAATTAAGTCGCCAAGTTCCTCTAGTACAGCGAACGTGCGCTCATATTTCTCGGGACACTACTACGCCATGGGCCTGAATATTCAAGCTATCTGTGACGCCAAGTGCAGATTCACGTACTTCGCGGTAGCTGCACCTGGAGGATCGTCGGACATCCACGCATTGCGCCAGATATCACTATCACAATACATTAATTCGCTTCCGTATGGACGCTTTGTAATTGGTGATTGCGCGTATGTTCTGTCGGAGCACCTACTTACACCTTTAAGTGGAACCCAAAAACACATGCCGAAAAACGACAGGTCCAATTTCTATCTAAGCCAGTTACGGATCAAAATTGAACAAGCATTTGGATTAATGACAACAAAATGGTGGCGACTGCGATCTCCTCTTCAAGTGGATCTGAAGCACGCTTCAAAGGTACTTGTAGCTATGTCACGGCTTCATAACTACTGTATCGACTATCGTGAATATCCGAGCCCAACACGCATCGTGAGGGTGGCTTCTACATACCGTCTCAGCCTCCAACGATAAGTGTACAAGGTATCTCTGTCCTTCGAGAGAGGATGGTGGAATTCATCGCAGACTCCGGGCTTGCCAGACCTCGGCACAATATTGCTCGTAGGCGTAGACAATCTACAGAAGTAGATGACGTTAGAGACGTAGAACGAGTTCGTCCCGCTTCGTTTTGAGAGTTTTTTATCTCCATGTCGATGTCCTCCAACACATCAGCATCCGACTCCACGTTTTTCTGGCGGAGTAGAGCACGCAAACGGTCGCAAATTAAAATCCATTGACGCACCGCGCCGTATATTTCCTTGGCAGCAGATACCTGCGAGCGGGCCTGCACTAGACACGGTAACAGCTTCAGTAAGTTCTGCGCATTCGCGCTTTGCCGCGGTGCGCTGGGACGCTGCAGGCGTCGATCGAGATGTGTTTCCTTGCGATGCGCCCGCGTTTTCTTCCCTCTCGTTCATTACATCAGCTGGCAAGCTCCGCTCCACAGTAGCAACTAGGAACTTTCGCTCGCTCAAGTACAGATGCAAATACGGCAGCTCAATATGACCATGACAATACGCGAAAAAATCCGGGTTGTGATGCCCCGAAGCTCGGAAGTTTATGCATGGCTGTCTGTAGTCCTTTAGCAGATTCTTCCATGTCTGCTACAGCTTCACCGCACAATGGCACACGATAATAGCAGGATTCTGTGGCGAGGTGCGGGCAAATTCCCGGCTTTCCAGATCGAACCTTGAATAAACGTAGACCGCCGAACGTCGGACTAGAGCTCAGAAGGCTCAGAGCCTTGGGGTCTCAGCTGAAATACCTCAGCTGAGCCCAACAACGGTTCGGATGAAGCTCCCCAGCTCCGGTCCTTGGTCAGGCGCGGCGTGTGCACCGCCCTTGCGATCCCCTTGACGGTTCTTCCTAGGGCTACGCTTTGGGCCCAGACGTCAGCCAGCCACAGCAACCTTGTTCCCACTTCAGATGTCTCCAGCGCTCTCCAAACGAAACCTGCTCCCCACTCAACAGGTCTCAGCTCGCACGTGTCTAACCCAATCTGCCCCGGGTTTTCTTCAATGCAAAACACGACACTCCACACGTAACTTGCCCACCTCTTCCGAGACCTTGGACCTGGTCTCCGTAGCTTCTTCACTTCCTCCGGCGGCTCCAGCTGAGAGCCGCTTCCGCAGGTCTTCACTCACCCCTCAGACCTAGAGTGGCCCCGAGAAAATTGGCTCGGTTTGAGCCTGTCCGTAGTCTGGGCTCTCGCTCTGCACCCAGGGACGCCTGCGCACCACGCTCCAAAATGAGCGAAATCCAGCAACCGCACTGAAGACTTGAGCCAATCTCAGCCCCCGCGTAGTCGCTCCGCCGAAACCTCAGGAGAGTCACTTACTCCCCGAAAATACGAAATACGTGTCGGTAATGTCGTCCAGATAACGTAATAATATAAAATAGCTAATTAAGCTCCTCCTCACACCGAGGCACACTCAAAAAGACTACATGGGGTTGAGTTTTGATGGAACCGGTCGTCCTCGGCACCATTTTACACAAGGAAACACTCCCACTTGCGTCCTTCGGGGCAAATTCGATTCTGATTCAATTAGTACGCATGCAAACGAAGACCTATCAAGTGGAGGCGCACAGCGCCGTTCGGAGAGCACCCACAAAGGGTGCTCAGGCCATCTTGAGAGCTGCCAGTGTGCCTAAGGCATTCGGCGCTTCAACCTGAGGTTTAGCCAATAATGGGCCGAGCTCAGCAAAATCCAGCGTGGTGAGGCATGGGTTCAGCAGATTTTCAACGAAGCTTCAGTGATGAGTAGCTGATCCCCGGTGACTCATTGGCCGAAAGTGTGTCGTAACCTGGGTACAGCTGGTCCCATCCCGGCTGATATATGAGTCCGTCATCATTGATGACGCGACCCTCCAGCAGCGCGCATTCACCGTGTACCCATCGGCCACTCTGAGCCCCCATAGTCTCAGGCGAGGTTCCAGCTGAGACACCCAGCATTAATGTCCACCAGTGTCCGCATCATCTGAGACCTGGGTCGCCAAACTGAGACTCCGGAGCGTCCACTGAGCCCAAGCACATCCCGCTGAAACATCTGAGCCGAGACATACAGATTCCAGCTGTTCCGGCTGAGACCACCCAAGCTCAGAGTTGTGAGATCTGAAACCAACTGGCTTCAGCTGAGACCAACTAGTCTCAGTGATCCAAGCTGAAACACGAGGACTTTAGTTCTTCCAGCTGAGACTTGGAGACTTCAGCGCCTTCACCACCAAAGCCGACCGACTCTCAGCCGAGCCGCAGCGAGTTCAGCCGAGACCAGGTCGACTCTGTTTGCTGCGCATCCAGCCATCAACAGGTGTCTATCCGGGACGTCTGAGCTCAGCGTAGCTCAGCGGGGTGACCGCAATCCAAACTTCACAGGAGTCAAGCCAATCCATAGTTAACTTCAGTCATCGTGGCTTCAGAGTCGCAATAGTCTCAGCGAAATAGCTGGGGCTTCGGCCGAGAGTGTGTCCATGGTCTCCGAGCCAGTTCTTGATGAAGCGGCGGTTCCTTGAAGCCAGCTTCCCTCTCCCATCCACTAAGGGTCGTGCGTGGGACATAGAGTGCGTTGGCGGCAGGCTATTGACGGGTTCGCCGGAAAGATCTGAGCGAGCCTCGTCACAATTCACGTCCAGTTCCTCCAACTCTAGGTGCATATCTTGAAATGCTAGTCTCCCGTAGGCTGCGTTATCACTGTCCTTAAATGCAACTTCGACGTCACGCCAAAACACAACTTCTGGAGGCATGCTCGCATCCAGATCCGCTCGCGAGCGCGTATCACCAAGGCTGGCTCAACGTCCAGCAAATTCGTCAGAAAACAAAACGTTCAAAAATCTAAAAGGGCATTGCTTCTGCTTCAGGGGTGGATCACTTCGAGTTTATCCGTTGCGCGGAGGACTTTGGGGGAGGGCGGCTGAAAGAGAAGTGCCGTCCCCCGCAGTTCATGCAGATGGAGGCCACGTGGCCTCCACCGTCTGCCTTTATATTAGATTAACTATTTGCATACAATATCCTAGTCTAATACTATACCTTCTCGTATCCGGTCATCCGGATACACTCACCCCCCTTCTAAGAAGACATTCGCGAATCTTCATCGAGGGTCGTCGTCGCTGGCTGTCCCCGCCGTTGCTGCCGCCTGGACCTCCACTGCTGGTCCTCGCTGCCTGGCTGTCAACCCGTTGCTGCTGTGACCTGGAGTTCGATGCTGCTGTGCTGGAGTTCGTCGCTGCCGTGGCTTGGAATTCGTTGGGTGTTGGGTCGTCCTCTGGTGCTGAGAGTGCTGTGCCCGGCCCCGCGTCTGATAAAGACCTCCGCTACTGCTGCTCGGTCCACGCCTTCGGCCTCGGGCTCCTCGTCGTGCGCTTCTCCGCCCGCTGCGTCGCCTGCAGTGGCGTTCGCTGAGTCGACCGCCGCGCTGGCGTCGTCCGTCGAATCGCTGCCCCTGTCGCGCCTTCTGTGGCCGCGCTGCCATCTCTGCCGGCTATCGTGCCGCTTGCCACGTCTCCTACTGAAGATGCCGAGCGTGGTGATCGAGATGAAACCGTCGCTGTCGCTTACAGTGTTGCTGTGTAATGGGTCTAACTTGACTCACTACTTTTGCTTACACGTTGCGCTACGTGTATGAGGAAGCGTAAGTACTTAGTAATTACTTGAATTAATTATATTTGAATACACAAATATAAGTTAACTTAGACAAGACTCCAAGTAGCTAGTTTAAGGTAAAACGAGAACTGTATTGTTTGTAAATTGATCTTCCTCCTAAATCTGCTAAAAACTGTTTATCACAATGAATGGGGTTGACAGCGGCTGGCTGTCAGAGCCCCGCTAATATGCATGTCTCTGATTGGTAGAAAGATGCTGCTTTCTACCAATAGGATCTTTGGGTAGGTGTGGACCACTCATTGTGGTGGCCCACTTCAATGTATCCATTGGTGTGTCTTATACCAAGATGAGGAAGTATCTAAAACTTTTAACTGATATCCTATCTGTTAAATTCACAAGTGGCTTATAGCCGCTTATAGCCACTTGTACGTGTAACCCCGTTACACCATCCCCCCCTTAAGGTTAGACGCGCGGGGTCTCCGCACGTCAATCTTCGGAGTTGCCATTCGGCAATTCTCCGCGTTTGGAGAAGACATCCGCGCTCATTCAACGATGAGCGCGCCTCAAGAGAAGAAGACTTCGAAGTCGGTGGAGACTCATCTCTCCATCGACGACTACTTCGAACGCCAGAAGGCGAAGTATGGCGACGTCGTCGACTTCGACGACGACGATGAAGACATGGAGGGCGAGGAGGACTCGCCCTCAAAGCGTAAAGACTCAGTGTCGAGCGAATCGCTCGACCCTCACGCCAAGAACGTTCGCCCGCGTGAAGGGGACGAATCGGACGCTTCGAGTTCGAAGCGTTCGCGTACTGAGAGCGATACCCCACTCGCTTCCGCTGGGGCTCTCAGTACTCCGCGCGCTGCTGCTGCAGCGCGTGATTTCAAAGCTCAAGGCTCTCCGCGCGCTGCACGCGCAGCGCGCGATCCGTGGATGCCGTCCGCGTCCGAGATCTCGGGCCGGTATGGGAACTCGGTACCTCCGAATGAGGTGCCGCTGTACGTATGCAGCGCCATCAAAGATGACGCTGTGGCTGCCGAGCTGCACTTTGATGCGGAAACGCATCAAAGGCGCGATTGCTACATCGGACTCTTTCATGAATTCCGGTGGTTTCAAAGCAAGAAGACATCTTCTCGCAGCAAAGTGCCCGAATGGCAGGCACTTTGTCAAAGTTGGAACGCCTTTGTTGAAAACTTCAACAAGAGGAAGAGTGCTTACCGTGATCGGATTAAGCAAGCGCGTGATCGCTTCGAGACGTACTCGAAGCGTGGAAAGCTGGAGCAACTCCACGTTGCTGCGGAGGAGGCTAATGTGCCGTGCGCTGTGCCCGAGGGCTTTCAGTGCACGAAGTGCTTCCCAGGCGCGGTACGCTTGAGCGACCGCGACCTGAACGGGTACACGTCGTTCCGTGTGCCCGAGAGTCTCAAAGAGCTCCGTGCTAAGTTCTTAGCACGTGAGGATTCGGGCGCTAGCGATGATCGCAGCGCTCGTGTTACTTCCGCTGCGCCAGCGCGTACTGTTCCTCGTACGCCCTCACCATTTCCGGAACGTCCTCCAGCAAGACGTTCCGCGGCTCCCATGTATCTTGATGGGGAGGAAATCCTCTCCAACGAATACGAAAACGAGTCCCTTGAGGGTTTGTTTTCGGAATACTATGGTCAACAATCCGCTCAACAATCCAGCGGATTGAGCCGCGGGCGTCACGGATCGGCGGTGGCGGGAGTGGGAACACGCCCCGGGTATGATCAGCCCCGGGCTGATCAGTACGCGCCTCTCCACGACCGGGTGGCCGCCGTGAAGCGTCTGCAGGACGCTGAGTTCACCGCCCTGAAGCAGGAGCTGGCGAACCAGAAGGCCCAAGTCGCGGCGGTCTCACAGACCGCCTCGAATATCCAGGTCGAGCTGGGGACCCAGATGAAGGGATTGCCCCAGCGCGTCCGCGCGCTGGAGGAGAGGCTGCTCGTCCCCGAAGTCAAGGCTTCCGCTTCTGCCTCGGCTCCTGCCGAGGCTTCGGGTCAGCCGAGCTAGATGGCTCGTGCTGCAGGTATGGCTTCAGCCGTCCGACGTAAAAGGTCGGATGGAGGCGCATGCTAGACGGTATGTCTAGCGTGTATGCGTTGCCGTGCTGTGTCAACACAGTGAACGGCCAGATGAAGCGCGGAGCAA
Source organism: Phytophthora cinnamomi (assembly GCF_018691715.1). Lineage (NCBI taxonomy): Eukaryota > Oomycota > Peronosporomycetes > Peronosporales > Peronosporaceae > Phytophthora > Phytophthora cinnamomi. Next base: position 1,494,624 of record NW_027150937.1, read on the forward strand.
GCTTGCTTGCTCCGAAATCCGAAACGGCATGTCTAGACAGGTTTTGTGTAGCTAACAAAACTAATGAACCAACTTTAAATTCATTTGTGTTGCCTCTGCCCGCATTGTCTGCGTTCAGCTTCTGTTGATCAACAGAAGCTGCTATAGTGTCTTGGACAAACCGAATCACGGCTTGTCTTTTGGTGATGAAACTGATTGCATCCGAGCTGAAGTCATTCAGCTCGCTCTCCGCTAGAGGCCCGGCCTCTGCGTGGTTCTTCGCGGTGTCTGCGCCCTGCGCAGACCCGTGGTCGTTGGCCTTGTTGTTGGGGGAGTCTGCGCCCTGCGCAGACTCATGTGGTTTGTCCATTGTTGCAGCTGACACTGTGCAAGTGCCAGCGGTTTTCTGCGGCTGCTGTATTGCAGTCGTAGATCCTCCCCCACTTAAAGTGGGAGTCACCACTCCGAGTAAACTCGGTAGACGTGGATGCCGCATGGCATTCACGTAGAACGGTGTATGCCCGGTCGAGGCATGCACTGAGTTATTGATGGCAAACTCTGCCATCGATAAGCACTCGCTCCAGTATTGGAACGAGTGAGCGTAGCTCTTCAACATATCGACGAGCACGCGATTCACTCGCTCGGTTTGACCGTCCGTCTGCGGATGATCCGCAGTCGACATTGAAAGCTGGCTCCCAAGAAGTGTAAACACTTCTTGCCACAGGTGCGCTGTGAAGCGCGGGTCTCTGTCCGACACGATGTCGGACGGCATACCATGGTGTTTGAACACCATGTCGACGAACAGACGGGCCGTCTGCTTCGCGGTCACCTCTGCCGGCACCGCAGCAAGATGGTACATCTTGCTGAAGCGGTCTACAAAGACCACAACACCGGTGTTCCCTCCGCTATCCGGGGGAAGACCAAAGATGTAGTCCAATGACATGGACTTCCAACACTCCGACGGAGTCGGTAGTGATTGTAACGGAGCCTGCGCCATTCGCGCAGGCTTTACGCGTTGGCATACCTCGCAAGCACGGACGTACTTGCGCACCCACTTGTACTGGTGGTGCCAGTAGAAGTCACGCGTGAGAAGGACGTATGTCTTCTCACGTCCGAGATGTCCCGCAGACGGGGCATCATGATACTCGTACATGATCCTGAGTCGCAGGTCATGGTCATTTGGCACGACAACGCGGTCCGCGTTGTCGTCGACTGCATTATAAAGAAGCAGTCCGTCGTGCACCCGATATCGGTGTGCACGCGCTCGAAGGTGCTTAGGCAGCTTCTGACGGGACTTGTCAGAAGGCGCTGTGCCATAGGCCAGCAAGAGCTTCGCGTCCGCGTCGTGCGCGTACGCGGCCTTCACATCATCCAACAGGGACGATGTGGGTTTGCTCGATCGCATGACGTCAATGGCATTGACGTCAGCAGCTTCTGCGTAGTCCGGCCGACGTGATAACGCGTCGGCCACCACATTCAATCTTCCGGGTTTGTATTCGACCCGGAAATTACACTTCGCAAAAAATGAGAGCCATCTCGCCATTCTTTGTGATATGTGTGGCGACTTCACTGCGGTGCGCAGTGAAGCATGGTCGGTGTAGACCACAAATGGTCTACTTCCAAGCAGATACACTCGGAACTTTGCGAGTGCGTATTTCATGGCAAGGAGTTCCTTGTCATGCACCGGATAGTTGCGCTCAGCTGGCTTCAGCTGACGCGATTGGTAGTAGACGACACGACCACGCCCCTCGTGATCGTGTTGCATCAACACGCATCCGATCGCGAAATCAGATGCGTCACACACTACGTGAAATGGGCGATCTCGGTCAGCCACTGCCAAGATCGGCGCCTCAGTCAAGCCCCGCTTGACTGCATCGAATGCCTTCTGGCAATCGGGTGTCCAATTCCACACAGCTTCTTTCTTGAGAAGTTGTGACAACGGGCGGATCTTGCCCGCGTAATCCTCCACGCACTTGCGCAAGTACGTGGCCAAGCCAAGGAACTGCCTCAGTTCCTTGACACTTGAAGGCGTTGGCCATTCATTAATCACTCTGACCTTTTCCGGGTCAGGGGGAACACCATTCTTCCCTACGAGACACCAGAGGACGGGTATCTCGCTCGCCCCGAAGATACACTTCTTCAGGATCGCGTAGAGCTTATGTTTTCGCATAAGCCCAAGTAGCTTCCGGAGATGCACCCTGTGCATCTCTACATCGGTCTTCCCGTCCACAGCCCGGCTGTGGATGAACACATCGTCGAAGTAGCTCGGTGCGAAGTCGCGCACCGAGCGCAACAAGTGTGTCACGCACCTGTTGAAAGTCGCAGGGGCGTTCTTAAGCCCCTGTGGTATCACTAGCCATTCCCAGAGCATGCCGCTTGGCGTGCTCACTGCCATGAGAGGGATATCGCTCTCACGCATTAGGATTTGATAAAATCCGTCTCGTAAGTCGAGAGCACTGTAAACGGTGCTCCCGGTCATCGAATCGATGATAACATCTTTTCACGGTATCGGTGTCTGCGCCGGTACCGTCGCATCGTTCAGCTTGTTGTAGGCATGAACGATGCGCCATCCGCCCTGTGGCTTCTTGACACAGAACGTCGGAGCACTGTGCGGGGACTTTGATTCCCGCACTTGTCCTGCTTTGCGACGACTTTCAAAGAAGTCGTCGATTGCTTTTACTTGCTCTCGCAGCAGTGGCCACTGCCGCGTGACACAGTACTTCGTGCCCGGCACGAGATCAATCTCGTGCTGAATGCCCTTATCCTGCGGAAGCTCCGCGGGAATCTCTTCAGGGAGTACGTCTTTGTACTCCCTCAACAATTCGTAATAGGGACTCGACTTCAGCGAGTCCCAGCCTTGTTCCTCGAAGCGCTCTCGCTTCGTCTTCGCACTGAGAGTGTCTTCGCTCTCAGTGGTACTTCCCATGAAGAGCTGCCTCAGCTCTTCGCTCTCGCTCGCCGTTCTTTCGCTGTTCGAAAGAACGCAGACCTGCTCGATGCGTCCATCGTGCAAGTCGCGTGTGAAGTGTTTCCAGCTCATGGCTGGAAGCGAAGTCAGCTCCGACGCCTTCGTCGGAGGATTAGCGAGTTCCATGGCACGATACTGGAATCCAGTATCGGGGCGCGTCAAGACGCTTAGCGTCTCGACATCCGGCGTCACCGCCTCAGTCTGCCCAGCAGACTGTTCTCGATGCGTCTCGGTCCCGGACCGAGACTTGCGCAGCGTTCTTCGCATGCGCCGTCTTCTTGTTGTGCGGAGCCCGGCTCCGCACAGTTGTTCTTCTGGTCCAGGCACGGCCGTGGACAGTTGTTCGCCGGCGGACCCTGTCCGCGGGCGCGCGGTATCAAGCCCAGCTTGACCGCATATTCCATCGTGCAGCCCGGTTGCACGGAAATGTGTTCTTTCACCGGCGGACCCTGTCTGCGGGCGCGCGATATCAAGCCCGGCTTGATCGCATGGGGCTTCGTCGTGCAGCCCGGCTGCACGACAGCATGCAAATTGCGTCAGTGCCGTACGTTTGCAACCGTCCGCACTGTTTGCAGCGTCAACTCCCGGAGTTGACACGCCTTCGTCACCTCGACGCCATTCATTGGCGGTGCCCCTCATGACCGAGGGTTCGTCGGCTCCCGGAGCCGACGCATCGTTGTCGACCTGACCTTTTCGGGTCAGGGACTGTCCCTTGCACGCTTGAACGTGGGTGTTGGTTCCCGGAACCAGTACATCTTTTTCTTCTGACGTCGGCAGCATTGCCGACGTTGTTCTCACTTGTGCGCGCCCTCGCGCACTTCTTGGGCACTCCGGGACAGCAGCATTAAGCGCTGTCTCGACTGGTGAGCCGCGCGCACCTGCTGGTGCGTGCGCTGCGGTAACAGGGCCATCGCTCTCTGTTCCGCTGTCGCGGCCGAAGCGCACGAGCGTGCGCTTCTTCCAGTCTATCACCAGATCATGACGTGGCTTGCACGGCATGCCCATTACTACGTCGAACTTATCGTCCAGGTCCAGGACGATAAAGTGTTCGACAAACACTCGTTGTTTGTACGAGAAGCGCACGTTCACGACGCGCTTCTCGGTCTTTACGATGGCACCTGTTGCCAGTCGTACCTCCAGAAGACTTCGAGGTACTTTTACCTCCTCGAAGTCAAGTCTGGGCAGGCTTCGTAGTCGAACAAAGTTGTTCGACGCGCCTGAATCTACCAAAGCTCGAAGAGAGTCGCTCGCTCTCTTCGAGTAAACCTTCAAGATGACTAGGTTCGGCCTGTCATCTTGTTTCTTGCAGTGAGAGCTAGTCTCACTGGGGGCTGCAGTCCTCAGTGTCGCGTGCCCGATGTCGGCACGCGTGACTGCATTACCAGTAGGGCGCCCCGCGCCTACTGGATGTTCGCGTTTTTTGTTGGTCCGCGGCGATGCTAGGCATCGCCACGACGGCCACCTCCAGGGGGCATGGGAGCTGTGCACTCCCGTGCAATGTGACCGATCCTTCCGCAACGGAAGTATCGCACGTTGCCTCCCTGCTGCTGGTAACCAGCAGTTGTTGCGTTCGAGAGGTCCATCGGTTCTGGACCTCCCGGCCTCGCTACCGGGCGCGGTTGCGGCCTCGGCACGTTCACATGCAGTTTAGCCTGCCGCAGACTAAACTCTTCTTGCATGGCAAGAGTAATCGCAGCTTCGAGAGTACTCGGGTACTCTCGGAAGAGATAGGTCTTCACAGGTCCATCTCGAAGTCCTTTCATGAACGTGACGACCTTGGTCGCCTCGTCAATCGGGTTAGTCACGATATTTGATACCAAATATCGTGCGCGCTGCGCGTAAGCATGGACGTCATGCTTACCCTGCTGAAGGTCGAGGAACTCCGCCCTCGACCGGAACTCGTTTTGCGGGGGCTCAAACGCTTGTTTGAGCTCCTCTTTGAACACTTCGTACGTGCTGAAGCACGTAGGATCGGAGAGTCGGCGTCCATACGCCCAACTCCTTGCGCGTCCGCCAAGGCAGGACATGGCGAACGCGACCTTCGACAGCGGGTCGACGATGCGTCGAGCCGCTATGGCTGTGTCGAGTTCGACAAGCCATCGGAGGAGAGGCTCGCCCTCTCTTCCCACGTAATTGCTTACGCTCAACTTTAATGGTTGAGCACGCGGTGTCGTCCCTGACGACGCCGTCACTGAGGAAGCAGCGTCACGCTGCTCCTTCATGATGAACCCCAGAGCAACACCATGTTGCTCCGTCGGCGATAGCGTACGCAGCATTGTAGCTATCGCCGCTTCTCCAATGACTGTCGACAGTCGTTGGAGGGCCTCCCACTCTGGGTCAGACAGGTGGGGGCAGTCAGCGCGTGCAACATGCGTTGCAGGCGTGTTGGAGCTCTCCATGGGCACCTCCGTGCTCATGTGGTTCTCGGCTCCGCGTTCGTACACCGCGTACGAACGTCAAGCAGTCGGTCGTTGGACGGACTACAAAGTGCTACCAGGTGTAGTGGGTCTAACTTGACTCACTACTTTAGCTTACACGTTGCGCTACGTGTATGAGGAAGCGTAAGTACTTAGTAATTACTTGAATTAATTATATTTGAATACACAAATATAAGTTAACTTAGACAAGACTCCAAGTAGCTAGTTTAAGGTAAAACGAGAACTGTATTGTTTGTAAATTGATCTTCCTCTAAAATCTGCTAAAAACTGTTTATCATCTATGAAAGGGTTGGCAGCGGCTGGCTGTCAGAGCCCCGCTAATATGCATGTCTCTGATTGGTAGAAAGATGCTGCTTTCTACCAATAGGATCTTTGGGTATGTGTGGACCACTCACTGTGGTGGTCCACTTCAATGTATCCATCGGTGTGTCTTACACCAATGTGAGGAAGTATCCAAAACGTTTAACAGATAACCTATCTGTTAAATTCACAAGTGGCTGCAAGCCACTTTTACGTGTAACCCCGTTACATGACGCTTGTGAAGCTGATCTACAATGTGGAAGAATATCAGCCTCCCTGAGCACGAGTGATTCACCCTCGATCTATCACGTACGAAAGGTGCGCACCTTTGAACCTACCGAGACCTGTCGTCGAAGCTGCAAATCTGGGAATGCGGCGCTTAAAGATCGTGCTGGGTTCACATGAACCGTGGTTGTGACTCCGGTTCACCCGAACCGTGAAAAAGACGTTAGGACTGCAAATTTAACGAAGGTGCTGAAGGTGCTGAAGGTGCTCAAACCGAAGGTGCTTTAAGGGGTGTCCGTCTCAGCCCCCCACTCGCTTGAGGGACGCGGTGTTCGCCGCATGGGACACTCTCGGACCTCGAGAGGTTGGGATGCTCCTGGATCAAGTAGGGCATCCCAGTGAAGCAAGTGGTACTGTTTGTGCTTCCAGCTCTATGGGCACGGATAATCAACCGTGCCCTGGAAGCTTTACCAGCGATGATTATGATGGAGCAGCGCACGCAAGTCGGGGTGTAGATGGGGCACGCTCTCTTGGCATCACGACCGCACATTAGAGACCTTTCGGAGCGGATGCTGGTTGCTGGTTGCCGGAACGACGCACGAAAAAAGTGCAAAAATCAATCGGCTTACTAATCACTCCGCTACGTGACCTTTCGTTCCGGCTTCTGTGTCGGAAATGTTGGCTATTTGGCCCTCCTATCCTACAGCGTGTCGGATGTCGGAATCGGTCCAAGCCAAAGGTCGCTTACACTTCATCATGTGCTATCAAATAAGATATTGCAGTGCTCGTCATTTGTGTTTGAAGATCTCAAGTCGCAGCAACAACCATGATGCCCACCTTGAGATCGATCGCGAGGTCCTCTCCCCTGACTCCTACTCCAGTCTCCGGTGTTGAGGACACATCGCTGTCGCCCCTAAGCTCGTCGAGCCGCACCTCTGCTGACAGCTGGGGGGCGTGTGATACTCTCGCTCAGCGAACACAATCTCCGCGCGTTGAGAACGAAGAGGAGGAAGAGCAGCCGTGTGACTTCGGCGGTGAATTTCCTGGGGACTATAACTGCGTTCGAGATGACGAAGATGATGGTGATCACAACAACAACACCGTTAGCAACGCCAGTAACGGCAAGATCACCCCAGACGGAGCAGCAGCTCCACTTCGAAAGCGTTTTGGACCCGATCAAGACTATCTACTCGCAGTTCAGGCCAACGCAGACATGCCTTTCAAAGCAAATTTTGGTGAGGTTAGAAAGAAATGGCAAGCCTTAGCTTCAAAGCTCAATGGCATTCCAACGTTTCGCATGGAGCCGATATCGGGAAAAACTGCGCAGGCACGATTTGAGACTCTCATATGCAAACACAAGGCGTTTGAAGCCGGGTCTAGTGGCAAGACAGGCACTGATGAAAAACACACACAATTTATTCAGGTTATGACAGACGTCATGAAGAAATGGAATGACCACAAAGAAAACAAGGCTAAAGCCGCTGCTAAGGCGGCAGGCGCCGAGCGCTCCAAGGTCCTCGCGGGTGACGTGGTTCGTGCTGCGGCGGTGTCGCGACTCCAGTACGGCAAACGTGCTGGTGCTAGTGACGACGGAGAAAGCGATCAATCCAGTCGTCCAAAAAAACAACAGGCTCGTGCTACTAGTGAGTGGGTCACTGCCATGCAGGAAATGAAGTCCGATCGGACCAAGGCTCTTGACGAATTTATCCGGATTCAGAAAGTCGAAGTGGCGCAACGCCAGAAAGAACTTGAATTTGAGCGCGTCGAGCGAGATAAGAGAGAGAGGAACGACGTGCTGAGCGAGCGGAACGTCAACAAGAGCGTGAAGAGCAGCAAAAATTGATTACCAGTTTACTGCAACTGATTCAATCCAAGAAACACTAGGTTTCATCAAGAATGTTCCGGTGCTGCGGCTTGCGTAAATAGTCGCTCACCGAGGGGGGGCTGCATTGAAAGTAGCGACTAATCTGGTTGCCACCATTCAAGCAAGTTGCAGCATTTGTCAACAGCACAGCCACGCGCACCATTCGCCCAACAGGAGTCAGAAGTATTTTGTGCTTTTTATTCCAGTCAGAAAAGCCCATTTGCGTTTGATAATTCCAAACATCCATTCAATTGACACACGATTCTTGCTCATGATCTCATTGAATCGTTTTTCATTGCTGCGCACATACGCATCTTGAAAAGGACTGCACAATAGCTCATCAACTCCATAAGCCGGGTCGCCATAGATCATAACTCCTAATGGCTGAATGACAGGATGACTCGCTAAATAGGTAAGCAGCTTGCTTTCACGGAGCATAGGTGAGTCGTGCAGGCGGCCCTCAATCGGCCCATAGAATGATATGCATAAGCCTGCAGCATAGGAGATATTGTTAGTCCTGTTCAGGAAATAAAGTCCTTATCATGTTTGCATTCGACACTTACCATCTGGAGTACAGACGCCCTGGTAGTTTAGGCAATGACGACGCTTGTGCCCGTTATAACACACCTTCTGAAGGTTTTCCCGATGTCCAACGGGAATCCTATCGAGTGCACTTTGCATCGCAATAATCCTTCTCCTTCGCTTGCCTGGACGGCAGATAAACGCCTTCGTTCCATCGACGAACATGGATACTCGGTCAACAATGCCATTAACCTTTTCTTTGACTGCGTTTACATACGATGTATGGTTGTCAGCGTACACACGATCGTTGAAAAAGAGTGTATCTTTCCACTCCTCGTCTAAGAAGCAATCTAGTCATAAGTCGCTTGTTAGCCGCAACGTCGCAATGACGAACTACTGAGATGATAGCACGTACACAGATCAGTGATTATTCTGCAGCATGAAGAGTCTGAGCGCCCGAATTGCTTGCGCACGTGAGATAGCTTCCCTGGGTATGATAGACGATAGCACAGCATCGCTAATGCCTCCACACCCAAGACACGATCTCCTGCACCGGTAATGAACACGTCTGGAATCAGCATCAGCTGAACGAGCTCCTTCAGTTCAGAGCACGTGAATCGGTAGTCCTCCAGAGCGTTGGCGTCCGGGCACTTGTCAGGATTAAAGCGCATGTCAGGGATCAGGGGTCGTTCAACGGCGTTTGTGGAGGCCATCAATGCATGGATGGCCTCAGCATCCCACGACTCGTAACAGTACTGGGCTAGCATAAGGATCGCTGCCCCCTGCGCATGCCGCCGCACCGCCGCTCGTGGCATGAATGTCGTCTTCCCAAGGCTTCTTTCTAGAACTGAGCTTCGTTTGGCTATCGTGATACGTGACCTTGAAGAGGCGTCCCGGCATTTGCACGTCCCCGAAAGATAAAAGCACCTCGTCGGTTGTCGATTGCCGGATAGTGACAGTGGGCCTAGTCGTTCCGGCAACCAGCAACCAGCATCCGCTCCGAAAGGTCTCTATTCTCCAATTGGACGCGGAACTGCTGCGACCAATGGAAGCGACCCTCCTCCTCGCCTTCATCCTCGGATGCGTCAGCCGCCTGCGGACCTGCACGCAACATCGGAGTGTCTGCCGACGCGGTGCCTGAAGCTACAGCTTCCGGTCTGCATGAATTCGCACTCTAAAGGAGGCGAAGAATCGCGCGATGCTGAGCTGAGAGATCAACGTCATTGTGCTGGACGGACACAAGAAGTACGACGCGTGGAAGCAAGATTTGCAGCTAAAGTGAAACGAGTGGGGACTGATGGAGTTTCTCGAAGGAACAGCTACGCTGGACGCGGAGCGAGCCGCCATCGACCCCGACTACGCGTTTCTCTTCGGCGAGAGAAAGACGAAGAGCTTCTCCAACCTGGCGCTCTCTCTGAGCATCAAGCTGCGCGAAGAATTCAAGGGGCCAATCGAGACGCAGGACCCAGCTGCACTGTATACAGCGCTCAAGGCGCACTTTGAGAGGGGTAAGGAGAACCCGATCTACTTGAAGAGGGAGTTCTACTCGCGTATGCTTGGGAAGCATGTGCCTGTGCAGCAGTACATCGATGGGCTCCGAGCTATCCACCGCCGTATCGCCGAGTCCGGATACGCTATCACTGAGAACAAACTGGGGCGAACGATTTTGTCTAACTGCGTTGACGTGTACCCAACCGTAGCCATCAAACACACGGAGTGGGTCAAAAGCAACACTGCCGTGGATTTGGACGTGCAGGACGCCGTAATTCAGTTGGAAACGGCTGAGCAAGCTCAGCGAGAAGTCAGGCGTAAGTGGCGCCGGCAAAGCTAATGGTCAAGGCCTTCAAGAGCAGCGGATCGTTGCATCGGTGACTGGACAGGGGGTGGTCGCAGGCAAGAAGCGCGGGGCCCGTGGCAAGCAGTGGAAACAGCATAAGAAACCACGTTTGCTGCCTGGGCCCGAGAACCGGTGTTCAAATTGCGACAGTACCGAACACTGGTACTGCAACTGTCCGAAGGAGCTAACACCAGAACTGAAAGCGAAGAACGAATCGTGGCTGACACGCAAGAACAAGCAGACAACGAAGGTACCATCATCGATGCCGCCGTCTATCGTGAATATGATATTGCGAAGTTTTAATATCGCGGAGTCTCGTAGCAGGGAGCCGGGACTCGAGTCGGTACACCGGGTTCAGGATCGAGGGGAGTTGGTGCTTTGAACCGACGCATCTGAAGCCAGCCACCCGCGTGGCCGTTAATGGTGATGGCGCACATGAGCGACCCTGGGCACGACCCACTTCCTCCCGACGAGGTTGAGTGAATGCTGGATGGCGGCTCGCAACGAAACGTGACAGGTGATCTCTCGCTCTTCGCTCGACTCAGGGAGTGTTCGGTAGGACCGCCGCTACTCTTTGGAAATGGGAGTTCGGAGACTACACACACGTCCTGCTGCAAGTGATCAACCAACAAAACAATCAGGTCGAAGACCGCTTCCTGGATGAGGTCGCCTACTCGCCCAATGCCCCTGCTAATATCATCTCTCAAGGTTATATGCAGCTTCAAGGCAGATTTCATCCCTTTACATCGCTGGACAATCGTACTACGTGGCTCACTAAGCCGACACTCAAGCTAGAATTAAAGATGCGCGACGGCATCTACGACATGAGGGTACCGCGGAAGATGAAGCGCGTGATGGATCTGATGATGAGTCCTGCGGCATCGAAGAGCAAGCCGATGACCAGACTGCACAGTCGCATGGGGCGCATTGGACTGGAGACAATACATAAGATGCTGGAGCAGAAGGTACATTTTGGTGTCAACCTATCCAAAAATGACCTGCTCTCCTTTGAGTGTGTGCCGTGCTCAGAGGCGACGATGCGGCGGATGACGTACAAGCGCGACCCCTCCGCCGTACTCAACCGCTTGAGAAAATCTCAATGGATGTCTGCACACTCGGCGAACATACAGCAAGTGGAGATACCATGTACCTCCTTGTTGTCGACGAAGCAACACGTTTCAAGTGGGCATATCTACTGTCGAAAAAGAGCGAAGCCACTGGGTACTTGAAAACGCTAGTGCGGCGCCTGAAGACAAAGTTCAAGAAGTGGCCAATCGGATTGCTTCATGCTGACCAAGGAGGAGCGATCTTAGCCCATGAGCTCGAGAGCTTCTGCCATGATGAAGGGATTCGGCAGCAGTACACCAATGGGTACTCTCCGCAAGAAAACGCTGTCGTTGAACGCAACAATGGCACCGTCATAACGAGACTGCGTTCGCTGCTGAGAGCAACAATGGTGCCCAATCTTCTCTGGTGAGAAGCACCGCTCTATTCGATTTACACGCTGAACAGAACACCCACCAAAGTTCTAGGGTTAAACTCCCCGTATGAGCTACTGGAAGGCTCGATTCAGGATGTCGCATCTCTGCGAACGTGGGGCTGCATCGTGCAAATGCGTATTCTGCCTGAGACGCGACCAGCGAAAGCTAAGCTTGCATCCCGAACTGCAATGTGTCTTCTTCTTGGGTACAGTGTTGACACTAAGGGCTACAAGTTGATGAATCTTCAATCAGGTGCTATTCGAACGTGCAGACTGGAGAACGCCCTTTTTCATGAAGATTTTACGTGTGAATCCGAGTATGTGCTGCACTTGGTGCAAAATACTTTTCAGGGCATGATCCATCCTCTTGCAGCTGACTTGCCCATTGTACACATCGAGACAGACATAGAATCGTATGCAGTGGACGTGGACCGAGAACCGCCACCCCTTGGCGTCTCGGCTGAACCAGCCAAGATAACACCGAAGCCCACTGATGACCATTTGCCTTCGGTGAGTGGGAGAATTGAGCAGGATAATGTGACTGGCGAAGTTCGCGGTGAGGCAATGACTATCACAGGTTCTCGGCCGAACGCGAGAAAGAGAAAGCCAATCACGGTTGCTTCACGTAGAGGCACAGCTGTACCTGTTGCAGGGTCTATTGTGAATACTGCCGGTCAGCATTCGCCTCCATCGTCTCCAACAGCAGCCCCGGCACGTCGCCGACGCAGGTCGAACGTGCGGCTTCACGATTACGCGGCCAACCACGTGACGACCCAGGCCCTAGAGATCACTATTCCTGCGAGCTACAAGGAGGCACGCGTTTCACCACAGTGGACCCGGTGGCGCGCTGCCATGGAAGACAAGCTGCGGTCACTGTGGAGCCGTCAAACCTGGCGTCTTGTGCGGCGTACGGAAACAAATGGAACCAAAGTGATCACGTTCCGCTGGGTGTATGCTCTAAAACGAGATGAGCATGGTTGTATCAAGAGTTACAAGGCGCGGTTCGTAATACACGGGTTTAAGCAGGAATTCGGGGTCAACTTTAACGAAACGTATGCGCCGGTCGTGAGATTTGAGTCAATTCGGGCTGCCATCTACTACGCCATACAGCATGGCTGGGATATTCTTCAGTACGACGTGAAGACGGCGTTTCTATATGGTGACCTTGATGATATTATTTACATGGAGCAGCCTGCGGGAATTGAGGGCGCGGACGGGGCAATGGTGTGTCGCCTGCTGAAGGGTTTGTATGAACTGCGCCAGGCACCCCGCATTTGGAACGACACTCTAAATGCTATCCTCGATCGTATAGGATTTGAACGGCTCGACTCGGACTACGGGATGTACGTGCTGAAGTCGGACACTTCTCAACTCCTGATGATCCTGACCGTGTACGTGGATGATTTAGTACTGCTGGGACCTACGACTCAATGTAAGCGCGTGGCAGCGCATTTGCAACAGCAATTTGAATTGAGTGAGCTCGGACCTGTTCATTACCTGCTTGGGGTTGAGATTTTGGTTGATCGCCCCCGTGTGCAAGTGATTTTCATCCAGAAGCAGTACGTGATCGATGTTCTGCGGCGCATCAACATGGAGAGCGCTGTAGATTCGCCGACACCACAAGCGACTTCACCGTCAACATCGGAACCACATCAGCTGAATGGTATCCGTACAGAGAGGTCGTTGGGGCTTTGCAGTATTTAGTCGCAGCTTCACGCCCCGACATCGCACACGCAACACGGCACTTGGGGAAATACTTGACGTGCTACACCAGTGCAAACTACTCGGAAGCTATGCGGGTGCTACGCTACTTGCATGGAACGGCGGACTACGGACTGGTTATGGACGTCCAGCCATCATCGACTGTCTCCCTCGTTGGCTATTCGGACGCCGACTACGCGAACGGTCCGGACGACTACAAGAGTGTGAGTGGGTATGTGTCCCTGTTGGACGGTAATGTCGTCTCGTATGCGTCGAGAAAACAGCCGATCAACGCTCAGGGCCGTTCTTAACGGAACGGTAGGCTGGGTCCCAGCCTGGGAGGGCGGTGGGGCTTAGAGAGTACCACTCTGCGCGTCGTCGTTAAGAATGACGGAGTGTAGGGCGGTAGGCCGCTGTACCAGACTGTACATGTGTCCGAGAAATTGTCTCATTCACAAAACGCCCCGAACCCCTTGTGGCAGATACTACGTATGTTCCCTCAGCTAGTCGATTTGGACGACGAGGAATGGAGCAGTTCGTCCAGTGATGAAGAGATGAATGACATTGTCGTGTGTGTCGCTGCAGCGACGCAGGCGCTGCCATTAGAGAAGATTATTTCTGTCAGCAGCGGATCATTTGGAGCGACCACGTAGCAGACCTACGGCGGCGAAGCTCGTTTGAGAGGAATTATCGGATGGATGAAGGTTCTTTTGATCATCTGTTGGAGTTGCTGCGCCCAGATCTGCAGGTAGATGCGCTCATGTCGATGGTTCGCACGGGCGAAGCCCCGATTTCTGCATTGCACTGTACACTGCGATGGCTAGCTGGCGGATCTTACCTCAACATTTTCACTATTGGCCACACTAGCCACGCTTCATTTTATCGCTGCCTCTACAAGGGGTTTAACGCAATAACCACATGCCCTGCTGTGGTCATCAAGCTTCCGAGAACACACGAAGAAATCGAGAGGACAGCAGCCGAGTTTGCAAAGTGCAGTCACGAAGCTGTATTTGATGGATGTGTGGTACGCATTGATGGAATTATGGTACGAATTAAGTCGCCAAGTTCCTCTAGTACAGCGAACGTGCGCTCATATTTCTCGGGACACTACTACGCCATGGGCCTGAATATTCAAGCTATCTGTGACGCCAAGTGCAGATTCACGTACTTCGCGGTAGCTGCACCTGGAGGATCGTCGGACATCCACGCATTGCGCCAGATATCACTATCACAATACATTAATTCGCTTCCGTATGGACGCTTTGTAATTGGTGATTGCGCGTATGTTCTGTCGGAGCACCTACTTACACCTTTCAGTGGAACCCAAAAACACATGCCGAAAAACGACAGGTCCAATTTCTATCTAAGCCAGTTACGGATCAAAATTGAACAAGCATTTGGATTAATGACAACAAAATGGTGGCGACTGCGATCTCCTCTTCAAGTGGATCTGAAGCACGCTTCAAAGGTACTTGTAGCTATGTCACGGCTTCATAACTACTGTATCGACTATCGTGAATATCCGAGCCCAACACGCATCGTGAGGGTGGCTTCTACATACCGTCTCAGCCTCCAACGATAAGTGTACAAGGTATCTCTGTCCTTCGAGAGAGGATGGTGGAATTCATCGCAGACTCCGGGCTTGCCAGACCTCGGCACAATATTGCTCGTAGGCGTAGACAATCTACAGAAGTAGATGACGTTAGAGACGTAGAACGAGTTCGTCCCGCTTCGTTTTGAGAGTTTTTTATCTCCATGTCGATGTCCTCCAACACATCAGCATCCGACTCCACGTTTTTCTGGCGGAGTAGAGCACGCAAACGGTCGCAAATTAAAATCCATTGACGCACCGCGCCGTATATTTCCTTGGCAGCAGATACCTGCGAGCGGGCCTGCACTAGACACTGTAACAGCTTCAGTAAGTTCTGCGCATTCGCGCTTTGCCGCGGTGCGCTGGGACGCTGCAGGCGTCGATCGAGATGTGTTTCCTTGCGATGCGCCCGCGTTTTCTTCCCTCTCGTTCATTACATCAGCTGGCAAGCTCCGCTCCACAGTAGCAACTAGGAACTTTCGCTCGCTCAAGTACAGATGCAAATACGGCAGCTCAATATGACCATGACAATACGCGAAAAAATCCGGGTTGTGATGCCCCGAAGCTCGGAAGTTTATGCATGGCTGTCTGTAGTCCTTTAGCAGATTCTTCCATGTCTGCTACAGCTTCACCGCACAATGGGACACGATAATAGCAGGATTCTGTGGCGAGGTGCGGGCAAATTCCCGGCTTTCCAGATCGAACCTTGAATAAACGTAGACCGCCGAACGTCGGACTAGAGCTCAGAAGGCTCAGAGCCTTGGGGTCTCAGCTGAAATACCTCAGCTGAGCCCAACAACGGTTCGGATGAAGCTCCCCAGCTCCGGTCCTTGGTCAGGCGCGGCGTGTGCACCGCCCTTGCGATCCCCTTGACGGTTCTTCCTAGGGCTATGCTTTGGGCCCAGACGCCAGCCAGCCACAGCAACCATGTTCCCACTTCAGATGTCTCCAGTACTCTCCAAACAAAACCTGCTCCCCACTCAACAGGTCTCAGCTTACACGTGTATAACCCAATCTACCCCGGGGTTTCTTCAATACAAAACACGACACTCCACACGTAACTTGTCCACCTCTTCCGAGATGTTGGACCTGGTCTCCGTAGCTTCTTCACTTCCTCCGGCGGCTCCAGCTGAGTGCCGCTTCCACAGGTCTCCACTACCTAGAGTGGCTCCGAGAAAATTGGCTCGGTTTGAGCCTGTTCGTAGTTTGGGCTCTCACAGGGACACTCGCGTACCACGCTCAAATATGAGCGAAATCTAGCAACCACACCGACGACTTGAGCCAATCTCAGCCCCGTGCAGTCGCTCCGCCGAAACCTCAGGAGAGTCACTTACTCCCCGAAAATATGAAATACGTGTCGGTAATGTCGTCCAGAACACGTAATAATATAAAATAGCTAATTAAGCTCCTCCTCACACCGAGGCACACTCAAAAAGACTACATGGGGTTGAGTTTTGATGGAACCGGTCGTCCTCAGCACCATTTTACACAAGGAAACACTCCCACTTGCGTCCTTCGGGGCAAATTCGATTCTGATTCAATTAGTACGCATGCAAACGAAGACCTATCAAGTGGAGGCGCACAGCGCCGTTCGGAGAGCACCCACAAAGGGTGCTCAGGCCATCTTGAGAGCTGCCAGTGTGCCTAAGGCATTCGGCGCTTCAACCTGAGGTTTAGCCAATAATGGGCCGAGCTCAGCAAAATCCAGCGTGGTGAGGCATGGGTTCAGCAGATTTTCAACGAAGCTTCAGTGATGAGTAGCTGATCCCCGGTGACTCATTGGCCGAAAGTGTGTCGTAACCTGGGTACAGCTGGTCCCATCCCGGCTGATATATGAGTCCGTCATCATTGATGACGCGACCCTCCAGCAGCGCGCATTCACCGTGTACCCATCGGCCACTCTGAGCCCCCATAGTCTCAGGCGAGGTTCCAGCTGAGACACCCAGCATTAATGTCCACCAGTGTCCGCATCATCTGAGACCTGGGTCGCCAAACTGAGACTCCGCAGCGTCCACTGAGCCCAAGCACATCCCGCTGAAACATCTGAGCCGAGACATACAGATTCCAGCTGTTCCGGCTGAGACCACCCAAGCTCAGAGTTGTGAGATCTGAAACCAACTGGCTTCACCTGAGACCAACTAGTCTCAGTGATCCAAGCTGAAACACGAGGACTTTAGTTCTTCCAGCTGAGACTTGGAGACTTCAGCGCCTTCACCACCAAAGCCGACCGACTCTCAGCCGAGCCGCAGCGAGTTCAGCCGAGACCAGGTCGACTCTGTTTGCTGCGCATCCAGCCATCAACAGGTGTCTATCCGGGACGTCTGAGCTCAGCGTAGCTCAGCGGGGTGACCGCAATCCAAACTTCACAGGAGTCAAGCCAATCCATAGTTAACTTCAGTCATCGTGGCTTCAGAGTCGCAATAGTCTCAGCGAAATAGCTGGGGCTTCGGCCGAGAGTGTGTCCATGGTCTCCGAGCCAGTTCTTGATGAAGCGGCGGTTCCTTGAAGCCAGCTTCCCTCTCCCATCCACTAAGGGTCGTGCGTGGGACATAGAGTGCGTTGGCGGCAGGCTATTGACGGGTTCGCCGGAAAGATCTGAGCGAGCCTCGTCACAATTCACGTCCAGTTCCTCCAACTCTAGGTGCATATCTTGAAATGCTAGTCTCCCGTAGGCTGCGTTATCACTGTCCTTAAATGCAACTTCGACGTCACGCCAAAACACAACTTCTGGAGGCATGCTCGCATCCAGATCCGCTCGCGAGCGCGTATCACCAAGGCTGGCTCAACGTCCAGCAAATTCGTCAGAAAACAAAACGTTCAAAAAATCTAAAAGGGCATTGCTTCTGCTTCAGGGGTGGATCACTTCGAGTTTATCCGTTGCGCGGAGGACTTTGGGGAGGGCGGCTGAAAGAGAAGTGCCGTCCCCACAGTTCATGCAGATGGAGGCCACGTGGCCTCCACCGTCTGCCTTTATATTAGATTAACTATTTGCATACAATATCCTAGTCTAATACTATACCTTTTCGTATCCGGTCATCCGGATACACTCACCCCCCTTCTAAGAAGACATTCGCGAATCTTCATCGAGGGTCGTCGTCGCTGGCTGTCCCCGCCGTTGCTGCCGCCTGGACCTCCACTGCTGGTCCTCGCTGCCTGGCTGTCAACCCGTTGCTGCTGTGACCTGGAGTTCGATGCTGCTGTGCTGGAGTTCGTCGCTGCCGTGGCTTGGAATTCGTTGGGTGTTGGGTCGTCCTCTGGTGCTGAGAGTGCTGTGCCCGGCCCCGCGTCTGATAAAGACCTCCGCTACTGCTGCTCGGTCCACGCCTTCGGCCTCGGGCTCCTCGTCGTGCGCTTCTCCGCCCGCTGCGTCGCCTGCAGTGGCGTTCGCTGAGTCGACCGCCGCGCTGGCGTCGTCCGTCGAATCGCTGCCCCTGTCGCGCCTTCTGTGGCCGCGCTGCCATCTCTGCCGGCTATCGTGCCGCTTGCCACGTCTCCTACTGAAGATGCCGAGCGTGGTGATCGAGATGAAACCGTCGCTGTCGCTTACAGTGTTGCTGTGTAATGGGTCTAACTTGACTCACTACTTTTGCTTACACGTTGCGCTACGTGTATGAGGAAGCGTAAGTACTTAGTAATTACTTGAATTAATTATATTTGAATACACAAATATAAGTTAACTTAGACAAGACTCCAAGTAGCTAGTTTAAGGTAAAACGAGAACTGTATTGTTTGTAAATTGATCTTCCTCTAAAATCTGCTAAAAACTGTTTATCACAATGAAAGGGGTTGACAGCGGCTGGCTGTCAGAGCCCCGCTAATATGCATGTCTCTGATTGGTAGAAAGATGCTGCTTTCTACCAATAGGATCTTTGGGTAGGTGTGGACCACTCATTGTGGTGGCCCACTTCAATGTATCCATTGGTGTGTCTTATACCAAGATGAGGAAGTATCTAAAACTTTTAACTGATATCCTATCTGTTAAATTCACAAGTGGCTTATAGCCGCTTATAGCCACTTGTACGTGTAACCCCGTTACACCATCCCCCCCCTTAAGGTTAGACGCGCGGGGTCTCCGCACGTCAATCTTCGGAGTTGCCATTCGGCAATTCTCCGCGTTTGGAGAAGACATCCGCGCTCATTCAACGATGAGCGCGCCTCAAGAGAAGAAGACTTCGAAGTCGGTGGAGACTCATCTCTCCATCGACGACTACTTCGAACGCCAGAAGGCGAAGTATGGCGACGTCGTCGACTTCGACGACGACGATGAAGGCATGGAGGGCGAGGAGGACTCGCCCTCAAAGCGTAAAGACTCAGTGTCGAGCGAATCGCTCGACCCTCACGCCAAGAACGTTCGCCCGCGTGAAGGGGACGAATCGGACGCTTCGAGTTCGAAGCGTTCGCGTACTGAGAGCGATACCCCACTCGCTTCCGCTGGGGCTCTCAGTACTCCGCGCGCTGCTGCTGCAGCGCGTGATTTCAAAGCTCAAGGCTCTCCGCGCGCTGCACGCGCAGCGCGCGATCCGTGGATGCCGTCCGCGTCCGAGATCTCGGGCCGGTATGGGAACTCGGTACCTCCGAATGAGGTGCCGCTGTACGTATGCAGCGCCATCAAAGATGACGCTGTGGCTGCCGAGCTGCACTTTGATGCGGAAACGCATCAAAGGCGCGATTGCTACATCGGACTCTTTCATGAATTCCGGTGGTTTCAAAGCAAGAAGACATCTTCTCGCAGCAAAGTGCCCGAATGGCAGGCACTTTGTCAAAGTTGGAACGCCTTTGTTGAAAACTTCAACAAGAGGAAGAGTGCTTACCGTGATCGGATTAAGCAAGCGCGTGATCGCTTCGAGACGTACTCGAAGCGTGGAAAGCTGGAGCAACTCCACGTTGCTGCGGAGGAGGCTAATGTGCCGTGCGCTGTGCCCGAGGGCTTTCAGTGCACGAAGTGCTTTCCAGGCGCGGTCCGCTTGAGCGACCGCGACCTGAACGGGTACACGTCGTTCCGTGTGCCCGAGAGTCTCAAAGAGCTCCGTGCTAAGTTCTTAGCACGTGAGGATTCGGGCGCTAGCGATGATCGCAGCGCTCGTGTTACTTCCGCTGCGCCAGCGCGTACTGTTCCTCGTACGCCCTCACCATTTCCGGAACGTCCTCCAGCAAGACGTTCCGTGGCTCCCATGTATCTTGATGGGGAGGAAATCCTCTCCAACGAATACGAAAACGAGTCCCTTGAGGGTTTGTTTTCGGAATACTATGGTCAACAATCCGCTCAACAATCCAGCGGGTTGAGCCGCGGGCGTCACGGATCGGCGGTGGCGGGAGTGGGAACACGCCCCGGGTATGATCAGCCCCGGGCTGATCAGTACGCGCCTCTCCACGACCGGGTGGCCGCCGGGGAGCGTCTGCAGGGCGCTGAGTTCGCCGCCCTGAAACAGGAGCTGGCGAACCAGAAGGCCCAAGTCGCGGCGGTCTCGCAGACCGCCTCGAATATCCAGGTCGAGCTGGGGACCCAGATGAAGGGGTTGCTCCAGCGCGTCCGCGCGCTGGAGGAGAGGCTGCTCGTCCCCGAAGTCAAGGCTTCCGCTTCTGCCTCGGCTCCTGCCGAGGCTTCGGGTCAGCCGAGCTAGATGGCTCGTGCTGCAGGTATGGCTTCAGCCGTCCGACGTAAAAGGTCGGATGGAGGCGCATGCTAGACGGTATGTCTAGCGTGTATGCGTTGCCGTGCTGTGTCAACACAGTGAACGGCCAGATGAAGCGCGGAGCAAGCTTGCTTGCTCCGAAATCCGAAACGGCATGTCTAGACAGGTTTTGTGTAGCTAACAAAACTAATGAACCAACTTTAAATTCATTTGTGTTGCCTCTGCCCGCATTGTCTGCGTTCAGCTTCTGTTGATCAACAGAAGCTGCTATAGTGTCTTGGACAAACCGAATCACGGCTTGTCTTTTGGTGATGAAACTGATTGCATCCGAGCTGAAGTCATTCAGCTCGCTCTCCGCTAGAGGCCCGGCCTCTGCGTGGTTCTTCGCGGTGTCTGCGCCCTGCGCAGACCCGTGATCGTTAACCTTGTTGTTGGGGAGTCTGCGCCCTGCGCAGACTCATGTGGTTTGTCCATTGTTGCAGCTGACACTGTGCAAGTGCCAGCGGTTTTCTGCGGCTGCTGTATTGCAGTCGTAGATCCTCCCCCACTTAAAGTGGGAGTCACCACTCCGAGTAAACTCGGTAGACGTGGATGCCGCATGGCATTCACGTAGAACGGTGTATGCCCGGTCGAGGCATGCACTGAGTTATTGATGGCAAACTCTGCCATCGATAAGCACTCGCTCCAGTATTGGAACGAGTGAGCGTAGCTCTTCAACATATCGACGAGCACGCGATTCACGCGCTCGGTTTGACCGTCCGTCTGCGGATGATCTGCAGTCGACATGGAAAGCTGGCTCCCAAGAAGTGTAAACACTTCTTGCCACACGTGCGCTGTGAAGCGCGGGTCTCTGTCCGACACGATGTCGGACGGCATGCCATGGTGTTTGAACACCATGTCGACGAACAGACGGGCCGTCTGCTTCGCGGTCACTTCTGCCGGCACCGCAGCAAGATGTACCATCTTGCTGAAGCGGTCGACGAAGACCACAACACCGGTATTCCCTCCGCTGTCCGGGGGAAGACCAAAGATGAAGTCCAATGACATGGACTTCCAACACTCCGACGGAGTCGGTAGTGATTGTAACGGAGCCTGCGCCATTCGCGCAGGCTTTACGCGTTGGCATACCTCGCAAGCACGGATGTACTTGCGCACCCACTTATACTGGTGGTGCCAGTAGAAGTCGCGCGTGAGTAGGACGTATGTCTTCTCACGTCCGAGATGTCCCGCAGTCAGGGCATCATGATATTCGTACATGATCCTGAGTCGCAGGTCATGGTCATTCGGCACGACAACGCGGATCGCGTTGTCGTCGACTGCATTGTAAAGAACCAGTCCGTCGTGCACACGAAAGCGGTGTGCACGCGCTCGAAGGTGCTTAGGCAGCTTCTGACGGGACTTGTCAGAAGGCGCTGTGCCATAGGCCAGCGAGAGCTTCGCGTCCGCGTCGTGCGCGTACGCGGCCTTCACATCATCCAACAGGGACGATGTGGGTTTGCTCGATCGCATGACGTCAATGGCATTGACGTCAGCAGCTTCTGCGTAGTCCGGCCGACGTGATAACGCGTCGGCCACCACATTCAATCTTCCGGGTTTGTATTCGACCCGGAAATTATACTTCGCAAAGAATGAGAGCCATCTCGCCATTCTTTGTGATATGTGTGGCGACTTCACTGCGGTGCGCAGTGAAGCATGGTCGGTGTAGACCACAAATGGTCTACTTCCAAGCAGATACACTCGGAACTTTGCGAGTGCGTATTTCATGGCAAGGAGTTCCTTGTCATGCACCAGATAGTTGCGCTCAGCTGGCTTCAGCTGACGCGATTGGTAGTAGACGACACGATCACGCCCCTCGTGATCGTGCTGCATCAACGCGCATCCGATCGCAAAATCGGATGCGTCACACACTACGTGAAATGGGCGATCTCGGTCAGCCACTGCCAAGATCGGCGCCTCAGCCAAGCCCCGCTTGACTGCATCGAATGCCTTCTGGCAATCGGGTGTCCAATTCCACACAGCTTCTTTCTTGAGAAGTTGTGACAACGGGCGGATCTTGCCCGCGTAATCCTCCACGTACTTGCACAAGTACGTGGCCAAGCCAAGGAACTGCCTCAGTTCCTTGACACTTGAAGGCGTTGGCCATTCATTGATCACTCTGACCTTTTCCAGGTCAGGGCGAACACCATTCTTCCCTACGAGACACCCGAGGACGGGTATCTCGCTCGCCCCGAAGATACACTTCTTCAGGATCGCGTAGAGCTTATGTGTTCTCATAAGCTCAAGTAGCTTCCGGAGATGCACCCTGTGCATCTCTACATCGGTCTTCCCGTCCACAGCCCGGCTGTGGATGAACACATCATCGAAGTAGCTCGGTGCGAAGTCGCGCACCGAGCGCAACAAGTGCGTCACGCACCTGTTGAAAGTCGCAGGGGCGTTCTTAAGCCCCTGTGGCATTACTAGCCATTCCCAGAGCATGCCGCTTGGCGTGCTCACTGCCGTGAGAGGGATATCGCTCTCACGCATTAGGATTTGATAAAATCCATCTCGTAAGTCGAGAGCACTGTAAACGGTGCTCCCGGCCATCGAATCGATGATAACATCTTTTCGCGGTATCGGCGTCTGCGCCGGTACCGTCGCATCGTTCAGCTTGTTGTAGGCATGAACGATGCGCCATCCGCCCTGTGGCTTCTTGACACAGAACGTCGGAGCACTGTGCGGGGACTTTGATTCCCGCACTTGTCCTGCTTTGCGACGACTTTCAAAGAAGTCGTCGATCGCTTTCACTTGCTCTCGCAGCAGTGGCCACTGCCGCGTGACACAGTACTTCGTGCCCGGCACGAGATCAATCTCGTGCTGAATGCCCTTATCCTGCGGAAGCTCCGCGGGAAAATGTCTTCCGGGAGTACGTCTTTGTACTCCCTCAACAATTCGTAATAGGGACTCGACTTCAGCGAGTCCCAACCTTGTTCCTCGAAGCGCTCTCGCTTCGTCTTCGCACTGAGAGTGTCTTCGCTCTCAGTGGTACTTCCCATGAAGAGCTGCCTAAGCTCTTCGCTCTCGCTCGCCGTTCTTTCGCTGTCCGAAAGAACGCAGACTTGCTCGATGCGTCCATCGTGCAAGTCGCGCGTGAAGCGCTTCCAGCTCATGGCTGGAAGCGAAGTCAACTCCGATGCCGTCGTCGGAGGACTAGCGAGTTCCATGGCACGATACTGGAATCCAGTATCGGTGCGCGTCAAGACGCTTAGCGTCTTGACATTCGGCGTCACCGCCGCAGTCTGCCCAGCAGATTGCTCTTGTTGCGTCTCGGTCCCGGACCGAGACTTGCGCAGCGTTTTCCGCTTGCGCCGTCTTTTGTTGTGCGGAGCCGGGCTCCGCACAGTTATTCTTCTGGTCCAGGCCCGGCCGTGGACAGTTGTTCGCCGGCGGACCCTGTCCGCGGGCGCGCGGTATCAAGCCCAGCTTGACCGCATGTTCCATCGTGCAGCCCGGTTGCACGGAAATGTGTTCTTTCACCGGTAGACCCTGTCTGCGGGCGCGCGATATCAAGCCCGGCTTGATCGCATGGCGCTTCGTCGTGCAGCCCGGCTGCACGACAGCATGCAAATTGCGTCAGTGCCGTACGTTTGCAACCGTCCGCACTGTTTGCAGCGTCAACTCCCGGAGTTGACACGCCTTCGTCACCTCGACGCCATTCATTGGCGGAGCCCCTCATGACCGAGGGTTCGTCGGCTCCCGGAGCCGACGCGTCGTCGTCGACCTGACCGCTTCGGGTCAGGGACTGTCCTACACGCTTGAACGTGGGTGTTGGTTCCCGGAACCAACACATCTTTTGTCTTCCGACGTCGGCAGCATTGCCGACGTGGGTCTCACTGTGCGCGCCCTCGCGCACTTCTTGAGCACTCCGGGACAGCAGCATAAAGCGCTGTCTCGACTGGTGAGCCGCGCGCACCAGCAGGTGCGCGCGCTGCGGTAACAGGGCCATCGCTCTCTGTTCCGCTGTCGCGTCCGAAGCGCACGAGCGTGCGCTTCTTCCAGTCTATCACCGGATCATGCCGTGCAAGCCACGGCATGCCCATTACTACGTCGAACTTATCGTCCAGGTCCAGGACGATAAAGTGTTCGACAAACACTCGTTGTTTGTACGAGAAGCGCACGTTCACGACGCGCTTCTCGGTCTTTGATGGCACCTGTTGCCAGTCGTACCTCCAGAAGACTTCGAGGTACATTTACTTCCTCGAAGTCAAGTCTCGACAGGCTTCGTAGTCGAACAAAGTTGTTCGACGCGCCTGAATCTACCAAAGCTCGAAGAGAGTCACTCGCTCTCTTCGAGTAAACCTCAAGATGACTAGGTTCGGCCTGTCATCTTGTTTCTTACAGTGAGTTAGTCTCACTGGGGCTGCAGTCCTCAGTGTCGCGTGCCCGATGTCGGCACGCGCGACTGCATACCAGTAGGGCGCCCCGCGCCTACTGGATGTTCGCGTTTTTGTTGGTCCGCGGCGATGCTAGGCATCGCCACGACGGCCACCTCCAGGGGCATGGGGCTGTGCACTCCCGTGCAATGTGACCGATCCTTCCGCAACGGAAGTATCGCACGTTGCCTCCCTGCTGCTGGTAACCAGCAGTTGTTGCGTTCGAGAGGTCCATCGGTTCTGGACCTCCCGGCCTCGCTACCGGGCGCGGTTGCGGCCTCGGCACGTTCACATGGAGTTTAGCCTGCCGCAGGCTAAACTCTTCTTGCATGGCAAGAGTAATCGCAGCTTCGAGAGTACTCGGGTACTCTCGGAAGAGATAGGTCTTCACAGGCCCATCTCTAAGTCCTTTCATGAACGTGACGACCTTGGTCGCCTCGTCAATCGGGTTAGTCACGATATTCGATACCAAATATCGTGCGCGCTGCGCGTAAGCATGGACGTCATGCTTACCCTGCTGAAGGTCGAGGAACTCCGCCCTCGACCGGAACTCGTTTTGCGGGGGCTCAAACGCTTGTTTGAGCTCCTCTTTGAACACTTCGTACGTGCTGAAGCACGTAGGATCGGAGAGTCGGCGTCCATACGCCCAACCCCTTGCGCGTCCACCAAGGCAGGACATGGCGAACGCGACCTTCGACAGCGGGTCGACGATGCGTCGAGCCGCTATGGCTGTGTTGAGCTCGACAAGCCACCGGAGGAGAGGCTCGCCCTCTCTTCCCACGTAATTGCTTACGCTCAATTTCAATGATTGAGCACGCGGTGTCGTCCCTGACGACGCCGTCACTGAGGAAGCAGCGTCACGCTGCTCCTTTATGATGAACCCCAGAGCAACACCATGTTGCTCCGTCGGCGATAGCGTACGCAGCATCGTAGCTATCGCCGCTTCTCCAATGACTGTTGACAGTCGTTGGAGGGCCTCCCACTCTGGGTCAGACAGGTGGGGGCAGTCAGCGCGTGCAACATGCGTTGCAGGCGTGTTGGAGCTCTCCATGGGCACCTCCGTGCTCATGGGGTTCTCGGCTCCGCGTTCGTACACCGCGTACGAACGTCAAGCAGTCGGTCGTTGGACGGACTACAAAGTGCTACCAGGTGTAGTGGGTCTAACTTGACTCACTACTTTAGCTTACACGTTGCGCTACGTGTATGAGGAAGCGTAAGTACTTAGTAATTACTTGAATTAATTATATTTGAATACACAAATATAATTTAACTTAGACAAGACTCCAAGTAGCTAGTTTAAGGTAAAATGAGAACTGTATTGTTTGTAAATTGATCTTCCTCCTAAATCTGCTAAAAACTGTTTATCATCTATGAAAGGGGTTGACAGCGGCTGGCTGTCAGAGCCCCGCTAATATGCATGTCTCTGATTGGTAGAAAGATGCTGCTTTCTACCAATAAGATCTTTGTGTAGGTGTGGACCACTCATTGTGGTGGTCCACTTCAATGTATCCATTGGTGTGTCTTACACCAAGATGAGGAAGTATCTAAAACTTTTAACAGATATCCTATCTGTTAAATTCACAAGTGGCTGCAAGCCACTTGTACGTGTAACCCCGTTACAGGTGGTGCCTTCGGAGAGTACCGTTCCTGATAATACAGTGCGCCCCGCGACCACTGTGTCTGACATTGCTGAACGCCTCGACGTTGTTGAACGCCACGAATTCCCAGCCTCGGACACTATTGAGCGCCTTGCTCTGACCATACCCTATGATGTCACTCTCGCCATGGACGAGTTGGTGCATGCTGTGGAGTCCTCAGTGGTGCCGTTGCTAGGTGCGCATGCATCTTCACCAAGTTCGCAGGAAACATCGCTAAGTTCGCATGAATTGCCACAAACTGTCGTGATGGTTGATCCCACAAGTGTTGATGCCAACTCCTGTTCGGGTTTGTTGATGCGTCGTCTGGTCAGCGCAGATTGAAGAGGCTCTGTCGTGCTGGAGAACCTCCGTTGCGGCACCCGCCGCTACCACCTGTAACGGGGTTACACGTACAAGTGGCTTGCAGCCACTTGTGAATTTAACAGATAGGATATCTGTTAAAAGTTTTAGATACTTCCTCATCTTGGTGTAAGACACACCAATGGATACATTGAAGTGGACCACCACAATGAGTGGTCCACACCTGCACAAAGATCTTATTGGTAGAAAGCAGCATCTTTCTACCAATCAGAGACATGCATATTAGCGGGGCTCTGACAGCCAGCCGCTGTCAACCCCTTTCATAGATGATAAACAGTTTTTAGCAGATTTAGGAGGAAGATCAATTTACAAACAATACAGTTCTCATTTTACCTTAAACTAGCTACTTGGAGTCTTGTCTAAGTTAAATTATATTTGTGTATTCAAATATAATTAATTCAAGTAATTACTAAGTACTTACGCTTCCTCATACACGTAGCGCAACGTGTAAGCTAAAGTAGTGAGTCAAGTTAGACCCACTACACCTGGTAGCACTTTGTAGTCCGTCCAACGACCGATCGCTTGACGTTCGTACGCGGTGTACGAACGCGGAGCGAGAAACCCCATGAGCACGGAGGTGCCCATGGAGAGCTCCAACACGCCTGCAACGCATGTTGCACGCGCTGACTGCCCCCACCTGTCTGACCCAGAGTGGGAGGCCCTCCAACGACTGTCAACAGTCATTGGAGAAGCGGCGATAGCTACGATGCTGCGTACGCTATCGCCGACGGAGCAACATGGTGTTGCTCTGGGGTTCATCATGAAGGAGCAGCGTGACGCTGCTTCCTCAGTGACGGCGTCGTCAGGGACGACACCGCGTGCTCAATCATTGAAATTGAGCGTAAGCAATTACGTGGGAAGAGAGGGCGAGCCTCTCCTCCGGTGGCTTGTCGAGCTCAACACAGCCATAGCGGCTCGACGCATCGTCGACCCGCTGTCGAAGGTCGCGTTCGCCATGTCCTGCCTTGGCGGACGCGCAAGGGGTTGGGCGTATGGACGCCGACTCTCCGATCCTACGTGCTTCAGCACGTACGAAGTGTTCAAAGAGGAGCTCAAACAAGCGTTTGAGCCCCCGCAAAACGAGTTCCGGTCGAGGGCGGAGTTCCTCGACCTTCAGCAGGGTAAGCATGACGTCCATGCTTACGCGCAGCGCGCACGATATTTGGTATCAAATATCGTGACTAACCCGATTGACGAGGCGACCAAGGTCGTCACGTTCATGAAAGGACTTAGAGATGGGCCTGTGAAGACCTATCTCTTCCGAGAGTACCCGAGTACTCTCGAAGCTGCGATTACTCTTGCCATGCAAGAAGAGTTTAGCCTGCGGCAGGCTAAACTCCATGTGAACGTGCCGAGGCCGCAACCGCGCCCGGTAGCGAGGCCGGGAGGTCCAGAACCGATGGACCTCTCGAACGCAACAACTGCTGGTTACCAGCAGCAGGGAGGCAACGTGCGATACTTCCGTTGCGGAAGGATCGGTCACATTGCACGGGAGTGCACAGCTCCCATGCCCCCTGGAGGTGGCCGTCGTGGCGATGCCTAGCATCGCCGCGGACCAACAAAAAACGCGAACATCCAGTAGGCGCGGGGCGCCCTACTGGTAATGCAGTCACGCGTGCCGACATCGGGCACGCGACACTGAGGACTGCAGCCCCCAGTGAGACTAACTCTCACTGCAAGAAATAAGATGACAGGCCAAACCTAGTCATCTTGAAGATTTACTCGAAGAGAGCGAGTGACTCTCTTCGAGCTTTGGTAGATTCAGGCGCGTCGAACAACTTTGTTCGACTACGAAGCCTGTCGAGACTTGACTTCGAGGAAGTAAATGTACCTCGAAGTCTTCTGGAGGTACGACTGGCAACAGGTGCCATCGTAAAGACCGAGAAGCGCGTCGTGAACGTGCGCTTCTCGTACAAACAACGAGTGTTTGTCGAACACTTTATCGTCCTGGACCTGGACGATAAGTTCGACGTAGTAATGGGCATGCCGTGGCTTGCACGGCATGATCCGGTGATAGACTGGAAGAAGCGCACGCTCGTGCGCTTCGGACGCGACAGCGGAACAGAGAGCGATGGCCCTGTTACCGCAGCGCGCGCACCTGCTGGTGCGCGCGGCTCACCAGTCGAGACAGCGCTTTATGCTGCTGTCCCGGAGTGCCCAAGAAGTGCGCGAGGGCGCGCACAAGTGAGACCCACGTCGGCAATGCTGCCGACGTCGGAAGAAAAAGATGTGTTGGTTCCGGGAACCAACACCCACGTTCAAGCGTGTAAGGGACAGTCCCTGACCCGAAGCGGTCAGGTCGACGACGACGCGTCGGCTCCGGGAGCCGACGAACCCTCGGTCATGAGGGGCTCCGCCAATGAATGGCGTCGAGGTGACGAAGGCGTGTCAACTCCGGGAGTTGACGCTGCAAACAGTGCGGACGGTTGCAAACGTACGGCACTGACGCAATTTGCATGCTGTCGTGCAGCCGGGCTGCACGACGAAGCGCCATGCGATCAAGCCGGGCTTGATATCGCGCGCCCGCAGACAGGGTCTACCGGTGAAAGAACACATTTCCGTGCAACCGGGCTGCACGATGGAACATGCGGTCAAGCTGGGCTTGATACCGCGCGCCCGCGGACAGGGTCCGCCGGCGAACAACTGTCCACGGCCGGGCCTGGACCAGAAGAACAACTGTGCGGAGCCCGGCTCCGCACAACAAAAAGACGGCGCAAGCGGAAAACGCTGCGCAAGTCTCGGTCCGGGACCGAGACGCAACAAGAGCAATCTGCTGGGCAGACTGCGGCGGTGACGCCGAATGTCAAGACGCTAAGCGTCTTGACGCGCACCGATACTGGATTCCAGTATCGTGCCATGGAACTCGCTAGTCCTCCGACGACGGCATCGGAGTTGACTTCGCTTCCAGCCATGAGCTGGAAGCGCTTCACGCGCGACTTGCACGATGGACGCATCGAGCAAGTCTGCGTTCTTTCGGACAGCGAAAGAACGGCGAGCGAGAGCGAAGAGCTTAGGCAGCTCTTCATGGGAAGTACCACTGAGAGCGAAGACACTCTCAGTGCGAAGACGAAGCGAGAGCGCTTCGAGGAACAAGGTTGGGACTCGCTGAAGTCGAGTCCCTATTACGAATTGTTGAGGGAGTACAAAGACGTACTCCCGGAAGACATTCCTGCGGAGCTTCCGCAGGATAAGGGCATTCAGCACGAGATTGATCTCGTGCCGGGCACGAAGTACTGTGTCACGCGGCAGTGGCCACTGCTGCGAGAGCAAGTGAAAGCGATCGACGACTTCTTTGAAAGTCGTCGCAAAGCAGGACAAGTGCGGGAATCAAAGTCCCCGCACAGTGCTCCGACGTTCTGTGTCAAGAAGCCACAGGGCGGATGGCGCATCGTTCATGCCTACAACAAGCTGAACGATGCGACGGTACCGGCGCAGACGCCGATACCGCGAAAAGATGTTATCATCGATTCGATGGCCGGGAGCACCGTTTACAGTGCTCTCGACTTACGAGATGGATTTTATCAAATCCTAATGCGTGAGAGCGATATCCCTCTCACGGCAGTGAGCACGCCAAGCGGCATGCTCTGGGAATGGCTAGTAATGCCACAGGGGCTTAAGAACGCCCCTGCGACTTTCAACAGGTGCGTGACGCACTTGTTGCGCTCGGTGCGCGACTTTGCACCGAGCTACTTCGATGATGTGTTCATCCACAGCCGGGCTGTGGACGGGAAGACCGATGTAGAGATGCACAGGGTGCATCTCCGGAAGCTACTTGAGCTTATGAGAACACATAAGCTCTACGCGATCCTGAAGAAGTGTATCTTCGGGGCGAGCGAGATACCCGTCCTCTGGTGTCTCGTAGGGAAGAATGGTGTTCGCCCTGACCCGGAAAAGGTCAGAGTGATCAATGAATGGCCAACGCCTTCAAGTGTCAAGGAACTGAGGCAGTTCCTTGGCTTGGCCACGTACTTGTGCAAGTACGTGGAGGATTACGCGGGCAAGATCCGCCCGTTGTCACAACTTCTCAAGAAAGAAGCTGTGTGGAATTGGACACCCGATTGCCAGAAGGCATTCGATGCAGTCAAGCGGGGCTTGGCTGAGGCGCCGATCTTGGCAGTGGCTGACCGAGATCGCCCATTTCACGTAGTGTGTGACGCATCCGATTTTGCGATCGGATGCGCGTTGATGCAGCACGATCACGAGGGGCGTGATCGTGTCGTCTACTACCAATCGCGTCAGCTGAAGCCAGCTGAGCGCAACTATCTGGTGCATGACAAGGAACTCCTTGCCATGAAATACGCACTCGCAAAGTTCCGAGTGTATCTGCTTGGAAGTAGACCATTTGTGGTCTACACCGACCATGCTTCACTGCGCACCGCAGTGAAGTCGCCACACATATCACAAAGAATGGCGAGATGGCTCTCATTCTTTGCGGAGTATAACTTCCGGGTCGAATACAAACCCGGAAGATTGAATGTAGTGGCCGACGCATTATCACGTCGACCGGACTATGCAGATGCTGTTGACGTCAATGCCATTGACGTCATGCGATCGAGCAAACCCACATCGTCCCTGTTGGATGATGTGAAGGCCGCGTACGCGCACGACGCGGACGCGAAGCTCTCGCTGGCCTATGGCACAGCGCCTTCTGACAAGTCCCGTCAGAAGCTGCCTAAGCACCTTCGAGCGCGTGCACACCGCTTTCGTGTGCACGACGGACTGGTTCTTTACAATGCAGTCGACGACAACGCGGATCGCGTTGTCGTGCCGAATGACCATGACCTGCGACTCAGGATCATGTACGAATATCATGATGCCCTGACTGCGGGACATCTCGGACGTGAGAAGACATACGTCCTACTCACGCGCGACTTCTACTGGCACCACCAGTATAAGTGGGTGCGCAAGTACATCCGTGCTTGCGAGGTATGCCAACGCGTAAAGCCTGCGCGAATGGCGCAGGCTCCGTTACAATCACTACCGACTCCGTCGGAGTGTTGGAAGTCCATGTCATTGGACTTCATCTTTGGTCTTCCCCCGGACAGCGGAGGGAATACCGGTGTTGTGGTCTTCGTCGACCGCTTCAGCAAGATGGTGCATCTTGCTGCGGTGCCGGCAGAAGTGACCGCGAAGCAGACGGCCCGTCTGTTCGTCGACATGGTGTTCAAACACCATGGCATGCCGTCCGACATCGTGTCGGACAGAGACCCGCGCTTCACAGCGCACCTGTGGCAAGAAGTGTTTACACTTCTTGGGAGCCAGCTTTCCATGTCGACTGCGGATCATCCGCAGACGGACGGTCAAACCGAGCGCGTGAATCGCGTGCTCGTCGATATGTTGAAGAGCTACGCTCACTCGTTCCAATACTGGAGCGAGTGCTTATCGATGGCAGAGTTTGCCATCAATAACTCAGTGCATGCCTCGACCGGGCATACACCGTTCTACGTGAATGCTATGCGGCATCCACGTCTACCGAGTTTACTCGGAGTGGTGACTCCCACTTTAAGTGGGGGAGGATCTACGACTGCAATACAGCAGCCGCAGAAAACCGCTGGCACTTGCACAGTGTCAGCTGCAACAATGGACAAACCACATGAGTCTGCGCAGGGCGCAGACTCCCCCAACAACAAGGCCAACGACCACGGGTCTGCGCAGGGCGCAGACACCGCGAAGAACCACGCAGAGGCCGGGCCTCTAGCGGAGAGCGAGCTGAATGACTTCAGCTCGGATGCAATCAGTTTCATCACCAAAAGACAAGCCGTGATTCGGTTTGTCCAAGACACTATAGCAGCTTCTGTTGATCAACAGAAGCTGAACGCAGACAATGCGGGCAGAGGCAACACAAATGAATTTAAAGTTGGTTCATTAGTTTTGTTAGCTACACAAAACCTGTCTAGACATGCCGTTTCGGATTTCGGAGCAAGCAAGCTTGCTCCGCGCTTCATCTGGCCGTTCACTGTGTTGACACAGCACGGCAACGCATACACGCTAGACATACCGTCTAGCATGCGCCTCCATCCGACCTTTTACGTCGGACGGCTGAAGCCATACCTGCAGCACGAGCCATCTAGCTCGGCTGACACGAAGCCTCGGCAGGAGCCGAGGCAGAAGCGGGAGCCTTGGCCTCGGCGACGAGCAGCCTCTCCTCCAGCGCGCGGACGCGCTGGAGCAACCCCTTCATCTGGGTCCCCAGCTCGACCTGGATATTCGAGGCGGTCTGTGAGACCGCCGCGACTTGGGCCTTCTGGTTCGCCAGCTCCTGCTTCAGGGCGGTGAACTCAGCGCCCTGCAGACGCTCCACGACGGTCACCCGGTCGTGGAGAGGCGCATACTGATCAGCCCGGGGCTGATCATACCCGGGGCGTGTTCCCACCCCCGCCACCGCCGATCCGTGACGCCCGCGGCTCAATCCGCTGGATTGTTGAGCGGATTGTTGACCATAGTATTCCGAAAACAAACCCTCAAGGGACTCGTTTTCGTATTCGTTGGAGAGGATTTCCTCCCCATCAAGATACATGGGAGCCGCGGAACGTCTTGCTGGAGGACGTTCCGGAAATGGTGAGGGCGTACGAGGAACAGTACGCGCTGGCGCAGCGGAAGTAACACGAGCGCTGCGATCATCGCTAGCGCCCGAATCCTCACGTGCTAAGAACTTAGCACGGAGCTCTTTGAGACTCTCGGGCACACGGAACGACGTGTACCCGTTCTGGTCGCGGTCGCTCAAGCGGACCGCGCCTGGGAAGCACTTCGTGCACTGAAAGCCCTCGGGCACAGCGCACGGCACATTAGCCTCCTCCGCAGCAACGTGGAGTTGCTCCAGCTTTCCACGCTTCGAGTACGTCTCGAAGCGATCACGCGCTTGCTTAATCCGATCACGGTAAGCACTCGGCCTCTTGTTGAAGTTCTCAACAAAGGCGTTCCAGCTTTGACAAAGTGCCTGCCATTCGGGCACTTTGCTGCGAGAAGAGGTCTTCTTGCTTTGAAACCATCGGAGCTCATGAAAGAGTCCGATGTAGTAATCGCGCCTTTGATGCGTTTCCGCATCAAAGTGCAGCTCGGCAGACACAGCGTCATCTTTGATGGCGCTGCATACGCACAGCGGCACCTCATTCGGAGGTACCGAGTTCCCAAACCGGTCCGCGATCTCGGACGCGGACGGCAACCATGGATCGCGCGCTGCAGGCGCAGCGCGCGGAGAGCCTTGAGCTTTGACATCACGCGCTGCAGCATCAGCGCGCGGAGTACTGAGAGCCCCAGCGGAAGCGAGTGGGGTATCGCTCTCAGTACGCGAACGCTTCGAACTCGAAGCGTCCGATTCGTCCCCTTCACGCGGGCGAACGTTCTTGGCGTGAGGGTCGAGCGATTCGCTCGACACTGAGTCTTTACGCTTTGAGGGCGAGTCCTCCTCGCCCTCCATGCCTTCATCGTCGTCGTCGAAGTCGACGACGTCGCCATACTTCGCCTTCTGGCGTTCGAAGTAGTCGTCGATGGAGAGATGAGTCTCCACCGACTTCGAAGTCTTCTTCTCTTGAGGCGCGCTCATCGTTGAATGAGCGCGGATGTCTTCTCCAAACGCGGAGAATTGCCGAATGGCAATTCCGAAGATTGACGTGCGGGGACCCCGCGCGTCTAACCTTAAGGGTGGAATGGTGTAACGGGGTTACACGCACAAGCGGCTATAAGCCACTTGTGAATTTAACAGATAGGATATCTGTTAAAAGTTTTAGATACTTCCTCATCTTGGTATAAGACACACCAATGGATACATTGAAGTGGGCCACCACAATGAGTGGTCCACACCTACCCAAAGATCCTATTGGTAGAAAGCAGCATCTTTCTACCAATCAGAGACATGCATATTAGCGGGGCTCTGACAGCCAGCCGCTGCCAACCCTTTCATAGATGATAAACAGTTTTTAGCAGATTTAGGAGGAAGATCAATTTACAAACAATACAGTTCTCATTTTACCTTAAACTAGCTACTTGGAGTCTTGTCTAAGTTAAATTATATTTGTGTATTCAAATATAATTAACCTCAGTAATTACTAAGTACTTACGCTTCCTCATACACGTTGCGCAACGTGTAAGCTAAAGTAGTGAGTCAAGTTAGACCCACTACACGTCATGTCAGGGAAAGGGAAGTGCCAGCGCAAGAACAAGCGCGACAGAAAACGAAAACGAATGCGCGGACGACGTAAGTAGTTGGTGTTTGCGACAGCTACGCTTTTCTAACACGAATATCCAATGCATAGGCCGAGACGAATGTAATGGTGAATCGAGTGACACTGTCAGCCACTGGTCAAGTGACGGAGGGTCCAGCGACATAGAAAGCAACTGCTCGGAGGAGGGGAAGTTCCTGCAAAAGTCACGCAAGAGTAAACGGAATCAGACTAACAAGAACAAGAAAAAGCCGAGGACTACAAGGCAACAGGGTAATCAGTGCTTTGCAAACGTGTGATGTGGCGTTATGTTGTAATGTTTTGTGGTTGGAATCACATGTAGCTAAACAAACGGGACGCTCAGCCAAATTGCTCGAAAACCGTGACAGTGACTGTGATCGACTCCCGCCTACCCAACCAACGGTTCTACCATGTATGGTATTTGTTTTTTATCATCAATTTATTTAATATTGCATCACACTGGCATACTGTCGTTGTTTAAACTTGAATTTGTAGCTGGTGAAGTGATTCGCCCACCAATTCGCACCATGGTTCCCAAGATGGAAGGGTTGGAATTTGAAGACTGGGGCGCATTTAAAGCGTATTGGACTCGATATCAGGAGACAAATCTTGTGTCCTATCGGTGTCGCGACTCAGCCACACGTGATAAATGGAACAGTTCTCACCCAACCAAGCAGATTCCGTTGGCTTTTAGTCATGCATTCAAGAAGTATTCCTGCAAGCTCGGTTGTCACCAGAATTCAAAAGGAACTGGTAAGCGTATCGTACGCAACGATCGCTTCCGGGGATGCGTTGCATACTTCCGGGCTGTGGTACAACGTTCCCCAACAACAAACATGTGGGTGGTTAGGATCACTGAAGAGGTACTGTTGCTATTTTCTCTGTAATAAAATACCGTATGTAGTATAGCTGCTCATAAAACATGTAACAACAGAAGACATGCCACTGTCACAACCCCGACAAAGCACTGTACGCTGCTCTCCAGGTACTAACGACCTTATAGACGAGAGCATCTTGGAGCTTTTGGATGCATTTCTGAAACTAAAAACTTTAGTGCTGCTGTGAATTTTAATTTGTCAAGTTGTAGGAGATACGCAGATGTGGTTCAGCAGATATATATTGCGAGGGACGTCATCCGCCGTTATGAGGACTATCTCGAGTGGATTCGAAGAGATTGGAGCCATCTGAACGGTGTTAATGTTGTGCTGTATGATCCATTAACGATGCCTCCCATTTCTCAGATTGCCCAGGAAGTTGCGCAACTTTTGGCGGAGTCATGGTTGAAATTTAAATTCAGTGCTGGTAGTACAGGAAGGGGGGGGGATTCTTGGAGCTTACTGATGTTGTGGATCATATTGCAGGTGAAACGAGGCTAAGTGATATGGTTATGCACTGCGCTTTGCATTATCGATTCTCACCCCAGAAGACGCCGTGTTACGTGGTGGGCCCTCTTAACATAGACGGCAACGAAATTGAGCTGCCGGTGCACAGAATGACGGACTATGCCCACATAGTTGTTCCTGTGTATATGCGAGCGTTGAAGCATTGGCTTCATTGGGTTCGCCAGATTGTCAGCCGTTCAGTATCCACAACGGTAATGCCTCAATTTAAGTTGATTCTCTACTACCCACTTGGCGCAGCTCCGAATTTGAATTTGCTTCGAAGTAAATGGAAGACACACACGCTACCACTTCTTCAAGCTTGGCATGCTCGCGATGCAAATAGTGATGCGGGACGTGGAGATGCGAATAGTCCGGGTTCAACCTGATGTGATGAAATCAACCGGAGCCATGCCCGTCGAAGGAGAACGCTGTGGATAATACAAATAACGTTTTGGACTCTACTAATGTGCCACAACGTAAATTCGGTGTCTTCGCTCCATCTCTAGAGGAAGAAGTGATTAAACACTCACGCCAGCTGACCAAGTGAGTTGTGGTGTGCAATGTTTGGCCCAAGCGTATAGTCACGTCAACGTCGACGGCACCAATTTCAAGTTGAATAAGACAGTGGGTGACGGAGACGTTGAGGCGATGCGCCTATGCATCATGTGGCAGCTTCTGCGTGACTGTGATGAAGTACAAACCTCTACCGATGCAAAGTTTAGCGATGATCCCGAAGTGTTAGCGACCGACATGAAGATCAACAGATTTTCACAGCGTCTGCCCGTAGCGAGGCATAACTTTAGCGTTGGTACAGTTGAGGGGCTGTTGAGTATTGATTATCGTAGCGAGGCGTGCATGAAATAGCTAGACGTAGCAGCTCAGCGAACTAGAACTCTTATTTCTAATCGATATTACTTTGCCTTGCACAGCACTGTGTCGGACTGTGAGGAATTGCCAAATGAATCAACACTACGGTTACGACCGCCGGTGTGACGCGTGTAACCGGTTCACTTGTTAGCGCTAACCGCGCTATTGCAAATATTCGAGTTGCGCCGCCGTTCATCTAAAAGTTGCGCACCTTCATTTTGAAGGTGCTCAAAGGTGCCAAAGGTGCTCAAAGGTGCTCAAGTGAAGGTGCTCGAAGGTGCACGAGGGTGCGCAACTTCTACGCTGAAGGTGCGCAAAGGTGCGCAAAGGTGCGGAAGGTGCTCAACCCGAAGGTGCTTTAACGAGAGCCCATTTAGGCTCATAACCTGACGGCTAGTGTCCATAGGCTGTAGGCGGTGACTGCGCGTCACAGCAACCATGCCAAGTAGATGTAGGAGAGGAGTGCGCTGGCGGTGGCGATGGTAAATGACCGCGGCCTTGGGAAGGGGGACGACTTGTGCTTGAGGTGCACGATTGGGAAGTGAGTGCTCCTCAGCTCCACGATCAGCACTGTCGTCTCCGCCTTCCTAGGCGATGTGCATTCAATCTAGGCTACTGATACGGCTAAGAGCAACTGACCTCGATGTAGCTTAGTTGACCTAGCTGTCACTGTCTCTGTGACTGTGTTGCATACACACACAAATGAAAGATGCTTGCAAAAGAGAGGTCTTTATTCAGCTCTCGTCACAACCAAGGGGTACGACCTCATGTCGTACCCACGCACCTTACATCATGCGATGCATCTCAAGTCAGCACGACCCACCTCTGTGGTGGCGTCGGCTACTCAACCTCACAGCGGTTGTATTATATTGCTCATTGCCTTTGCGCATGCCATTGTTTTGTGTTTCAGCCTCTCATGAGTATCATGGGAAGGTGAAGACTTAGCGCGTTATGCCAGTACAGTAGAATAACTTCTGTATTGTTATCATCCACATCTTTTAGTCAATATAGAATCGCTGCTACCATAAACTATACACTGTGATAATACATATGTACGTGAACCGTGGATGCCCGTGATGATTACAGGACGCAATTATCCCATCTGCAGTTGCCGTACCATCTTATGGTGAGTATCAAAGTGGTTATCCGCAGATTGTCACCATTACTCCAATCCGATCTCCCATGTTTCATTTTACAACCTTTGTGGGAGACGTGCGATTTATTTACTTGCATGCATATGCAAATGGAAATCATATCTACAGTAGGACAGATTGGATTGCAGTTCTAACTAACAGCCAGAGCACGATATTGGGCTACGTAGTGTGCAGAACAGCGAGCGAGCCTACTTTTTTTCCAGGTAAGACGACGCACGCTCCACCCACGCTGCCAACCCGATATCACCTGCTGCATTTTCATCATCGCACCACCCGTTTGCTACATAACAAAATGTATGATCTGTTCACGATCTGTTCATGAGTCCTCTTTGATCGTCGTAACGCCACCCTCACGCCTTTATCGACGACAGTCATTCCTTATCAACCCTCCAACCACTCACTCCACAGGCTCCAAGCTCCAAGCAAGCCGTCATGCGCATCGACTACATCGCTCTGGCTGTTGCTGTGCTCGCCACAAGTATCAATGCCACCTCGGCACCGCTAGAGTCCACGATAACCAACCCTCATCGCCGACTCGCAGCTATTGATCATCCGGACGAATTTTCTAGCAAAAGCCTGAGAACGCACACATCCGCGAAAACCGCTGACGACGACGATGACGAAGAGAGGGGTGGCTTCATTGAAAGAGTGTGGACCAGCGTCCAAAACGCGGTGACGCAGCATAAGCTAGACGAATACCTGAGCACAAGAACGTCCGCAGACAAGGTCTTCGGACTGCTACAAGTCAACACTGTGAAGACCAACGTCCTGGAGAGCATAGAGTGGAAGTCGTGGGCCAAATTCGTGCAAATGCTCAACCAAGGAGACCCCGAGGAGTCTCTTGCTGCGGCCATGACTGTCCTCAAACATACTTGCCGCTGCTGCAAAGAACCCGAGCACCAAGGAAATCGCCGAGAAGCTGGAGGCTGCACAGCTGAAGCGTTGGCTGAGCTACAACAACACGCCGGAAAGGATCCTTCCCGTACTGAAGCTGGGCAAGGTGGACGATACTTTTTTCGATATCGCGCCGTTGAACACTTGGACCAACTACCTGGAGGCTTACAACAGCAAAAAAACAAAGGAAGCAAAAACCTTTGTGGAAACCCTCACAAAAGCGTTTGAGAAAGAAGAAGGAGGCTTCATCAAGTTCCTGGCTTCCGCTGACAATGTCAATAAGGCCGGCGCCACCAAGTTCAAAACGAGGTTCTCAAGAGCTGGATGTCAAATCCAGATCACCCGGCTAACTTGTTCAAAATCCTGAAGTTTGACGAGGCTGGAGATTCCTTGCTCACCAGTCCGCTGCTCAGGATTTGGACCACATACATGAAGGCATTCAACAAGGAGTATCCGTTCGCCGAGACAACGATGATTCAGACGTTCACCAAGAGCTACGGCGACGAGAAGCTGGCGACGATGATCCAAGCGGCAGCGAAGAACCCAGAGACGGAGCTGTTCGCGAAGAACCTGCAGACCGCTCAGTTCAAGCAATGGATGGCTGAAAAGAAGACCCCGGACGTCATCTACAAGAAGGTTCTGAAGCTGGACTCGACCGACAGTCCGAACGCTGGCATTTGGCGCGCATACCACAATGCGTACGACGAGCAATACCCCGGCGAGCTGTCCTCGTTCAACCCGTAATTTACGGAAGCACTGCCAAAATAGACCCATATCTGCTTTCTGTTCGTTTTTGTTATACATGTAAATCGTCCTGATTTGACGTCCTCTAACAATAGACATCCCTCGTCCACCTGAGTATCTACCAATCGCATCTCCCCTCACCACCTGCATTTCGTCCAATGACCCGTCTGGACTCTATGACCAGCCAACGCCGCACTTCCCAACTCCACCGCCATGGCCCGCGCCGCGACCGCCACCAAGACCAAGAAGAAGCCGGCGGACTTCAAGCGGCCCAAGCGCAAGGTCGGGCGGCGCGCCGCGCCCGCCGCCAACGTGACGTCCGTGGGCATCACGTCGCGGCGCATCAACCTGCTGGAGCAGTCGCTGCTGCAGGACAAGAGCGGCGCCGCGCAGCTCACGCACCGGCGCCAGGCGCTGCCGGAGCTGCTGCAGCAGGCGGGCCACTACAACGCGCACGTGCGCCAGCGCGCGCTGCAGGGCCTGAAGGAGCTGGCCGCGCAGGAGGCGGCGGCCAACCTGCGCGCCAACGCGGCCGTGCTGCTGGAGCGCTTCCTGCCCACGCTGCTGGACGAGGAGGCCGTGGTGCGCGAGGCCGCCGTGCAGGCCTGGGCGGCCGTGCTGCCGGTGCTGCGCGGCGTGCTGGCGCCGTTCGCCACGCTCGTGGCCACGTACTTGTGCAGCGGCCTCACGCACCTGCAGGTGGGCGTGCGGCAGGACGCGCTCAAAGCCATCGCCGAGCTGGTGGACGTCGCGCCCGAGCTGCTGCGGGAGGACGCCGGCCGCGGGGCGCTGGCCAGGCTGCTGGAGAACTTCGGGGACCTGGTCTGCGCCGCGCAGACGCAGGGCATCCGCATGAAGAACACGTACGATCTGCTGCTGGGCTCGGACGCGGCCAGCAGCGCCGCCTCGAAGAAGGCGGCGGGCGCGCGGAAGAACCTCAAGAACGGGCAGAAGAAGAGCAAAAAGCCCAAGGCGCCCTCGGGCGCGCTGGCGCTGCGGTTCGCGGCGCTCAAGGTGCTGCACAAGCTGCTGCTGTCGGTGAGCACGCGGCTGGGAGATGGCAAGGCCGCAGCAGCGGCGGGCGCGCGCTCGGCCTCGGTGCCCACGACCAAGGCGCTGCTGCTGTACCCGGCTCCGCAGCTTGTTGCGACCAGTATGTTCGCTGCGTCGTCGGCGACTACTAGCACGGGGGAGAAGGCGAGCGCGTCCTGGCAGGAAAAAGTGCGCGCGCTGCTGCCTGCACTGCTGGACTTGTGGCTCGAGTGCCTCGAAGGCAGCACGGACGCTCTCTCCGACGTTCACGTTGAGCACATGAAGTACATTGTGGAGTGCACGACCGCTGTGGTTGGCGCCAACACCGACTTGCTGAATGTTGATTCGGCAGATGACGCTGCCAACAAGGAGTTCTTCCAGGCAGCCCTGAAGCTGCGCGAAGAGCTTCTAGCACCAGAGAGCTTCCCCATGCTCCCAAGCGCTAGTGCGACTCTAGCTGCGGCTGACGGTTTGGGTGTGCTGTCCAGGTGGCATGGTATGAACGCTGCACTTTCGAAGTTGGCGTGCGAGTACCTCCGCCTTCCTGCTTTGATGCGCGGTTCTGGCAAGGATGCTTCGCAGAGCGAATCGCTCGAGCAACGCGTGTGTGCGTATGTCGTCACCACTCTTGCCAAGTACAAGGAAACGCCTGAGCTCCGTGCAGTTGCCAGTATGCAGAATGTGCTTCAGCCGCTGCTCGAGGTTGTGACGCTCATCTTGGCGTCCGTGTCCCAGCGCAGCGGTCCCCCCACGTCGGCGGAGAACTCAGCTGACGAGCGCAGCCTCTTACTGGAGGCGGTGACGCAATTTTACGTGCTGTGCACGCCGAAGTCGGTGAGCTTCCGTAGCTGCACGGCGTTTGTTGTCGACCAGTTGGAGATTGCGTTGCGTGGTCAGCAGCGACCGAGTCAGAAGCTTCCGTGGCCGATGGTTATGCAGTGGGTAGTCTGCCTTGCCGACTTGCTCGGCCAGCTTGACCCTCAGCACATGGAGCTTGGCAGGCGCAGCTTGCTTGCATTGATCTCCGTTCTCAAGCAGCTCCCGACCGAGTGTGCCAGTGGTGACCAGATGGACAGCGTGCTGACGAACCTATCTGCTTTCTTCGACCTAGCTTCAGTGCCTTCGCCTTCAATGAGTGAGGACGAGAAGCAGAGAATGCTGGCTAGGACACGCTTCGATGCTCTGGGTGCGGCGGACCAGCTGGCTTTCGTGGCGCTTGTGTACCATCTACCTCGGTATCCTGTGTCGCTACTGCGTGCTCTTGCAAGCTGCTGCAAGAGCTCTCGCATTTATAGCGAGGCGAAGAGCTTCCTGGTGGACATTCTTTTCCAGCGACGTGAGGCTGTGGATCTTGCTCACATCGTGAGTTTCCTGGTGAGTACAGCGCTCGCTCCTGTTGAAGCCAACGCTCACCAGCAGCGCCAGCAACTGCAGCTTGTGGATCATGTGTGCCGCACATTCGTCGCCATGAACTTGGGCAACTCTCTTCCGAAGATTTTAGCGCCGACACTTGCGAAGGCTCAGGCTCGGGAGGAAATGAACTTCACGGATCTGCACACCTTGGTGCTGCTTTACCGCACGTGTGTATCTTCCGATTCCAGCCGCAGTGTTGAGGGCCACCAGCAACGTTCGGATATTCCTGCGGAGATGGAGCGAGAGCTGGTAACCTTGAGTGTGAAGATTTTGGCGAATTACTCTGCGACGCCGTCGTCCGACCAAGCCGCCACACCGGAGGAGATTGACTTGCGTGAGCAGGAACGACTACTGGTGGAGGCTTGTGTCTCTACTTTGGCTCATGGTGAAGCAAACATTTTTGCTTCATTCGTGGACGAGCTTTTGGCTGCTCAACAGCAGGTGGTCGTCTTGACTCGCCGTTTGCGCGTACTCCAAGCGCTTGTGCGGACGTCCAACCTGGCCGGTGCCTTCAGGCGCCATCAGAACCACGTGGGCCACCTGTTGCAAACGGCGGAGCAGAAGCACGCTGGCGAAGAGGATATTTCGCAGCTTGTGCGGCAAGTGCGTGGAGACCTGGAGCTCCTCGCCGTGGGCCAACTTAGTGAAACAACTCCTAGTAAGTAGGTAGATAGACGCGAACACGCAAAACCAATGAATATCATTCGTATACTACTTCAACTTGATCTTAGACCCGTGCTGCTATCAGCGTCTAGATTCTTATTCTTTGCATTCCTTTCCGGAGGAACCCACGCACAACTTCACCATGGCATCGGCGAGTGGTGCAGTGCGTCTGCTGATTTTGGTGGCAACCTGCGTCTTTTGTAGTGGTTTTGCTAGACACCCCACTGCGACGCCAGACGACAACCCGCAGGGTAATACTAATGTAGTAACAGTGGAGACGTTGTGAGTTTTCTGACGTCACCTTCAGCGTGTACGTGGGATATCAAGATTTGCGTCGATGGCACGTGGGTTTATCGCGTCGCCGACCGCGACTGCGAGTTTGAAGACTGTCTGGTGGAGTCTGCTGAACAGGACGCTCGTCAATACATCGCCAACACTATGCCGAGTCAATAGACTCAGGAAGCAACAGCACCAGGTCTGTTGGGCCCAATAAAGGACATTTCCCCTCACAACTTGTTTCACACGCAAAGCGTCGGCAGTTGCAAGCGATCTATCAAGCCCGTGAGTTGAGCATCGATGAAGTCTCGTTCGTGGATCAAGGCGATGGCGACAAGCGCGCTCTTGTCTCCGAGAACCTCATTTCGAAAGGCCAACAGCAACCCTGCAGGTCTTGCCAGTGGCGATGCCACCGCATCATCGGCTACATCGATCCCGCTTTCGATGTTGGCCAAACTCACTCGCTTAGTCCAGTTCCTTGACGAGAATCACCTGGAAGAGGAAGGGCTTTACAGCAAAGCTGGAGTAGGGCTTGAGCGCAAGGAAATACTTCGTTTCTGTAAAACCCCAGGGAACCTACCTGATTTGACTCTATACAGCCCTCATTCCATCGCAACCGTTGCCAAGGAGGTAGGAATATAGATAGGAATGCATATCCATATCTTCGGTTTGTGTTAACTTGTGCTCATGCGTAGATATTGAGCGAGATGTATGCGCCACTGGTTCCTGCTGATATCAGTCACGAGCTTGTGGAAGCTGCATCTAGTGGTCATATTGATGGAGACGCGGGGCAGACAGTCGTTGAGAAATTCAAACACATTCGCGCGACCACGCGGGAATTCCTACAAGTCTTCCTGGGTCATTTGAATAATGTACGTTGTCGCAGCAACACTAGCACCTGCAATCTGATACCAACCACGCATGATGTGCTAGCTTGCTGCAAGTCGACCCAGCAGGATGAATGTGACAAGTCTGGCCTTGCACGTTGGCATCGCATTGATTCGGCCTACGGAGG
Organism: Phytophthora cinnamomi; assembly: GCF_018691715.1. NCBI lineage: Eukaryota > Oomycota > Peronosporomycetes > Peronosporales > Peronosporaceae > Phytophthora > Phytophthora cinnamomi. Next base: position 1,539,209 of record NW_027150937.1, read on the forward strand.
ATAAAGCCACGTTGAGCTCGAGTAGGCCAGGCAATTACACACTTTTGTCAAGTTTGATGTACTAATACTCGGATCTCTGTTGCACCCTTCCTAGAGACCATGATGCGTCATCGAAAATGCGTCGCTGAGTTCCTTATCCGACAAGCCTCGGTACTGCCGTACGACTGCGCAACCGAAATGGACATTCCGGCGATCCCAGAATTGGTATCTCCTCCACCTATCCACATACCTTCCACCCAACCCTCAACACAACTGCATTTCGTTCAAGTTACTTGGAATACTGGAGAATTGACCCTAACGTTTGAGCAGCTAGAGGTACAATAGCGACTTTTTTTGTGGAACCTTGAACGAAAAAGACCTCATTACTACAGTATTTTTTTTTTCAGGAAATGTTTGGAAAATTTGGCGAGATCGAGAATCTCGGCATTAACGAGCAAGGCAACAGGTACTGAACTACCCACGAGCAACTGGATAAGCATTTCGCTAACTGTGCTTATTTGCGTAGGGCAATTGTAGCTTACGTTAATGCTGAAAGTGCCGAGGAAGCTGAGCATACAATGATTCCAAATATACGGATCCGTCGACGCAAGCCAAGGCAAAGCGAAAAGCGACACGAACACAGCCCTAAGCACTCAAAAACTACGTACAATTCATGTCTTCAGGGTGATGCGACTGGTACGTCGACTGACACTACGAATCCCAAAGCAAATAACAGTATGGTGGCACCTCAAGCATCAAGTCTGTCAGAAGACATACAAGCGCAGCTGATTCCAGAATTAAGTGGAAGAGCTTGTCAGCAGCCCCACGACGAGACTATCGTAGTTGAGGATATCGAAGATGAAGAGTTGCAACATGAGGAACATTCATCGGAGCAATTACTACCAGCGCAACTTGTGCAGGTAGATACTGATGCAAATGCAGACCAAGCCAATGTGGACGATGGAATAGCTGACTCTATATCGACGAGAGAAGAATTCCATGACAATGTGTCATCGAAACCTACAGTGGAGAATCTCGGTCAAGACGAATTGACGGAGCAAAGTCAGCTCGTCTCGGCCAAATCAAGCAATCCTGAGATAGCGCCAGGTTTCGAAGAGGTCTCTACTGCGGAGCTACAACAACCTGAAGAGAGCACGCGAACCCCGGACCAAGAACATGCTTCGATCGAATCAGGCAGTACTTTCCGCGATACTTTCTCTGCTGAAGGCAAAAATGAAATGAACGAAAGCGTGACTCAGCAAGTCCAGTACGAGCGCGTTCTCAGTGATATGAAACCAATTATCCCAGTTCAAGCTCGTCATGCACCAACCAAGGAAGATCCAATCACAAACCCTGCCACAGGAGCCGTCATACTCTCAACACCATTATTTCCAATCGAAAACCACCAAGATTCAACAATCGATAGTAGTGCTTTTGGAATGACCAAGGCTACATCGACAGCGGATAACACCACAAGTGGTTTGTCGGAGTCGACTACGCAAAGAGCTAATCGACTGCCAGAGAATGACCTTCCGAGATATGATCAGACCACCAGCAGCACATTTTCGCATCCTGCACATTCGACAGAAGTACTTCAGAGCAAGCTTCTTGATATGGAAACGGTAATAAGTGTAGCGCAGAGATTGCTTTTATTGAGAGATTCGATCTGACCATGTGGTTTGTTTTGCAGATCCTACGTACATCCTCTGCAGCGTTATCAGCGACCAAGTTATCAAATGAGTTCGAGCGCGCGGTTCTCCAGCTACACCAACAGATTCTTGATATGGTTGAGGAGTGTTTGATATTGGCAGGTGCTAGAAGCGGAGAAACGGCCGACAGCTTGGCGACCAAAGCTTCGGCGAATGCTGAGTTTCTAGACTTCCTGGAAGCTCAGGCAAGGACGCAAGTAAAAATTCTGGAGGTCGAAGTGCGTGCTGGTCAGGAGTTACTTCGCTTGCACAAAACACAGTACGAAAACGAACGTGTAGAGGTACGTCCATCGATGCTAATCTTTCTCAAACTAGCACCGTGTATGTAGTGATATGCTACGTATTTTACAGCTAGAAGAAGAGATTACAGCACTGCGCATTGGACGTACCGAGACGGAGCGGCTTTGCACTGAGCTACGTACAGATCTTCGCAAGTGCCGCAGCGAATTGGCTTGTCACATTGCAAACGCCACAGATATTCAGAGGTAGGTTTGCTACTGTTGATGACCTCAAGTGGGAATTTTGTTTTACAAAATTTCGTTCTGTTTCAGGCAGAAAAGTGCATTGGAAGAGAAGCTTGAAACCAGCGATAACCAGCTTCACGTCAAAGGTATAGCACTAGCGAAACTCCAAGCTGAGTATGACAAAATGCATCGCGTTGCGGCGGAGGCGCAAATGCGAGTAGAAAAGTTCAAGCGGGGTGAATTCGACGAGAGCATGGACAACCAAATCGAGCACAAACTTGCATTACTTCCGGCTTCAAACTATGAGAAGCGAGTCACACGTACACGAGTAAGTGAAGACCTCCCGCACACAACGAAACTGTTTTCAAAGCTATCGCAGCTCTCTACAAACAAGGAGATTCCGGAAGATCCGAACCCGCCGACAAAACCCCGAGTTCTCGACACGAGCACAATCTCATCGCGACCATCGAACGTCGCTGCTTTGGAAGCTATGAAACAGCAAATGACGCAGGACATTCAAGATCAAATCGCCTCGACAAAGTATGCTGCCTTGGATGTTGCATCGGGTAGGTAGCAATGTTATCTGACAGTTGCGATGTATTTTATGTGCCGGAAATACAGGGCTGCTCTGCGCGAAATGGAGGTCTGCAGCGCCAGTGGTAAAACGTTGGAGGAAGAAGAGGAGGAGTTGCGACAACTGCAGCAACAACTCACTGCAAGATCTTCAGAGATGGCAGCAGCGATGAACGAGTCCAGGCATAAGCTACAAGAGCTGCTTGATCCAACAGCGGCGTCATCCTTCAGTGGTGCCGATCAAGACAGTATGGCGCCTAACCAAGAGCCCACGATCTTCGACTCGACTGCACTAGTGAACGAGCTAATCGCTCGAGCAGAAAATGCCCCCCCGTACAACGCAACTCGCTGCGCGAAAGCACCGATCGCAGATTCTTCAGACACTCAGAGTTTAATCGTTGGAGTTGGCTGTGGCCAGCAATTTATCGAATTCCATAGGCCGACTCGCGATGCCCAAAGTTTTCTTTACAAGAAGTGGACGAGTGATCGATCCCGCAAAATCGCGCAGCTAGCGACCTACAGAGATCAGCAGGCAGTGATCCAAGCGCAACAATCCATGCAAGCATTCCAGCAAACGCTCGCAGAGTTTCGCAACCAACGATAAAGACCTACCTATCGTTACACTTAAAAATCCTTGTCCATTTATGCTCTCAGTTGTCGTCCGTCAGTCTGAGGACGTGGTCGATCTGTAAACCTCCAAGCTTTCTGCGCAAGCCGGTCGCCGTGTTCAAAGTGTGGACGTAGACAACTGCTGCATCCTGTCCTTCATTCGATGACGCAGGTTCTCGCTTGCAGTAGGTGATAACACCACCACCGCTTCCCTCAGCTCCGAACACCACAACCTTGACTCGATCAACGCAGCGCGGACTCACCAGGTCGTGCACAACGATAGCAGGCACGTCACTCTCGGATTTCGCCAGTGCTTTCCGGACAAAGTCTTCAGTGTCAACGGCAGTCACAGGCACCCCGTCGACCAAGAACGGAGCTTGCTTCTTGTGCCTGACAACGTATCGACCGGGGCAGTTGCGGATCATCTTCCACGAGGCAAACTCCCTACCCCGTAGCACAACAACCAACCCAGCCATCAATTAGGCAAAAACGTCACTAACGAATTACACAATCCAGTTCTGTACCACAAACGCTGCAGCAACTCGCCGCCATCGCCCACGTAGTTCCCATCGCCGACAAATGCCTCCGCACCGTCCATTGCTGCTCTCCACCAGCTTGTGATCGTACTTTACTGAGCACGGGATCCCCTCATTTCACAAGATCGACGATGTCCACGTTCCGCGTGGCGCAGTTGACGCAGGAGGAGCTCAAGATCCAATGCAAGGTAGACGACTTTGAGGAATGGGGCGCGCCGACGCTCGATCTTCAGCAATACCAGCGCAAAGAAGAGTTGCAACGCGCGACGGCCTTCTCCCAGCGCGGCTCCAATTTCTGGGCCCTCGTGGAGGACAACGGGGACGCAACGGAATTGGTGCCGGGTCAGACTGTGCTGTATTGCCACTGTGAAAGCCACCGCTTCGATTGCGTTGTCCGTCGTAGCTCTGGAGAGATTGAGCGCGGGTACTCGCACCACATCGGGTCAGTGTTCACACTGCCAGAACACCGCAAGCGTGGACTGGCGACGTTTTTCATGAAAGAAGTAGCCAAACAGTTGGGAAAGCTCCCGAGAGCTTTGGTGTCTGTGCTGTACTCGGACATTGGACCGACGTACTATGACAAGCTCGGGTGGAGGTTGCACCCGTCCAAGATGGCGACGCTGGACGTCGCCCACCCGCACAACGCCAACTCCAATGAGACTGAAGTGGAGATCGAGTCTTTGTTTCTGGACGACAAGCTCGACGCATTTTTCCAGGCGGATAACGCCAGGCTTGTGGACGAGCTATCGAGCGAGAGATTTCAAGGAGGAGAGGCGTTTGCGGTGCTGCCGACTCGCGATTCCTTAGAGTGGCAATTCTGCATTGGGGTGCACTTTGCTCGGGTCCGAGGGTACGACGAGCTCCCGTCGCGCTGTGGTGTGAAGATTCACGAGAATGCGTTCGTCATTTGGTGCCACAATTTGAAGGAGTCAACGCTCTACGTGGTTCGTGCTCGTTTCCCGGAGGCTGGTGACGGTGCTGCCGAGACCACGCGACTACTGCTGAGCACGGCTTTAGAGGAAGCACGCAAATTCAAGCTGAAGAAGGTTGCTATCTGGGACCCACCCTCTGGTCTGTTGTATGACGAAGTGCGCAGCCATCTCGAAATTGAGCTTGTCGAGCGCGTGGATTCGCTATCGAGTGCTATGGTGTTTGGCCACGGGAACAGTGAAGCGTCCACGGCCCCTCTTCCTCACTGGCTCGGGAACGAAAAGTACGCCTGGGTCTAGATTGGTATCCATAAACAATGGACCATAATAATACATTGCTCCTTGGCAAAGCCAAGGGCCACTGAAGTCATACAGCAAGTCCATGGTGCTCAACGCAGCCATGCCACTTCAACATATTCGTACTTAGCTGGAATTTCATGATCGATGGTGTGTGTATGTGTCATTCCTCCCCCTCTTCAGGATGGACATGTTCCGCCTGGTGCAGTTGACGCAGGAGACGCTCAAGGTGCAGTGCAAGACCGACGACCACCAGCACTGGGGAGCTCCTCTGCTGGACGTGCAGCAATGGCAGCAGAAAGATGAAGCGCAGCGCGCTACCGCCTTCTCCGAGGCTGGAGCTCTCTTCTGGGCCCTCGTGGACAAATCTGAAGAGAAATCCGGCTTGAGTGACGCGGGGCTCGTAGCCGGTCGAGACTTGCTGTATTGCCACTGCAAAACCCTTCGGTTCCCCTGCGTCTACCGCCGGAGCTCGGGGGAGGTCGAAAATGGCTACTCGTACCAAGTCAGCTCGGTCTACACGCTCCCGGAATTCCGAAAGCGCGGGCTTGCAGGCTTCTTTCTCACCGAAGTGGCTAAGCAGCTCGAGCAGCTCCCTAAAGCGTTGGTCTCTGTGCTCTACTCGGACGTCGGACCGACGTACTATGACAAGCTCGGGTGGAAGTGCCACCCATCCAAGATGGCTACACTGGAGGTTGACCACCCTCGGAACGTCAAGACTGTCGACAGCGGTAACGACAGCGCCGAGTTCGAGACGTTGCTCGTGGACGATAAGCTGGGGGAGTTCCTCGAAGCTGATAACGCCCGCTTGATGGAGGAGTTGTCTGGCGAGAAGTTTCAAGGGCGTGAGGCCTTCTTGATCCTGCCGACCCGCGGCTCGATTGAGTGGCAGTTCGTCAACGGCGTGCACTACGCGCGAGTGGCAGGGTTCGACGAGCTGCCCGCATGTTGTGGTGTCAAGATCAACGATGACGCTTTCGTGATCTGGTGGCACAACTTGAAGGAGTCAACGCTGTACTTAGATCGTGCTCGGTTCCCAGATTCCGGTGACAATGCTGCTGAGACCACCCGTGTTTTGCTGGACTTGGCGATGCAAGAAGCACGCAAGTTCAAGCTCACGAAAGTCGTGATCTGGGACCCGCCGTCTGGTTTAGTGCGCGACGAAGTCCGCCATCTCGTTGAGATTGAGGTGGCTGAGCGCCAGCTCTCGCTGTCAAGTGCCATGGTGTTTCACGGCGGGAATGTGAGCTCGCAGGCGTATCTTCCTCGTTGGTTCAGCAATGAAAAATATGCCTGGGTCTAAACCGATGCAGTGCTCCAATGCACTGATCCTTTGGGAAGGATAACACCGAAAACTTGTGGGTGGCAAAGCGCTGTTCGATCGATCGACCATGGTGTATTGTGCATGGTCTCGGCGGGTTCAATTCAAGATGGCGTGGCGTACTCAGATGAATGCTGACAAATATCAAGTTTTGGCGCAGCATATCTTTTTGAACTCGATCGACTTTTTGTTTTCCAGGAATTCGTCGAATTGTGTTGACCGCAGTGGATACCACCCTTGCTTTGTTTTTTGTGTGTTTGCCCAAGTCTGAGTCTGCTTTGGCACGTGCGATTGACTAACAAGTTGTCGCTAGCAGCAAATACCTTTTAACCAGCCACTTACGCCCAACGCAGGTCAAGCAACTGACCTGCGTTGGGCGTAAGAGGCTGGTTAAGACCCGAAAGACTGGATTTACAACGGCGTTTGCTTCCGCCTGATCGTCGAGCATGTGCAAGTGGTGTACTGGAATACGTGGCTACGTAAGTCGCCACGACCTCAAGGAGGAACTTCATGGACATTACCTTCTTGCAGTCTGCTACGGCGCAAGTAGAGTTGTGAACTCACTTGTCATTTTGACTCCAAACGAGCAGTCAAGAACGCCAAGCTACTATCGTCTCCTGGAAGGACCATGAAGATCTCCGCGACAGCTTTGATCGGGTTTGGGGCAGTTCTCCATCACCTGCAGCTTTCTAACGTTTTTGGACAAGATCTCGGCAGGAATGGCAGTTCCAGCATTGGTGGTGATGTGGGGCCATCGTATGCGCCCGTGTCGAATGACACCAACTCCAACTCTGATGCAGCTTCTTCAGCCCCGGAAACTCCGGCAACCCCCAACGTCGGCACCAGTAATTCGACAACGCTTGGAGCTTTGGAACCACCAAGCTACCTGGTCGAGCACACGGACGCCATGATGGACTTCTGTCCTCCCAAGTATCTGGATTCGTCGGTGATCAAGAACCGTGCTATCCCGACGAACAACTGGTGGGGCAACATCATTGCGCACGACTCGAACGCTGCCATTCAGCCTATCTGGCCCAACCCATACTCCCTGCAAATGGTTGTCGACAACGCACCCTTCGGCATGTCTGTGAGCTACCCGTATCGCAGTCGCTTTAGCGGTGGAAGCTCCGGAAACAGCGATGCCGTCAAGTACTACGCGCACGGGATGGTTCGCGAGTTCATGTTTTCAGCCGAAGAGATCGCGTACCAGAAGCCGAACTTCCAAGTCGTAGACTGGGCAGACCAAGGTGTGACTGTGAAGTTTTCTTCCAGCTCCTCGAGTGGCACCATGGTGTCGGACCTTGTGTCTGGCATGGTGTACAGCTCGATGAAGTATTCGGGGCTCACTCCTCGTCTTGTGTCGAATGCTGCAATTTCCAGTGTCAACGGCCAGCCCCTTGGTGGCCAGGTGCAAGGCTCCAAGTTCGTGCTTACGTACAATTCCGGCGAGAAGTGGGTGATCTACGCGCTTTCAAGCGACGGTCGAAGTGAGAAGGGAATCACTTTGACTCCTGATGGCAACTCCGCGCTCAAAAGTACTGGAGCCTTCGATGGCATCTTGCGCGTGGCGCTCGTTGGTGACGACTCCTGGGTGAGCACCCTCGACCAGCACAAGTTGTGCATCGTGCAAGCAGCGGATGTGGAGCTTCACGACGACAGCTCCTACGCGTTCAAGTGGAAGACGACGGGTGATTGCTCTGTTGGTCTTCTCCACTTCGCTACGAAGCACCTTGTCGAGACGATTGACACAAGCACCGGGGTCCGCCAGGTTGACGGCCTGGTTGCATTTTCGACGACTCGCGGAGTGTACCAGGCTTTCACGACGCCAGGCGGTTCTGCTGATCCTGTCTGGGAGATCAAGGAAACTCAGCAAGTGCCCGAAGACTTCTACCCGTCCCGCAAAATTGCGTCAGATGTGGCTCAGCAGCAGCGCGTTCTCGACCACCTGGGCGAAGACATCAACGGCGCGTGGTCCATTCCGCTTGATGGCAGCTACTATTTCAACGGAAAGGCCGCGCAAAAGTATGCATCGCTGTGTTTGATTGCGAACGATGCGGCCGTCGTGGGTGGAGACAAGAACCTCCTGAACACGTGCCTGAGCAAATTGCGCGGCGTGATGGCGCCGTTTGTGACCAACAGCTGGACCAACAAGCTCCAGTACGACCAGATATACGGCGGGATCGTGAGTTCGCAAGGTTTCAAGACGAAGGATGTCAACTCCGACTTCGGCAACACCATGTACAACGACCACCACTTCCACTATGGCTACTGGATCCACACGGCGGCCATCATCAACCGCCTCGACGCGAACTGGAGCGACTTGGGCAAACTTAACACCATGGCCAATCTGCTCGTGCGCGATGTCGCCAACTCCGACGCGGAGGACAAGTACTTCACGCGCTTCCGTTCGTTCGACTGGTTTCGTGGCCACTCGTACTCTCACGGCGTCACCCCGCTTGCCGATGGCAAGGACCAGGAGAGTACCTCTGAGGACGTCAACTTCGCCTTCGGGATGTACATGTACGGCAAGGCCACAAACAACGCCGCCGTTGAGGCCGTCGGAAAGCTCATGACGCGCGTGAACGCCCACGCCATCAAGACGTACTTCCTGATCGAAGACGCGAACCAGATCCACCCGACCAACTTCCGCCCCAACAAGGTCACGGGCATCTTCTTCGACAACAAGGTGGACTACGCGACGTGGTTTAGCGCCGAGAAGTACTGCATCCACGGCATCCAGATGATCCCCGTGTCGGCCGTCACCGAGTTCGTGCGCACCAAGCAGTTCGTGCAGGAGGAGTGGGACCAGGTACTGGCCAAGGAGACCATCGTCACGCGCGAGGACACGAGCAACGCGTGGCTCTCGTTGCTGTACGCGAACTTCGCCATGGTGGACAAGCAGCGCGCGCTGGGCGTGCTGCAGAAGGCCACGATGGACGACGGCCTCTCGCGCTCCTGGGCGCTCTACATGGCCGCCAGCTTCGCCGAGTGAGCGCCTACTAGGCCGCGTTGTCATGGCCCAGCGGAAGGCCACCGACACGCTGGTCGGCGATCAACCGCCCGTCGTCCTTACGATGTTACTTTCCTTTCAATCCCTCATTCAACACGTAGTAAGTAGTAGTAGAACAACACTTGCTACCTCGAAAACACGCTTTAAACCACTTCACTTCAACTTGTGCCTCTTTCTGGTCAAAATACACCTTTTTCAATTTCAAAACAAAACTGCAAATTCCAAGTTTAATTCGGCAAAATTTAAAATCGAAACAGCAATACTCTATGAATGTTTATAAACTGTGTGATATATCTCAGTATTTACATCTTTTCTCATCGTTTTTTCAAGCAAAGCGGTTGATTGAGGTTTTTCAAGCAAAGTGGTTTTCTGATATATTTTTCCCAACCAAAGTGGTTCGTACTTAAGCTACTTACCGAGCTCCATGTCCTCGCCGCGCTCGGCTAGGAAAATGCTTTTAACACAGTTTTTTGTACGATGGTCACACAAAATCGCCGTTTTGTATGCTCGACCAATTTTTTTTTAAATCCGTAAATTAACAACGTATGAAGCAAAGAGAAGCGTTGAATAGAGCTTGATCTCCTCTACGCGATGAGCTATCGGTCTTGTAAGGCATTGCAATGCAAGAAGCAAGCCACTCGGCTGGAGCCGCCGCTCGAAATGGGGAGTTTCCAGGCGTTTGGGTATATTCTATAAATAGCTCTAACTACATTCCTCTTTTTTGGACCTCAAGGCATGAAGTGCGACCGCCCACTGAAAGGACGCTTCAAAGTGGGTAAGCTAAATGGGTAACAACCTGGCCGTTTGGGTCGCACGAGGAGCAAGGTTGGTGAGCGAGATGTTCACGCGTGAAGGAGTCGGCATACAGCAACCAAACTTCGTCAAGATACTTTGTAGATGCTAACGGCAAACTTCACCAAGTTTGATGAGAAAAAGAGCATTTGCGGATTTAATGTTTTTAAACGCAGCTAAATTTCATATGACCACGGTACAAAGAAATGGTCTTAAAGCAGTGTCGCGTCAAGAACGCGCTTCTTGGCGCTGACGCGCTCGAACTGCTTGACCTCGCGTGAGGTCGGAGGGGGCGACTGAGGGGTCAAGGGTGTGGACTGCGGGGCCATTGTCTCGGTGAAGGGCCTCGGACGGAGTGGTGAATTCGCGAATGAAGGCAACGGCGCGGTGGCGTCGAACAGCATTGCAAGCACCCAGTGGTTGGTTTTCGTCCCGCCATCGAACCACTTTGGTTGGGAAAAATATATCAGAAACCACTTTGCTTGAAAAAATGATCAGTTTGCTTAAGAAAAGGTGTAGAGTTGAAGAGTGCGATTAGCCGCAGTACTGCAAATCAGTCAATGACTTGTGTCGAGATCGGGTAACACAGACAAGATAAAAAAAGACGCGATATCCTATTGGTTAATACTCAGAATAGAAATTGCACACTGGCGAGCAGGCTGAAGGTAAGCTGCGACGATCTGCGCTTTATTGTGGCTAACATGGGTGCTTTGTGTGTTGTTGACACCGTTAACTTGCAGACTAGCATCTGCTTATTCGCCCTACCACCGTTTCTGGTGCGAAATGGAACACGTCGAGCCTCTGGGTTGGCTTCCTGGATGGCTTGCCTGATTCGCCGAAGAGTGGTGACGGCGCGATCCGGGCGCTGTTTCTCGGCGTACCTGGGCTGCTTTAACGGGATCTTGGCCTAACCAACGAGGAATAAATCATCTGTAGCCTGCTGAGAAGACGGGCTTTGCATTGATTGCCCTGTGCTTGCCTCGACACCGGCCACAATGTGGCGTACTAGCACTGTCCATTCGGAAAAAAATTGCGGTTGGATTTGGTAAAATCAGACGTCTGCAGTGCTCCGAATGGAGGATACCCCGTGGCAGGATGACCGAACCACCAAATGCGCCACACGCTTAGCGCATCTAGCTGTGGAAAAATGAACGCTTCGGGCATCCTGTGGAAGCGCCATCGGATTTCCAATGGTACACGATGTTGCATGGGTCAAATCGCACTGTCATTTGCTGGATTTCTTCGTGTGCACGCCACAGCCCAGCCTCCTGTAGGAGGTCGCGAATCGTGCGCGATATGGAGCGTTTCGACAGATTTGGAGCGACTCATCAAATTCCATTGCGTTAGCAGGAATAAATGCGCAACGCCATTGTCACTTAGGGTCAAAGTTCGCAGCACTAATTGCATGTACAGAGAGAACGTGAACGGTTCTTTGCCTGGTTTTTGTGGGCGTCCTTCTTGATCATCATCCGCCTCCACCCTCATCAGTCCTGTAAAAAATGTTTTTAGGTCATCTAAGTACTCTGTAGGCAGGTCTATTCGCTTCTGACGATAAACATCCTTTAACGCACTTCTGTAGCCACTAAGCGTAGTTACCTTGATCTTGCTTTCGTTCATTTTATGCAATAGAAAGCCTCAAAATGTTCAGGGAAACACACATCGAGATTGAGACTTCCGTCAGCGCAGAAAAAAATGTCTGGAGATTGCTGTGTCGCTTTGATTCATGTAGTGATGCCATTGATGTAGCTTCTATAGGCTTTTTTCGTGTTCAGTGCTGTACAGGCGCTACGGACTTGGTCTCCATCAAGGTGACCACGTGCTGATGTATCCATTGGAGTGCTACGAGTGGTGAGCTGGGTTGGGCGGGTAGTCATGGCGACCTACCTGCCTCGCTGGATGATGGTGAATATGATTGTGGGGGGAAGAGCGAGGTGGGTAGCTATCGACATTTACAGCACTTTTGGTCAATAGGATGAAGCTCTCCACCGTAACGCGAATAAGATACGCTTTCGCAAACAACGTCGTTGATAAGCATCTAGGATTAGACTTGGTGTAATTATTGGATTGTCAACACACCATTATTTGAAATTGTAAGCTTCACAGGTTACGCTGGCTCACATTTTTCTATATTGGCGATACTAAAATTTGAGAATGACTTGTGTATAAAACTACGAAGTAGCTCAGACTCTATTTTGATCTTACATTTCGCAGTATTGAACTTGGAATGTGAGAATCTTGTGAGCGCACTTAATCGAGTAGTGTGCGACTTTTGGAGCTAAAGCCCTTGGAGTCCACGGGCTCCAAGTTAGTCACCATGTCTGCGCGCTGACTCGAACGCTGAGGACCTTAGCCAAATACGGCACCACAGGCCAGAGGAATGTGGAGATGTATAGGTATATCGTCGGTGCTTACATAATTGAAGTAGTTGAAGCGGCCGAAATCATTTACCCCAGCAGCTAGAACGCAAGAGCATGATAGATGTCATGGTCGTCCCACTTGCGGACACCACGACGAACTTCCTTTTGCTACTTAAAATAAATATAATTATTTTTGTTTTTGCAAACGCGCGCTTTTAGGTATAACCATTAGCTTACGATGTTCCAGCATTGTTCTGCGTCCCCGATGTGTACGACCGGGAAGCGCCTTGTCCAAGGAAAAGGGCGAAGTGCTTTTGAAAACTTGGATTTCACAACTGATGCTCATCATCTGGGGGGGGGGGGGCACGCTCTGGTCGCCAACCTAGAACACAACATGTGGCACTGGTGCCGTGGCGTGAATCAGTCCGCATTGCTTCTTGCGAATAGCAAGTTGCGATGACAGGGCCTTTCCACCAGTAAGACTGGAAGATACTATCGAAATACCGTTGTAAGATGATGGGATACAGACCTAAAACTCATAGAAGCAACCGCCGTGTCCAGTAGGCGTACAAGATGCGTCAAAATATGGGGACAAGGCTTCCGATCAGCGACGCCACGCCAAAACCGTGTCAATGACGCAGGATTCAGCTCCAATGGTTGAGTAACCTTAATGAAATTCGAGAAAACCATTGTAGTTAAAAGAATATATGCATCGTAACTCTCGTTGAGTGCCGAATTTGAACTTTCAAACACACCGATAGCGCATATGTGGTGTATGAGCTTAGAACATTCACTACTCGGATCTCGTTTGAGCTCGTCGCACACTAGGCTGGCCGGGTGTTTGGAGTGCGACAGCCTCGAAATATCTCGCAGGAAGGCGTTGGCTTCCTTGCGAAACCCTGGACATTAGATGGCTGTCGCCCGTCTAGTGCTCCCACTGCTTGGTGGCATTTCGCTCCAAACAGTTGTGGTCCAACAGTACTCATACCCAAGTGCATACAATAATATACAAATGCACATATATACATTTTTAATCAACAAATACTACCTCAATTGTAGGAAGTCGGTTCTTGTTATACTGTTTACATTATCTATATACCACACAGCACCAAAAAATAACAAAAGTTAGATGAATTCAGCTCTTGAACACCAAAAGCAGAATGAGCGTACCATCTCGATCCGTCGGCGTGAGCCCGCTGCTCCATGTCGCGGTCTTCAGGTCCGTCACGCCGCTCAGTGTCAATGTCCTCGTGGACGTGGTGCTGTTGCTGCCGGCGGTGTCCGGGCTACTGACCCCATTGTGGCGGAGTGAAGGGTCGGGCACAAATGGCCTAGATGGCGGCTCGACCGAGCTGGCCGGCGGCCACTGACGGGCGGGTCCTTCCGCGTGAGCGGCGGTGCTGGGTTCAGCGCCAGTACCACAAGCGGCGACGTGTTGCGTGGACTGCGCCGTCCGGCACGAGCGGATCGCTGTCTCTGGCGAGTGGTGATGCATCCAAGGCGTCGAGTGGGTCCGTTCGCCTGACGACGTTTGCGGCGACGGGCGGCGGAGGAGGCATCATCGAGCTGTCCGTGGGCAGTAGTGACACCGGCGCTGTGGCCGTTGCCGTCGTCGGCAGCACCGGCAGCAACAGCGGTTCCGTGTTGGTGTGCATGGGCGACGGGCGGCAGTGGCGACTGGCGGGTCGGTCTCGCCGCACAGTGGGGTGGACCGAGACGACGGTGGAGGAAGGCAGGTTGAAAACTGAAGTACGAAACGTCGCCCGATATTACTATTTAAACGGTCACATAAATAGTGCCACTCGGTTTGAAGGTCAGCTTGCGACGTCATGTCTTTGGGTTGTATACCACCTGCAGCTGTTGGTGGTATACACGGCTTGTGCGTGTTGCTACCACGTGTCCGGAGTATTGTTTGAGCCGGTGATGTGCGAACACACCGAAACGGTGCTTAACAGCAGCGGTAGTTTGAGGTGTGATGGCTGCATTTCGGAGGAGTCACCTCCGCCGCGCCTCCGCTTGGATGACTTGCAGGGGTATGCGGCTCATCATGCACCCGAGCAGCGGCGCCTTCGAGGAACGCACGGATTTCTCCATCTCGCTTCCTTCCTTCTTGGTCGAGCGAGGCAAGCAAGGAATACGGGGCCCTGCTGCCAGCACGCAAAACGTTGAATAAACAGATGCTCTCCTGTGAGGCGGTCGGCGCGAAGAAGAGACTCGTGCGAGTGGGTCGCGGACTCCGTGTGAGAGGGAAGTCAGGCTCCGGTTTTAAAAGTAGCTTTTTGCCTGGGTCCCGGGCGGAATCTTTTAGGGCGTTGACGAACGCGCTTGACAATTATATGAATATCAAGCATCTTACTCGCTAGCAGCCTATTACGTTTAGCTGTATGAATCCTTCCAAGCTCACTAAAAAGACGTTCGCAAGTTGCAGTGTTCGCTGCCACGGATATCACTATCTTCACAAACCGCGGAAGAAGACTATCGAGTTTCTCCTTTGCGAAATATCCCCTGTTCTTGAAAGGTAAACAATTAAATTCACTTGCCTTTTTTTCTTCGTAAATGTAGCTTCCATCCACGCAAACATGTCCATCCTGAGGGTGCTAGGTAGTAGTAGACAGCAATGTTACTAACCCGCTTTTTTATCAGCATTAGTTTCAGGTGGCTTTCCAGCTTCTGGCAACTAGCCAAGCGTTCAACAAGATTGCCATCGTCGATAGCCCGTTTGATTAGAGACACTGACGAAAGTGAAACCTTGATACCCTTTCCAGCCAGGAACACCAGGATGGCTTACCCTGTCATTCGGTCGGCCTTGCCCTTGTACACCGGAAGCATCTTTGTTTCTGCTAAAGTCGTACACTCCTTGACGCACTGCGTCGTATTTCTCTTGTCTTTCAGCAGTCGAGTGACAGTACCGTCTGCGACCAGACGGCCTGAAAATCCAATATCCTTTATGTGGTTATGGCAGAAATTGGCTCGTGAAACCTTCCAAAACCCATCACATCCGCTGACGTTGATGGTAAACGGGCAGCGAATCGCTTGTTCGGGTGCATCTTTGCCAACGAATTGCTGACCGTTGAGTTTCGTGCACACATACTTCGCGTTGTCACCTCCATTGCCTTTGCTGCTGAAGTGCTGTACCACCAGCTGGAAACCACATCATCTCGCAAATTCCTTGCACCGTGCCCGGATTGCCTTCTGTGATCCATGGTACTCTGCACCCACGTTGTCTCGACGAGCATAGGCGACACCGTAGTCATCCTTTGTCGGATCCGTTAGTTGGATAGCAGCACTTGGACTCAAAAGACCCATGTCCTTGGCTTCGGCTAGGTCGGATGCTCCGAGGATGAACGGAACGTCTCCATAACATCGAGCTTTCTTTGGAGTCGCAGGTGTGATGAAGTACAGACGTGAATGATGAAAGGGCGCTTGAAGCCGTTCGGAGTGGGGTATGAGGAAGATGCATGAATGAGATTTGCACATTCGAATCCAAAATCTCCAAAACGATTCCCCTTCGTTTCCTTTATAGTAGATTGTAGCCGAAACCTACAACTTGGTGTTTCATAACTCCTGTGATAAGCAGGAGGTTTCTAACCCCGAAACTACGGTAACAACAACCTAAGGAGGACAGAGAACAAACAATACTTACATGCATTCAGCAGCTTTGCATTTTAACTTTAATATACTGCATTTGAATCCGGATGTACTGGGGCTCAATTTTCTGTTAGAGTCGAATTGGGTTTTATCGTTAAAAAACAAGTTCGTAGTAGACTTTAACATTTTAAACCCACTTAATCTAAAATACCACTCATATAATCTGTCAGCAAGAACCCTTATTGTGTGAGCAATGACTTTTGGCCTCAAACCTTAAGGTTTGGCCTAATTCAGAGCGTATTTGAAGCTATAATTACAGAGAATTAGGCAAGACCTGACTCGGGTTGGGTCAACACGAGCCAATAGGATTATTGCCGAGGGTGACCATTTTGGAGCAAGAACGGAATATATTAGTAGATTAAGCAATATATCATAGTTCCTAAGCATAGTACTACGACATTACTACTTTTACAACTGAGTTGGTGCTGCAGATTTAGCGTAAATCCAATACAGTCGACCTGTCTAGCGTCACAAGTGCCTTTGCACGCTTTAAATTGTTAGGATGTTGCACCCAGACGAGACGGACTGGATTTTCATCTTCGTCGTCTTTCCCTTCTTGCCCTTCCCACCAGTCGAGCTGTTTATTATGTACTGCACCTTGCTCGACACATTCCGTTTTTCTAGCTTCTTCGCGGAAGCTTGTGGACCGCATCCACTTTTGCGCCGGAGGAACACGCTGGGCTTGTAAGTAAGCTCAAAGTTTTGTGGCACCTCCAGCACGTTTTGAGTTTTCGGGTCTTAGGCCTGCCTGGCTTGCGCTTGGAGGGGTTATGGCGAGTTGTAGAATGGTGAGCCCCTCGACTGGTTTTGCCAGCCCAGGGCGAAACAGACCCGTTAGTACGCTGAACATGCATGTCTCTAAGTAGTAACGCATGAAATAATCAATAAAAGCACTGAAGTCAGTGCTTGTAACGTGAGGTGATTTTTTCACAAATCTCAGTGCTTCAGGTTGAAGCATGGAAATTCCTCCTCGATCACAGCGTATCGTAACCACTGCAACTACTCTCATTAGAAGAGTGAAGCTAAGGAGGGCCATTTTCAAAGACGGTCATAACAGGAACAGGGCCAATCTTGACAGATGACAGACTGCCCGCATAATTAATATCTGTGAAGCTTCTCTTCACTGTAGCTTGTATATTTGAACAGCGTGTCTGTTGCAACCTGCGTGTCCATTGCATTCTGTAAGATGGCGCCCATAGCGCAGACGCCCCTCCCCGTTTGCTAGTCGCTGACTTAGCATCGCAAGCACATCACAGTCTTCAAGGAAGTAGGAAGCGCTCACGACGACCAGTTTCACGAGCGATCTCGTGTCCAAAGGGCCTCTGGTGCGATAGGCGGTGCGATAGGCGAGTTGCGAATCGCAATTCTTGCTAGCACTGCGTGCCTCGATCCGGCTTAGAGTCCCTCTGTGTTTTGTTTCATGCGGTCACTGACTAATGGAAAGGATCATTCAAGCAAGCGTCCTTTGTTCTTTCTATAGGGATCCGGGTTGGGAAGATGGCACGTCGCTTCTTTGGGTATGACAGGGCACCTTCGAATGGCGACATGATCAACTATGATATTTTCCTCGTGGCTACGCCAAAAGACTACAGCAACCACATCTTGCCGTTTGCATTTTGTCTCGTTCCCGTGGAGAACTACGATTACTGGATGTGGTTTTTGAAAGTTGTCCGCGACGCGCCGCCGGAAGTAGGGCGTTTTACGGCAGGGCCTGACCCGCAAAACGACTATCATCTGCGGTTACAGAAGTTTTCCCTTTGGCTGGTCATCACTTCTGCCTCCGCTATATCTAGGGCAATATCAATTCCAACGGCATCTTCTTCACCGGGGAAGAGCGTGGATTCATTAACGACATGGCGCGATTGGGTTAAATTATAGTATCCAAGAACACTACCAACTGCCCACACACGACGCAACAACCTCAAATCTACCTGAGCAAGCCAACCACTGGATTGGAAATGACTGTCGAAGCGCAAAACCCCTCGATACGTTCGCGTTGTACTTCGGGAAGTTAGGTAAACTTGTCTGAGAAGAGCCTTACAAAATCTCCAGCATCAGGCATTGTTCCAGTTCTCGCCACTAAGCGTCAGGAATTGATTGGCATAGGCGGACAGTACACGATAACCCCATGCATGAAGGGGACGTACAATGTTCGATTCTGTGGAAGTGCCAAAAGACCAGGATGTATTCACCCATGGAGACTTGTCGATCTTCCAGCTCGGGAATGCACCTTTGACAACTGGCAAGACTCGGAATTCCCGTGCTTTCACGCTTCCATCGCCGCCGAGAAAGATGGACAGACTCGCGACAGTTTGTACGATGCGAAGCGCCTTTCTATTGAACCCTTCCGGGATATGTACTTGGTTGTCTTTAAGCCCTGGTCTGCTAATGTGAACTAACGGAGGATTTAAGTATTCTAGTACCTCCCATCCAATACGACCCACCCGAACCTGGAAAGCGCGGACTCAAGCGCAGCCCCAAGCCCAAACCCAAGCGTAAGAAAACCAAAGGCATGTTACCTGTAGTGATCCCGGCAGTTGTTTGTGCTTCTACCCTACCCTGCAGAGAGGTATCTGCAGCGATAGTCGTCGCCGCAGCCGCTCGTTGCCTTTGCCCGGGATGAACACGAGTATGTTCCGAAAGGGGGTTGTTGTGCACCCAACTGTGCTAACGAGGGTGTACAATTTACCAAGGGTCGTGCGAGTTATCCTTGGACACGGCTTGTACTATAATCTTCATTGGACAACCCACACGAATTCAACCGCGCATTGGCCTTTGGCGGTCTGCTTCCGTCAAACGCTGCGTGCATTTAGGTTTTCCAGCCTGATCGTAGTCGCAACCACTTTTCCAAACTTCACGAGGAGGGAGTCCGTTCTAAACGCTCTCCGTTTTGTTACGTTGAATATATGGGCTCTCTTCCAACTGTACACAGGTGTAATAGCTGCTTCCTCAGATAGATACGTATCCTCTGGTGGTGCCGGTATGATCACAATACAGTCGTGGGGATTGGCGAGCAAGGTCGAGTCAAGAAATGCATGATCGGCATTTGACTCACCGATATCAGACTCGGACCGCAACGCGTTTGCTATGTTGTTTTCTAGATTCGGCCTTTCTAGAATCTCGGCCGATAGGTCCGACCTCCCTCGGTTTACACCCGCGTTTTCACAGGCCTTAGACGACATACGGACTGGCATATCGCCATTAGTGAAGAGGTCATCAAGTAGCGGAGGCAAGCCCACCAAGGCTTTATAGTAGTAATCCGACGAGTTGCCCCCGATATGTAGAAATTTAGATAGGGCCGGATAGGGACGACATTTGGAGGGGGGCAACTTACAGGGGGGGGGGTCAGAACTTTTCCACTTTGCAAACTTCCAATTTGTTCCCAGTTAAAAGTTGATGGAATCATGGTTTGGACGATTTCCTTCTCTGGCAACTTTTGTATATATATATATAGCTTACCCGTCCCTGATGTCCCTCAAGAATACATATAGTATAAAGCGTTTGAAGAGCAGAGAGTAGAGTGATAGTCATCGCGCTGGTCGTAGCCCCGCTGCGGCCGCGCCGGTCGCCGGTGTCGCCGCGACGGTCGTAGCCCGATGAGCGCGAGTGGTAGCCACCCCCGTCGCGCTGCTGGTTGTAGCCCTGCTGTTGGTCGGGCTGGATGTAGTCGCCGGGCCTGCGACTGCGCGATCCTACGTACCCGTGAGAGTCGTCTCGGCGGCGCGAGTCGTGGCTCATGGTCTAGACTAGGTTTGTTTTGGTATGATCTCTTTCATCAATGAGCCTTGGTCATTTCCTGTGCCGCAGGATGATCGCTAGTTTTAATGAGCGGCGGCACCAACTCAAGTTGAAGACCGACTGGGTGCCACCAACAACCGACTCAACCACCGCTGGGAGCCGACGCGCGATCTGGACTCAGCTGCTGCAGAGCCGCGGCCAGCGTTCAAAGCACCCCAGTGAGCCAGAGAGGACGCCGACTGAGTATCAGCAACAGGTCAACAAACCAATTCAAACCGAGGTCTTGGAGGGCGTTGGCGGCGCGATTGTAGTCCGAAGACGCTTGGAACGGCAACATTCCCGCGCGCGCGCTCACGCATCTGGACCTCCTTGGCCAACTTGTCTTCGGTATCAGTGAGCCGTTCGATCTCACGACGCAGGCCGATGATTTCTCCGGAATCGGTAAGAGGGAGTCGGCGGGGAGCAACGGCAGCCACCAACACCTCACTGACACTAGCGACCGCCTCCGGACGCCGGTCCAGGACTGTGTCAAGCCTCGCAGGTGGGGCACGAACAACGCCCACCACGAGCCGAGCCAGCTGCAATAGCCGTGGATCCTCGGGGCCAGCAGCAGGCAACTGAACCTCGGTCGGGGTACTATCGGGTGCTTCAGTGCGCAGAGTGGTAGTTTCGTGCCCCACAGATGCCCCGCGAGTTGTCAACGCAATCGAAGGCGCGATAGTTGGCGACGGAGGAGCGCTGTCACTTGGTGGTGTCGGCGGTGAAGGAGGGGGCCCGGGAGGCGGCGAACTAGCCGCGGTCGGTGGCGTACGAGTTGCTTCTTGGACAGCCGAGGCGCCCGCAGGCGCGATCGGCGGAGGCGCTTGGACCGAAGAGGCTGTCGGACCGCTGCTGGGGTCGGAATCCTCGGTCAGTGCCTTGACAGCACCCTACAGCACGAGGGAAACAGGTAGTCAGCTCCGAGCGTTCAGGTGGAGATGGGGTGCCACGGCAGCAATGGACGTACCGGGCCGGAACAGCGGAAAGTTCGGGCAGTCACGTCGGAGATCAGGCGCGACATGGCGAGAAGCGAGACCGAAACGCCTAGATCGTCAGTGCAGTAGTTCGCGTCGAGGTGGGGGCAGTTGTGGGGAGGCACCTCCTCCGAAAATTGCACCGGTAGACCCGGTTGCGGTTGCCACCGCAAGGTCGCGGGGTTTTCGGTGTAATGGAACCCCGGCCGGCGATTGGATGTGTACTTTCCCCGCGGCACAGTGACGAGTAGTGACAGCTGCCTCGGCGGGCCTATTTTTGTGCTTTTCTGTCATTTTGCGCTCCTTTTTAACCCTCTTCATCGGACTTGAAGCCCCATTTGGGGTATTCTAATCTGACTTCGCGACCCTACCAAATCGTTCGGGGATAGATCAACCAGCCCACTGCCAGCAGCCCGCTGTCAGCCACTCAGAGCGCAGTGGCTTACTCGTCGGGTGGATCTCACGAGCCGTTGTCGCCGGTTCTCCTGCCGCTGCCCACGCGGCTACGAGCAGACCAGGTAAGTCAGCTAGAGCAATTGGGGGTATTCTGTTGCTACTGTGCACAGCTTAAGCTTGGTACCTATATGTGTGGTCTGCAGATGACCGAGAGGCCGAGAATTGCAACAATGACGATATCTAGCAGTATGCCTTGGCATCTCTGCTGACGGACACTAGCGTATGCTAGCCGCCTGTGCTGCAGCGACAAAGGCGAGTGGATCGATCACCACAACGATGCGGTGGCACCCTTCAGGACGCAGTAGCTACACCAGGAGCTGGGCAAGACGATACCTGGCACACCACTGAAGCTCCCGCCGCAAAGTCACGCCCCTGCGGGCAGCAGGTGCTGAAGCGGTTTACGGCGAATAGACCAGCTACTAGAACAAGATGGTGGCGAGCATCAGCTACAATCGGTGCAGGTGAAGCGGCAGAAGGATGGTGACTTGCAGTCCACTGAAGCTCCCGTCACCAAGGCGCACCGGTATGCAGATGCTGGTATGCTGCTACTATTCAGGCCATGGTTTTATACCGTGTGAGCTAATAAATGCATGATATTTGTTGCTATACAGGAATCGGTAGAGGATGCGTGTTGCTATGCCAAAATCGGTAGAGGATGGCATCAGAGCCGGAAGATAGTTCTAATTGAAAACCGTTTTGTTTTGTGGTGCTTCGATCTAGTTCATTTCAACTCTCATCACCGACATCGCAATGCAAGCTCCAGAGTTACCGCTCCCTGATCAGCTGCAGGTGCGACTAACGGGAAAAACCGGAGACCCTTTACCTGCTTGCAGGGATAAATGAGCTCCTATCAACTTCATCTTCCAGGTTGCGACTGGCTATAGAGGTCTGCGCGGTGCTATTGAGGAGAGGTTTGGCCGTCACCTACCAAACGTGTGGCGCCAAGAGTTTGACCTGTATTTGAAGCCGAGCAACAGTGCCCCCCAGCGTGATTTTTCCGTGATCCAAGCAGGAGAGCACGAGTTCAACGTTCAGCTGGAGACTGCATGGCACACGGCTCAACTCCGCAAGAACGGCCAAGCTGATTTTAGACTGATGGTGTTCGTGTATGTCCCTCGTCCCCAACGGGCTACTACATTCCGCCGAGCCACAGCTGCTCGCGTCGAAGAGCAGGCGCCTTGAATCGCAGTATTTGTGCGAGAACATGCAATTGATGCTGGTCCAGCAACCCTACGCTACATGAGCGTTCGCCAAGCTAGACTACCAGATGAAGCGCCTATTCAGACACCGGATGATACGACGTTTAGGCAGCTACAGTGGATAGATCATCAAGAAATGGCTATGCAAGCTCCACAAGGTGAAGCGAACCATGTTAGCAACAGCGAGTATCGTGTCGGCAGGGTCATGTTCGAGGGGACGCCCATTCCTCTCAGACTGAATATCGCTGACTTGAGGCTGGCACTTGGATTACCGCCGTATTCGCTGCGCCCACCGTACAGATCGCCACCTACCACCGCTATTCCCGATCCGGAGGTTGATATGGAGGACGTCGGCCACCATCAACAAGATGGATAAAACGACACCAGAACAAATGCTTTCATTAAATTTTGCTCTTAATTGAAAGCTGAGTTGCGCCATAGCCACAGAGTTTGTATAATTGTTCTCCAACTAGCTCCTGCTTCCGCGCGCACCAATACATTGCAACATCGAGAACGGCGAGGGGGTCGTGACGAAATGCAGACTCGCCGTGGCGTTGTATCCATCTTTTCAAAAGCGAAAAGGCGACCTCGATTGGATTGAGGTCTGGGAAGTACGGCGGACGAAAAAAGAGTAGAGCACCCGTTGCGCTCACCATTTCCTGAAGCTCCTTATACATGTGAATCTTCGCGCTATCCATGACCACTATCGATCGCGGTAGTAGACATGGGATTAGGAATGGCAAAACCTTGGCTTTGAACGAGTCGTGAAATGTTTGACGAGTAAATGTGTTCTCCACGTTTCCCCACGCAAAAAATCCCGTAACATCAAGTGCAGCAAGAACTGATACCGGGTACCACGGGCGAAAGAAAGCGTCGCGTTTGCTGGCGTATTTCGAGCGGACCAGCCATACTTGCGCAATACAGACTTGAACAACAGCACAAATTAGCAACAAAGTTAAATACGCCTAGCAAAAGCAAAATGCCGTGCATCCTTCGAAATTTCGTCGACAAACACCAACTGATCAGGGCCACTGCAGTATGGCAGGAGGCTCTGCATACTCGCGTCGCTCTCGTGGAGCATTCTCGCTAGATCTTTTGGCACCACCTTGCGCGTAAGACGCAAGTCAAACCGCAATGCACGGCAAATGGTGGAGTCGGAGAGGTTGCGTAGACCGCTAAAATTTGCTCGAAGCTCGAGCCTCAGCTCTTCAAAGTGAAAGCAAGGGTTAGCTTTAACGTAGCTTTTGACAAAACTACACACGTTTGCTGGCCACCGCGATGTCTTGTTCTTGTGTAGTTGATGGCTTGCAACATTGCCGGTAATCTTAAAAAGTTTGTACCAACGTTCTAGACTACGTATCGACATTCCTAATACTGTGCTCACCGTGCTCATATCCACGCTGTATACGTAGACCAGAACTATAGCACGCCATTGCATGTCGATTGAAAAGGTGATGAATTCTGCTGTCCGCTTACACCAGTCCTCTGATCGCAATTTCCCGAATGTCATTCAAAATGCGCGCCAATCGGACAAACTCGCCTACAGTGGTAGCTCCGTCGGTACTGCCAGAGTCCTCTCACACCAATGGATGCAATGTATTCTGATTGGTCGGATTTCTACTAAATACCTGTTGTTGACCAGTAATACGTAGCTGTATACCTATCCCTCAGATGAGCGGAGGCACTTCACAGAGTCCGATTTACTAAAAGAGCTGCAAAGCACAATACAACTACGGCCGAGGACTCGCATTCAGCCTGTACCAATAGTTTGGTACAGTCGGACTTAGTAGTGTAGACCCAGTCGGACTTAGTAGTGTAGATCCAGTCGTACTTATTCGCAAAGTCTCGGGCCGTGTTCGCCGATAACGCGTATTATCGTAATTGCCTATTATCCTCCATACGTTGGTTACAACATAATATGAATTGGGCTAGGCGTGTTTGTTCGTAAAATTATTCTGAGAACCGAAAGGTCGCATTCTTCGCGCCGTGGAGGGGGGCGACGAAGATGAAGCTGCTGCTGTTGCAAGCCTACGCATTCTCTATACGATGCTTGTCCGGATGCGACAAACTTTGTCATCGAGCGGTAGTGAGGGGAGTTGCGTCGCCTCCCAGCGATACTCGCTGTCGCCGCTTGGGTGGCTTGGAATCGTTGAACCAGGAGTAGTTCCTGCTGCTTGATTTGCTGTAGTTGCAGCAAAGTCTGCAAGTGAGCCGCCGCCTTCTCCCGTAGTCCCCGAGTCCCCAGCAAGCAGAGCACACACATCGACGTGGGGGAAACCGAACCGTTGTAGCATGCGGTAGGTGGATTGAGTATTCCCGTTGGCCGATTTAGCCAGTTCTTCCCAGGCACTGGGATCGAGCGACACTTTGTTCGTACCAGGCTCAATACCAGCGCCGCTAAGACCACTGACAAACCGATACGTCTTGTACTGAGCCATGAGGCGTTGATACTTTCGTTGGCATTTACCTGAGCATACGTTTGATAAGCACTGTAGTGGGCCTACTTTGGCTCACTACTTTAGCTTACACGTTGCGCTACGTGTATGAGGAAGCGTAGGAGTTTATTAATAATTTGAATTAGTTATACTTGAGTCCACAAGTATAATATAAGTCAAATAAAACACCAAGTAGGTAGTTTAAGGTAAAATGAGAACTGTATTGTTTGTAAATTGATCTTCCTCTAAAATCTGCTAAAACTGTTTATCATCTATGAAAGGGTTGGCAGCGGCTGGCTGTCAGAGCCCCGCTAATATGCATGTCTCTGATTGGTAGAAAGCAGCATCTTTCTACCAATAGGATCTTTGGGTATGTGTGGACCACTCTTTGTGGTGGTCCACTTCAATGTATCCATTGGTGTGTCTTACACCAATGTGAGGAAGTATCAAAAACCTTTAACAGATATTTATCTGTTAAACCATAAGCGGCAATTGCCATGCACAAGTGACAGTTGTCACTTGTGACCGTTGTCACTTGTGTGTGTAACCCCGTTACACCATCCCCCCGTTAAGCTTAGACGTGTCGGTATCGACACGTCAATTAATATTGACTGCTTGTCAATTGTTTGTGCTGGGGATTTCCGTGCTCATCTGCAATGAGCACGATCAAGCTGAAGACCACCATTGCAACAGAGTGTAAACTCTCTGTTGCTGAGTACAATGGGCGGTAGCGCGAGGTGCGCCGCTACCACGGGGACAGACAACACAGTGCCTGTGTATGATTCTTCGATGTCGACCACGTCTATGCGTCGACATCTCTAAGCGAATTTCTGTTGCTTACCGCGATCGGGTAAGCAAGCGCCAAAGCACTTCGAGTCCTTCTCGAAGTGAGGCAAGTATTAACAACTCCACGCTGTTGCGGTGGAGGCTGGTGTCCGTCCAGGTGGCGGTGCGTATTAGCAACCGCGACCACAACAGGTATACTATATGTATACCTGAGAGCTTCAATGATCTCCGTGCTAATTATCTAGTACGCGAGTCGTCAGGCGTTGTAGATTACTACAGCGCTCGCACTACCTTCTTGCTGGTAGTGCGTGTTGGGTTTCGTACTCCTTCACCATGTCCGGAACGTCTTCCATCAGGACGTTCAGTGGTTCCCACGTGTCGTGTTGGGGAGGGAAACCTCTCCAGCGAATGCGAAAACAATCCGGACCTCGGATTGTTTTCCTATGATCAACAATTCGCTGGACGATCCAGCGAATTTCTCCGCGTGCGTCTCGCAGCGGTGGCGGAGGTGGTGGAAACACGCCCCGATGGTCAACGCCGTGTTGACCTTCATCTCGTGTTGCTCCATGACCAAGTGACGGTCGTGGAGTACTTTCAGAGCGCGGCGGTTGCCGCTCTGTTCCTTCGTGTCCCGGCTCTGGCGGTCTCCCAGACCGCCATGAACGTGCCGGTCGGGCTGTAGGCCCGACTGTATTAACTGCTCCAGCGCGACTACGCGCTAGAGAGGGTTTCCCCTGTCGAGTTTGTCTCTTCGGGTCAGACGAGCCACTTGGCTCGTGCTGGAGGTATGACTTTAACCGCCCGACATAAAATGTCGGGTGGAGCCGCATGCTAGACGGTATGTCTAGCGTGTATGCGTTACCGTGGCGTGTCATCACCGTGAATGGCCCAATGAAGCGCGGAGCAAGCTTGCTTGCTCCGAAATCCGAAACTGCATGTTTGGGCAGGTTTTGTGTAGCTAACAAAACCAATGAATCCACTTTGAATTCATTTGTGTTGCCCCTGCCAATATTATCGGCGTTCAGCTTCAGTTTATCCACAGAAGCTGCAATCGTGTACTGGACAAACCGAATTACGGCTTGTCTTTTATTGATAAAGTCAATCGCATCCGAGCTGAACTCGTTCAGCTCGCTCTCCGCAAGAGGCCCGGCCTCTGCGTGGTTCTTCGCGGTGTCTGCGCCCTGGGCAGACCCGTGGTCGTTGTCCTTGTTGGTGGAGGGGTCTGCGCCCTGCGCAGACTCATGTGGTTTGTTCATTGTTGCAGCTGACACTGTGCAAGTGTCAGCGGCTTTCTGTGGCTGCTGTGTTGCAGTCGTAGATCCTCCCCCACTCAAAGTGGGATCCATCACTCCGAGTAAACTCGGTAGGCGTGGATGCCGCATGGCATTCACGTAGAACGGTGTATGCCCGGTCGAGGCATGCACTGAGTTGTTGATGGCAAACTCTGCCATCGATAAGCACTCGCTCCAGTATTGGAATGAGTGAGCGTAGCTCTTCAAGATGTCGACGAGCACGCGATTCACGCGCTCGGTTTGACCGTCCGTCTGCGGATGATCCGCAGTCGACATGGAAAGCTGGCTCCCAAGAAGTGTAAACACTTCTTGCCACAGGTGCGCTGTGAAGCGCGGGTCTCTGTCCGACACGATGTCGGTCGGCATGCCATGGTGTTTGAACACCATGTCGACGAACAGACGGGCCGTCTGCTTCCCGGTCACCTCTGCCGGCACCGCAGCAAGATGTACCATCTTGCTGAAGCGGTCGACGAAGACCACAACACCGGTATTCCCTCCGCTGTCCGGGGGAAGACCAAAGATGAAGTCCAATGACATGGACTTCCAACACTCCGACGGAGTCGGTAGTGATTGTAATGGAGCCTGCGCAAACGGCGCAGGCTTTACGCGTTGGCACACCTCGCAAGCACGGACGTACTTGCGCACCCACTTGTACTGGTGGTGCCAGTAGAAGTCGCGCGTGAGAAGGACGTAAGTCTTCTCACGTCCGAGATGTCCCGCAGTCGGGGCATCATGATACTCGTACATGATCCTGAGTCGCAGGTCATGGTCATTTGGCACGACAACGCGATCCGCGTTGTCGTCGACTGCATTGTAAAGCAGTAGTCCCTCGTGCACACGAAAGTGGTGTGCACGCGCTCGAAGGTGCTTGGGCAGCTTCTGACGGGACTTGTCAGAAGGCGCTGTGCCATAGGCCAGCAAGAACTTCGCGTCCGCGTCGTGCGCGTACGCGGCCTTCACATCATCCAACAGGGACGATGTGGGTTTGCTCGATCGCATGGCGTCAATGGCATTGACGTCAACAGCTTCTGCATAGTCCGGCCGACGTGGTAACGCGTCGGCCACTACATTCAATCTTCCGGGTTTGTATTCGACCCGGAAGTTATACTCCGCAAAGAATGAGAGCCATCTCGCCATTCTTTGTGATATGTGTGGCGACTTCACTGCGGTGCGCAGTGATGCATGGTCGGTGTAGACCACAAACGGTCTACTTCCAAGCAAATACACTCAGAACTTTGCGAGTGCGTACTTCATGGCAAGGAGTTCCTTGTCATGCACCGGGTAGTTGCGCTCAGCTGGCTTCAGCTGACGCGATTGGTAGTAGACGACACGATCACGCCCCTCGTGATCGTGCTGCATCAACGCGCATCCGATCGCAAAATCGGATGCGTCACACACTACGTGAAATGGGCGATCTTGGTCAGCCACTGCCAAGATCGGCGCCTCAGTCAAGCCCCGCTTGACTGCATCGAATGCCTTCTGGCAATCGGGTGTCCAATTCCACACAGCTTTTTTCTTTGGCGGATCTTGCCCGCGTAATCCTCCACGTACTTGCGCAAGTACGTGGCCAAGCCAAGGAACTGCCTCAGTTCCTTGACACTTGAAGGCGTTGGCCATTCATTGATCACTCTGACCTTTTCCGGGTCAGGGCGAACACCATTCTTCCCTACGAGACACCCGAGGACGGGTATCTCGCTCGCCCCGAAGATACACTTCTTCAGGATCGCGTAGAGCTTATGTTTTCGCATAAGCTCAAGTAGCTTCCGGAGATGCACTCTGTGCATCTCTACGTCGGTCTTCCCGTCCACAGCCTGGCTGTGGATGAACACATCATCGAAGTAACTCGGTGCGAAGTCCCGCACCGAGCGCAACAAGTGCGTCACGCACCTGTTGAAGGTCGCAGGGGCGTTCTTAAGCCCCTGTGGCATTACTAGCCATTCCCAGAGCATGCCGCTTGGCGTGCTCACTGCCGTGAGAGGGATATCGCTCTCACACATTAGGATTTGATAAAATCCATCTCGCAAGTCGAGAGCACTGTAAACGGTGCTCCCGGCCATCGAATCGATGATAACATCTTTTCGTGGTATCGGCGTCTGCGCCGGTACCGTCGCATCGTTCAGCTTGTTGTAGGTATGAACGATGCGCCATCCGCCCTGTGGCTTCTTGACACAGAACGTCGGAGCACTGTGCGGGGACTTTGATTCCCGCACTTGTCCTGCTTTACGACGACTTTCAAAGAAGTCGTCGATCGCTTTCACTTGCTCTCGCGGCAGTGGCCACTGCCGCGTGACACAGTACTTCGTGCCCGGCACGATATCAATCTCGTGCTGGGTGCCCTTATCCTGCGGAAGCTCCGCAGGAATCTCTTCCGGGAGTACGTCTTTGTACTCCCTCAACAGTTCGTGATAGGGACTCGACTTCAGCGAGTCCCAACCTTGTTCCTCGAAGCGCTCTCGCTTCGTCTTCGCACTGAGAGTGTCTTCACTCTCAGTGGTACTTCCCATGAAGAGCTGCCTCAGCTCTTCACTCTCGCTCTCCGTTCTTTCGCTGTTCGAAAGAACGCAGACTTGTTCGATGCGTCCATCGTGCAAGTCGCGCGTGAAGCGCTTCCAGCTCATGGCTGGAAGCGAAGTCAACTCCGACGCCGTCGTCGGAGGACTAGCGAGTTCCATGTCACGATAATGGAATCCAGTATCGGTGCGCGTCAAGACGCTTAGCGTCTTGACATTCGGCGTCACCACCGCAGTCTGCCCAGCAGACTGCTCTTGTTGCGTCTCGGTCCCGGACCGAGACTTGCGCAGCGTTCTCCGCTTGCGCCGTCTTCTTGTTGTGCGGAGCCCGGCTCCGCACAGTTGTTCTTCTGGTCCAGGCCCGGCCGTGGACTGTTGTTCGCCGGCGGACCCTGTCCGTGGGCGCGCGGTATCAAGTCCAGCTTGACCGCATTTTCCTTCGTGCAGCCCGGCTGCACGGTAATGTGTCTCTTCGCCGGCAGACCCTGTCTGCGGGCGTGCGATATCAAGCCCGGCTTGATCGCATGGCGCTTCGTCGTGCTGCCCGGCTGCACGACAGCATGCAAATTGCGTCAGTGCGGTACGTTTGCAACCGTCCGCACTGTTTGCAGCGTCAACTCCCGGAGTTGACACGCCTTCACCACCTCGACGCCATTCATTGGCGGAGCCCCTCATGACCGAGGGTGCGTCGGCTCCCGGAGCCGACGCGTCGTTGTCGACCTGACCGCTTCGGGTCAGGGACTGTCCCTTACACGCTTGAACGTGGGTGTTGGTTCCCGGAACCAACACATCTTTTTCTTCCGACGTCGGCAGCATTGCCGACGTGGGTCTCACTTGTGCGCGCCCTCGCGCACTTCCTGGGCACTCCGGGACAGCAGCATGAAGCGCTGTCTCGACTGGTGAGCCGCGCGCACCTGCTGGTGCGCGCGCTGCGGTAACAGGGCCATCGCTCTCTGTTCCGCTGTCGCGGCCGAAGCGCACGAGCGTGCGCTTCTTCCAGTCTATCACCGGATCATGCCGTGCAAGCCACGGCATGCCCATTACTACGTCGAACTTATCGTCCAGGTCCAGGACGATAAAGCGTTCGACAAACACTCGCTGTTTGTACGAGAAGCGCACGTTCACGACGCGCTTCTCGGTCTTTACGATGGCACCTGTTGCCAGTCGTACCTCCAGAAGACTTCGAGGTACATTTACCTCCTCGAAGTCAAGTCTCGGCAGGCTTCGTAGTCGAACAAAGTTGTTCGACGCGCCTGAATCTACCAAAGCTCGAAGAGAGTCACTCGCTCTCATTGAGTAAACCATCAAGATGACTAGGTTCGGCCTGTCATCTTGTTTCTTGCAGCGAGAGCTAGTCTCACTGGGGGGCTGCAGTCCTCAGTGTCGCGTGCCCGATGTCGGCACGCGCGACTGCATTACCAGTAGGGCGCCCCGCGCCTACTGGATATTTGCGTTTTTTGTTGGTCCGCGGCGATGCCTAGCATCGCCACGACGGCCACCTCCAGGGGGCATGGGAGCTGTGCACTCTCTGGCAAAGTGACGGATCCCTCCGCAACGGAAGCATCGCACGTTACCTCCCTGCTGCTGGTAACCAGCAGTTGTTGCATTCGAGAGGTCCATTGGTCCGGACCTCCCGTGCTCACTACCGGGCGCGGTTGCGACCTCGGCACATTCGCATGCAGTTTAGCCTGCCGCAGGCTAAACTCTTCTTGCATGGCAAGAGTAATCGCAGCTTCGAGAATACTCGGGTACTCTCGGAAGAGATAGGTCTTCACAGGCCCATCTCTCAGTCCCTTCATGAACGTGACGACTTTAGTCGCCTCGTCTATCGGGTTGGTCACGATGTTCGAGACCAAGTACCGTGCACGCTGCGCGTAAGCACGGACGTCATGCTTACCCTGCTGCAGGTCGAGGAATTCCGCCCTCGACCGGAACTCATTTTGCGGGGGCTCAAACGCTTGTTTGAGCTCCTCTTTGAATATCTCGTACGTGCTGAAGCACGTAGGATCGGAGAGTCGGCATCCGTACGCCCAACTCCTCGCTCGTCCGCCAAGACATGACATGGCGAACGCAACCTTTGACAACGGGTCGACGATACGTCGAGCCGCAATGGCTGTGTCGAGTTCGACAAGCCATCGGAGGAGAGGCTCGCCCTCGCTTCCCACGTAATTGCTTACGCTCAACTTTAATGGTTGAGCACGCGGTGTCGTCCCCGACGACGCCGTTGTTGAGGAAGCAGCATCGCGCTGCTGCTTCATGATGAAGCCCAGAGCAACACCATGTTGCTTTGTCGGCGATAGCGTACGCAACTTTGTGGCTATCGCTGCCTCCCCAATGACTGTTGACAGTCGTTGGAGGGTCTCCCACTCTGGATCCGACAGGTGGGGGCAGTCCGCGCGTGCAACATGAGTTGCAGGCGTATTGGAGCTCTCGATGGGCACCTCCGTGCTCATGTGGTTCTCGGCTCCGCGTTCGTACACCTCGTACGAACGTCAAGTAGTCGGTCGTTGGACGGACTACAACGTGCTACCAGGTGTAGTGGGCCTACTTTGGCTCACTACTTTAGCTTACACGTTGCGCTACGTGTATGAGGAAGCGTAGGAGTTTATTAATAATTTGAATTAATTATACTTGAGTCCACAAGTATAATATAAGTCAAATAAAACACCAAGTAGGTAGTTTAAGGTAAAATGAGAACTGTATTGTTTGTAAATTGATCTTCCTCTAAAATCTGCTAAAACTGTTTATCATCTATGAAAGGGTTGGCAGCGGCTGGCTGTCAGAGCCCCGCTAATATGCATGTCTCTGATTGGTAGAAAGCAGCATCTTTCTACCAATAGGATCTTTGGGTATGTGTGGACCACTCTTTGTGGTGGTCCACTTCAATGTATCCATTGGTGTGTCTTACACCAATGTGAGGAAGTATCAAAAACCTTTAACAGATATTTATCTGTTAAACCATAAGCGGCAATTGCCATGCACAAGTGACAGTTGTCACTTGTGACCGTTGTCATGCACAAGTGACTGTTGTCACTTGTGTGTGTAACCCCGTTACAAGCACAGTACCAACAAACCCTAGAGAAAATGGGTGAACTTACCTTGCATATCGCACTTTAAACGTGCCGTCATCGCATCGTCAATTATCTTCCACGTCTTCTTCTTCATGCTTTTCCCCCGCTGCCCCTCCCCCTCTCGCAGACAACACCAGCTCGAGCAAGTGCTTCTCCATATCCAGATTCCATGCGAACTTCATGACGTGGGGTGCTACTTGAGATCTTTGTCCTGGTCGGCTATTTTCGAAATGCGCGACTCTTCACCACATAATCATAATACGGCTTTATCACAGATCACCTAAAAGGTGATCTGTGATAAGGCACATTATGTGGGCATAATGCATATCAGCGGAAAACGTGTTTGTTCGGCATAATGCACATTATGCCGAAGATAATGTGCATTATCTCGCCAACAAACACGGCCTCGGTCACCATCTGATGAGTCCGAGGTTGTCTCGTTAAGACTCGTTTATCTTAGATACTTGTATAGCTGCATAGGACTAACCATTAGATGACGAGCAGAGGTCCTCGGGACCTCTGGATACTCTGTAAAATAAAGAGCAGTCTTCCCCCAAAGCTAACAAGGATCAAGTCCGACTTCGGTAAGCGTTGTTAGCGTATTGTAGTGCCTGGACACGCTCGGCTGCGTGGGGATGCCTGTTGGGGAGCTTAAGGTTACTTGACTGAGAGTTCACCTAGGACAGGCCAAGAGTTGGCGTGGCCGGAGGCAGGAGCGATATTATATAGAGTCGTTCACTATATATTTGTAGGACGGGTGTGTCCCCGAGTGTATTTACTTACCGACCGAAGATTACCTCGGTCACCCCTGTATTAGGCCTTACCAGGCGGTACCCTTTATTCTGAGGGACTGCAGGGGGTTGCGCGGGAACGCTATATTGCATCCTAGCCCTCGCTCGTGGCTAGGTGGTGCAGGTTTTGGTTGACCGAAGATAACCTTGCCGCACAGAAGTGCTTGCAACCGACTCAGTGTAAGGGATCGTTCCTGGCCTTCAGGTATTGATCCAACAACAGCTGACCCTACTGGGAAAGCGTGTGTTGTTGGTGAACCTCGTACCGAACGGTAGCGAGGATTTTAGTGGAATTACATCGCCACACAGCCGCATCACTAGATGTCGGGGGGACGTAGGGACTGACGTCGGGATCTGCAGCACCGCCGACACTTCGGGCGCGGACTAGCTAGCTCGTCATAGTGATATCAAATCACATTCGGAACTGGCGCTTGACCGTCACCTTGGTCGATGTCTTCGCTGACCGGGCACGTTCCTGGGGCTACACTCACCGGTGGTTACTTGATCCGGTCTCCATTCGTGATGTTCTCAGTCAATTCGGGTTGGTTTCGGCTCTCTCTTCCTGAACTTCGTCCATTCAGATAGGACGCCTTCCATTCGGGTGACACATTCTCCATTCGGGTGGCACATTCTCCATTCGGGTGGTCAATCATCAATCCTGGCTGGTACAACTCTACGAGCTCGGGCACTTCATTTCATCGTGTTGTTTGATATCTCCGACATCAGCGAAGCTCGCTAAGGGTCTCCTAGCCTGAAAGGTGGTTCTCTTCGTGGTAAGCGTGCTTCTTCAGAGTAGTAGTGCCTTGGTTTCTCCGGGTCTTGGGTCGCAGTTGATGTTGGTGGATGCTTCGGCCCGTCAAGGCGGGTGGCGCCTCGGGATACATTCAACGAGGGCTCTTGGCTTTTTCTTTCAGGATACCCATCGTCGGACAAAGCCGACGGTTGGACTGGGCGCAACTCGCGCCTCCAAACATGTGAGGTAATACGTTGCCTGGTATCTACATCTCCACAACACCAGAGCGGAACACGCTCCGGTGTCCCACTCGCACGCCACTCTGTGCGTACCTTCTATGCTTCACAATTTCACACTCTTCCCGGATCGGCCGGGAGCAGCTGCGCCTGGGCCACCAGGGAAATTTCCAGTTGTCTCGTGTCAGCCCCATGTAGGGAAATGCTAGGACGAACTAACTCATTTTATAATATCTCCCTCAGCCATTCTTTTAGTTTTCTAGTCTGTTCTGGACTAACTCTCTACTGTGGGAGGGATATAGCGCCCCGGAACAAGCTCCATCTCGTGTTCTCCATGCATCGGACTTCCCTTTGGCAAGTTGGTACGGAAAATGGGGTCAAAAGTTTGAATCAACGGAAAAGCAGGGTTATTTGCAAAGGGTCAAGGTCTGTTGTAGCCTGGCGTTCAGTTTTTTCACGCGTCGTCGAATCCATGGTATTCAATTGATTTTGTATTTGGTCTAGTTCTTCTATTTGTACTAACGCATAATTCTGGTGTTTCTTCGAGGCGGAATAGAGCATGTTGATAGAACTTTGGGGAAGAACAGCCATGAATTTGCACAGCTTGGGACAGTTTGGTTTACGCAACGAGCTTTTGTAGCAATGGCTTGTTTTTGTTGAGCAGGTGAGCACTCACCAGGTGCTGCTCGTCGCTTTGAGCGCATACTCGGTCATGCCCTCTGTGATTGCCACTTGGTCACCGCTCACTCTCGCTAGCCGTACCGTAATCCCTTTAAACTTAGCCAGCATCGACCGAAGCGCTTTCCTTCGTCGGCTATGAGAAGCGCTACGCGCTAAGGTGAACCCAGGACTTCTCCCATTTTACTGTCGCTCATTCTTGTCAAATAGTTCATTCGTGACGGAGACTACTATTTCGCAATATGATGTCACATACACCGAGAGCAAACCTCTCTCTTGTCGGGCGAGGTCTACTCCGAGGAAGCTGCGTTGGAAGGAAGAAGTTTCAATAAGGTAGCGCAGTGGGGTTGCTCTTCTTTATTATCTGCTTAAAGAGAGTGAACGGAGTAGGCGCTCGCTCGGACGGTGGATCTGAAACCACCGCTCATTTTACCTAGGCTACTCGCTAAAGTTGCAAACATAAATGTCAGCGCTAGCTTCTTGACCTGCTGGTATTAATGAGGACCTGAACGTGGATCACCCACTCGGTAACACTGAACCACTTGCCCGTTGCAGGTTTGGCTGCCTTGTCAGACTTGGCTGGCTTCTTCGCCTCGTTGTTGTGCTTGCGCTTGGGTGAATTTGAGGGCCGCGGATTTTCCTTTTGCACGTGCGCACGCGGGGTCCTGTATCATGCTATCCCTGAAGTAGTGCATGCGTGACTTCTCAGAGACCGGTGAGCCGTTTCCAGGCAGCGCCGTGATTAACGTCGTGAGGTGGCGCATCGCCGTGAGGTGCTCCGTGACCGTGCCGTCTCGTACCTCGTGCCAGTTGCGGATCATGTCGATGAGATGTTCTCACGTACGTCGGCCATCGCCAACGGCTGACTGCTGTCAGCTCCCAAATCCCCACTTCCCACTTCGTTCGTTGCGCGTGACATCACACGTTCCGCGACTTGGTTGTGTTATCGGGGGCGGGCCTGCTACACCACCGAATGACTTCACGGCATGGTCCCCAGTCCCGCGCGAAGTCTACCACTTTCCTTGCTTGCACTCCGGATCACCTCGCCAGTGATCCTTGTCACCACAGGCATTGCATTATGAGTTCATTTTCTTCTTGGCCATTCGGGCTAGAGTAATCGTTGAGCTCGAGGTGGAGCTCCCACTACTCTTGCTCCCACTACTCTTGCTCCCACCATACTTGCTGCCACGCTGGCTCGACGTAGAACGACGAGGCCCTTTCCCATTACTGCGAGTTTGCTGCACTGCATTTGCCTGTGGCTGAGTCGGGAGTGGCAGCTCTGCTGCTATCGGGAACGCGCTGCACGCACTGGATTTCAGCATTTTCCAGTCGCCCTCGTGCATCACGAACTGTTTGTAGCTAGGATCACGCTGTAGCCTTTCGGTGACTTCGTCCGCAATGACCGGGTAGACAGCATGTGCCTTGGTGGGTACGATCTTGGCGAGTCGAGGGTCAGAGATCGGGTCGTTGTTTTCAGCCAGATCACGCTGCATCTGCAGCAAGCCCGCAATGTACTCACGTACAGGCTCGTCAGGGCGAAACGTCCGCCCGTAGAGCCGCTCCCATTTCAACATCATGTTCCCTCCTCGGTCCTGCCCGAAATCCTCCTTCAGGGCGCGCCACAGTTCCACGGGATCGGCTAGGTTTACCACGTCATTTTAGCGGAGCAGGACTTCATTGGAGATAGTTGAGACCAACAGGTCATTCGCCTGTGATTGTGGCTGAGTCAACACTGCCTTGCGCTCGCCGGCTAGCTTTCGTTGATCGGCTCATTGCTGATGACGAGCTGTGCCAAGGTTGACACGTTGAGCCGGTGAGGCCTCGCAGTGGCCACCCGGGGTAGGCCTCCGGCTTGGAGAGCTTTTGGTCGACCTGCAGGGTCACCACAGCTGCAACGCGGTTCATCGTTTCTTGCTCCTGCTCTAGGTAGTCGCTACGGTGCTCGAGGCTTGTTGCTGCACTCGCCACACTGCTACCAAAGCACTCGCCTCTGTGTGCTTGAGGCGAGGGCGATCGTTCTCGAAATGAGCGAACAGCCAGTTGCAGGTGGCCGTTCCCGCCAAATTAGCCTATGGACGTCGCGTATCCTTGGGTTCAGCTAATGACGAGGCCTGATCGTCTTGCGTCACAGGTGCTGATGTCCTGGGGACTGGTCGGATTTCTGCTCAGAATCCCTAACTTCTTCACAGTTACCGACACTTCGCATCGAGGGCACTTCGTCTGCTGTCGGCTGCTGGACCCCACGATGCTGTTGATCGGTGTAACGGGGTTACACACACAAGTGACAACAGTCACTTGTGCATGACAACGGTCACAAGTGACAACTGTCACTTGTGCATGGCAATTGCCGCTTATGGTTTAACAGATAAATATCTGTTAAAGGTTTTAGATACTTCCTCACATTGGTGTAAGACACACCAATGGATACATTGAAGTGGACCACCACAGTGAGTGGTCCACACATACCCGAAAGATCCTATTGGTAGAAAGCAGCATCTTTCTACCAATCAGAGACATGCATATTAGCGGGGCTCTGACAGCCAGCCGCTGCCAACCCTTTCATAGATGATAAACAGTTTTTAGCAGATTTTAGAGGAAGATCAATTTACAAACAATACAGTTCTCATTTTACCTTAAACTACCTATTTGGTGTTTTATTTGATTTATATTATACTTGTGGACTCAAGTATAATTAATTCAAATTATTAATAAACTCCTACGCTTCCTCATACACGTAGCGCGACGTGTAAGCTAAAGTAGTGAGCCAAAGTAGGCCCACTACACCTGGTAGCACTTTGTAGTCCGTCCAACGACCGACTACTTGACGTTCGTACGAGGTGTACGAACGCGGAGCCGAGAACCACATGAGCACAGAGGTGCCCATGGAGAGCTCCAATACGCCTGCAACTCATGTTGCACGCGCGGACTGCCCCCACCTGTCGGATCCAGAGTGGGAGGCCCTCCAACGACTGTCAACAGTCATTGGGGAGGCGGCGATAGCTACAATGTTGCGTACGCTATCGCCGACAGAGCAACATGGTGTTGCTCTGGGATTCATCATGAAGGAGCAGCGCGATGCTGCTTCTTCAACAACGGCGTCGTCCGGGACGACACCGCGTGCTCAATCATTAAAATTGAGCGTGAGCAATTATGTAGGAAGAGAGGGCGAGCCTCTCCTCCGATGGCTTGTCGAACTCGACACAGCCATCGCGGCTCGACGTATCGTCGACCCGTTGTCAAAGGTTGCGTTCGCCATGTCATGTCTTGGCGGACGAGCGAGGAGTTGGGCGTACGGACGCCGACTCTCAGATCCTACGTGCTTTAGCACGTACGAGATATTCAAAGAGGAGCTCAAACAAGCGTTTGAGCCCCCGCAAAATGAATTCCGGTCGAGGACGGAATTCCTCGACCTGCAGCAGGGTAAGCATGACGTCCATGCTTACGCGCAGCGTGCACGGTACTTGGTCTCGAACATCGTGACCAACCCGATAGACGAGGCGACTAAAGTCGTCACGTTCATGAAGGGACTGAGAGATGGGCCTGTGAAGACCTATCTCTTCCGAGAGTACCCGAGTATTCTCGAAGCTGCGATTACTCTTGCCATGCAAGAAGAGTTTAGCCTGCGGCAGGCTAAACTGCATGCGAATGTGCCGAGGTCGCAACCGCGCCCGGTAGTGAGCACGGGAGGTCCGGAACCAATGGACCTCTCGAATGCAACGGCTGCTGGTCACCAGCAGCACGGAAATAATGTGCGATGCTTCCGTTGCGGAAGGATCGGTCACTTTGCCAGAGAGTGCACGGCTCCCGTGCACTACAATAGTGGCCGTCGTGGCGATGCTGGGCATCGCCGCGAACAAACAAAAAACGCGAACATCCAGTAGGCGCGGGGCGCCCTACTGGTAATGCAGTCGCGCGTGCCGACATCGGGCACGCGACACTGAGGACTGCAGCCCCCAGTGAGACCAGCTCTCACTGCAAGAAACAAGATGACAGGCCGAACCTAGTCATCTTGAAGGTTTACTCGAAGAGAGCGAGTGACTCTCTTCGAGCTTTGGTAGATTCAGGCGCGTCGAACAACTTTGTTCGACTACGAAGCCTGCCGAGACTTGACTTCGAGGAGGTAGATACACCTCGAAGTCTTCTGGAGGTACGACTGGCAACAGGTGCCATCGTGAAGACCGAGAAGCGCGTCGTGAACGTGCGCTTCTCGTACAAACAACGAGTGTTTGTCGAACACTTTATCGTCCTGGACCTGGACGATAAGTTCGACGTAGTAATGGGCATGCCGTGGCTTGCACGGCATGATCCGGTGATAGACTGGAAGAAGCGCACGCTCGTGCGCTTCGTACGCGATAGCG
The DNA here is from genome assembly GCF_018691715.1 of Phytophthora cinnamomi. Lineage (NCBI taxonomy): Eukaryota > Oomycota > Peronosporomycetes > Peronosporales > Peronosporaceae > Phytophthora > Phytophthora cinnamomi. The sequence goes on from NW_027150937.1 coordinate 1,578,729, forward strand.
GAACAGAGAGCGATGGCCCTGTTACCGCAGCGCGCGCACCAGCAGGTGCGCGCGGCTCACCAGTCGAGACAGCGCTTCATGCTGCTGTCCCGGAGTGCCCAGGAAGTGCGCGAGGGCGCGCACAAGTGAGACCCACGTCGGCAATGCTGCCGACGTCGGAAGAAAAGATGTGTTGGTTCCGGGAACCAACACCCACGTTCAAGCGTGTAGGGACAGTCCCTGACCCGAAGCGGTCAGGTCGACAACGACGCGTCGGCTCCGGGAGCCGACGCACCCTCGGTCATGAGGGGCTCCGCCAATGAATGGCGTCGAGGTGACGAAGGCGTGTCAACTCCGGGAGTTGACGCTGCAAACAGTGCGGACGGTTGCAAACGTACCGCACTGACGCAATTTGCATGCTGTCGTGCAGCCGGGCTGCACGACGAAGCGCCATGCGATCAAGCCGGGCTTGATATCGCGCGCCCGCAGACAGGGTCTGCCGGCGAAGGGACACATTACCGTGCAGCCGGGCTGCACGAAGGAAAATGCGGTCAAGCCGGGCTTGATACCGCGCGCCCGGGGACAGGGTCCGCCGGCGAACGACTGTCCACGGCCGGGCCTGGACAAGAAGAACAACTGTGCGGAGCCGGGCTCCGCACAACAAGAAGACGGCGCAAGCGGAAAACGCTGCGCAAGTCTCGGTCCGGGACCGAGACGCAACAAGAGCAGTCTGCTGGGCAGACTGCGGTGGTGACGCCGAATGTCAAGACGCTAAGCGTCTTGACGCGCACCGATACTGGATTCCATTATCGTGACATGGAACTCGCTAGTCCTCCGACGACGGCGTCGGAGTTGACTTCGCTTCCAGCCATGAGCTGGAAGCGCTTCACGCGCGACTTGCACGATGGACGCATCGAACAAGTCTGCGTTCTTTCGGACAGCGAAAGAACGGCTAGCGAGAGCGAAGAGCTGAGGCAGCTCTTCATGGGAAGTACCACTGAGAGTGAAGACACTCTCAGTGCGAAGACGAAGCGAGAGCGCTTCGAGGAACAAGGTTGGGACTCGCTGAAGTCGAGTCCCTATTACGAATTGTTGAGGGAGTACAAAGACGTACTCCCGGAAGACATTCCTGCGGAGCTTCCGCAGGATAAGGGCATTCAGCACGAGATTGATCTCGTGCCGGGCACGAAGTACTGTGTCACGCGGCAGTGGCCACTGCCGCGAGAGCAAGTGAAAGCGATCGACGATTTCTTTGAAAGTCGTCGTAAAGCAGGACAAGTGCGGGAATCAAAGTCCCCGCACAGTGCTCCGACGTTCTGTGTCAAAAGCCACAGGGCGGATGGCGCATCGTTCATGCCTACAACAAGCTGAACGATGCGACGGTACCGGCGCAGACGCCGATACCACGAAAAGATGTTATCATCGATTCGATGGCCGGGAGCACCGTTTACAGTGCTCTCGACTTGCGAGATGGATTTTATCAAATCCTAATGCGTGAGAGCGATATCCCTCTCACGGCAGTGAGCACGCCAAGCGGCATGCTCTGGGAATGGCTAGTAATGCCACAGGGGCTTAAGAATGCCCCTGCGACTTTCAACAGGTGCGTGACGCACTTGTTGCGCTCGGTGCGCGACTTCGCACCGAGCTACTTCGATGATGTATTCATCCACAGCCGGGCTGTGGACGGGAAGACCGACGTAGAGATGCACAGGGTGCATCTCCGGTAGCTACTTGAGCTTATGCGAAAGCATAAGCTCTACGCGAACCTGAAGAAGTGTATCTTCGGGGCGAGCGAGATACCCGTCCTCGGGTGTCTCGTAGGGAAGAATGGTGTCCGCCCTGACCCAGAAAAGGTCAGAGTGATTAACGAATGGCCAACGCCTTCAAGTATCAAGGAACTGAGGCAGTTCCTTGGCCACGTACTTGTGCAAGTACGTGGAGGACTATGCGGGCAAGATCCGCCCGCTGTCACAGCTTCTTAAGAAAGAAGCTGTGTGGAATTGGACACCCGATTGCCAAAAGGCATTCGATACAGTCAAGCGGGGCTTGACTGAGGCGCCGATCTTGGCAGTGGCTGACCAAGATCGCCCATTTCACGTAGTGTGTGACGCATCCGATTTCGCGATCGGATGCGCGTTAGATGCAGCACGATCACGAGGGCCGTGATCGTGTCGTCTACCAATCGCGTCAGCTGAAGCCAGCTGAGCGCAACTATCCGGTGCATGACAAGGAACTCCTTGCCATGAAGTATGCACTCGCAAAGTTCCGAGTGTATTTGCTTGGAAGTAGACCATTTGTGGTCTACACCGACCATGCTTCACTGCGCACCGCAGTGAAGTCGCCACACATTTCACAAAGAATGGCGAGATGGCTCTCATTCTTTGCGGAGTATAACTTCCGGGTCGAATACAAACCCGGAAGATTGAACGTGGTGGCCGACGCGTTATCACGTCGGCCAGACTATGCAGAAGCTGTTGACGTCAATGCCATTGACGCCATGCGATCGAGCAAACCCACATCATCTCTGTTGGATGATGTGAAGGCCGCGTACGCGCACGACGCGGACGCGAAGCTCTTGCTGGCCTATGGCACAGCGCCTTCTGACAAGTCCCGTCAGAAGCTACCCAAGCACCTTCGAGCGCGTGCACACCGCTTTCGTGTGCACGACGGACTGCTACTCTACAACGCAGTCGACGACAACGCGGATCGCGTTGTCGTGCCGAATGACCATGACCTGCGACTCAGGATCATGTACGAGTATCATGATGCCCCGACTGCGGGACATCTCGGACGTGAGAAGACTTACGTCCTTCTCACGCGCGACTTCTACTGGCACCACCAGTATAAGTGGGTGCGCAAGTACATCCGTGCTTGCGAGGTGTGCCAACGCGTAAAGCCTGCGCCGTTTGCGCAGGCTCCATTACAATCACTACCGACTCCGTCGGAGTGTTGGAAGTCCATGTCATTGGACTTCATCTTTGGTCTTCCCCCGGACAGCGGAGGGAACACCGGTGTTGTGGTCTTTGTAGACCGTTTCAGCAAGATGGTACATCTTGCTGCGGTGCCGGCAGAGGTGACCGCGAAGCAGACGGCCCGTCTGTTCGTCGACATGGTGTTCAAACACCATGGCATGCCGTCCGACATCGTGTCGGACAGAGACCCGCGCTTCACAGCGCACCTGTGGCAAGAAGTGTTTACACTTCTTGGGAGCCAGCTTTCAATGTCGACTGCGGACCATCCGCAGACGGACGGTCAAACCGAGCGCGTGAATCGCGTGCTCGTCGATATGTTGAAGAGCTACGCTCACTCGTTCCAATACTGGAGCGAGTGTTTGTCGATGGCGGAATTCGCCATCAACAACTCGGTGCATGCCTCGACCGGGCATACACCGTTTTATGTGAATGCCATGCGGCATCCCCGTCTGCCGAGTTTACTCGGAGTGGTGGCTCCCACTTTAAGTGGGGGAGGATCTGCGACTGCATCACAGCAGTCGCAAAAAGCCGCTGACACCGGCACAGTGTCAGCCGCGACAACAAGGAACACGACAACCAGGTCTGCGCGGGGCGCAGACCTTGGCAGGAAGAACCAAGGGTCAGCGCACTGCGCTGACCCCCAGAACAAGGAAAACGAGTCTGTGCAGAGCACAGACTCCACAAGGAACAAGGACCACGGGTCTGCGCAGGGCGCAGACACCGCGAAGAACCACGCAGAGGCCGGGCCTCTTGCGGAGAGCGAGCTGAACGAGTTCAGCTCGGATGCGATTGACTTTATCAATAAAAGACAAGCCGTAATTCGGTTTGTCCAGGACACGATTGCAGCTTCTGTGGATAAACAGAAGCTGAACGCCGATAATATTGGCAGGGGCAACACAAATGAATTCAACGTGAATTCATTGGTTTTGTTATCTACTCAAAACCTGCCCAAACATGCAGTTTCGGATTTCGGAGCAAGCAAGCTTGCTCCGCGCTTCATCGGGCCATTCACGGTGATGGCACGCCACGGTAACGCATACACGCTAGACATACCGTCTAGCATGCGGCTCCACCCGACATTTTATGTCGGGCGGTTAAAGCCATACTTCCAGCACGAGCCAAGTGGCTCGTCTGACCCGAAGAGACAAACTCGACAGGGGAAACCCTCACCAGCGCGTAGTCGCGCTGGAGCAGTTAATACAGTCGGGCCTACAGCCCGACCGGCACGTTCAAGGCGGTCTGGGAGACCGCCAGAGCCGGGACACGAAGGAACAGAGCGGCAACCGCCGCGCTCTGAAAGTACTCCACGACCGTCACTTGGTCGTGGAGCAACACGAGATGAAGGTCAACACGGCGTTGACCATCGGAGCGTGTTTCCACCACCTCCGCCACCGCTGCGAGACGCACGCGGAGAAATTCGCTGGATCGTCCAGCGAATTGTTGATCATAGGAAAACAATCCGAGGTCCGGATTGTTTTCGCATTCGTTGGAGAGGTTTCCCTCCCCAACACGACACGTGGGAACCACGGAACGTCCTGATGGAAGACGTTCCGGACATGGTGAAGGAGTACGAAACCCAACACGCACTACCAGCAAGAAGGTAGTGCGAGCGCTGTAGTAATCTACAACGCCTGACAACTCGCGTGCTAGATAATTAGCACGGAGATCATTGAAGCTCTCAGGTATACATATAGTATACCTGTTGTGGTCGCGGTTGCTAATATGCACCGCCACCTGGACGGACAGTGCGCACAGCGCACGGACACCAGCCTCCACCGCAACAGCGTGGAGTTGCTAATACTTGCCACTTCGAGAAGGACTCGAAGTGCTTTGGCGTTTGCTTACCCGATCACGGTAAGCAACAGAAATTCGCTTAGAGATGTCGACGCATAGACGCGGTCGACATCGAAGAATCGTACACAGACACTGTGTTGTCTGTCCCCGTGGTAGCGGCGCACCTCGCGCTATCGCGCATTGTACACAGCAACAGAGAGTTTACACTCTGTTGCAATAGTGGTCTTCAACTTGATCGTGCTCATTGCAGATGAGCACGGAAATCCTAGCACAAACAATTGACAAGCAGTCAATATTAATTGACGTGTCGATACCGACACGTCTAAGCTTAACGGGGGGATGGTGTAACGGTTACACACACAAGTGACAACAGTCACTTGTGCATGATAACGGTCACAAGTGACAACTGTCACTTGTGCATGGCAATTACCGCTTATGGTTTAACAGATAAATATCTGTTAAAGGTTTTAGATACTTCCTCACATTGGTGTAAGACACACCAATGGATACATTGAAGTGGACCACCACAGTGAGTGGTCCACACATACCCGAAAGATCCTATTGGTAGAAAGCAGCATCTTTCTACCAATCAGAGACATGCATATTAGCGGGGCTCTGACAGCCAGCCGCTGCCAACCCTTTCATAGATGATAAACAGTTTTTAGCAGATTTTAGAGGAAGATCAATTTACAAACAATACAGTTCTCATTTTACCTTAAACTACCTATTTGGTGTTTTATTTGATTTATATTATACTTGTGGACTCAAGTATAATTAATTCAAATTATTAATAAACTCCTACGCTTCCTCATACACGTAGCGCGACGTGTAAGCTAAAGTAGTGAGCCAAAGTAGGCCCACTACAATCGGCATCACCGGTAGGTCCCACGTCTCCTCTTCCTAGCGCAGTTGGGTTCATAACCTGAGAAGTGCTATGTGACATGTACGTGTGTCGTTTGTGTAGCTGTCAAAGCAACAGGGCGATAGCAGTGCTGGTGGGGAGGAGGAGGAGGAGGAGGAGGAGGAGGAGGAGGAGGAGATGGCGTTGCCGTGGCGGGAACTACCAGGGCGGCGGGGTTGCTTGTGCTCCAGCTGGAGGATACAGAATTGCGTGCCGAGCTATGCAGCAGCTCGGTACCCGGCGCCGCAGCCCTGGGACCCTTGCTGCTGTGGTGAGGAGTCACTAGCTTCTCTGCTCTGCCTGCTACAAGTGCTGCCTTTGCTACAAGTGCTGCCTTTGCTACTGCTACTGCTGTTACTGTTGCTGCTGCTGTGACTGGTGGTTGGCAACCACCGCCGCGCGGAGCAACGAGAGGCAGCGACTTCTCGCAGTCGCAGCAGTTTATGTGCTGGCAACAGGGTTTGGTAGTAGTGAGAATTTTAGGTTAGTAGTGAGACTTTGATCCAATATCACTACTACTACTATAGTAGAACGGCTTTGGCGTAAGTAGTATCACTACTAATTAGCACTACTAATTAGCACTGTGTACCCATTTTGACGTCTACCACAGCTTTCGCTTGCTTTCCTCCATGCGCCTCAGTTCCTGACGATTGTGGCGCAATATTAGCTGCCGTTGCGCTCGCTCATTGTCAGTCCTTGTCCTTAGCGGGTTCATAACGAAAGATCCTGTTGTAGGTCTTGCTGGACGGGATAGCGATGTTCGGGTACTAGGGTATCATGAAAGGCCGGTGTCCTTACTATGTTGTGCGCCAGCCCTTGATAGACAAAGCACATTGATGAGATCCACAATCACTTAACATATCAGTTATTTGCACACGCACCGTCGCGGATCAGCCATCGCAAAATATGACCCGAAATTTATTCTTGAGTCACCGGAGCTTTCCACCACGTTTTTTGCCGCTTGGTAGGTTGCACCGCCGGTTCACTAAACTTGGGAGGGGCTTGGCGCTTCTCTTCTGCTTTGGGAGATACTTGAACCATGAAGCGATTGGCGAGACTCGGACGATGCTGCTGAGCTTGGATCGCCAACTCGTGCTGTTTGTGTTTGGATATCACGTGAGTCTTGACATTAGACACGATGCTAGCGAATCTTGCCATGTCTTCGTCTTCGCACACAGCATGTAAATGTGCGTGAACGTCTTGCCCCTGTAGGCGGTAGGCTTCTCTAAACGGTGTATCACATTCCAAACCGAGTCAGTCCCTTTCTTAGGCAGCTTGTGAATGATGTGATTCGATATGCCACCCGTCAATGCTTCATCTTTCTCAGCGTCTCCTTGCGCGAGATCTGTCATGGTGGCGTCACTTGAACACGAGATACCGGATATGCTGCTTGGTGTGATCTCCTATAAAAATCACAGCCAGTATCGAAGAATCTGCTCACATGCAAGCGACTGCACAACCTGCATTCAGAAAGTGTTAGGGGAAACAGATCATACGCGAAGATATCACCACAGCATTGTTACCGTATTGAGAGGTCGACATCTGGCTTCGCGCAGAGCTCATTGCTGCACAAGTGGTGTACCTGTCCGTCACAAACAGGGCAAGGAGATGTCTCCGCTATCTCGCTCCAATGGCAGTTGATCTTAGCGCACTTCATGGGTGTGTTGCTTGAGCCGCAAAACGAGAAATGAGCGACGGAGCGAGAAGGGGAGGCCGCGAAGCCACCAATTTTCGCGCCCTTCGAAGATCTCACATGGGTTGAAGTTTGGGGAACTATAGTAGTGCTAACTAGTACTACTAATGGCATTTTTCTCTCTACTATTCAATTAGCACTACTAATCGGCCAAACCACCAGTACTATAGCATAGCACTACTAATTAGTAATGATATAGCACTACTAACGCTACTATTCTGGGGTCTACTACCGAACCCTGGCTGGCAAGCATCGCCTCGGTCGCCTGCTGCCTTCCCGTGGCCTGATGTTGGTACCTCTGGTACGTCACACAAACTTGAAATTGAACTTGAACGTGGTCTTGGTTTCGGGGAGTTGCCGTACAGGATTGAGCGCGTAAACCTGCAGGACACAACCTCACGAGGCTGCATCGCGCTAAGCCTTGAGCAAGACATACTTAATGGAGAACCTAATAAAAAGGATCTCCACTAAGTTGTCGTCTCGGCTAAGTTCGGTCTCCACTAAGTTGCTATCTCCGCTAAGTTCGATTTGGTCTCCAAGATTTCGTGTGTGGTGCCCCAATCTTCCTTGGCCAGAGAGCCCCGACATCGTAGCCTCGCCCCGCCTCCGCCGCCTCGACGCACCATGAACGGCATGATGGTACGCGCGCGCTTCCCTCCCCTTGTCCTCCCTCCCTGCTCTCCTGTCTCCCAGCTAACCGTCCGCTTCCTTCCGCCTGACCGAGCAGCAGCCGCAGATCATCCTGCTGAAGGAAGGCACGGACACGAGCCAGGGCAAGGCCCAGCTCATCAGCAACATCAACGCGTGCCAGGCCGTGATGGAGGCCGTGCGCACCACGCTGGGCCCGCGCGGCATGGACAAGCTGATCCACACGGGCGGCAAGACCACCATCTCCAACGACGGCGCCACCATCATGAACCTGCTGGACGTGGTGCACCCGGCGGCCAAGACGCTCGTGGACATCTCGCTCTCGCAGGACGCCGAGGTGGGCGACGGCACCACGTCCGTCGTGCTGCTGGGCGCCGAGTTCATGCGCCAGGCCAAGCCCTTCGTCGAGGAGAACATGCACCCGCAGATGATCATCAAGAGCTTCCGCAAGGCCGGCCAGCTGGCCGTGCAGAAGATCAAGGACATCGAGATCCGCGTGGCCGACTCGGACGAGGTGGGCCGCCGCCAGATGCTGGAGCGCGTCAGCGGCACGGCGCTCAACTCGAAGCTCATCTCGCGCCACAAGCAGTTCTTCTCCCCCATGGTACGGGCATCTACTTGTCCTTTGTCGCGGATTTTTTTTTCTAACCATTTTTTATTTTTGTAGATTGTCGACGCGGTGCTGAGCCTGGACGAGGGCCTGGACATCAGCATGGTCGGCGTCAAGAAGGTGCCCGGCGGATCGGTCACGGACTCGTTCCTGGTGAAGGGCGTGGCTTTCAAGAAGACCTTCTCGTACGCCGGCTTCGAGCAGCAGCCCAAGACCTTCGTGAACCCGAAGATCCTGCTGCTGAACGTCGAGCTGGAGCTCAAGTCGGAAAAGGAGAACGCCGAGGTGCGTCTGGACGACCCCACTAAGTACCAGTCGATCGTGGACGCCGAGTGGAACATTATCTATGAGAAGCTGGAGCTGTGTGTGAAGAGCGGCGCCCAGATTATTCTGTCCAAGCTGCCTGTGGGTGACTTGGCGACGCAGTACTTCGCTGACCGCGGCCTCTTCTGCGCCGGCCGTGTCGCGCAGGACGACATGGAGCGCACGCAGCGTGCCACCGGTGGTGTGGTGCAGACTTCCGTGCACGACATGAACCCGTCGGTTCTCGGCTCGTGCGGCCGCTTTGAGGAGCGCCAGGTCGGCAACGAGCGATACAATATCTTCATGGAGTGTGCTGAGGCCAAGAGCTCCACGATTGTGCTGCGCGGTGGTGCCGAGCAGTTCATCGAGGAGGCTCACCGATCTGTGCACGACGCGCTCATGGTTGTGAAGCGCGCCGTGGCTTCGTCTACGGTTGTGGCTGGTGGTGGTGCCATTGAGATGGAGATCTCGCGTCACCTGCGCCAGTACGCGCGCACCATCGAGGGCAAGGCACAGCTGCTGGTGAACGCCTACGCCAAGGCGTTTGAGATTATCCCTCGCCAGATCGCCGAGAACGCCGGTCACGACGCGACTGACATCCTCAACCGCCTGCGCCAGAAGCACTTCAAGGACCCCGAGGAGGGCAAGTGGTTCGGCGTCGACATCACCACGGGCGGCATCTGTGACACATACGAGTCGCACGTGTGGGAACCTGCGGCCAACAAGATTAACTCGATCGCGGCGGCGACGGAGGCAGCATGCCTCATCCTGTCCGTGGACGAGACCGTGCGCAACCCCAAGTCGGAGCAGCCGCAGGCCGGTCCTGCTGGCGGCGCGTTTATGAGCGCCGCCATGGGCGGCCAGGGCATGCGTGGCATGATGGGCGGCGGCCGGGGAGGCCCCAGCGGCATGGGCCGCGGCGTGCGCGCTTTCCGCGGCAAGGGTGGCGCATAAGCGCCGCGCAGGCCGATATTTGCTGCGCCTTTAGGTAGAGACAACGCGGCCGGACCCCGATCCGGGAGGCCGCGCGAGGGCTTGTGACTTTGACTTCGAGGAGAGAGAGAGCAAGGCAACCGATCGTGTAGGTGTGCTGGTCGTGGTAAATTTGCGGCTGACGTCGACACAAAAACATACTTATTGAGTACAAGTTCACTGCCAACCACGCGCAGCAATTACGCAGAGCTACATATGCATGCACTGCAGCAAGCTTGGCAATTACCTTGACCTGGCAGGCCCACCACAATTGCCTTGACCTGCCTGTGCCACCAGCAACGACGTTGAAGTTGGCCCGACCTTGCGAATCTTTAGGCGTCTCTTCGACAAAGATCGCAAATGAGCAAATGAGCGCCGCTCGTTTGGCATTTCCAGACTGGTCGGCCACTGCCCAAGCCTCTCGCGCCTCGGAAGCAGCCTCGCCCAAGCACCAACCATGTTGAGTACGTCCCAGTGCTCCCGGAGCCGTCTCGCTTCGCTAACTCTGCTACTTGCTTGGATGCTCCAGGTCGCATGCTCAAGTCCAACGCCCGCTACATCGCGGGGGCCGGCGCCGTGACGCTTGGCCTGGCGGCGTCGACGCTGGCGCAGACCAAGCCCGCTGAGAGCTCCAACTCGACGGCCGAGGTGCTGCTGGACATCTCGGGCCGCCTCAAGAATATCGAGCGCGACCTGGGCATCGGCGGCGGCGGCGCGGCGGCCTCCAAGCCCAAGTACAACAACTACCCCGTGCTCACGCCCAAGCACAAGAGCCTCATGGCCAAGCACCTGACGCCCGAGATCTACGACAAGCTCAAGGACCGCCGGACAGCCAGCGGCTACACGATCGACCAGGCCATCCAGACGGGCATCGATACCCCCCACCTGGGCGTGGGCGTCGTGGCCGGCGACGAAGAGTCGTACCAAACCTTCAAGGAGCTCATGGACCCCGTCATTGAAGGCTGGCACGGCTACAAGCCCACGGACACCCACAAGACGGACATCGATCCGTCCAAGATCCGCAACGGCAAGATCCCGGACAGTTACGTCATCTCGACGCGCATCCGCGCCGGCCGCAGCGTGCGCGGCCTGGCCCTGCCGCCTGGAACTTCGCGTGGTGAGCGTCGCGAGGTGGAGCGCGTGCTGTCCAAGGCACTGAGCAACCTCACCAAGGACCTGGCCGGCAAGTACTACCCGCTCAGCAAGATGACCAAGGAGGAGGAGCAGCAGCTCATCGACGACCACTTCCTCTTCCAGAAGCCCGGCGGCGGCACTTTGCTGACCAACGCGGGGGCCGCCCGTGACTGGCCCGACGGACGCGGCATCTTCCACAACAACAACAAGACCTTCTTGGTGTGGGTCAACGAGGAAGACCACATGCGAGTGATCGCCATGCAGAACGGCGGCAACATCCAGGAAGTGTTCGACCGCTTCAGCCGCGGCGTGTCGGACGTGGAGGAGGTCGTCAAGGGCGAGGGTCGTGAGTACATGTACGACAACCACCTGGGCTTCGTCTGCACTTGCCCGTCCAACCTGGGCACGGGTCTGCGCGCTAGCGTCATGATCAAGTTCCCGCAGTTGTCCAAGGAGTCTGAGCGCTTCTACAGCTTGTGCTCTGCTCTGGGCCTCCAGGCTCGTGGCTCGAAGGGCGAACACTCGCCTCCTGGCCCGGGCGGCGTCTACGATGTCTCCAACAAGGCCCGCATTGGCTTCTCGGAAGTGGAGCTGGTGCAGACCATGATCGACGGCATCTGGAAGCTCATTGAGCTCGAGGAAGACCTGAAGAAGGGCCGCCCGATCGACAAGAAGGTCGCTGCCATCTTGAAGTAAGCCCTGCACACACGAGTATGTATGCATGCATACCGCCCAACGCGAGCTTGAGACGATCAAGTGGCGCTCTGTGAATGTTGAAGGGGTGGAGCGGTGGGTCAGATGAAGCCTCACTGCGTGAGTCAGGGAGGAAATCTACGAGAGACAACAACATGAGCTGAAAAAAATAAAAATGTCAAGTCTCTTCATCACACAACCGACTTGCATTGCCAGCACGCGCTTCTCTATCAAGCCAAGACTGCACAACAACGACGAGCTGCATTTGCCTGCCTGCTTCCGTACCAATCTACCTATGCCCGACCTGACGCTTGAAGGTTCAGCATATTTACAGGGCCTTGGTGACGCCCTCCATGTGCTTGACGACCTCCAGCACCGACTTGAAGCTGAAGGGCTCCGTGGCGGCCATGTCGGCCAGCACCTTGCGGTTCAGCTCGATGCCCGAGCCGTTCATCTTGCCGTAGAGCTTCGAGTACGAGAGGCCCTCCTGGCGCGCGCCGGCGTTGATCTTCTGGATCCACAGCGAGCGCATGTCCTGCGGCCATTGCAACACAATTAAAGCGAATAAGTAACATAATAACAATAGCCAACTTCGCGTAACAAAAGTTTTAATTTACGTACGCGCTTCTTCTGCTTGCGGTCGCGGTACTGGTACTGCAGACCCTTCTCCACGCGGTTGATGGCCGTGCGGTAGCACGAGTTGGCGCGGCCGCGGTAGCCCTTGGCCATGGCCAGGATCTTCTTGTGCTTCGCCCACGACATGCTGCTCTGCTGCTGCTGCTGCTAGTGCGTCCTTCCTGCCTTCACAGAGTCCGAGTCTGCGGTGGGGAGCTCCTTTGGTGACCACTGCCCTCGGGTCCGATTTATGTCCAATCAGAGACACAATTTCCCCTGATTGGTCGAAAGTGTTATTGCGGGAGTTATATACTGCGAGCCGCACACCCGAGCGGAGCCGAGGCAACCGACATCATGATGCTGCAGCGCCTGGGCCGCCGCGCGGGCGCCACTTCCGTCCAGCGATCTCTGCGCCGAGCAGCCATGACGCAGCCGCAGCGACGCGGCTTCCACTTCAGCTCGGCGGCGGGCAAGCCGGACGGCAACGGGCGCGTGGCCAGCGCCGCGTCCTTCTTCCTGGACGCCAAGGCCGCGTGTAAGGGCAGCGCTGCGCGCTGGGCAAAGACCACAGCGGCATCGGCGCCAACCCGACCACGTGCGGCGAGGACTCGTTCTTCCTCACGCCCGACGTGGTGGGCGTGGCCGACGGTGTCGGCGGCTGGAACGAGAACGGCGTGGACCCGGGCAAGATCTCGCGCAGCCTCATGCGCAACGCGGCCGTGTTCGTGCGCCAGCAGACGGCCAGCAACCAGAGCGCCACCACGCAGCAGGTGCTCGCGCACGGGTACAACCAGGCGCTGCTGGACGACGAGGTGGAGGCGGGCAGCACCACCGCGTGCATCGTGCGGCTCAAGCAGTCGCCCGAGGGCAAGCCCGTGCTCGAGTACTCGAACCTCGGGGACTCAGGCTTCGTGGTCATCCGGAACGGAGAGATCATCTTCCGCAGCAGATTCCAGTACTACGGACGCGCGCCGTACCAGCTGGCCAAGATCCCGCTGCGGTTCAAGCAGTACGGCGCCATCGAGAATCACCCCGACGATGTACGTTAGGCTGATTAGTTGGTGGAGAGGTGCTTTGTGCGGGCTTGCTTACCGGCGCTTGTCGTCGCGCTGTAGGCGGACTCGGGCGAGATTGATGTGCAGGATGGCGACCTCGTGGTGCTCGCGACCGATGGCGTATGGGATAACTTCGCCCCTGATCTGCAGAAGGCACCCTCGCAGTTCCCGGTAGGCCCCCTGCATGTGCTGGTTTGGTTTCGGAAGATTGCAGGTGTTAACGAGCGGTGTTTTGTTTTTGTTTTTCTTTGGAGCAGCCTGTGCTTTCGTGGCGACGGTACTGGTCGGGCGAGCTTGCGTCCTTCGTGGATGTGATCGCGGAGAACCCCGACAAGGCCGCCGAGAACATCGTGCTGGCCTCGCTCCGCCACAACCTCAAGCCGGACGACATCACGGTCGTCGTGGCGAAGGTAGTCGTGGTGGCGTCCAAGCTCTAGAGCGCAAGTTGATGTCCGCATCCTCGCATAGATAAATACAGCGAGTCGCGTTGGGAACTGATTGCTTGCTGTATCACTGTCGAGCTTGGCGTCATCGGGCGTCATCGGGTGTAATCGATTATTCCACCACGCATATGGGTACACATTCAGCAGTCCGCTCCTACACATACAGCAGTCCGCTCCTGCTGCGCTTGCGCTGAACTTGCTGCCGCCTCCTGCAGCAGCAGTCCTGCAGGCCATGGTGGGTCAACGAGCGTCAGGCTGGCACTGCCAGCAGCCCGGTGTTGAAGTGGGTACGCCGGCTGGGATTCGCTGATAGTCCAGCCGGTTTTCGGCCAGTCACGCCGCCTTCGCCGCACTTGACTTCAGTATGGGCAATAAAATGGAACGAGTTTTCGAGTGATCGCAGCACTCCCGCTTTTGACCCGCGCTGGCTCCGTCGCGCCTATCTTCCGACCCGCGTCGTGGCGACGCCGCCCTGAGACGAGCAAGCCCCGCCTCCGCCAGTCCACCAGCCCATGGCGTCAGACCAAGCGCGCCCGCCTGCTCCGCCAATCCGAGCGCACTCGGACGACTCCCAGCAGCGGCACCGTGCGCGCCCCGGCAGCGCGCGCCTCGCCGCCGCGCCGTCGCCGTTCCACAACCTGCTCACGGCCCGCCAGCGCCGACGCACGTTCAGCGGCACGTCGGGCGAGTTCAACGAGCTGCTGAACCTCGAGAGCAGCACCGCCAAGTCCGTCGAGGTGTTCCGCGGTGAGGCGCGCGGCATTCTGCACGGCATCTTCTTCGTGCTGCTGCTGCGCTTCGTGATGGCGCTCGTGGTCACGGTGGGCACGCTCGGGTTGGCCGCCGTGCTGATCCTCATGGTCAAAGAGCCCGGCGCGTCGCTCTCGAGCTACTTGCTCTTCTACTCGTGAGCGTCGTCGCTCGTGTGGTCGTTAAAGCCGCTGGCTGTTTCGAGACGCTCGCAGGTTGATGGGCGGAAGTATTTATTGAAGAACCGCGGATTGCATTGCGTGCGCACAACGAGGGAGCTATTACCTTGTCAATAAAGGATTCGAGTGCTTGGATCATGACGTCGAAGGGATGGCTTTGCCACGCCCGTTCTCAAGCTTGGTTAAACGCAGTAGAGAGGGTTAATGCAACACACGGCGATGCTAGTGTTCAAAGCGGTGGCTGGGCGTCCTGGTAAGACCCTGCAGTGCAAACTCATGCTACCAACATGCATCACCCCCTCTTTATCTTCGGTTTTGTATATACGCTTTTGTATGTGGTGGCCGATGGTTTCCTGAATGGTACCCGTCTTGACACTTCGCAATTGTCAACCAACTGCTCGGAGCTACCATGCTGCTAGGAAGGCTTTCTCAAGTAGCCCACATTCTTCCAGGAGCAGGCCCAGCAGCGGCGGGACAGCTACACTTTCAAGGCACCACTCGCGATGGCTTTCGGAGAGAGAGGGCCACGCATCGCCTTGCCTCAAGCGTCGTGATCATGCAACGTCGGTGTTCTCTTACTAATCTGTTTGACATGCGATGTATGATGTGTAGAAGACGAGTTTTGAAGACTTGGGTGGGAGAGCGGGGGCCGTCCTATCATGCGGCTTCAGTGTATGCACGAGTTCGCTTTCTGCTCTAACTTGGTGAAGGTAAGACACGATTGCTCTTGCTCAGGCCCTCCGAAAATAGCATTGTCAATAACATTATTTCCGAAAATAACAATAAATTACGCATTTCCGCGGGTCAAGACATTTACTGCGATAACTTATTTTGTTGACTTGTGATATTACATAATTTATGACAGACATCTTTATACAATTAATTTTGCTGTACTAGGTTCCAGTTGTTCAGAAGCGCTGGGATCATTGGTCGTCCGCGTTGCTAGTCACCGGCAGCATTCACGTTTCAATTTTTACCGCCCAAAGCCACCAAGTCCCCATTCCCAGCTTGGCCCGCGCCCCCCTCTTCCTACGTACACCAACTCCCAAGTCTCGGGGTTCTACTTCCGCCCGTGCCGTGACGAGAATGACGAGGTGATTCTCGAGAATTTCCGCTGCCGTTGCGGCACGGTGCGGAAGCAGACCCATCGGAACGGGTAATCCAACCTGATGCAAGATGTCAGGCGGGAGCATCTTGATTACGAGACTGTCATGCTCGACGCTACGACGGCAGAAACAGTCTCGCTCGTCAACTTCGTACGCCACTCGTCGCTCAACCTCCACGGCTGGATGGTATGGATTGTCATGTGCAACCTGCCACTATCCTTTTGTGAGAGCCGCGAAGCAAGGCGGTACGTGTATACATTACTTTACTGTGCTTACTTTACTATCGAAAGTAACGGCTTTATTTTATGGATGTTATTCAGCTACTCCAGCCTGGACCCCATCTCGGAGGAAACGCTGCGGGCTGGCATGGACGGGGTCGTCGTCGCCGTCGAGCGTTCGATTGCGTCGGAGCTTCCATCACGCTTCGGCATCATGCTCGACGGCTGGACCCACGCATCCGAGCACTATATCGCCGTGTTTGCGTGCTACGAGGTGAACGGAAGCGCAAAGACAACGCCCCTCAGCATGGCGCCGCTGCTCGACGCGCTGGACGAGGACCTCTCCGCCCAAGGGCACCTCGAGTTCGTCGCCACCATGCTGCCACGCGACTATGGCGTACAGCTGGCGCAGTGTCGCTTTCTTGTAGCTGACAACTGCGCCGTAAACCGCCGGCTGGCGACTCTTATGAGCGTGCCGCTTATCGGGTGCGCAAGCCACCGACTGAACCTTGCTGTTCAGGCAGACATGGCGGCGTATGAGGACGACCTGGCTGCTGTTCAGGCACTCATGGTCAAGCTACGTACTCTGACCCAATCTGCGAAACTACTGTAAGCCCTATTGTGTATATATGGTGTGTCAATATGTTTCTAACACAATTTGTGTACTTTTGTATTTTTTTGTAATTTTGCAAGAAAACTCCACTTCGGCCTGTCATCCGCCAGGACACGCGCTGGAGCTCTACGTTCGAGATGGTACGGCGCTACCTCAAGCTCCTCGAGTTCCTCGTCGTCGAGGACGACGACATCATGGAGCTGCTGCCGCCGCCGGCGGCGAACAAGCGACTGCGCGCCCTGTACCAAGCGTTTTGCGATATCGAGTCGGTCTCTAAGGCCCTTCAAGGCCATGACGTTGACCTGCTGGATGTCCGCGAGTGGTTTGACGAGCTGATTGCTGTCAAGCCACAATATGAGCGCTTCATTGGTAAGTTTATAATTGCGGAATTTGTGTTTATTAATTTAACTTACAATTATATAATGTTTTTATTCTGCAGGACCTCGAGCCAACATTGTGCACAGCCCAGACTTTGAGTCTGGCTGTGTTCGCGTTCTCCGCGGAAGGCGCAGCGACTGACGCGGGCTGAAAGGGTCGCTCTGCAGCCTTTTGAAGCTGTCAGGCCTGACGACGCAGACGCAAGTGAGGTAGCGGAGGAGGCAGCCGCGTCGTTCGTGGGGCGTCTTCGTAAGCGCCGGCGGCTTGCAAGGACCGTGTTAGAGTATGAGCAGCTGAAGAGCATTCCACCCACGTCGAACGTGGTGGAACGCTTCTTCAGCATTGCTCGGGTGACGTTTGGTCATCAACGACACGGACTGCTGCCGCGCACGCTTGAGACGATTTTGTTTCTCCGCCAGAATCGGTCGTATTGGGATGCAACGACTGTGGACAACTTGAGCTAGATGATAAGCTAACTGGTGTGTTGTTAATAGACTACATGCTTTCCATAATGGCATTATTTATTGTGTTACGTTGGGGCACTGCCATAATTTACTGTTGTGTTGATAGGAGCGTCATGGGATAATTTATTCAGCCCCGCACAACCTACCAAATAAAAATGCCATATTCGGAGCCCCTGCTCTTGCTACGCTTCGAGGTCAGACAAGGCTACTCATTCTGCTCTAACTTACTTCTCTTGCTACCAGACAAGTCTACCCTTTTTGCTTTAATTTCTACGCAATAACCAGGTATGCTGCTCTTCTTGCTCTAATCACGATTGCTGTTTCCTTGAACGCATAGGTACAGCTATATGGCGTGTTCCTGATCGCCACAGCCTCTCCGTAGGTGTAGTGCATACCAAGAATACTACTACAAGGAAATCAGGCAGCAAAACCCGCTAACAAATGATTTACTACAACAGCTTCAAAGTGTCGCGATCCGAATCCTCGCTTCGCAACTACGACGTATCAAGTTTCGTCAACCGAGCATTTGTTCTCCATAACGTTATCTTGTGTAGAAAGAATTCACGTAGAAAGCAAACCCTTTCCCGCTCTTGCGAATGGAGTATTGTGAATACTCCTCGTGCTGACTGTCCAACCTCGTTGCGAATTTTCCACGATGGGTGTTCATCAACGTGCATGAAGCCAAGTTCCGCATCCTATTTTCAGACATTACACTTACACACACTGCCTCCCAGTCTAAAGCATCGCCTCTAGTTATTGAGCCACAAACTCTATACTTTAGCCAATCATATAGCTCAAAGAAGAAATTGTGACCAATAGGGCTCGTTACGGTTAGGGGTTCTGTTCATTCCGACAAATACCACGCAAAAACATGAGTATGTGCTTACTAATACCAAGTCTTTGACGCATTTTATACATATCTTTCATAGTTCGAGGAAGCCAGCATTCCAGGCCGCACCATTCAAACGACCAAGACAAATAGCGAAGACAAGATGAGTTTGTCTGCGTTTGTTCCTACGAACACCCAGAAAGCCCGCAGCACCGCGATTGCCGCGTACAAGCGCATGCTGGAGGAGGAGAATGTTAGCCTGGAGTTTGTTCAAACTAGCATTCTCTTGGATACTTCCGGTAAGCGTTTGGCGGCGACGATGGATCGTTTTGGCTTCTACCTCGCCATCAACGAAGGTAAGAAATGTAAGCTTGCTCGGAACACTGCCACTGCGTACTATCGAAACGTAACGCTGTGGCTTTTCGACAAGTACCCGCATCTTCGCGTGCCTACCGAGTTGATCTTGCTAAAACAAGGGGAAAACTTTGGATAAGCATTGCTTAAAACGAAAAAAAGGTAGTTTAATTAATAAGGCCCCTCCTTGTACTAAGGAGGGTTTACAAGCTTTGGTCCGCTATGTGTACAGCGCAGCACGCGTGCACGATGACTACCAAGATGCTGTTTTAGCGTGTCTTATGTGGCACTGCTTCGGCCGGTCTGATACATTCAAAAGCAGCACATGTCAGTATCGGCGGACGACACCTTCTACCTTTGACTACAACGCGTCAAGACTTCGGAAGAGCAAGGCCTTACATTGATTCTCGACAAGAGCGACTTCTTCACGTGTCCCTTGTATACTCTCGCCGTGGCACTCGCGACGCAGGACGCACCAAGCGCGGCATTACTGGTCCAATTACCTGAGCTCGTAGCAGAAGCCACTGCGCCGCTTGACGAGGGTATCCCGCTGCAGGACCTGCTGCAAGCAGAACTGGTCCCGCATGAAGTCGCTGTTGTACCTACTCCGTCGCCTGCTGCGTCTGCTGACCCCCTCATGTCGCCGGCGCTCGAGTCCTCTTCGCTACCTACAAGCAGAAACGGTCAAGCAACAGCATCCGGTTCTCGCGTTGGTCTGAGGGGTGGCGAGATCAAGCGAGGTGAAGATGGGGTTCAAGCTTATGTGAACCGGATGCTCAAATGCGTCGCCGAGCCCACTGGTGCCACCCCAGACTTGACCTCGCACTCCTTCCGTCGTGGCGGGGCGCAGCATGCAAACAGAGATGATCGTGTCGCCCAATGGATTTTCGTCTTGTCGCCCAATGGATTTTCGACCGAGGTGCTTGGGATATGATGAAGACCAACAAGGCCTTCGCCTATATCACCAATACAGCGCGCGAGGATAGGAAAGTGGCTCGGGTTTTGAGTGGCTGGGCGGCGGACGAAAAACCATTAATCCTTGACGTCGAGGTTCTTGACCATTTAAGTCGGGAGCGACTCGGTCACTTGCAGCTATTGCTGTTCAATTCCTGCACAGGATTCAAGGAGCAACGGCTAAATGTAAGTACCAAGGTCCTCATCATTCTCACAGCTTACCTCGTCCGCTATTATCCACAGGTGAAGGAACTCGCACCGTCGGCCCCGATCGCCACGCGTGTCGAATAGTGCTTGATGGCCGCAGGCATTGATATCACTGATATGCTGCAAGGTCCGTCATGCTGGCCAATGAAGCCGCTTCGCCTGCTCAAGATCAAGCAGGATAATCGAACCAACTCAAGTGCCCACGAATTGATCACCTTCTGGCTATAATTCAGGAGCTTATTGCCACGAACAAACTCTTGGCTGCCTGCCTAACGATCGTCGAGGCTGCTCAGGCGATGTCTAAAGCGAAGCAATACAACACTGAAGAAGAGCAAACGAGAGATTCAGCAGACCAAGAGCCCAAGCCAAAGTGCAGGAAGAAACAAGCTAAATACCTGTCCGCTACTTGGCTCGAGCGGTATACGCGGGTGCCTCGCGTCTGGGACTCGGTCGACTGTCAGAAGAAGTCGGAGTCCCACCACGTTGTCGCCTTCATGAAACTTTTTCTTGACAACGGCTTCATTTTAGACACAAAGACAACCGACTACAAGGATCAGGTGCTGTTACTCGGTCGCCGAGCTGAAGCGTCCGTACTCACCTTTCTGAAGGCTAGCATCAAGTCCAAAGCGATAGGCTCTGGAAGCGTGCTACGCGCATTGCGCCCGCTGCACAAGTCTGGAGCTCTAGATGACCGCATTTCAGCTTACAAGCGTCTTCTCGCGACAGGTAGAATTCAAGACCCCGCTCCTGCAGAAACACAAGATATATTAGCGTTAGCTCGACGCGTTTGACACCCGAAATCGCCAGCGGTCGAGAATACCCTAAATCGCCAGCAGTTTGCCATAGGGAATGAGCGCCAGCTTTGTGTTTGCTCTTTGAACCAAAATGTTGAATGAGTGAACAGCATGGTTCTCAACCACTTATCAAAGGATCGCAATTAGCTGAACTCGTATTTAGACCAATAGGATTATTAGAAATATCATCCAATCAGATGTTAGTGATGTGTCGAGTTTGTCCGAAACTTGGCACTTTGAATTTGACCAAGGTGTGGAGCTCAGATCAGCGGACAAATGAGGAGAAGATCGAGATACTGCTAACATGCGAGAGAAACGGCTGGGATGCTTCGGAGGTGCCCATCCAGCATGGCATAGCTCGAACAACCCTGCTGGGATGGATTGCGAACAAAGCGAAGTTATTTTCGTCCCAGGCCGACCCATCCTCAAAGCGTACAGCACCACCTGGCATGGCCCCTCCGACACTCCAGTACGAGTCTGGTATCGTTGAGCACATCAAAGAAAAGGCCGCAACGGCCAGGCGATTTGTCGGACTGATATTGTTGCAGGTGCTGTAGCAACGATTCGCAGAACGGAAGCCTCAGGCTTAGAGTTCGTGGACTACCCGGTTTACCGGGCGCCATAAGTTAAGCACCTTCATCTCGCGACAAGTCAAGAAAACCAGCACAGCGACCCCAATTATTGACCAGCCTCAAAGCAAAAAGCTCAAGCATCAAGAGTCGACATCGGCCAAAAAAAACAAGCCTCCAGTTGTGTCGACTATGGCCGAAAAAACAAGCCTCCAGCTGTGTCGAGTTCGGCCGAAAACCCAAATCACCGGAGGTTGTATCATTGCTGAATGAAGACGATGATGATGACGATGTTCCATTCGAAATGGGTGAGATGTGGAATGTATCGCAATCAGAAGTTGTGCGTGCAACGCAGACGCCCTGCTTTGTTATGGGTAAAGATGTCATGCGTTTGGTGGTGACCAAGAAAGACATGTGGACAGTTCAAAATGAGAATTGGCTGAATGACGTAGTCATCACACATTATATTCGAACGTGGCTTCCGCAATATGGAAAGACGTTTGTGATGGATGTAAACCTCTTCGGCCACATCTACTAAGATTTTATTAAAGCGGAGCGAAAAATTGAACCCGCACACAAGCGCTGTTGTGGTGTTACAGCGACATTTCCGTACGAAAAGTACGACCGGGTCATTCTGCCCATTTGCATGGGCAACCACTGGGCGTTTGCAGTTGTGCAAAACCCCGTGAATGCCACGGAAAATCTAAGGAGATGCATCGTTCATGTTGATTCTAAAGGCACCTTAAGTATTGAAACAATCCAGAAAATTGTGGGTGGATACTTCGACGCTGAGCTAAGGACGAGGTTTCCCGGCAAAGTTGCACCGTCATTCGTCGTGCGTGGTATCCGCACGAGACCGATGCAGATAAACACCGACGATTGTGGAGTATTTGTGCTCTACTTCATCAAGCGCACGGCGGAGGCTTTTCTAATTGGAAATACGCTTCTCCTAAGTGACATTGAGAAGATATACACTGCGCCTAGGTCGGCTCGCTTCAACGCGAAAATGGAGCGAAAGAGAATCCTAGAGCAGCTGGCACAAACCGATCAATAGCATCACCAGGTAACCTCGTCAGATTTAAGCTTTCTATGAAATCATTACATGTAGTTCGGGTGTATAAAGATACGTTGCTAGCTTTCTTATATTTAACATACCCTGCCGTAGACCATCTCCGTTTGGATTGATATGCGAGGGTTGCGGGGACTGGGAAGGCTGCGGGGGCTATGAGCGACTGCGGGTACTTGCGGGAGCTGCGGGGGATGTGGAGGCTGCTAATGACTGCGGGGATGCGGGGATGCGAGTGACTGCGGGGCTGCGCGGCTGCGGGGCTGCGGGGCTGCGGGGGCGGAGGGAGCTGCGGTGGCGTGAAAGGTAGCTCTAGAAAAGAAGACTGAGGACGGCCTCAACGCTCTGTGTGTCGGCAGCCATGATGTGGGACAGGTGGCGAGTTCTTATTTGCTGTTGAATGTGCCAATCAATTCGTCAAGTTGTGTCATATTGTTCATTGGCTAATAAATGAGCCAATGAGAGGTCGTATATAAGATAACTGGCACTGGACTGCTTTTAATCGTGGCCCCTTTACTCGCGTGCGGGCCTCATTAATGAGTTTGCCGGCTCCGGTGCACATTGCTCCGACGTCGAAATGGTTGTATACACAAAAAAAATCGTTTTTCTCGGCCCACAGGCCTCTAGGGGCGATTTCCTCGCGCCTGTGAGCCCGGTATGAAAGCTAACTGGAACCTTCAAAGGCGGGCCCTAGACCTAATTTACCGAGTGTATCCTTTAATTTCCGGAATGCTCTACTATTTCCGATTTCGGCTTGTCTATCTACCGGCATCCCAAATATCGGAAAGTGTCGGCGTGACGGAACAGTTGCGATATGGATATATGCCGGTGCGCTCGGCGAGCATGGCACCGGCGCGGCCTGGGCGGCCATCAAGACGGAAGACTGCCCCGGGAAACAATTATTCAATATCAACACAATTGGGAATGGGCTGCCGCAACATATTATTATTGAAATTTACCAAAAGTTGGTACTATTGCCCGGTTAAACCTATTTTTTTCATCGAACCTAACAGGTCCTGCGTGCGAACTTTACACTGAAGATAGACTGCGCTGATGTCCATTCAGCCATCAGCACCACAGTTCATAAGAAGCAGTTTTTGTCTAGTTCTAGTTCATTCTCATTTTCCATATACCATGGTCTCCAACAAGCAGTTGCCCCAGTACTTCTTCGCCCTCGAGGCACCTGGCCTCTTCAGTGCCGATATTGCGGCAAAATTCGCAAGCAAGCAGTGAGCAACGGCTTTTCCAATCTGGTAATCCACCTCACAGACAAGCACCCAGCTCGTGGAACTACAATGAGTACGAACGAGGTGGATTCAAGAGCCTGGACACTTTCGGGTTTGTCACGGACTACGCGTGCACTGTCTACCACAGGATTCGTTGGGTTGTTGAGCGGAAGATTGTCATCGAAGACGAAGAGGTGGACAACAAGTTCACCCGCGATATGTCCCGTTGGGCTTCCGTCTCGTCTCAAACGCTCAAAACGTACATGGATTTGGTGTAGAGAAGGCTATAGCCCAAGAAATGCCCGACAGCATCGGCATCATGTTCGATGGCTGGAGCGCAGGCTCTACGTACTACGTTGGTGTCTATGCAATCTACGTTGTTGAGGACTCGCCACGTCGTGTTTTTTGCTGGCTTTGGTTCCTCTTTTCGAGGGGAACGACTTCGGCCGACTTCCGGATTGCGTTCATCACCGAGGCCCTCGCTGTTTTTGACAAGCAGCCTGGCTGCGTTCGCTTCATCGTTGGTGACAACTGCATCACCAACCAGGCTACAGCCACGCGAATAGGCCTACCTCGTGTTGGCTGTGCCAGCCACCGACTTAATATGGCAGTTCAGCAGCACGCATTTTGTTTGATGGTGTCGTGAAGCGATACCCAGAAACGCCAAACTACCTGGTAAAGGATCCAACTATTGTCCATTCTCTAACATTTGAAACCACTGTCGTGAAGGTAAGGCTGTTTCTGTCAACTTTTGTTATTTGCATACTAACGCTCTCCATACCACTATAGGTAATATGTGGCGAGTATGCTCTGGCGCGCGCGGAGGCTGTAGCAATCGCCCCATGTTGCATTGGCGAGAGCATCACCGACGAGGCCGAGCCGGACAGCTCCGCCACCTTCGCTGTAGCGCTGCTGCACGCTGGGGGCGAGCGAAGCCATGCCGCCGCTGTTGTTTAAATTCCTCCGATCAGCAACGACTGCGAGCGACTGTTCTCCAAAACGACAGCAGTATTGACACCGCAGCGAAGCTCCTCGCTTCCTATTAACTTCGAGACGACAATGGTTTTGACGGAAAACATTTCCTACTGGAGTTGTCGCACCGTTGCCGAGGTGCAACAGAGCTCGGTCAACATGGATGTGAACTCGGGGAACTAAAAAAGAAGGTGCAGCGGTAAGGCACAATAATACGTTGACAGTGCCCAACATATTATTATTGTGGACGCTCCTAACCAATTTATTATCATGATCTGCGCTTACATTCCCTACAATAGCAATTTATGTTTCCTGGGGCCATTTGAGACCGTTTCAGACAAAAAGATGCTTATGAATCTTAGTACGAAGCGCTATTTAACCGCATGAATCGAAAGAACTGTGTCTTGCTCTTCTTATAAACGTTTAAAATGTTAAGAAATCATAAAGTAACATCGGTCGGAAAAATATCTCCATTCCGGACCTCCGAAATCCCGGCTGCGTGTGATCTCAATATTTTTTTAATTTTAACATGTTGTATATTGTCAGAAAACTCGTGTAAAAATTAATCTAATTGGAGTTGTTTTCGCTTTCTACGAGTGTTTTTAACTTTTAATATTTTATTGCCATTCAACTTTTAATGTGATTATCTCGAAAACTCCAAATCGTGGCAAGTATCTTTTTGTTTGACGCGGCCTCGTTTGATGCATTACACGTTCGCTCAGTACGTATAAACCGATTGGCTACACTGCGAGCGGAGACCCTATAACTTGATAGTCCACCCGCAAACTTTACCAAAACGAAACGCGCGGAAGGTTCAGACTGTCTAGATCTAGACAGTTCGACATCGACAATCTGAAAGTTCTGCTCAAGTTTCCCTGATCTAGACAACGCTGATTGATCGCCACGCGTTTGAATTCGGTGCCAAATCCCGAAATTAATCCAGAAGATTTTTTATTTTTCGAGTCTTTCAAACAGGCGACCATAGATTAGAGAAACCGTTCCCGATTTGAGTTTCATGTTCAGATAGGCCCAAGTTTATGCAATCTCGAAAGGCACATCAAGCGGTCGTTGCGAAGGTATTTCGGCTTCCGCTTCAGCTAGCGCAGAGCAAACGACCTTCTTGCAGGTAGAGAATCAAGGTGCGCGCATGAACAATCAAGAAGACGTAGGAGACGCCACCCCATCGTTGATGATAGCCAGTGTCCAAGACGTACGTAATCCCGCCCACCACGGGCAGCAGGAGCTTCAGCCTATTGCAGAAACTGTCGATCCTGACCACCCACCTGTACGGCAAAAGTTCGCGGCGGTCGACGACATTGTGCTGCTCAAGGCAACAAACTACTTTTGTTCGTGGAGAGCTGTCGTCAGGATCTCTAACGAAATGATGAAAGTATTGACAAACCTGCAGTTTACAGTCGCTAGATTCTAGTCTCGGCTTAAACAACCGGGTCCGGCGACGCGGACTAGATTCGTTAGTCTTACCAGCCAGTTCAAATTCGACTAATACTAATCTATGCGAAAATCAGGCACGATCGAAGCGTATGAAGAGCGTGGGATGCTGTTGCAGAACATACTAAATCAGGTGGAGGACTGGAAGGACAAAGAAGCCGATGGAAAACACGGTAAACCGGCTAAACAGCGCAGCATCGAAAGTTCAGGAGCACTCTTACGTCGCCTGGCGATGGGCTAAATCGAAGATGCAAGGTGTAAAGAAGGAGAGAATCCCCATATTTAGCCCACACCCCGTGGGTCCGACACGGGCGAGATGCACGACGTGTCTGTTCCAGAAGTCACCCCCATCTTGCCAACGCTTTCGGAATACGCGACGGCCAGTGTTGTCGCGAGATCATCGGCCTCTTCAACAAATTCAACAACACCGAAAAAACGTAATGGTACTGCAGCTGTAGCTCCAGTGACCGCAAGAAAAAGGTGACAAAGAGGGATCGTCTTAATGTGGTGACTCATACTCTTTCAGGGGCTCTTTTAAGTACTGCCGAAGAAGAAAAAGCCAAATGCGAGTACAAGATAAGACGTCTACACGTTTGTCACCTCAAACCGACCAAAGTACAACGCAAGGTGAACAGCTGTGAAAATTGCTGTGTAATTCTAGAATAGAAATAGGAATAGAATTGCTGTAGACCTGCCGAATTCACCGGCAACAGTCAATAACTTTGACGCTTTTGATAGTCGCATCCACACCTTGGCAAGAGCTTTTACTCGGGAGACATGGTCACCGCCTGCAGGACGTACACCAACCTCTGGTAGATGCAGCGCGACTGCTAAAGCTGTAGCTAAAGAACGAGAACTGTCAACAGTTGGAGTAGTGCACGAAGCCTAAAACAGTGTAGCCGAAATAGTGGCTCACGAGACGTCTCCTTTTGCCGCCCTGTCGCCATACAAAATTAGTGACACGAGTATTTTTTGTGTAGCCAGAGGGAATTGTCACCTGCGAGCCCCCCCCCCCCCCCCCCCTCAATCCCAAACATTCTCCGTGGGAAGCAAAGCGTTGTCTCGGTAGTTCTCTCTGTTCATGTGCACTCACTTGCTCCGATCTGCCTACACAGCTCGACAGCTTCCCGCTGTCTAGCTTGAGGTACAGCATGAGAAAGTCTTGATCGGCAGGTGAATTCTTGTCATCGGTCGGTGAGCACAGCATCGTCCTGCAAGGGAGAAAGCAAGTGAACCACTCTCCTTGCGCCAATAGACTACTCGAGTGCTGCGTCAATAATGGAAGGTAAGGAAGAGCGATGCGGAGCGTGTAGAAGAAGAAGGGCTTGTTAGCGAGGTTGAAAAACCTAGCGTGAGTGTGAGATTGAATCGCTTAACTCTACCTACATGGCTGGTCGTCCTCTGCCGACCAGAACGTAAGGCCTCCTATCTTTATCTGCATCCTGTCCGTAACGTCGTATGATTATGCTAAAACATACGAGTACGTGTAGAGTCGCACGACTGTCCTGAAACGTACGAGTCGTAAGTTTCTACGTGCAGAGTTGTACGACTATTCGCAAACGTATGGTCGTACGATCCTGCTCTCACTGTCCAATCCAATTCCACATGCAATTCCGGAGCACGATGTGGAGACACGAGCGTGTGACATCACACCCTTCAACAGTCAAGCCCTTACATTCCATTAGTAGTTAACCACATTCCGTCCCTACACTCACTCTCTCTCTCTCTTACCTAACCCCAGTGAGCTATTTTGGTAGATAAACAAAAGGATCAATTTTTGAGCGTCTCGTTTGGGAGGACCGACACTTGTTTGTACGAATGTGATTGGTATCGATGCGGGAAAGTGTCTCCTAAACAACATGTTCAAATATGAAATGGCATTCATGTATATTGAAGTCATACGGTATTAGCAACTGATGCAAGTTAGATTTTGCTGTAAACCCTATTTTATCCTAGCGGTTAGGACAAATTTTCTAGAGCTACAGACGATAGCATTCACTAGTCTTCATGAGCGCGTCGAGGTGCTGCCCGCGGACAGGGCGTGCCGAGAACGGAGTGGTCTCGCCACGTGCCTTAGTACTTTGCGTTCATTCGGTTCCAGAGATGAGTTGGACCGTTTTCGAGATGGCGGCAGAGGACGAACTTGTTTCGCCTTCTTTGCAGCTGGCTGACATACGTCGGGTAGTTTTGCAGCTTCGTGGAACCTTTCAAAACAAGACTGCCCATTTTCCCACCGTCCGGGGCGGCAGAGGGTTACTTTGCAGACTGAACACTGGTATCTGGACTTGTATCCAACCCGTGAATGCGAATCATTTTCGTTGCTTGTGGTATCGTTTGCAGCACAAGATGCACTGAAGTTGTTTGCATCATCCAGGGAATCCAGTTCTCTGTATTACATGGAAATACCTCACCTCGTTGGGAAGCTTAACCCTATTGCCGTCCATTTTGACTTTTTTTTCAGTATACCTATATTGGATCCATTCCGGTACATTGATCTAAAACATGGATACATGCTTGGTTTTACACTCATCTCTGCACCTCATTCATCAGATTTGCACGACTTTACATTTCGATACAACGATGCATAACATGGATATATGCTTGGTTTTGATAATTCCTCCGCAAGGCTTTCTATTGGATAAAATGGGTGTGATTCTGAGGCAGCTGTGGTAAGTTTCGATTGCAACTATTACACATGACCGTAATTTACCAAAGTTTTTACGTACGTAATTACGCTTGCTGCCGATTCCGTAGTCTCTACGCCACACAAAGCCCAGTCGGCGGTGGAGTTGGCATTGCAAGCAGAGCATAATTGCTTGCGATGGTGTTGCTGCCGCCATGGGTACCGGTGACGCGAAAACGGCGGTCACCGCCACCGAGGTGCCCAGGGTTCAAGCCCCACCGCCTCCACTTTTTGATTTCTGTTGCGAGTGCGAGGTAGGCCCGTGCAAGTGCCGGATGTGTCGAAGGGAGGTGTGCGAGCTAACGTGTGAGTGTCTATGCGTATATGCGTGCGTACTTTAGGTGGAAGTGATGCATTGATGGCCAGTCGTGCAGTTGTGCGCGTGGGCGGCGGAAGGGTAGCATTGCGAGCATGAGAACGGTCGTCACACTGGCGGTGGAGTGGCCAACGGCGGCTACCGCCACGGAGGTGCCCAGGGTTGAAGCATTGATATTTTTTAGATGTCTCAACGCAAGAAATACAATGTGTTCTGCTTAGTACTAAACGTTGTTTGATTGGGCTTGTGTTATCGCAGTGCCTGGCGCTAGGTTTACTCTGGGGCAAATCACTTGCGTAAAGTATTAGACAATACGTCACCGGGGCACATACAATTGCACCTGCCTGCCCTACTCTCTTCCATCACGTTCAGTCAAGAAAACCCGGTGTTCTCCACGATGGCGCCTCGGAAAGCGAAGCGAAAACTCGATGATGCTTTCAGTGCTTCCAGTACTACGTCAAAGCGCAACGCCCGGGGCGCGTCGCCACGGCAATCGCTCAGACTGAGAAAAGCACCTGAAAATGCATCCGAGGAGATTGACGAGTTGGCAAACAGCGACGAAGAGGATAGCAGTGGTGATTTCGAAGTCGAACCCATCTTAAGAGAGGAGGGTGGTCTCTTCTTCGTCAAATGGGCCGGTTACGACTCGGAAGACAACACCTGGGAGCCTGAAGACCACCTCAAGCCGGACATGGTAATGAAGTTTCGGCAGAGCAGTAAGCGCCGTGCAAAACTTACACAGCAGGATCAGGTTGACAGTGATGTCGAACTGGAAGCAGCGATAGAGCTTCCTGTT
Source organism: Phytophthora cinnamomi (assembly GCF_018691715.1). NCBI lineage: Eukaryota > Oomycota > Peronosporomycetes > Peronosporales > Peronosporaceae > Phytophthora > Phytophthora cinnamomi. The sequence continues at coordinate 1,608,464 of NW_027150937.1, forward strand.
GAAGCGTACAATCGTTTCAGTGGGAACGAGTTAAGACCAGAGACTTGGGATGTCTTGTGTAGGCCGTATCTAGAGAAAACCGAAGGCGGAGATATTTGGGACGAGTTTGAACAGGTGGGCGAGGCCTACGCTCGTTACGATTGCCAAGAGAGCATTTCGGAAGATGTAGGAGAGGTGGAGCGCGTCGCTACTATGAGCTTTGACCCACTCGGAATTGTTGAAAGACCAGAAAAACTATTTGCACACAGTGATGGAGTCTCGAGTACAAATGCATACGGTGCTGCTGAGAAACGGCAAGCGGTGACGCTGGAAGTATTGATGAAGTTTCTGGGTATCCTGTTCTACACGGCTCTGATTGACAAAGGCGAATACGCTAACTATTGGGGAGAACAAGTTGAGGATAGCCTCATTGAAGCAGAAAGTGCTCGTATGGACGTTATGCCTCTCAAGCGCTTCGAGTTCATCCGGAAAAATGTATGTTTTCGCTACCCGGTGACGCTCGCAGCACTGAAGCGTGACCCTGCCGCTGGGATCAGGCCTCTGATGAATATGCTAAAGGTTCGGGCACCGACGTTTCTCACTCCTGGGAGAAATGTTGCCGTCGATGAGTCGAGCATTGCTTGCCGATCGCGCTACGCCCGTCATCTGATCGTCTTCAATACAACGAAGCCAACAGGGAAGCATCATTTTAAGTTTTACATGTGCTGCTGTTCGGAGTCGTGGCTAGTGATTAATTTCCGCCGATACTGCGCGAGTGGTGAACGTCATGACGGGGTCGTTTCCCGAAACCAGGCCGTACACTAGAGATCGCGACAAAGCTGGCGGCTGAAGTGCGCAAATGCGTCGTTGAAGTCACGAGGCCAATCGACCACATCAATCGCGTTGTCAATACTGACTACTACTACACTTCATACCAACTTTTGGAAATGCTTCGCGTGTTCGGTCTGTATGGTTGTGGTACAATTAGAGAGTCAAGTAAACACTTTCCTCGATGTGTTATGATTCGAAAAGCGATGATCTACCTCGTGGATCAATGAAACAAGCTGTTAGCCAGACGAACAAAATTGTGGCTGCTTCATGGGTGGACGGTTCTGTCGTTAACATCGTTTCAAACGCTGACACCTCAACAACCACAACCGTTTACCGTCAAGTAGGGAGAGAGAAACGGCCATTCCCAGCCCCGAGTTGCGTTATTGAGTATAATCAAGCAATGCAGGGGGTTGACCGAATTGACCAGCTTCGCGCCCGCTTCTCCGTTGCGGATGGGCACTCTTTTCGCAAGTGGCACAAAAAACTCGCATTAGCGTTTGTCGATCTTGCACGATGCAATGCATTTATTACGCGAAAGTCAGCAGGAGGCTGCAAGAACAAGCGGGATCCCCACCGCGCATTTATGGTAGAGTTGACTGGCGAGTTACTCTCCGGGGCATGGAAGAACTCATTGTCCGACTCTGGCACGATGCATTCAAGTCCAATTGAACCTGATCTCGATGTGCTTTGCACTCCAACGTCAAGTACACGCCGAATGGGAATCCCCCTCCGCACACCAACCGAAAGTCGGTGCATCCTCCGCCACGCACACGTACAGTTTCCTGACTCACGAACGAAACGTGGGTGTGTAGTCTGCAGATTTGAGGGAAGATACCCGACAGAGGCGACCAACTACCAACTGGTGCACAACGCACTTGGCATCACTGTGTAGTGAAGTGCATTCAGCTCAGCCAGAAAAATCTTTCCTATGTCAGCGTGAGGATTGGTCATGCTGGGAAAAGTATCACAAGCATTTCTTTCCGGCGGGCTTATTTAACGCTCACGGTCATATTCGACGCTCATTCCAGCTATTCAAGACCAAAAAAGAAGCGGAAATTTGTGCATTCACATCACCTCTCGCGCCATCAGAAGCTTCTACAGTTTACATGTGAGAGAGTACTAGCTGGTAAAGTGATGCGCGTTCAATATAAGAACATTTCTACGACATACCCACTTTTAGTACGTCTAGTACTCTTGACGGACAATTGCGCAACAAGATAATTTCTAATTCTACCACAATGTCAACCGAGATATAGTTTGCAACAGAGCGATGCGATAACGTCTCGGCGTGAAAAAAAAGTAATGTATTGCTACCTTAGTAATCGGTTAACGCCTCTCTGCTGCTAAACCGCAGGGATCAGCGCCCGTTCGTAGACATATATTGCGTGGGGTACACTCGACCACGTGACTGGCACTTTGATAGAGTACTTGAGCTCCCACAAATGCAAACTGCTCGCTGACACGAAGGTTGATGTCTCGGACAAAACTTTTGTAGTAAGACAACTAGTCGAATCGTCGTCGACATACAGATAAACTGCTCGATGGCTTGGTTAGCGGCTTCTTCGAAAACCAGATTACTTGAGAACACGATTGTGCACAGCGATAAAGCGCACCCGGGGTTCTTGTTAATTGTACAAATGTCTTCTTGAAACACCAATACTTTCAGGAGTTCAGGATATTGCTGAGCATGATTGTAGACGGCCTTGTGTGCAGCTAAAACAAGCTCAAGACGCACATCAATTCCGATGCATGCTTCCACTTGTGTTTCGACAGCAACTTGAGCTAACACGTTTCCGACTCCACACCCCATGTCGCCGAACGTGTCATCAGCAGTCACATTTAGCACCTCTAACAGCTTCGAAATACCCGACGACGCAATTTCACCAGCATTTAGATGAGTTTTTCCAGCCGCTTGACGTACGTCCCGACTTGAAATTGCTCCGAAAATAGTATCAACAACAGTACATCATTCGCTTGTCGACTGCTGGTTGCCTGGACGACAAGATGGCTGTGTCTCGGGTGGCAACTGCCATTGTTCTTTGCATGAGCGTCACAAGACGTCACCGCTATTAGACGTCGAACAAAATGTTGTGGAAACCGATTGAGATGCACTCCGTGCATCTTCTTGAGCGTCTTCAGGCGCTCTTGCAAGGCACGTCTCGTCTTAACCTTCGTGGGCATCCTTGCTACGTCGTCCCACTGGATTTTCTGGTCCCGCTTACGGAATGGTCGCACGAGGCGCACCAGGGCGGCATCTTGGGCGTCGCTAAAGTCTGCCATGCTGGATGAAGACGTGCTAAATGAAGACTGATGAATCTAGGGTGGTTGCTGGGGCAAGTATATTGAAAATTGTATGCAAGATTATGGGGTAGATATATAACAGACTGGCTCTCATAAAAACTCCTTCGTATGTTGATTAGTAGCCATCAAAACATAGCCAGTTGGTTATTAACGGTGGCTTATGGTAACAAACGAAGCGTCGCCACCATTTGCCTGTAATTTATCACGAATTCTATTGGGCTAAAGTTAATGTTGAAATACGCAGCGTCAGTTGGTATTGGGTACTCTTGTACCAAAACATGGTGCATACCGATTTATACATAAGTATGGAGCCGATACAAATTTACGTATTTTGTAAAACCCAGCAATATGCCAGGTTTTGGCGGCACCAGGGTTAATGCTTGTCAGACAATGCTTCGCTATTCTGCGTTGTCGTTGAAGTGATCGCGTACTCGATTGGCAAAGCTGTGGGGATTCGGACTGACCAACCCCAGCTCTTTCGTACTCCTTGCGCTTTGGTCAACAACGGCTAGTGGTTGTCTTGGTTCATAGCTCGCATTCACAAAGACGCCTAAACCGCTTGCAGCATCGCGACAAGTCCCGATGTGATATCTGTTCGTTCTTGCGTTGAAAATGGTTATTGTATGTTGAACAACGGTTTTCATCCATGAGATGCGTAACACTCTACACAAGCAGCATTTATAAGTTAGTGAATGCGGGATTTAGCAATGCGTTAGGTTAACCTACCTGCAGTAGCTGGGATGGCTGGAACGCGTTGTAGATAAGTGTCATAAACAGTCGTAGCCAGATAGCAGCAAGCGGCGGTAAACGCTCATGCCTAGATTTAGCGTTTTTCAGGAGGCGGGAGTAAACGTCAATACCACCCTTTTCACGATTCCACATTGTAATGGCTGTTGGAATGATGTCTTCAGCCGGTGGAAGAGGCTGACCAAGCTCCTTAATCCTTGCATTCATTTCGCGCAACAGGGTGAGTTGCTGGTAAAGGGTTGAACAATCGCCGCAATGACCAAGCTCTTCTGGTGAGAATATTGGCACAGGACTATCAGAAGAATATATTCACTCAAGACAGGTACGCTCAGGAACCCAAATAAATTCGCGTCCACGATATCTGCGTCGACTGTAACATGAACCGTGCGGATAAATGGTGATGTGGACGCGTATATGATGAAGCCATCTCCCAGCGACCCCGAAATGATGTTGTGAAACAGTTGTGAACGATGCCCTTGTTCTGTGATCAACTGCATGAATTTCACGCTGTCTGAGCCAGATTCTAACTTGACCGATGCAAATCGACTCCAGCGTTCAGCAATAGCGCTTTCACTATCAATCTTGCCAGCTCTGGTACTTGTTTTGTACTCTAACACTGCATAAAACCGCTCGTCGGTTGGTGATGATGCAACCAGAGCAATACCATCCGGTGAGAATGTGGTTTTTCCTATATCAAACAAAATACGGTGGAAATCAGCATCCCCCAGTGAATAAGTCACGTTGACTGCGTACCGACACAGCAACCCACAGGATCTGGTCTCCACAATATGAAAGCTAGATGCGCAACCTACACAGTTTGTCATCTGTTGAAAACCACCAAGTGAACTGTAGCATTTCTTCTAAAGACCTCTATTTTTGGCCAATGCAGGTTTGATCTCTTTAGCCAGGACAAATTTCTCTGGGGTTAATGATCGGTCAAAGGCTGACTAACGTTGCGACTGAGCTCGCACCCGCGTTGCCAACTGTCCACGCTGTTGCGTGCACAGTAGAGAGGACTTCTCAGATTTTTTAAGAAGAATCATTGTCGCTTAGTTACTAGTAAGCTTACTACTAACTAACGACGAAGAAGTATCGGCCTCACCCATGCCAAAAACGTAACGAGCACGGGGACTCTCCCTAAGGAGAGTCTGGCGAATAGAGAAAAGCGCGACCTCATCGAGGACAGGTGGTCGCACTCGCCACCCATGAGTTCGGCAGACACAGCACGGGCCCTGTACCTACCTGTAGCAATGGCCTTAGGCCACTTAGTGACGTACAAGACTTGACTTGAAGCATGAGAGTTCGTTCAGCACACCAGTCTCGTTATTGACTATTGTCGTTGTTACCATACTCTGTAAGCAGGTTTTGTAGTGCTTCTCACCAGTTCGGTGCACAGCAGACACATTTTCCGACTGGGACGGTAATTTGCACCTCGGGGCACATAGTAAATGCCAAAGCATCTGCAACCGAAGAATTCTAGCCGTGGCAACTGATTCACGACCAGGGGTGGAGCCAGTCTCCAAATCTGGGAGGGACAAACAGCCGAGACGATTTTGAGCCATGGCTGCCTATTTATTTACAAATCAATGCTGCTGTCAGCCATCTCGCGAAACTCTCTATTACCGCATAGTTGTCGATAGTAGCCGACAGGTTTCGCTCCAAAGTCAGCAGTAGCAAGTTCGATAGAAAATTGTCGCCAAGAGTGGGTTCCAAACGCGTTTTCACTCTTTTCATCGTCGAGAACGACCGCTCTGTCTCGCGATTGATACGCACACAAGGGAGACCAGTCTAAACAACGCCGGAAGCATACTGTGATTTTTTTTAGTTCACCAAAACGGTTAGCTTCAGAGTTGCTCTTTTGGTTCTTAAAGTCGTCAGAATAATAGTCGATGGCAATCTGAGCAATGTCATCTGGACTCCATCGTCTAAATGCATTTTTAATCCCCCACACAACTCCATTAGCCAGAGGATACCATCTTCAAACCTGGACTGCAATTCGGCGATAACAGCATTTACAATTGTCCCGTAGCTGTCGTCCTGAGCTGTATTTGAGCTAATATGATTTTCAGCTCCGTAACGCCATATCTCCCTTTACCGCGACTTCGGGCACCACATCGCTTCTGTGGGGCACTCCTGCAAGGCACTAATGATTCATCCTCCTCGAGACCATAATATGAACTCGATATTATCATCACAGAATTGCTCAGCTCTTTCCCAGATAGCATTGAAACTAGATGCGTCTAGATCATCGCAAGAGCTGTCGCGCATTTGAATAAGCTCCTCGACCACTTGCTCAACAAGACGGGCTGCAGTTACAATGTCCATATCATTTTTCTGTAAGTATGTTTGCCTTCTCTAAGATGACAATCAACACTTCAATGTGAAAAATAAAATCGAACCTCCACATGCGATCAAAAATGCCATTTGTCTCGCCTCGTTTTTCTGCTTTTACACCAGTAGCAGCACGTTCTTCTAAGACATTTGCGATTGGAAACCAATTCTGAGAAGCGTTCGTACTCGACAATTCCACCGCGTTTTGCTTAGCGGCCCTGTCGTGAGAGGTTGATTTAACCCTTTGCCAGTTTCCAAGTATCCATAGCCAAGTCGCAGCTCTTTTTCTCATCGTGCCGTATGAAGTAGCTAACATGAGGCACTGCACGTTGTATGCACACTCTGAACAGTCATTGATAGTGATGACATGGTCAGTGATCCCCCGTTGCCGAGTGAGCCACTTTTAGCTCAGGCAGCTCCTCACAAACTATGACGAGTGTGGTGGCGAAGATGGCACAAAGATTGGCGGCAGCAAAAAACGAATTTCGCGCTGTGGTTCATTGATTCAACTGCAAAGACCACTACAACAAGAACAATAATCAGTCCAAAGGCGTCTTAACTCAGATGCAAGCAGCATCGGATAGCGTGAATTCAGATGCTATCGATAGGGTTCTGACGCACCTCGACCTAAATTCGAATAGTGTTGCTGAGCCACCCACACGACGTAGCTTGAGTCCCGAGGCTTCCAGTGGTGTTGCCAATGTGTCTGCCCCTCAAAAAAGACAAGGCCTGATTTCCAAGATTAGCTGCGACGCCGTCTGTATTAAACCAGAGGCAGCTTCGTCGGCGACGACTGGAGGTCTGCTCGTTGCCCGATGTAGAAAGCTCAAACTCATCCAGCTGACCCTTCCTCAGCCTATCCAGAGTGGACGCAAAAACAATACGTGAGCGTGAGTTACCCCCCCCCCCCCCTCCTCATCGGTACTAAGCCTTGAGAAGGAAGCGTGTCCATAAACCGGTCAATTGGGCCGAATTGGTCCGCGCTTCCCAGGGCCTGGGGTTCCTGTAGATGAATCCACTACTGTTCAGGGTCCGTCAGTACACATGTTTCCCTCAACGATCTTCAGTGGATGACAAGGCTCATTCAAGAATCTGCCACCTGATGGAAGAATGCCGCCCCGCCGTGTGACGAGAATTGAGACGGAGGCGTTTCTGCGGCGTCTGGAAAGAAGACAGGTGCTGGGTGGGAGCATCCCGTCCGCGAGCATCGTTGACGGTCCAGGGGTCGTGACGCCGATTTAGACGACAGCGATAAAACCGCCGCCTGATTTCGAATGAAGCAATAGAGTGGTTTAGCTTTGTGAACGTGTACGACTTAGAGATAGCATTGGCATCCACAACCCTCGTTACGCCACCTTACCCGTTAGAACCAGTGCGGCAGAGCTCGCATTGGGTACCCGAACCAGGATAAAATGCTTACCCGACCCAGAAGCTACAGCGCCCGCAACACGTCAAACCTGCCGTGACCACTGCCCCTTACTCACTTACTCCCTTACTTACTAACGTACTTACTGACATCACCATTTTATCTATTACTCATGTATTACTTATTACTCAATCGTATATTCATTTACACTGTATTAACCTCTCGTTTACAGAGTAACCCAATCATACATCTTGCTAGGACAAACATAAGAAGAAAACTCGATTTCACGTGACTTCAGCAGTTTACCACAAATGTCCTAGACGGTTTGCACCTCGCGGCGCGACGGCAACTCCACCAGTGACATACGCGCGTGCCATAGCGCTGACACGCTGTGGCACGCGGCGACTTCTTCTCGCAGACCCTGGACAGTCACTCACCCCGCTGTAGCACTGCGGCGATTGCAGTAGCCAAACCGAGCAAATGTACTCCCTGCCATCTCGACAGGCACCAGCTGCTCGTGCGCGTGGAAGAGCTCGAAGCCCGACATGGTTTTCTTGGATTGGGAGTGGCGCGTGATCTTCACGCACAGGAAGGTGTCGTGCGGGTACCAGTGCAGCTTGTAGTCACTCGGGTTGAACTGGTTTTTCTAGCGCCACTTCACTGAAGTCAAGTTAAAATCCCTTTTGTCGTAGGGGAAGATCCCGACCGAGGGTAAGGAATAAAATGGTGTGATGCGAGTGGCAACAATTCCCTTGTTCTACGTGTGATCTGCGCACTAGAACAATGGTTTCTCGCCACCCTGGGTGGAAGGGGTGTCACGAAAAGTTGCTCCAGGAGGGGCTCGAACCCTCGACCTGCGGCTCATAAGACCACCGCTCTAACCAACTGAGCTACAGGAGCGGCAATCCCGACGATTTCCGTCAATTTCAGACGCCCTTAAGTTTACTTTCTTTCTACTAGCATCGAAAACGACATCGGGCCACAGCCTTAGTTGGTAACACAGTTTGAAGGCACTCCTGAACAACACGCCCGCTTTTCTAATTTGAATCTTCAGATCTAAATCTGAACCATCGTAAACGGGCGGAACTGAAATTGTGTATAACACAATACGATGTGTCCGCACACAACACATCCAGATATCGTCTCCACGCCACTCATCAGGCACGATACGCCCGCTTTTGTGCTAATTTCCGGACAGAGCTATCTTGCGCTATACTAGATTTTACTATGCAATGGAAATACACGCCCGCTGAGTCCTGTCCTCCGCACAGTTTCACTGTAGCTATCGCGCCTTCGCCCTCACGCGACCGCCCTCACGCGACCACCAAGCGCCACCCCCCACCCCCACACTCCACACCCCCACGTAGAAGTCCCGCCTCCCGCCTCCTCGGCCTCCGCGCATCAGCACTATGTCGACAATTAGAGCCTCCTCTCACTCGCAAAGGTGATGGAAATCACGAGCGAGGAGACTGACTGCGCGGAGTGATACAAGGTGGGTTGATAGACAAGAACAAGTTCGGCTAGCCACAAGATCTCTCCACTGCGCAGTATGGCCCGCGAATGCGGTGGCGCTGCCACCGCCGTATACATCATGCTACCGACAAGGTGGGTCGTGTGGGCTTGCTGACCAACTCGTTCTCCAGCGGCCCAAGCTTAGGCTATGGAGAGCCTTCATGGCACTGGGAAACGCGCATCAAGCGCCACATCAAGCACATGCGCAGTATGACGAAGGATCCCTTGGACGAGTTTATATGGTGCTCTTGTTTTTTCCCAGTGCGTGCCAACGCAGCTTCGCATCTGGCAGGCTTAGCTACATCGATAATCACAAATGAATAAGAATCTCCTAAATGTTATTTCTTATTTTTGAAAATTTAGAATCCGGTGATCTAAAAAGCGGGCGTGTTGTTCAGGAGAGCCCAGTTTGATTACAGCACGGGGTCGGTCCGGTCTATTCGTCTGAACACGGACAGTAAAGTGTGAAAGGAGTGTGTGTGTGTGTGTTGGTAGTCGGGGGGGGGGGGGGGGACTGCTACACTGTCTACGGTAATTAGTCTGTTCCACTGTACTATCGCCCATAAGGCTGTTAGGCAGGCCACACGATATTTTCAAGGGTATTGATTCGCTAAAAAGAACATAATGTATAGCTTTCGCTTGCTACCTGGACTGATGGTCTGGCAGCATAACTTTTGGTGCGCCTTCACTGCCACAAACCACATCTGTCGGAGTCGCCGACGTTGTACACCTCATCCAGCATGTCATGTCGCCCCAACCAGACCGACCTCTTGCCGCACGTCAGGGTAGCCGTCGCGCAAAGTTTCCGTCAGCAGCGCCTTCCTCGAGGCAGTATTGCCGCCACTGCGACAGGGTTTGGACTGCATCTCCACTCTATTCGCAAGATGTGGCGCTGGTGTCACGACACCACTGTGCTGCTGGAGCCCGCCAGCAGCGCCCATCGCCACACCGCCGCCTCACAGATGACGAGGTGGTTGAGAGGGTTCGCGAAGTCCCTCTCTGCCAACGACAAGAGCTTACGCTCGCTGGCAGGTGCTACCAGCATACCAACGACGACGGCTGTTCCGCTACTTGAAGCGCAGCGTCCTTCGAAGAAGAATCGCCCGCGTTCGGCCGACGCTCTCGGGCCTGCATAGGACGCGACGGCTGTACCTAATGTCAGGCATCAAAATGATAATTTGCCATTTAATTCCGTACTGCACGATGGTTGGATCGTTTCCTCTTGGCTATCTGCTGCGATGGTGCAATAAAACCTCGTTTTGACACGATCAATTTGTAGACTTTGAGAGCGTTTTATAGATGATTTCTGTGTAGCATTATTATGCCAAATGAGGCCTAGGGCTCGTGTTTAAACGCAATGAATTATCGCTAAGAAAATGACCGAATTACGACATTTAACCTTACATCTCATCGCAGCATACAGGAAAAAAGTTCAACTACCATTCCGAAGTAGACTGCATTGGGCCAGCCAATACAGCATGATTCTTCGGCATGTCATTGGCTGTCTAATGCTAAGCGAAGCGTTTGCTAACTCTAACAACTTCGTGTAATGCCAACAACTTTGAAATCGCGATAGTCCGGTGGAACAGAGAAGTTATTTTAAAAAATAATAGTCTCAACGACATTTTACGCACACAGACTAATTACCGTAGACAGTGTAGCAGTCCCCCCCCCCCCCCCGACTACCAACACACACACACACACACGCACACCCCACACACACACCCCACACACTTCTACGTGGGGGTGTGGGGTGTGGGGGTGGGGTGTGGGGGTGGGGGGTGGCGCTTGGTGGTCGCGTGAGGGCGGTCGCGTGAGGGCGGTCGCGTGAGGGCGAAGGCGCGATAGCTACAGTGAAACTGTGCGGAGGACAGGACTCAGCGGGCGTGTATTTCCATTGCATAGTAAAATCTAGTATAGCGCAAGATAGCTCTGTCCGGAAATTAGCACAAAAGCGGGCGTATCGTGCCTGATGAGTGGCGTGGAGACGATATCTGGATGTGTTGTGTGCGGACACATCGTATTGTGTTATACACAATTTCAGTTCCGCCCGTTTACGATGGTTCAGATTTAGATCTGAAGATTCAAATTAGAAAAGCGGGCGTGTTGTTCAGGAGTGCCTTCAAACTGTGTTACCAACTAAGGCTGTGGCCCGATGTCGTTTTCGATGCTAGTAGAAAAGAAAGTAAACTTAAGGGCGTCTGAAATTGACGGAAATCGTCGGGATTGCCGCTCCTGTAGCTCAGTTGGTTAGAGCGGTGGTCTTATGAGCCGCAGGTCGAGGGTTCGAGCCCCTCCTGGAGCAACTTTTCGTGACACCCCTTCCACCCAGGGTGGCGAGAAACCATTGTTCTAGTGCGCAGATCACACGTAGAACAAGGGAATTGTTGCCACTCGCATCACACCATTTTATTCCTTACCCTCGGTCGGGATCTTCCCCTACGACAAAAGGGATTTTAACTTGACTTCAGTGAAGTGGCGCTAGAAAAACCAGTTCAACCCGAGTGACTACAAGCTGCACTGGTACCCGCACGACACCTTCCTGTGCGTGAAGATCACGCGCCACTCCCAATCCAAGAAAACCATGTCGGGCTTCGAGCTCTTCCACGCGCACGAGCAGCTGGTGCCTGTCGAGATGGCAGGGAGTACATTTGCTCGGTTTGGCTACTGCAATCGCCGCAGTGCTACAGCGGGGTGAGTGACTGTCCAGGGTCTGCGAGAAGAAGTCGCCGCGTGCCACAGCGTGTCAGCGCTATGGCACGCGCGTATGTCACTGGTGGAGTTGCCGTCGCGCCGCGAGGTGCAAACCGTCTAGGACATTTGTGGTAAACTACTGAAGTCACGTGAAATCGAGTTTTCTTCTTATGTTTGTCCTAGCAAGATGTATGATTGGGTTACTCTGTAAACGAGAGGTTAATACAGTGTAAATGAATATACGATTGAGTAATAAGTAATACATGAGTAATAGATAAAATGGTGATGTCAGTAAGTACGTTAGTAAGTAAGGGAGTAAGGGAGGAGAGAGGGAGACTGAGAGAGGGAGTATTGAGAAAGGAAGGAGGGTAACCCCCCCCACACTCACGGCATTTTTCGGGTCCTGACTACGACCAATATACTACTTGTTAAAGCTGTATACTACATCGTAAATAGATGCGTATTTGGTTTTAGTATTGCCTGCTATAAGTACGACGCCCTTCTCTAAACAGCAGGAAGGTTGTCGATCGTGGTCGCACTGCCATGCACATACACGTTGTCTTATCCACCCACGGTGGCCCGTGAAATCCGACAGGGTGTAAATCCGACATTTTGACTAGTCCCTTTTATCAGGAGCGCGCAAAGCACATACAAAATTTCCAGGCTATGCAAAGCGCATTCATTGATTGCAAACCAAAACGTGTAAAACTTAGCAGCTTTTCCTACAGCTACACGAAATGCCATTTCCTACCCCTCGGCCTCCCGCGCTGTCACCCCAGACGCCACCGCTTCTTCTTCCTACTCCGCCATCTAATCCACTTATTCTTCCCCCCTCTTTCTTCAGTTCAAGCATGACCTGTTCGGCCTCCTCCCCCCTCCTCCTGCTTGGGCGCCCTACCATTTCCTGCGTCTTGAACGTGATTGCTGTGATGCTATGGCATAGTTAGTAGCAACACGCTAGTCTGCTGCCCACAGCACTTCCCATCGCTACAGTTTTCGCAATAAAGCGAACCGCACGGCGCTCATCCGCTTCGTTCTTGCCTTCATTCGATGCTGTGGATGCTTTCACACACCCTCACGTATTTGCACCCACTCTGGAACACCATCAGCTTGTGGGGAATTGGCCCTTGTCCACTGGGGCTCGTTGGGTCTGGCTGAGGACTTTATACATCAGCATCACTATGTGTTAAACAAATATAGAACATGTCTAACATGTTTGATATAATACATATTGTACATACATCGTCAATCCAATCTGCACCCGTACCTGGAGGAGCTGTGCCTGAAGATCCCACAGAAATTCAGCGTGGTCTTTGATTGGCTCGCCGCGTAGTTACTGGTACTCTCAGTGAATGCATTCAATATCGCCATGTCTACAGGTCCCAGAAAGCTACTTTCGACAGCGCACTGGTCACAGCAGCGAGTAGCGCTGTAGCCGCAACTGATGCATCGGTGGTAATCGCGCCTCGCGGACGGAACGGGGGATGCTGAGTCGCTGGCCATTAGGAACATTCCTCCCTACAGTGTGACAGCCAGCACTTTTGCTAGTATGAAGTCGTGGAGGGGGAAGCTTTGATAGCCGAGAAGTCGGCCGGGTTCGTCGTTGCTAAAATCAACATCAGTGGTTCGCTTGCCGTCAATGAATGCGCTGTGCTTCGCGGCGAGTTGTTGTCTCTCAGCAGCGCTTCGTCCAGCCAGGTGCACCAAAAAGTCTCGGCCTCGCTGCAGATCTCGCGCCGCGCCGGCTTCCTCCCTCGATTTATTTTTCTCGACTAAATGGAGGGGCTGTTTGCAGCCATCAATTTGCAGCCTGATCGCAAATCTCAACAATCAATCAGCGGCTCCCACTAGGGCTGTCTTTGCAATTTTTGACCTTTTTTTGCAAATATTCTCACCTACACCTGTGCACACCATGCATAATATGGCGATTTGTACCGTCTCGTAACATGTTGGTTGTCATATACAACGTGTGAGTACGGGGGGGGGGGGGGGGGGGGGGGGTTAACTACTATAGGGTAACATGGTTTACCAATTCATGGCCCGCCAGCAGTAGCTCATGCGAAATCGCTCGTGACACCACCAGTATCACTACGGGGATGCCAACCATGCTGCCTACCTTGTCAGCAGCCAGCGCGTTATTTTATGAGGGCCTGTGATGAGTGAACTGCGTCTGAGCAAACAGAACTGTAATATATATATAAACATCAGGGAACTCGAAATCTTCAGGTAATCGGTGAAATTTACCATCTCGCTTCTAAGAAATAATTGTTCCAGCACTTGGTTGTGGTGGTGCTTCTTGTTGTGTAGTGCTACCGCGATACAAATCAGTTCAGTTATAAGTTCGCGGATTGTGACTTGTAGCTCTTCCTTCCGCATTGCTCCTGCACCAACAATTTTCTCGTCTAGCATTTTTGAAATTCTGCTGAACAGTAGCCTCGGCATATTTTCTACTGCTTGTTGAGTCTCACGAAGCTGTTGATACAAATGAATATATGGATGAATATAGGGAATCTGCTGACACGATGTCAAGTCACTTGGTTTTTGTATTGGCATAGAAGCCAATATGGTTGCTCAAGTCACCGTTCCAGCGTGTCGCAGGCTATCTTCACTACGTTTGACCAACCAGAATAGATAGGGCTAGGGATATAGTCTACCGACCGGTGGCCGACGCATAATGTCGGCAGCGACAGCCTGACATTTATGCGTCGATACACATACCAAGTCATTCGCACATTTGACGGATTCAAGTCTCCACCCGACCCCCCCCCCTCACTTATAATGAGCCTCCAAGATCTTGCTCCAGAAAACACGATGCGAGCATAAGCGACTGCAATCAGCGTTTTCAAGAGCTTTCTAACTACAGAGAATGAAACAATGGAGTTCATCCGCACGGCTCTTCAGGCTGATAATGATGACTCGGTCTTCGTGAAGCTGTTTGACCGCTTTGTGATGTGTCTAGCCTTTGCGCAAGACCGTGGTGGCGAGCTGCGAAAGCGAAATACTGTCATGAGCTACTTCCGCAATGTGAAAAACTGATTGCTAGACAACTTTCCGCAGCATCGCCATTTTATTGAGCAGCGGCTACGGCGTTTACATACGTCTTTAACACCACCAGCGAAGACAAGAAAGTTCCAAAAGTGCTCAGTGATTGGAAGTCGGACGAAAACCCAAGCATGCCTTCCTTGGCTGGACTCCATTCCGGCACAAGATCTAGGATTCGCAAGCTTGGACGAGCCCTTTAAGCGTCCTGCACCAACCTCGCTGACAGAACGTTGAACCTGGATCAGCAAGTGGCCGACCTTCTCGTGGCGTCACTAATCTAACACTTTTCTGAAATTAATGACAGGTACCCCATGGGCCCACACACATACAGAATGAGAACATGTTTGTTTTCGCTTGAGGTGGAGATGCCAGAACTACTGGCTTGGGGTGTGGAGCTAAACTGTAAAGCAAGCGTGAAAAATACAGAAGAGGACAAACAATTCACGCGTGAGATTCAGCTGATTAACCACCGGAGCGCTGTTCTTGCCCAACTCATTGACGCTAACAAGGCACTGACCGCTCGCGTAACAGACCTAAAAAGGCAAAAGTCGAGCGTGAGTCAGTCTGCAGCAACTATTGTCAGTTCCGAAAGAGACGTGCCAGGTCCAGCATCTGCATCTGTGACTGACCAAGCCAAGCAAAAAAAATTCAAAGGCGCGATCAGACTCGAAGGCTGCGGCGGCGATTGGTTTGAATGGTACACGAAGACGCCTCGCCTTTGGGAAGTCTGTGACGATCGACAGTACAAGTCTCAGTCAAAGCAAATCGTGGCATTCATGAAGTTATTCATACCTGACGGCTTCGGATTTCACCCCACCAATTCTAATTACTCTGATCTCGTTATGAAAGTTTGTGCTTCAGCTCAACGAAACACGAACAACTTCCTTCAAACACGAGGCATAAAACGCAAGTTTGGGTCAGGTTTGCTGAAGCAACTCTGTTTGCTTCATCGTGATGGAGCTTCAAAGAGCCCATCACAGAGTATCGAGCGCGTTTGGCAATCGGTATGATCAGTGACCCTGTGCCAGATGCAACGAAAGAGTTGTTTTAGATCCAAAGTGATATGCAAGCTTACGCGACTTCGCTGAGGAAATCCTTAAAAAGGATTGGCCAAAATACATTCCCAGTATTCATTACATTTTCGTTTGATCCTGATGCAGCTCACCCAGTTTTGATTTTGCGAGAGATTGGGGATGCAACGCCTTAGCCGTAAAAGTTTTAACACTTTTGTTAGACTTTATATTAAACAACATTTTGCTCGTTTGAAAATTACAGATGAAGGTTTACGGTACCCTCGCAATGCTGTGCGCGACGATGACACCGACTTGCCTGGTTTCTTGAACTAGTGCTTTACAGCTCTTCATCAACGACGTGGCCGTCGGGTTGAGGGTCGTCACGTTCGCGCCCGACACGAATCAGCCCAGCCACGTGGCTACGCCATCCTTGCCGTTGCAGCTGGTGCAAACACCAGCGAGAGCCTCACAGTCGCCGCGGAGGAGAAGCTGTCGCCACCTACTGCCGCCGAGGAGAAGCCGTCGCCTGATGGTGCCGCAGCCGACGCCGAGGAGACAGCGCCTACGATGTCTCCTGCCGAGGTAACAACCGCTACCGATGTGGGGTACGACAGCGACGTCGTCTGGATTCCTGCACCAGCTTCAGCTGAAGCTAAGTCAACGCTGTCAGCAATGCCGGAATCGCTTCTTGAAAACAGCAGCGAGAGCGAGACGGAGTGGGCACCAGCTGGAAGATTTGGCGGCAACTCCACTGCACAATGTTCGCTCGATCCTGGACACCTACGGTCCTCGTCCTCAGTGTTTGAGCGAATGCTATAAATGCTGTTTTTTTGCGAATGATAGCACAGCTATATTTGGCCAATCATGACGCTGTCGGCTGCTGTCGGCCGCTGCCGGCACCGTCACGCTATGTATGACTATACGCGTCTTCCAACAGAGAGTTATGCAGGGTTGCGGTCAAGCCAACCCCAAATCCAAAAATAGCCAATCCAGTCATCGCATCGTTTAATTTTTAGCTAATAGGAAGATGTAGGGTTAGTGTAGTGGGCCTATTTTGGCTCACTACTTTAGCTTACACGTCGCGCTACGTGTATGAGGAAGCGTAGGAGTTTATTAATAATTTGAATTAATTATACTTGAGTCCACAAGTATAATATAAATCAAATAAAACACCAAATAGGTAGTTTAAGGTAAAATGAGAACTGTATTGTTTGTAAATTGATCTTCCTCTAAAATCTGCTAAAAACTGTTTATCATCTATGAAAGGGTTGGCAGCGGCTGGCTGTCAGAGCCCCGCTAATATGCATGTCTCTGATTGGTAGAAAGATGCTGCTTTCTACCAATAGGATCTTTTGGGTATGTGTGGACCACTCACTGTGGTGGTCCACTTCAATGTATCCATTGGTGTGTCTTACACCAATGTGAGGAAGTATCTAAAACCTTTAACAGATATTTATCTGTTAAACCATAAGCGGCAATTGCCATGCACAAGTGACAGTTGTCACTTGTGACCGTTGTCATGCACAAGTGACTGTTGTCACTTGTGTGTGTAACCCCGTTACACCATCCCCCCGTTAAGCTTAGACGTGTCGGTATCGACACGTCAATTAATATTGACTGCTTGTCAATTGTTTGTGCTGGGGATTTCCGTGCTCATCTGCAATGAGCACGATCAAGTTGAAGACCACCATTGCAACAGAGTGTAAACTCTCTGTTGCTGAGTACAATGCGCGGTAGCGCGAGGTGCGCCGCTACCACGGGGACAGACAACACAGTGTCTGTGTATGATTCTTCGATGTCGACCACGTCTATGCGTCGACATCTCTAAGCGAATTTCTGTTTCTTACCGTGATCGGGTAAGCAAGCGCCAAAGCACTTCGAGTCCTTCTCGAAGTGGCAAGTATTAGCAACTCCACGCTGTTGCGGTGGAGGTTGGTGTCCGTGCGCCGTGCGCACTGTCCGTCCAGGTGGCGGTGCATATTAGCAACCGCGACCACAACAGGTATACTATATGTATACCTGAGAGCTTCAATGATCTCCGTGCTAATTATCTAGCACGCGAGTCGTCAGGCGTTGTAGATTACTACAGCGCTCGCACTACCTTCTTGCTGGTAGTGCGTGTTGGGTTTCGTACTCCTTCACCATTGTTAAAGGGTGATGCGTGCGCGTGGCTTCACACTTGGCGCGCCATTGTGTGTGCGTGCGTGTGCGTGTGTGCGTGCGTGTGCGTGTGCGTGTGCGTGTGCGTGTGCGTGCGTGTGCGTGTGCGTGTGCGTGTGTGCGTGCGTGTGTGTGCGCGTGTGCGAGGCTTTGTGGCGGCGTCCAACGCTCAAGATGAGACGCGCAGGCTGCGTGTGCATGAGGACGAGCGCGTGGGAGCGCGTCTGGATGTTCAAGCTGCGTGGATGCGCGGGTGGGTGCATAGTATTTGCATATGTAGGAGTAGGGTGTCCATGACTTTGCACAAGTCTGTATTGCTTAGTGGGTTAGTACCGGGTTTTTGACTCGAAGGTCGTGGGTTCGATTCCCACAGATGTTTGCTTTTCTTTTTGCCAACAAGAGAGCATAGTAGGCAGGCTAGAAGCTAAAACTCACTCAATCAATCTTACTTTTGGTTTTGCAATCTCGGCCCGAAGCCGTCTTTAAGTGTTTCAAGCTTTACAGCTCGTAGTCCAACTTCCTTTTGGTTATGAGCCCAAGTACCGACACCAAGTTCAAAGTCGAGCCTTTCGACGGCTCGAACTACTCGCTGTGGAGCTACAAGATGAAGATGTACCTGATGTCCAAGGGATTGTGGGATGCGGTCAGCGGAGAAGCCGAGGTGGCCTCGGCGAAGGAGCAGCAAGCGCACGCGGCGATTGTGCTCAACCTCAACGACTCGCAGTTGATGCACGTGGTGACGTCCAAGACTGCGAAGGAAGCGTGGGACACATTGAAAACGTTCCACAAGACTCAAGACATGGCGAACCGACTGTGGCTCAAAGAGAAGTTCTCGGCGTTCAAGTTTACAGCATCCTCCGTCAGCAATCACGTAACGGAGTTAGAGAAGATCGTGATGGATATGAAGAACGCGGGGTGTGAACCAAGCGAAGAAGACGTCTGTGCGACGATGTTGCGGAGTCTACCATCGAGCTACGAGAGCCTGGTTCAAGCATTTCGCATGTCAGTGAGCGATTTCAAGCTTGCAGACCTCGTGAGCAAGCTGATTGCGGAAGAAGTGCGTCAAAAGGACTCGACGCGCGTCGAAGAGGCGACCGCGCTTCTTGCCGGTAAGGGCAATGGAAAGCAGCAACAGAAGAAGAAGAACACACGCGGGGGACGCAAGAAGGGATTCTCCGGAGCGTGTTTCAACTGTGGCAAGATGGGCCATTACGCGAGGGATTGCCGTTCTAGGGCAAGTCCCGATGATAGTATCCAAGACCAGTCAAACGTTGCGTTTAACGCGACCGACGCTTTGCGAGCGAGAGCTGGGTGATGGATAGTGGTGCTTCGGCACACATGTGCAAGACACGCGACGCCTTTCACGAGTACTCGGCTATAAAGACTGCGCGCAGCATATCGAGCGCAAAGAACAGTGCGAACTTGAAGATTCTCGGCTTTGGAACAGTTGTTTTGCGTGTCTGGACTGGAAGTTCGTGGATAAACGCGCGGCTGGAAAACACGTTGCATGTTGAAGACTTAAACAAGAACCTGTTCTCTCTGACGGCTGCAACGGCACGCGGTATGACCGTGACTATGGACAGCGAGCGGTGCGTTGTGAAACGCGGCAGCCAAGTTGTGGCGACGGGTAGGAAGCAAGGCAAGCTGATGTACCTCAACACTGATGGTGGTGAGGAGTGTCATGTGGCTGAAAACGACGTTGGTCTATGGCATCGGCGACTCGGTCACGTGTCTTTCAGCACGTTGAACTCCATGGTTAAGGACGGAAAACTCAGTGGTGCGCAAGTTGCACCTGGAACCGTGTGTGGTGTATGCGCGACTGCGAAACAAGCACGCAAGCCATTCAGTTCAACCGAGAAGGAGCTCGAAGCCAGGGAGAGTGCACGCAATGACACCACCGTGTGCTCTGATGTGTTGGGGCCTGTCACCCCCGCATCCAAGTCGGGCTACAAGTATATTGTGAGCTTTATTTTGATGAAAAGCCGTTTTGTGACGATCTATCCACTGCGCAAGAAGAGCGAAGTGTGTGAGGCGTTCAAGAAATTTCTCAAAGAGGCAGAAACAAGCGCGGGCATCAAGGTTAAGGTGTTACGCAGTGATAATGGTGGTGAGTATTGCAACGCAGCAATGGAGACTCTTTGCGACGACAAGATGGTCAAGCAGGAGTTTACGGTACCATACAACCCGCAGCAAAACGGTATGGCAGAGCGAATGAACCGTACTCTGGTCGAAATGACACGCTGCATGCTGAAAGAGAGCGGGATTGACAAGTCGTACTGGTGTGAGGCTATGATGACTGCAGCAGACATTCGGAACGTGTTGCCTAACACTTCAAACCCACACTCAAGTCCGTTCCAACTGGTTTACAAAAGGGAGCCACGTCTGGAGCACATGCGCGTTTTTGGGACCGAGTGCTATGCCCATGTGACCAAGCAAAAACGCAAAAAGCTGGATGACTCGGGTATCAAGTGCGTTTTTCCTCGGCTACGCCAAACAGCACAAAGCATATCGACTGCTGGATCCAACTAACGGATCAATCGTGATTTCAAGGAGTGTGACGTTTGCTGAAGCTCCACTCGCTACGGCGCGTAAGGAGGGCAGCCAGGAGGTGATCGATATCATCGGCAACGACGAAGAAGAGGAGCGCACGGAAGAACCCAGCGTTGAGGAAGGTTTCCGCACACCCCCAACTCACCCACGCCGGGAACCTGATAATCACAGCGGGCCGACTGACTCTGTGCCGACGCGTGGCTCTAGCACTCCGGGGAGAGATGGCGAGGAGGAGTGGATGGTGCGTCCGGCACGCAAAAGGCGTGGAGTTGTGCGCTACCAGGACGAGTACCCCGGGACTCGACGTGGTGAGTTCAACTTGGACGATTTTGAGGGTGAGTTCGATTCCCTCTACTGTCTACTTACTGAAGACGACGACGGCGAGCGTGCTGTTTCATACGACGAAGTTATGCGCAGCAAGTACAAGGACGAGTGGCTGCGTGCCATGGAAAGCGAGATGAAGTCGCTTGAGGATCACCGCACCTGGACTTTGGTGGATATGCCATCAGACAAAAAAGGCAATCGGGTGCAAGTGGGTTTTCCGCATCAAGCGAGACCCGAGCGGGAAAATTATCAAGTTCAAGGCTCGTTTGGTGGCAAAGGGCTTCACACAACGCCCAGGAGTTGACTACACGGAGACGTTCGCTCCTGTAGCACGCAAGGAGTCCATCAACATGGTTGTGGCAATTGCTGCAGAGGAAGACATGGAGGCTGAAAACGTGGATGTTGACACCGCGTTTCTATACGGTGACGTGGACGAGGAACTCTATATGGACCAGCCAGACGGTTTCGAGGACCAAAGCAACCCGACTAAGAAGTGTTTGCTGATGCAAGCACTTTACGGCACGAAGCAAGCGGCGCGTCAATGGAACAGCAAGCTGAATAAGCACTTGGAAAGCCAAGGCTTTTGTCGATCGGCGGCGGATCCGTGTGTGTACGTTCGGCGTTCTGGCTCAAAGTTCAGCATTATTGTCGTCTATGTGGACGACCTCATGATCTTCAGCAAGACGAAAGCAGATATTACTGGGATCAAGGAGGCGCTGAAGCGTGAGTTCAGCATTAAGGAGCTCGGTGAGCTAAAGTACTGTCTCGGCATCGAGATCCACCGCGACCGTGAGAGCAAGGTCATTATCATGAACCAACGAGCGTATATTCAGCGACTCGCAGAAAAGTTCGGTGTAGAAAACTGCAAGGCAGTGCACACACCAGCGGATAGCAACTCGAAACTGGTGAAACCCTCGGAGGACGAAGTTTTCGCGCCTAAGTACCCGTACCGCGAGTTGGTGGGGGCTTTAATGTACCTCGCAACTTGCACCCGTCCGGACATTGCTCAAGCTGTGGGTGAAGTGGCCAAGTTTTGCGAGTACTACAACAAGTCTCATTGGGTGGCCGCAAAAAGGATTTTAAAGTATTTGAAGACGACTCAAGACTTGGGGCTTGTGTTCAACGGCCGGACCAAGGGAGAGTTGTTCGGCTACGCGGATGCGAACTGGGCAGGCGATCTGGACACTCGGCGCTCGACTACAGGCTACGTGTTTTCCTGAATGGGAGTGCGATTTCGTGGAAGTCGAAGCGGCAACCGACAGTGGCAACATCGAGCACGGAGGCAGAGTATATGGCCTTATACAATGCCACCCAAGAGGCAGTATGGCTGCGTCAGCTACTAAAGGACGTGGGGGCTGAGTGTGTGGGTGCTACTACAATATTCCAGGACAACCAAGGATGCATTGCGCTGGCCAAGAACCCAGCTTACCACTCACGTACGAAGCACATCCACCTGAAGTATCACTTCTTGCGCGAGAAGGTGGAAGACAAGATCATCGTGCTTGAGTACAAGCCGACAGACGAGATGGTCGCGGACGGGTTTACCAAGGCGCTGGCACGACCCAAGCACCGCCAGTTTATCGTTGGACTCGGCATGGACGACTAAGACGCCAGGCACAGCGCATCAAGGGAGAGTGTTAAAGGGTGATGCGTGCGCGTGGCTTCACACTTGGCGCGCCATTGTGTGTGCGTGCGTGTGCGTGTGTGTGCGTGCGTGTGCGTGTGCGTGTGCGTGCGTGTGCGTGTGCGTGCGTGTGCGTGTGCGTGCGTGTGTGTGCGCGTGTGCGAGGCTTTGTGGCGGCGTCCAATGCTCAAGATGAGACGCGCAGGCTGCGTGTGCATGAGGACGAGCGCGTGGGAGCGCGTCTGGATGTTCAAGCTGCGTGGATGCGCGGGTGGGTGCATAGTATTTGCATATGTAGGAGTAGGGTGTCCATGACTTTGCACAAGTCTGTATTGCTTAGTGGGTTAGTACCGGGTTTTTGACTCGAAGGTCGTGGGTTCGATTCCCACAGATGTTTGCTTTTCTTTTTGCCAACAAGAGAGCATAGTAGGCAGGCTAGAAGCTAAAACTCACTCAATCAATCTTACTTTTGGTTTTGCAATCTCGGCCCGAAGCCGTCTTTAAGTGTTTCAAGCTTTACAGCTCGTAGTCCAACTTCCTTTTACCATGTCCGGAACGTCTTCCATCAGGACGTTCCGTGGTTCCCACGTGTCGTGTTGGGGAGGGAAACCTCTCCAACGAATGCGAAAACAATCCGGACCTCGGATTGTTTTCCTATGATCAACAATTCGCTGGACGATCCAGCGAATTTCTCCGCGTGCGT
The DNA here is from genome assembly GCF_018691715.1 of Phytophthora cinnamomi. Lineage (NCBI taxonomy): Eukaryota > Oomycota > Peronosporomycetes > Peronosporales > Peronosporaceae > Phytophthora > Phytophthora cinnamomi. Next base: position 1,631,641 of record NW_027150937.1, read on the forward strand.
CTCGCAGCGGTGGCGGAGGTGGTGGAAACACGCCCCGATGGTCAACGCCGTGTTGACCTTCATCTCGTGTTGCTCCACGACCAAGTGACGGTCGTGGAGTACTTTCAGAGCGCGGCGGTTTCCGCTCTGTTCCTTCGTGTCCCGGCTCTGGCGGTCTCCCAGACCGCCTTGAACGTGCCGGTCGGGCTGTAGACCCGACTGTATTAACTGCTCCAGCGCGACTACGCGCTGGAGGGGAGGGTTTCCCCCTGTCGAGGCTGTCTCTTCGGGTCAGACGAGCCACTTGGCTCGTGCTGGAGGTATGGCTTTAACCGCCCGACATAAAATGTCGGGTGGAGCCGCATGCTAGACGGTATGTCTAGCGTGTATGCGTTACCGTGGCGTGCCATCACCGTGAATGGCCCGATGAAGCGCGGAGCAAGCTTGCTTGCTCCGAAATCCGAAAACTGCATGTTTGGGCAGGTTTTGAGTAGATAACAAAACCAATGAATTCACGTTGAATTCATTTGTGTTGCCCTACCAATATTATCGGCGTTCAGCTTCTGTTTATCCACAGAAGCTGCAATCGTGTCCTGGACAAACCGAATTACGGCTTGTCTTTTATTGATAAAGTCAATCGCATCCGAGCTGAACTCGTTCAGCTCGCTCTCCGCAAGAGGCCCGGCCTCTGCGTGGTTCTTCGCGGTGTCTGCGCCCTGCGCAGACCCGTGGTCCTTGTTCCTTGTGGAGTCTGTGCTCTGCACAGACTCGTTTTCCTTGTTCTGGGGGTCAGCGCAGTGCGCTGACCCTTGGTTCTTCCTGCCAAGGTCTGCGCCCCGCGCAGACCTGGTTGTCGTGTTCCTTGTTGTCGCGGCTGACACTGTGCAGGTGTCAGCGGCTTTTTGCGACTGCTGTGTTGCAGTCGCAGATCCTCCCCCACTTAAAGTGGGAGCCACCACTCCGAGTAAACTCGGCAGACGGGGATGCCGCATGGCATTCACATAAAACGGTGTATGCCCGGTCGAGGCATGCACCGAGTTGTTGATGGCGAATTCCGCCATCGACAAACACTCGCTCCAGTATTGAAACGAGTGAGCGTAGCTCTTCAAGATGTCGACGAGCACGCGATTCACGCGCTCGGTTTGACCGTCCGTCTGCGGATGATCCGCAGTCGACATTGAAAGCTGGCTCCCAAGAAGTGTAAACACTTCTTGCCACAGGTGCGCTGTGAAGCGCGGGTCTCTGTCCGACACGATGTCGGACGGCATGCCATGGTGTTTGAACACCATGTCGACGAGCAGACGGGCTGTCTGCTTTGCGGTCACCTCTGCTGGCACCGCAGCAAGATGTACCATCTTGCTGAAACGGTCTACAAAGACCACAACACCGGTGTTCCCTCCGCTGTCCGGGGGAAGACCAAAGATGAAGTCCAAAGACATGGACTTCCAACACTCCGACGGAGTCGGTAGTGATTGCAGTGGAGCCTGCGCGAATGGCGCAGGCTTCACGCGTTGGCATACCTCGCAAGCACGGATGTACTTGCGCACCCACTTATACTGGTGGTGCCAGTAGAAGTCGCGCGTGAGAAGGACGTATGTCTTCTCACGTCCGAGATGTCCCGCAGACGGGGCATCATGATACTCGTACATGATCCTGAGTCGCAGGTCATGGTCATTTGGCACGACAACGCGATCCGCGTTGTCGTCGACTGCATTGTAAAGCAGTAGTCCGTCGTGCACACGAAAGCGGTGTGCACGCGCTCGAAGGTGCTTGGGCAGCTTCTGACGGGACTTGTCAGAAGGCGCTGTGCCATAGGCCAGCAAGAGCTTCGCGTCCGCGTCGTGCGCGTACGCGGCCTTCACATCATCCAACAGAGATGATGTGGGTTTGCTCGATCGCATGGCGTCAATGGCATTGACGTCAACAGCTTCTGCATAGTCCGGCCGACGTGATAACGCGTCGGCCACCACGTTCAATCTTCCGGGTTTGTATTCGACCCGGAAGTTATACTCCGCAAAGAATGAGAGCCATCTCGCCATTCTTTGTGAAATGTGGCGACTTCACTGCGGTGCGCAGTGAAGCATGGTCGGTGTAGACCACAAATGGTCTACTCCCAAGCAAGTACACTCGGAACTTTGCGAGTGCATACTTCATGGCAAGGAGTTCCTTGTCATGCACCGGTAGTTGCGCTCAGCTGGCTTCAGCTGACGCGATTGGTAGTAGACGACACGATCACGGCCCTCGTGATCGTGCTGCATCAACGCGCATCCGATCGCGAAATCGGATGCGTCACACACTACGTGAAATGGGCGATCTTGGTCAGCCACTGCCAAGATCGGCGCCTCAGTCAAGCCCCGCTTGACTGCATCGAATGCCTTTTGGCAATCGGGTGTCCAATTCCACACAGCTTCTTTCTTAAGAAGCTGTGACAGCGGGCGGATCTTGCCCGCATAGTCCTCCACGTACTTGCACAAGTACGTGGCCAAGGAACTGCCTCAGTTCCTTGACACTTGAAGGCGTTGGCCATTCATTGATCACTCTGACCTTTTCCGGGTCAGGGCGGACACCATTCTTCCCTACGAGACACCCGAGGACGGGTATCTCGCTCGCCCCGAAGATACACTTCTTCAGGTTCGCGTAGAGCTTATGCTTTCGCATAAGCTCAAGTAGCTGCCGGAGATGCACCCTGTGCATCTCTACGTCGTCTTCCCGTCCACAGCCCGGCTGTGGATGAATACATCATCGAAGTAGCTCGGTGCGAAGTCGCGCACCGAGCGCAACAAGTGCGTCACGCACCTGTTGAAAGTCGTAGGGGCATTCTTAAGCCCCTGTGGCATTACTAGCCATTCCCAGAGCATGCCGCTTGGCGTGCTCACTGCCGTGAGAGGGATATCGCTCTCACGCATTAGGATTTGATAAAATCCATCTCGCAAGTCGAGAGCACTGTAAACGGTGCTCCCGGCCATCGAATCGATGATAACATCTTTTCGTGGTATCGGCGTCTGCGCCGGTACCGTCGCATCGTTCAGCTTGTTGTAGGCATGAACGATGCGCCATCCGCCCTGTGGCTTCTTGACACAGAACGTCGGAGCACTGTGCGGGGACTTTGATTCCCGCACTTGTCCTGCTTTGCGACGACTTTCAAAGAAGTCGTCGATCGCTTTTACTTGCTCTCGCGGCAGTGGCCACTGCCGCGTGACACAGTACTTCGTGCCCGGCACGAGATCAATCTCGTGCTGAATGCCCTTATCCTGCGGAAGCTCCGCAGGAATGTCTTCCGGGAGTACGTCTTTGTACTCCCTCAACAATTCGTAATAGGGACTCGACTTCAGCGAGTCCCAACCTTGTTCCTCGAAGCGCTCTCGCTTCGTCTTCGCACTGAGAGTGTCTTCACTCTCAGTGGTACTTCCCATGAAGAGCTGCCTCAGCTCTTCGCTCTCGCTTTCCGTTCTTTCGCTGTCCGAAAGAACGCAGACTTGCTCGATGCGTCCATCGTGCAAGTCGCGCGTGAAGCGCTTCCAGCTCATGGCTGGAAGCGAAGTCAACTCCGACGCTGTCGTCGGAGGACTAGCGAGTTCCATATCACGATACTAGAATCCAGTATCGGTGCGAGTCAAGACGCTTAGCGTCTTGACATTCGGCGTCACCGCCGCAGTCTGCCCAGCAGACTGCTCTTGTTGCGTCTCGGTCCCGGACCGAGACTTGCGCAGCGTTCTTCGCATGCGCCGTCTTCTTGTTGTGCGGAGCCCGGCTCCGCACAGTTGTTCTTCTTGTCCAGGCCCGGCCGTGGACAGTCGTTCGCCGGCGGACCCTGTCCGCGGGCGCGCGGTATCAAGCCCGGCTTGACCGCTTTTTCCTTCGTGCAGCCCGGCTGCACGGTAATGTGTCCCTTCGCCGGCAGACCCTGTCTGCGGGCGCGCGATATCAAGCCCGGCTTGATCGCATGGCGCTTCGTCGTGCAGCCCGGCTGCACGACAGCATGCAAATTGCGTCAGTGCGGTACGTTTGCAACCGCCCGCACTGTTTGCAGCGTCAACTCCCGGAGTTGACACGCCTTCGTCACCTCGACGCCAATCATTGGCGGAGCCCCTCATGAACGAGGGTGCGTCGGCTCCCGGAGCCGACGCGTCGTCGTCGACCTGACCGCTTCGAGTCAGGGACTGTCCCTTACACGTTTGAACGTGGGAGTTGGTTCCCGGAACCAACACATCTTTTTCTTCCGACGTCGGCAGCATTGCCGACGTGGGTCTCACTTGTGCGCGCCCACGCGCACCCCCTGGGCACCCCGGGACAGCGGCATTAAGCGCTGTCTCGACTGGCGAGTCGCGCGCACCTGCTGGTGCGTGCGCTGCGGTAACAGGGCCATCGCTCTGTGTTCCGCTGCCGCGACCGAAGCACACGAGCGTGCGCTTCTTCCAGTCTATTACCGGATCATGCCGTGCAAGCTACGGCATGCCCATAACAACGTCGAACTTATCGTCCAGGTCCAGGACGATAAAGTGTTCGACAAACACTCGTTGTTTGTACGAGAAGCGCACGTTCACGACGCGCTTCTCGGTCTTTACGATGGCGCCTGTTGCCAGTCGTACCTCCAGAAGACTTCGAGGTACATTTACTTCCTCGAAGTCAAGTCTCGACAGGCTTCGTAGTCGAGCAAAGTTGTTCGACGCGCCTGAATCTACCAAAGCTCGAAGAGAGTCACTCGCTCTCTTCGAGTAAATCTTCAAGATGACTAGGTTTGGCCTGTCATCTTATTTCTTGCAGTGAGAGTTAGTCTCACTGGGGGCTGCAGTCCTCAGTGCCGCGTGCCCGATGTCGGCACGCGCGACTGCATTACCAGTAGGGCGCCCCGCGCCTACTGGATGTTCACGTTTTTTGTTTGTTCCCGGCGATGCCCAGCATCGCCACGACGGCCACCATTGTAGTGCACGGGAGCCGTGCACTCTCTGGCAAAGTGACCGATCCTTCCGCAACGGAAGCATCGCACATTATTTCCGTGCTGCTGGTGACCAGCAGCCGTTGCATTCGAGAGGTCCATTGGTTTCGGACCTCCCGTGCTCACTACCGGGCGCGGTTGCGACCTCGGCACGCTCGCATGCAGTTTAGCCTGCCGCAGGCTAAACTCTTCTTGCATTGCGAGAGTAATCGCAGCTTCGAGAGTACTCGGGTACTCTCGGAAGAGATAGGTCTTCACAGGCCCATCTCTCAGTCCCTTCATGAACGTGACGACTTTAGTCGCCTCGTCTATCGGGTTGGTCACGATGTTCAAGACCAAGTACCGTGCACGCTGCGCGTAAGCATGGACGTCATGCTTACCCTGCTGCAGGTCGAGGAATTCCGTCCTCGACCGGAATTCATTTTGCGGGGGCTCAAACGCTTGTTTGAGCTCCTCTTTGAATATCTCGTACGTGCTAAAGCACGTAGGATCTGAGAGTCGGCGTCCGTACGCCCAACTCCTTGCGCGTCCGCCAAGGCAGGACATGGCGAACGCAACCTTTGACAACGGGTCGACGATACGTCGAGCCGCAATGGCTGTGTCGAGTTCGACAAGCCATCGGAGGAGAGGCTCACCCTCTCTTCCCACGTAAATGCTTACGCTAAATTTCAATGATTGAGCACGTGGTGTCGTCCCTGACGACGCCGTCACTGAGGAAGCAACATCACGCTGTTCCTTCATGATGAATCCTAGAGCAACACCATGTTGCTCTGTCGGCGGTAGCGTACGCAGTATCGTAGCTACCGCCGCTTCCCCAATGACTGTTGACAGTCGTTGGAGGGCCTCCCACTCTGGGTCAGACAAGTGGGGGCAGTCAGCGCGTGCAACATGAGTTGCAGGCGTATTGGAGCTCTCCATGGGCACCTCCGTGCTCATGTGGTTCTCGGCTCCGCGTTCGTACACCTCGTACGAACGTCAAGTAGTCGGTCGTTGGACGGACTACAAAGTGCTACCAGGTGTAGTGGGCCTACTTTGGCTCACTACTTTAGCTTACACGTCGCGCTACGTGTATGAGGAAGCGTAGGAGTTTATTAATAATTTGAATTAATTATACTTGAGTCCACAAGTATAATATAAATCAAATAAAACACCAAATAGGTAGTTTAAGGTAAAATGAGAACTGTATTGTTTGTAAATTGATCTTCCTCCTAAATCTGCTAAAACTGTTTATCATCTATGAAAGGGTTGACAGCGGCTGGCTGTCAGAGCCCCGCCAATATGCACGTCTCTGATTGGTAGAAAGATGCTGCTTTCTACCAATAGGATCTTTTGGGTATGTGTGGACCACTCACTGTGGTGGTCCACTTCAATGTATCCATTGGTGTGTCTTACACCAATGTGAGGAAGTATCTAAAACCTTTAACAGATATTTATCTGTTAAACCATAAGCGGCAATTGCCATGCACAAGTGACAGTTGTCACTTGTGACCGTTGTCATGCACAAGTGACTGTTGTCACTTGTGTGTGTAACCCCGTTACAGTTAGGACTACGATTCCGACATATTCCGACGCATATTTGTGGGAACTAGACCCTAACTATGAATAAGTTTATACAAACATCAAGTGTAACATATTTCTAAAACATTTCAGTCAATTAGACAGACGTAGTATATGAAAACAGTGTCAGCTACGTGTTTCGATAGTACGGGTTGCTAGACAGTTGTACGGGTTGCGCAACACATCATCTGTGAGGTCAGCACGAACAGCCCCGAAAAAGAAAGGAGGTGTGATGGATGAGTCTTAGTGCCTTTGTTCATACGAACACGCAAAAGGCGCGTACTACCGCGATTGCAGCGTTTGAGCGAATGCTAGAGGGGTAGAATGTTAGTATGGAGTTTCTTCATGCTAGCCTACTCCTGGACACATCTGGTAAGCGTTTTGCGGTAACTATGGACCGTTTTGGCTTCTATCTTGCTACAAACGAAGGTAAGAAAGGCAAGCTTGATCGCAGTACTGCGACTTCGTATCATAGGAATGTAAAGCTGTGGCTGTTCGACAAGTTCCACATTTGCGTGTGCCTACTGAATTGATCCTACTCAAACAGGGGAAGACTCTAGATAAACATTTTTTGAAACGAGAGAATGGTGGCATGATGAGCAAAGCACTTCTTGTACCGAGGATGATTTAAGGTGTTTGATACGTTACGTGTACAGCACAGCACAAGTCCATACTGGTCACCAAGCCACTGCACTTGCATGCCTTATGTGACATTGGCCTGGGCGTTCATCAGATTTGGGATACATACAAAAGCAGCACGTCTCAGAGTTAACGGACGGAACCTTTTACCTTCGGTTGCTACGCGCCAATACGTAAAAAGGGCAGGGGCTCACTTTGATTCCAGCCAAAATCGACTTACTCACGTGCCCACTGCATGCGCTTGCCGTCGCACTAGTCATGTGGGGCTCTCCATGTGCAGCACTACTCGACCAGCTGCTCGATCTCGTGTCGTACGACGCAGCTCCAATCGTAACCGGAGCTCCGTGACACGACATACTTGCTGTCGAACCTGACACATTTCAAGTATCGGTGGTACCACCACCGGCGATAAGTCCGCTGGCAGGATCCCCCTCCCCAGTACTTCGCGCTGCTAACTGGACTGTAACCGTCAGTCCATCAAAACAGGTTGCATTTTTAAGCGGTCGCTTTAGAGCGATACTACTATTTAAGCGGTCGCTTAAATAGTAGTACGTCGTTTCGCGGGTGCTTCAGTTTTCAATCCACTTCGCCCTGCCCACCACCACCACCACCACCGGCTCGCTCCCGCAGACGGTGGCCACCCGCGCACTGTACCGCAAGCTCAAGGTCGGCGAGATCTCGCTGGGGATCTATCGCGCCAAGATTGACGAGCAGATGCGTACATATTGGCTTTCAGGAGGCCCTGGGCCTGGACATCCTGGTGCACGGCAAGCCCGAGCGTACCAGCGTAGTCGATTACTTCTCCAGGAAACCGAATAACTTCGGGTTCACGCACACCGCAACGTCTTCCAGCACACGTTGAACTACCTGGACCGCGTGGACCTGTGTCTGGCCTCCACGACCTGCCGCTTCTGAGCGGGATCACCAACACGCTTGGAAACCTGTTCACGTACGCCTGAACTCCATCTTCACCACCCTCGATATCTCGCGCTCTGACTTTGTTTGTGTAGGTACTGCTGCGGTTTGGGTAAAGTCGAACTCTCGTGGCCTACACAAGACCAGCAACTGTTAATATGTTTTGTGTATCTGCAGGAGCTGGGTCTTGAATACGTTCTATGGCATGAAGGTGTCTGTATGTGATAATGCGCTCGTCGAGTTCGCCCAGCTTGATGCCACGATCCCGCAAGTACGGAAGCACGTTGTTTACAGCAATACGGCCAGTTTCCAGCACATGATCCTTATAGTCGTCGTCGTTCTCATTGAGCTGAAATCCGTCCTCGAGAAGCAGTTTCATGAATGCCACGATGTAGCGGAGCTCTGACTTCTTCTTTCGGTCGGCTGACTTCCATGCGCGTGGCACCCTACAAGAGAAAGGGAACGGTCAAGTGTGCGGTGAAATCAAAAGTGAGCAAATCCACAATAAACATCAAATTCAGTTCGGTGATGTTGAGTAACCCGTACATGTGTCGAGTAACCCGTGCAAGTGTCAGGTAACCAGTGCACGACATCAGGATAGTAGCGTTCGGTAACCCGTATAAATGTCAGGTAACCCGTACAAGTATCAGATATCCCGCGTCTGATCGCGGTTATTTTTAACCCCCAGGTACTAAGGCTTGATATAGGCAGCATGTGGGTATTTCCATATGACGGACATATGGTTTCACATGCTTGATATCAAGCATGTGAAAAGGATACAAACCGGTCGATTGGTCCGATTTGGTACTCGATGCCCAGGGCTTGGGGTGCCGATGGCAGAAAGAAAGGTCCATGCACCACTCTCAACACGACCAGCACTTACCCTTCAGAGTTGTTACTGCGACCTTAAGTATGAGACACGTACGGTCGCTTTAGCCAAAGACAGGACATTTAGGGTCGCTTTAGCAGATTTCAAAAATTCCGGGTGCAATTTAAATCTCTAAATTCACACTCGGCTTAGGTACGGTAATATTTGAAGTTCGCACACTAGGTACGACTCGGTTAAATGCGATAGTAAAGGTCAGCCACCCACAGCCTCTCATTTCTCAATCGCCGGACGGACGCCACGTGGAGCACGGATCGAGCCACAGCGGCTGAGGGCCGCTCCTGACTATTCCATGCCATGCCATGCCATGGCGCGAAATAAACTCACCTGATTGGTCACGATTTTTTATGGTTAGGGGCGAAATGCCATCGACGGCAAAAGGTCGGTGCCACCCAAAGTGACTTTGCTATGTTGCCATTACCGTACTGTACGACCAATCTTCGCCAGCTACACCGCAGATGGAGGCAAGGTCGGCTGTGCTTCTCGGGTTGCTATTGCTCGTCCTTACCCTCGTGGTCCTCCCTGACACGCGCTGACGGTGTCATAAGCGCGAACGCATTGGACGGGAGAGCCACGCGCAGCTACTAGAGGAAGAAGGCGAGTTCCAGAAGTGCTGCAAGATCTCCCGCCAGTCGTTCATGGCTCTAGCCGAAAGCTAGAGCCGTATCTGCGTGTAGACGAGCAGCAATCTCGAAATCGGACTGGCATCGAGCCGATAACGCACATCAATAAGCTGCACATGCTGTTGCGGTGGCTGAGCGGCGGCTCCTACCACGACATTCGTTCAAAAGGTGGGGTCAGCGTATCGGCATTTTATGATTGCATCCATCAGGTTGTTGAAGCCATTATCGCGCATCCAGACTTGCAACTACACCTTTTCCAGGCCAAGTTCACCAAGAACAAGGCCAAGTTCACCAAGAACAAGGCCAAGTTCACAAAGAACAAAAGCAAATGCACCGAAACCCAAATCAAATGCACAATGCGCAAGTTCAAGTGCACAATCCTACTATATAGAATGTGCCAACTTTTATTATGTTTAGTAGGTGATCCAGCCGTAAGGATTCCCGCTACTGCGCGCCAAAGCAACCACGTTGAGCACGACGGCACTCCTTCACTCCCACCAATCCTGCTTGTCCCTCCTGGGTTCCACCGATAGCTGAGCTGCCTGCTTTATCCTTGGGTTCGCTCGCCTCGTGCAGCAAGGGAATCTCACGCACGCTGGCCTTTGCTCACTTTGCAACCTTCTTCGTGAGCGTCATGCCGTCTCGCTACAACCGCTACACGCTCGCTCGAGACGCTCTTCCCCAGCGTTGCGACCGTGCAGCTTTGTGCGTCATGCTACCGCCACACGCTCAGATTCCACGCCAAGGTGGCGGCGCTCGAGGATATAGCAGTTCGTTGCTAACCAGCAGCAAGAAGCAAGTACTGACAATTGCATATTTGTCAGGGTATTTTATTTGGAAGGTCTACTGCACTTGCTTAAGTGCATTTGGCCTTGCACTTTGTGCATTTGATTTTGTTCTTTGTGAATTTGGCCTGGAAAAGGTGTACAATCTCCTACGACAGTTGCGGCGCAACGTCATGCTGCAAGTGAATTCAAGAAGCTGAGCCGTTCTAAGATTATAAAAGGCTGTGTCGGTGCTGTAGATGGATGATTGTGTCCAATCAAAGAGGACGCGCTCCTTCTTTCTGTACATTACCAGAGATATGGAGTAAATGTGCAAGCCTGTTGTGATCACCTAAGTCGTTTTACTGCTATAACTTGTTCGAGTCCTGGAGGAACAGGAGACACAATGGCCTATTTGAAGTGGAAATTGTCTGCAGTAGTGGACACCCTCCCCAATGGGCTGTACCTGGTGGGCGACAACGCGTACACAAACACTAACAAGCTGTTGACTCCGTTCCCCCGGCCGCGAATCGCTACAGCATATCATGACAGCTTTAACTTCTACCTCAGCCAACTTCGTATCCGTATTGAAATGTCATTCGGATTACTTGTTTGTAATGGCGCGTGTTCAATGCACCATTGGAGATTGCATTCCGGCGCCGCGTGTATTTTGCACAACTGGTGGATTAACAGACGCCTGCTTGAAAATTCGAGTTATCGTGTTGAGGAGGACGAATACTTGGTCGGCGGATTAGCCGCAGTGCCCGTAGCCGATGAACCACCAGCGGATTTGTCTGTAGTTTCCCAAGATAGCTCTCGTTATCGGCGCCTGTACAACTCTTCCGATTTAACAGCTGATACCGACACGTACAACTCGTCGGAGTGGATTCGCGACGCTATCGTCGGTGTTCTAGAACGTGATGCAGTACTGCGACCCCAACGCAATCGGTTTAGACGTTCAACAGAAGCTCGCGAAGTATAACAGCCAGATTATTTTATTAAAGTTCAAATAAAAAGCGCCCCCATCTCCTAAAAAACTTAAATTGATGCTGGCGTGTCCTCTTACGTCCGTTTCGTGGAATCTGAGTTGAGTGTAAGCGTTTGTCGCTTATTCAAGAGCCGTTAGGCGGCTTTCGTAATATTGTAAGCGCTGCTGGTAAGGCTATTAGCCAGTGCTGTTAAAGGGTGATGCGTGCGCGTGGCTTCACACTTGGCGCGACATTGTGTGTGCGTGCGTGCGTGTGTGTGCGCGCGTGTGTGTGTGTGTGTGCTTCTACGCGTGTGCGAGGCTTTGTGGCGGCGTCCAACGCTCAAGATGAGACGCGCAAGCTGCGTGTGCATGAGGACGAGCGCGTGGGAGAGCGTCTGGATGTTCAAGCTGCGTAGATGCGTGTAGGTGCATAGGATTTGCATATGTAGGAGTAGGGTGTCCATGACTCTACACAAGTCTGTATTGCTTGGTGGGTTAGTACCGGATCTTTGACTCGAAGGTCGTGGGTTCGATTCCCACAGATGTTTGCTTTTCGTTTTGCCAACAAGAGAGCGTAGTAGGCAGGCTAGAAACTCAATCAACTTCACTTTTGGTTTTGCAATCTCGGCCCGAAGCCGTCTTTAAGTGTTTCAAGCTCTACAGCTCGTAGTCCAATTTCCTTTTAGTGCAACATCCGTTTGTCCCTCTAGTTCCGGTTTACGTTGTCGCTCTATGACTTGATCAATGAGGTGGTGTAGCTTACCAATTCGATCGATCAGTACATCTTCATTTTCCGGTCGCGCAGAAGGAACATTCGCTGCAAGAGTGGCAACAGGAGCTCGCCCACCAACGATATCCACCAGACGATTGATAGTTTTTAGGATGCCGTCTTGCCATTTGGGAGTCCTGCTGGTTGTCGTGGTGTAACTGGAATTTTGCAGATTGAGGGAATCTACTTCGTCTTCTTGACGCATTCCACCTCGAACATATCTTCCAGCTCTGGATTGGTGTCCAGACACGCTTTGAGATATAGGACGTCAATGTTACCCTCGCAAAAATTGAAAAACTCGCGGAGTTTTGTCCTGATACGAAGAATTTGGCACACGCCTTCCCGTACTTACTCATCGCTTTTTTCCACATGTCATACAGAAGTGGGATGGATCAACGTCGTTGAAACGCGGATTGTCAACTATGATGAGACCATTGTAGTCTGTCTTGTTGTTGCAGAAGTGGTCGGTTATCTCCTTCCAAAGCCGCGTCCTGTAGCTCACCTCACCAGCATCTATCTCAGCACGGGTTGCAGCGTCGTCTGCCGAAGCAATTTGGGATGCAAAATAATCCGAGAAAATAATGTTGAGCAGCAGGATGCAACAGTGCTTGGGTTTTCGAAGACTTGGCTCGATCATATACTCGTCGGCCACCGTCGACTGCGCTGCCATGGGAGCCGCATCATGGGCCCTCAGCTGTTTAATCTGCTCTGACTTAGGTGTTGCCCTAGGAAGCCGTAGCCTTCTCTTTGTGCACTCCTTACGGAGCTGCACCACAGTCCAGGTATCGTAGTCGTTGCATGTCGGGGCTGCTACTTCAGCCAGGGTCTTCACGGAGCAATTTGTTACAGGAACCGGACTTGCAGGGCGCGCAACTACCGGTGCTGGAGCAGCAGCAACCTCATCACCGCGGTGTGCATCGCGCTCGTCGACCACAGCGTCAATAGCATCAAGGAGCTCTGCATTTGAACGCATACAACCCCCCGTGGCAGTACTCGAAGTCGCCGGAATCGGAACCACAGACGTCAGCTCTGCAATCTCTGCAACGGTGGGTGTTGCCGCATTCCTTGTCGGCGGAGGAGACGTGAGTGGTGCTGTCAACGAACATGTAGTGGGATCAGGCGACGGAGCAGCTGTAGATGACGCAGACGCAACCTTGACCCGCTTCGTAGGGCTGCTTCGCGAGGAGGTGGAGCCGTTGAGCCGCTTGTTGTTCCTGGACATAATGTTTTCTCTGCAAGAATGAAAATGGCCAGATGTTTTCTTTCGCGTGTCACCGGATATATTACCGCATGTCACTTGGTGGCAAATTTTATTCCTAACAACAAAATGCCATCCGTGCCACCACGACGTGATGAAAGTACCATGGCATGGCATGGCGTGGCGTGGCTAGGAGTGGCCCTGAGGTTTCATGGCTTCTTCGCTGGGCAACCCTGCTAGCGGTAAGATAAATGATCATGTGTTGTCGTATGGATACTACTGACGTGCCTTGTATTTATTCATTTCACACAGCAGGCCGACGCTTGCGCGACAAGTCGAGGATAAGCCTTAACTACATGTTCACCGCGCTTAGGATCGAAAAGGATGACAGCAGCGATGACGACTTCATTCTGGAAGATGACGAATCTGAAGACGATGAACAACTTTCACTTGACGAATCCAGCGCTCAACAATCAGGTGAAGTGATTTCTTCCTAGGAACCGGGAGTAATCTAGTGGTAGTGGCTGATATGGCTGTGTTTCTGTAATTACCACTCACGATACCAGTTGGGAAGAGGAAGCAGCCAGGCGTTAGGCCGCACCGCCAAGAAGTGTAATTGTTTTAAGCCAGGAATGCAAAGTTATATAGCTTGTGTTTTCACGCATATTGTTGTGTATTTGGCAGATGACAAGGTATTAAAAGGATATCTCCGTTCAACACTTCAGAAACGTCGCCACCCACCTCATACCTCGGATCAGAAGAGACAAAAGCTGGAAATTGACATTAATGGACAAGACGCTGTCACAGAAAAAAATCCAAGTCGAAAGTGGCGTTGACGGCTTTGATACTGATGAGCGCGATGCTGTTGTTGGTAATGATGAATGTGACGATGATGGAAATGACGAATTGGTGGGCACGGAGTACGCACCTCGAAAACGTGCAAGCAAGCATGACGATGAATATGAAGCGCTTGCCGAGGAGCAGAAAAAGATTCTAAATGTGGTGCCGAGATTTCCATCTGGAGTCATCGAGACATGGGCGCAATTTGACAAAGTCTTCAAGGACTTCAAACTGAAGAACAACGTCAAATTCCGCGTCCGATCCTCGGAAACAGTGGCGTTGTATAATAGGTTTGATTGTTGTGCGGTAATGCGATGATATAATTAAAATTGACGATTATGTTGATATTTTGGCTAATGTTCAGCACCCATGAAGATCAACTACCCCGTGGATTTCAGTTGTCCTACAAAATCTATCGCTGTACCCATGGCGCCAAGCAAGGGTCGCGGTCGAAAGGCTTTCGTAATCGCAAAACACGCTATTGCGGGTGCAAGGCACGATTGACACTAACCGTCCAGCTGGTAGGAAACAACCGATATCAGATCGTAATTCGGAAGGAGGTACGGGATAGATGTAATACATTGACTCTATTCGGTTTTGATGCGCGTTTGTTGTACCAATCAGAACCACACCCGTTCACATCCGACAACAGCTGCGGTGGCTTCGTCCTACCTAACAACGAAATCGTTGCCGCTCGACAAGCGAAATCGAGAGGATGTAAAGACATTGGCGGACGCCGCGTGTCCTCAAAACATATAGCTGACATCCTCAATGCGAGCAAAGGTACGATTTTGCTAGTGCTACATTAACGTCGGCATGCTTGCTTACACGGAGCTTCTGTAAACACTATATTGGCAGGTTGTAAAGTAACACCTCAGCAAACACGAAACCTCATCCGGAGCATAATGGGTCATGATTCTGCCAAAGACCGCATGAAAGACATGCTACATGCTCTTCGTCAATTGGACGGTAGTGATGTTCTTGTTAATCAAGATCAGATGGATGTGACGTGTGGGATTGCTATGCAAACAAAAGTACAAAAGTTGATGTTCGAGCTCTGGGGCGAGACTCTCGCAATGGATTTCACGCATGGCACAAATAATCTTGGGCATCACCTGGGTAAGTGTAGCTTCTCACATATAGCAACCTTTTGTTATAGTAACCATATCATCACGTCTCCGACCGTGAATGCAACTCCGACCAGAATCCGACCATATCACAGAACTTTATATCGAACTAATTTGGGAAGGTTTTCGTAAATAGGATGACAGCAGGTAATTACGCGCGTAAATAACCTAACAAATGAGTGGTGCACGCGTAAGTTTGACTGCGCCGTTTGCCCTGCGCACTCAGTGCTCGATTGACCACCCGGGAGGGTGAATTGAGGGGGTTGTGCCGCGCATCGGTGCACCTAAGAGGGTTGTCGCTTCCACGAAGAACTGTGGTCGTTAATTCCCCGTCGAGCACTCCAGTGTAAAGTATCCTGCGATGTTGTTGTCTAACCCCACCGATGTAGCTCAACGGAAGAGCCCCGAAAGGGATGAAGGTGGTTCGATTCCACCCATCGGTAAAATTTCTATGATTGAATGAACGATGCAGACCTCCACGCAAGCGGCATCAACGGAAGCAAGAACAACAAACACGAGGAACAATGACTGTGCTATTGTGTTGGACTATGGGACTTGTTTGAGTGTGTTTTGATGGTGTGCTGGTGCAGGATCTACAACTCTTCCGATGGCAAGGCGCTTCCGATAGTCTCCGATGAGAACGTTCAGGCTTCCTTCGCGATGCAGCTGCCGAAGCGCTTTCAACACAGCGCAGGATCCTGATGAGGGTACGTTTCGCAACCGCAAGAACGCCATGACCTTGCCTGATGCTAACTCCCCAAGCTGACGAACATCGTCCTTGTAGCTGGGTGACGATTCGTCGAGCACGTATCCATCTTCGATAAAGAGCTTCAAGAAGGCCACAAGCTGCTTGGCGTCTGATTTTTTTGTGCTTGTCGTTGCATCTCCAGCCGCGCGGATCTCCTGCATACCACGCAAACCAGGTGTCGGTTAGCGGTTGCAGCTTCGAACGGCGTCTGCGCTTCTGGGGTACGTTTGATTCTTCTTCTCTCAGTCGCTTCGATCCTTGCTCACCTCGTCGTGCGATTATATCGTCTTTTTTACTGTCGTTTGCAGATTCTAACGAGTTTACGCGTGCTTCCAGTTGTCGATTCAGCTCGATTAATCGTTCAATCAAGGCCGTTTGATGATCGAATGCAGCTTTCGCTCCTTTACTTCCTTCGGTCATGTCTTCAGTGACTCCGTTTGCTTGGTTTGATGATCTTGCGAGCTGCTGTGACCAAGTGAGCAGGTTGGTCGTCGTCACTCCGGATTCCTCGGCGCAGTGCTCAATCTTCGCGACTACTTTACCGCGTGGGTTAATCTTCAACAGCGACGGATAGTGAAGGATCAGCGTCGCAGTCAGCACTTCTCGCACAGCAGCGCTGATGTTGAAGGCCGGATTTCCCAGTGAGTGGCTTGCACTGAATATTTTATGGCTGACTTCATGGATCTGATCTTGCGTAGTCGAGTCGAAGGCTTCCAGTGACGGCAGCACAGAGGTTTGCTTTGGTGCCATACCACTGAGCACCTTCGCAACTTGGTGGTCCTCCTTCGGTGTATTGAAGACGTATGCAAATGCCTTGTTTGTCGTAGTCATGTTCCAGGCTCCGCGGTCGAAGATCCACTGCGCTGTCAAGTCCGAGCAAGCGTTTGCATGCTGAGCACCTCCTCGGCGAAAGGAGTGCGAGCTCAGCGGTTCTTCCACTCCAGCTGGACCCGCAACCCGATCGAGGAGACGATTAACTTGAGCGTGGATCCCAAGAGGTGATGGGGCCCTGGATGAATTCGACTGAGCTGATGCACTTGAAGGAGTTTGGTCGTCGCAGCCCTCGAGCATCTCCAGGAGGGGGACAGAGGCAGTCAGCTCAACTGGCACGTGGGCCGTTAGCGCTGGAAGATGGCTCAACAGCGCAGTCGATGGAGCTTCCTGAGATGCCAGCGCAAGCGCAAGAGCCAGCAACGGACACGACCGGAAGTCAGCGTCGGGGAAAAGCGACAGCGCTTGCTCATCAGACGTCTTCATCCGAATGAAGCGAATGAAGAAAACCCTTCCAGCACCGATGGAGAGCTGCTGTTTGCGGACGAAGGTCAAGTCCGAAGCGCGGCCAAACAGGTACCAGAGCAAGCATAGCAATGCAGCATCTTGGTAGTCCTCTGCGCAGCTAGCTGTTGAATACAGGTATCCCACCATCTTTTGCAAGTCGGTCTTGGTGCTTGCCACCGCCTTCTTCACGAAACCACCGCTTTCGCGCTTAATACAGTGCTGCTCCAGAGTGCGACCCATACTTAGCAGCTGCCTTGCAACAGCACCACCTGGGACGGGATATTCATCGAGCAGCCAGCACTTCACCTGTCGGTAGTACTGTGCCACGGAGTGCCGTGACAGATACTGCCCCTTCGAGCCAGCGTGGAAAGCAAGATAAACGCCAAACTTGTCCATTATCGTCAGGATGATGGCGCTTGCGCGGCTCGGTTCGGCAAAGATCATGGCGCCAACGTGCTCGAGGCTGGTCCCTTCGCTCGAGAGGAAGCGCTCGAACGCCTTTAGAGCGGTCGAGCGCGCGCGCTAGTGTTGGCGGGCTTGAGATCGTTGAGGCTCATCGTAATGGGTCGGAGAGGGAGGTAATATCTAAATGATATGTGGCTGGGCGGCCTTCTCTATACAGATATACATATCTGAGGCTTGCTTCCGACCCGATACGTCGGAGTTAAGGTGGTTCCGACCTCTGACTGATACTGAGCTTTTATTGGTAAAAAATACGAGCTATGTCTCGAGTGGATTGGTAGAAACAGAATCAATGCAAATCATTGGTCAATATTCACGAAAAACGCCATACAAAAGATCAGTGAGGTCGGAGAGATGATGTTATTCATCCATATCAGTGTGTGGTGACCTTATATTTATTTATTATATTTGATGTTTAGGGAGCCTTATCGTCACTAAGGCAACCGGCAGAGGATTTCCTGTGTTGGATTTCGTTTGCCTCAATGAGCAAGCAGCGACAATGTCGGCAGTTTTGGAGTATTTGAAGGAGAAGAACCCCGGTTGGACAATCATTTCTACTTTCGTAATCGACAAGGACTTCGTTGAATGGCGCGTGTTGGAGGAATTATTTCCTGAATAGGCACTGCTAGTCTAATGGATGCTCTTCAAGGTGCTAGTATTGGCGGATTATCAGACAAAGATAGGGATGAAGTTCCACCAACGCAATTGGCACAAGTGTGACAAGTCGTATCATAATCCAAAGTGCCATTACCTACTGCAGACCAAAACCCTTAAGGCAGCACAGACAATGATAACGACGGGATTGCAAAACATTTTCCTGTTCTAAAGCAACCCATTCGTCAAGTGGTTATTATTAACGTACCGATGCCAAAGCGCCGAGGGAATTCAAGGGCGACACCCAAAAAATGGCGTCAAATGAAACTTTCATCAAAACCAGATCGTCTGGCAGTTCTCAAGTATCCAAGTGATCTCACAGTGACTTTAGATCAGCTGCTGATATGGACCAGAAATACCCCAAATCTAAAGACCGTAATGACGATATACGAGAAGTAGGACTTCTTTTGGTTGGAGCAACTTTTTGGAGATTAGGTTTATTAATAGGAGTGGACCACGCTAAATTTCCACTACTGATACGGATAAGCTTCAGTGACGGGGTAGCCTGTCAACCATCGCGGCTAGGGTTACAACACCTGTTTGGCCTCCTGGGAGTGTGATAGTTGCCCCAGTGGCGTCCGGAAACGGACGGTCGCAGGAAAATCTTGCTCTCATTATCGAATTTTCCGTCCGGAGCTTTCTCCACCAAGGCAACCACTACGTCATCAACGTAACCTTCGCCAAGTTGATCGCACCCCATGCGATCGGTGTGGTCTTCCTGTTGGAGGAGGAACACAAGGGATGGCTCGCCACCATCACACCCAACGCTGTAGCAGGTTTGCTCAGGCAGGGTATCGCGAAGCCCTCGCTCGGCAACGAGTCGAGGCAGATGTCCAGTCGCACCGCCGGACACGCGAACGACGCCGCGTGCAGCAACGCAGGCTGCAAGAATGAGAGCCAACGGTCTCGGCGACTCCAGCAGCTGACCAAGCTTTGGCACTAAGTGGTGCGGACATGACCGTTGAAGATGTTATCGACTTGACGTCTGACAGTGAAGTTCGCCATGGTGAAACAGCCATCCCCGAAGCGAATTCTGAAAATTCAGGAAGCCACTCCGACAATTCAGGAAACGATGTATTGCAGCGTGCAAGCGAAGATGACAACATCAAGGAGTGTGCGATGTGCTGCGAAATGATCCGGGAAGGGGAGTTGGTTGGGTGTCCTGCAAATACTGCACGTTGTGACGTGAACTTTGATCGTTCTTGCCTTGAACGATGGCTGTACGAACATCCCAAGTGCCCAGCTTGTCAAGTCGACGTTCAAGGTCGCCGTGCGCATCGTACACCACCACCGATATGTTCCGTGTGTCGACAGCCGACGCCAGGTCGCCGAGGACTACGATCGGAAGGGACATCCTGCGAGCACGTATTTCATTATACGTGTCTCTATGCGAGTAGCTTGGAGGAAAGCCGGAGGGGCGTGACGCGTATGCGAAATCGCGTCCTGTGCCCAATGTGTGCAAGGGCCAATCGCGTTCTACTGGATGGTGGTGAGCATACCCCCCACGTGATTAGTCGCCTCCACTTCGTGGACATTGATATCGATGTTTTCCCAAACTTCCGAGAGCTGTCACAATAATACAGTTAATCACAAAAACCTTGTAAATTTCATGTGCTACCAACAGATTTGGTCTTTGTATTGCATTCTGAAATTAATATAAAACGTCAAGTGTGGCAGACTTGTGTGTTTGTATACAATACTGAAACTGGTATAAATCGTCAAGTGTGGCAGACTTGCGTATTTGTATACAATACTGAAACTGGTATTAAACGTCAAGTGTGGCAGACTTGTGTGTTTGTATACAATACTGAAACTGGTATAAATCGTCAAGTGTGGCAGACTTGTGTGTTTGTATACAATACTGAAACTGGTATAAATCGTCAAGTGTGGCAGACTTGCGTGTTTGTATACAATACTGAAACAAGTATTAAACGTCAAGTGTGGCAGACTTGTGTGATTGTATACAATACTGAAACTGGTATAAATCGTCAAGTGTGGCAGACTTGTGTGTTTATATGCAAAGCTTAAACTGGTATGAATCGTCAAGTGTGGCAGACTGTAGAGTCTGTATGGAGTTTGGAATGATGACAAGCATGCCGTCGTGCACCAGTATTCCATCAAAAACCTGTATTTTACTGTGTTTAAGTTGATTGTACATTTTGCTGCGACGATGTTTGTGTACGTTTCAACCTGATTAGGGTACAAATCTTGTTGACGCTCAGCTTTCCCTCAATAATGACCTTGAAGCTGTCTTCGAACTTGTTCATATATCATTGTCGTAGTTGGAGCGGATATATTCGGCAATCAGCTTCATTTTGGACAGTCGTGACTTGTACATCTTGACCTCATGTGGGAGCATATCAACACCTGCTCTATATTGGTGACGAGAGGGGTCGCTTGTCCAGTATTGTGTTACGTAGTGTCTCCACGATTTGGCCTCTGGAAACTCTGATGTCAGCGCAGTGGTTGTCGGTATCTCCGCTTCGGACACAACTTGGGAACGGGGAAAGTCGATGCCACCGTTAACTGCCACCTCTGCCAGGACTTCTCGTAGCAGTGTTTTTAAAATGTCTTTTGTCATCGTCACTTGATCTGATGTAGTCACGGAGTTGTTGGCTTTACCCTCAACTGACGCGAGGCGGCTGGTTACAGAAGATTCATGGAGCCGAGATGCGTCGATAAACATCTCTTTGGTGTGGCTGATGACATCGGGTGCCAGCGAGTCACCCAGCTGGCTTTCTTCGCGATCAAGTACATCATCCAGGAGGTAGCGTAAGACAGTTTCATTTCGTTCATTCTGAGCCCAGCCAGCCCACCGCTTCACCATTTTCAATGACCATCGTCGCTTTTCAGGCGCAAACATAAAGCGATACTGAGCTCCACCGCGTCTGAAACAGTGTGATGTAAACCAAATGTCATCACCGAGCAGACTCTGATTGATATTGCTGGCTCCAGCCACGATATTCAAAATTTGAATAAAGTTGTTCTCAGTCATTGCAGCGCCCCACTTCACTCCAACACGCTTAAATGACTCACCGCTGAGTGTTGTAGCAGCCTTCGGTCGACTTCGCTTGACGCTGGCTCGGGGAACTCGTGTTAGGGATGGAAACACGAACTCGTCACGACTCCAAGAGTGATTTAGGCTATCTGACGCAAATTCAATCCATCGTTGCACATACGTCAGGGCTTCAGCAGCTTTTTCGTCATTGGGGAGAAAATGAAGATTGTATATCCTGCTACCTTTGAGGATCGTGATCAGTTTTACGGTCCCGAATAGTAAAGCATCCATATCGCACCGTGACGGACGGATTGATAGATGAAACACGCTCTAGACCCAACTGGATGTCGCCCCGTTTCATCTGTAGCACTTCATTGATACGGCACATGCCGCAGAAACACAGCGATCCAACAGCCATGAACCACACGCACATCAACTCGTTGAAAACAGTGTCTTTCTGGAGATAGTTCATCATGGTAGTCAGTTTTGATAGTGACATGGGGATGCTCGAACAGGAACACGCTCTCGTTTCTTGACCTTACTGAACCCGTCATGATTTGACTAATCATGGTCGCTTTGGCTGGGTTTCCACGCGCTTCGTATCCTCCATCGTCTTGCCGTTCAACAATCCATCGATCCACTGGATGCCCTCCCTTAACCATAGCGGGTTTTGAGTAGTGCCACGACAGCGCAGCTCGGAGTTTTTCAGCAGGCCATTGCGTCGAATTGCTACGGCTGATTTTACCAATATATGCCGCTAAAACACTCGGAAGCTCTTGAAATCGATGTTTAAGAGGATTTGGGTACCCTTCCTGCTCGCAAAATTCCGCAAACCTTCGCAAACTCCCATTGTAATCACTGCGAGTACTTGATTCCAATCGCTCGTCTGCGAGTTGAGTTGCTGCCAGAGCCTCTGAATACAAAGGGTGATCTTCGGGTAGCTCCATTGACTAGCAAGAACATTCAAGCACAGAAAGTTACATCATATTGAGCGTAGAGGGAAGATGAATCGACGAGGTGGCGCACGTTTTAGATGGTGGAAGCCTCGCGCTCTCTCGCTCTCGCTTTCGCTCTCTCTGGTTTCGCGGATGATTCTGAAGTGATGGTGCGGAGGGTGTGGAGAGGCCAGTTAGTTTTTACCCTATTCACTATGTGAATATTAGCCAATCATAGCTTGTTGCCCAGCTGGGGCACTGCTGACAGAAGTATCCTGTTCAGCTCGACGACGCATACCTTAAGGCGAGTACTATCGAGTGTAAATGGGAATTCATGCGGCCAAAAGATTACATGTCCGCCTTTGCAATCCCTCCAGATCTCATCCGATCGATGCAGGCTTCAGTGACAACAGCCAGAAATGAGAAAAAGAAACCTGATGAACTCACAGACTCGGTAAAGAACCAAGGACTTACACTTGACGTTGTTACGTCGATTGATCCAAAGCTGTGGAAGTTCAGCGGGTAAGGTCGCTTTACTTAGGTTGCTTAAATAACGTTGTTTTACTAGGGTTGCGTTACTAAGGTTGCTGTACGATTTTGGTTTATTTTTTAGTCAATTTGTAGGCGCGTTGACCGGATTCTATGATATCAAGTCCAAGGTTAAATCATGGATTCAAGACAGGAAGTGGCTGGAGCAAGTTGTTTGGCGCAAAATTGACGCAGACGTTCATCTTTTTGCCCTGGAAACTAAAACGGCTGGCATGTCTTCGGATGCCGTCTCCGATCACCATCAACTGATGGCGAATGAATTGATTGTAAAGTTCACATCTAGCAGGTTACGCACTGAATTTGCGACGATTTCCGACAGCGCAACAATTAGCTTCGAAAACATTGTGGGTGGTCTGTGTCGAGGTTGGCTGAATGATAGCCAAATCGACTTTTGTTTGAATACGATTTTAAGTTCTGTGGAGGGATCATTCGGGCTGTCGTCACTTTTCTGTCGTATTGGGTGGCTCCAAATACCTCAGACCTGTCTCGCAGAGCTTAAATTTGTCATTCATACTGTCAACCTAAATGCGAATCACTGGGGTGTCATCATAGCTCAGTTGCATTACGACAAAAAGCAACTAAATTTACGCGTACATGTTTACATGTATGAGCCACTTGTAGATGACGACTATCACGAAGAGATGGAGGCAATTTGGGGGAGAAATATCTAATGACGAAGATCAAGAGGTGCGAGAAGGCCTACGTAGCTTGTTGAGCCGTTGGCACATTGCATGCACGTCCGATACGGAAATTACATTTGATCCGATTGACTGGGTTGAAGTGCTACAACAGCCTGACCTCTCCAGCTGTGGTGCTATGGTGGTTGCTCAAGTACACAATTACGTTACTGGAAACCTTGATCGTCAGCACTATCAAGTGACCAAGAAGGATGTCAAGGTGATGCGCTTAAGAATGCTAAGGACCATCATGTGCTACTCGCAGGAGCGCCCCATGCCATCTGAATATAACGCAAGCGTTGCCAAAATTCACCAGCAGCTACTTAAACAACTCTGATTCTGATAGGCAACGGAACTGTATTAAGCTTTCTAATACATCCAGACCGTTACTCTTTTAGTGTGTTCACTACCATCTCCAGCAGCACACCAAAGGAAAGATCATCGCCTTGGGCACTAGCAGTATTAAAGTCGTCATCGGCCAGAAGTGCTTCTAGCTCGTAGTTGAGCTCTTCGTGGTCTTCAATGAGTCCCTGTAGCTTTATCTGCGCGTGCAGCATCTTCTTCGTGTTAGCGTTCATCTGATCCACCGCTTTTTTCAGGACCTCGATTTCAGCAAGCCTTGCGCGCACCAGCTCTCGTGCCAGCGCCAACTTGTTCATTCTTCAGCCGAAGTGAGTGATCTTGGTGAAATCGACAAGTCCTCAAACCAATGTGGTGCCCACAGTGGTGTGTGGGACAAACATACCATGATGTGGTTCACACTGATTAGCAATCTCTAAATTTGGCACGGGGCTGCGTAATCAATTTAAATTACCAGTTGCTCTAAGCGCTAAGGTCGCGATAAATCCCGTCGTCAGATCGAAAACACTGATTTTTAAGATCGCTGCAACGCCATTCCTTCCCCTTCCACCAAGGGTGAGTGAGACCCACCGGCTTATGCAAGAACTTTCAAGGTCGAGTTAAGATGCCTGCGCGCCGAGTGACCCGACGCGAGGCTAAAGCATTTTGCGCCGTCTGGAGCGGACGGAAGGCGCCGATCGGGAGCGTCTCGTGTGTAAGCACTGCGAATCCGTCGACAGCACGCGGGACCGTGATACAGACTTCTGGGGGGAAGAAAAAATGAACGACAACGCACCACCAACGCCTCAGACACCCGATAGGTGGACAAGAATGAAGGGGGAGCGCCCAAGAACACAGTGCCTCGGACCCAAGAGAAAGGGGCGCTCCCTAACTTCTACAACATGTTGGCGAAGACACCAACACTGCATGGAAAGTCGCCTGTAGCAGCCCTCGACGCGGAGACGCTGGTCGAGCAAGCTGCGGATGCTGAGTCGGAGATGGACGACGATAGAAGTGAATACTATGACGATATGGCTGAGGAGATGCCGTTGAGCACGTGGAGGCGACCACTCCACCGGCCACACCGCAGTAAATTCTCCCCAAAGCAGTGCATATGAAATCCAGGCCGAAGAAAGCGGCGAAAACCATTGGAAAAGGAAAGCAGAAGCGTGCTGCATCGAGAACAATTCGAGCGGCGAAAAAGGCACGAACAGAAAGCCCCATGTTTCTGGAATAGAAGATGCGAGCAGGTATTTGTATTTTTGTGTGATGTCGCACATTTCAACTAATGACACATGATTGGTTACACTGAATGTAAACCCAGCCAGCTTACCAACGAACGAAGAGTTTCCAGAGCTGTACGACGGAGCGCATGGGCGTACCACTGAAGCCTTAAGCTTTGCTGATTCTTCGCTAGAGCTGTTCTTATTCTTATTACTGTTCGAATTCTGGCTCAGTGTGGAGAATGAATCGAACCGGTACTGCAACTAAATGCTGCTGGACCGGATAGAGGCGAAGTTTTGGGCACGGACAGGAAAGAATCGGCTCTTGTTGGGCCATATACACGCGAACGAGAAGCGTTTGCAGACGAAGATTCAGGCTCACGGGGTTCTAAATTGCATTGGTCTGCCCCTGGCGTGTTTGTCATGTCCGCATACTAGGCACCTACCGGATCACTAGGACCACAAGTATACAGTGGCACATTCAATCGCTTCATGAAGAGATACTGATTCAATCGCATCATGCGATACCTGCATTTTCCAAACAGTCGAACAATACTTTGACGTTCCTTCCTGGTTGTGTATGTACACAGATGTATTTGCCAGGACATTTTGCACCCACGCGTCGTGATGAGAGCTCTACGTCCGGCCGCCGCCACCTTGAGATGGACGACGAGCGGGTCGAGGTCAATGGGATTCGCATGCGGCGCCAACGGTAGTGCTATGTCAGCACCATTCGCAAGACAGTACGCACTACGCGTCAGTTGACTCGGTTTTACTGCCCAAAATGCAGCAAGAGATTCAAGCGATGAGTGTTTCATGCTTGATATCTATCATACTCACGCTAAACTCATGCTTAACATCATGCTAGTGTGCACTTGTGTGATAAAGTGCGACAATGCCATTATCCCAATAACGACTTGACTTGCTGCGAAATTTGGCACCAGCTTTGGCGTAGAGCCCGCAGCCACGTTGTGGTCGTGGAATCCAAATGTGGGACCCAGGGAATAAGCACATCGACGCAAATGAAGAAGGTGACGACACCGAGGGTACTTCTGTGAAGCCGACCCAGCGATGAACCCGACGGACCCACGGGCGATGCTGCTGTGGGGAGGCACGCCGACACAGCAGCGAGAAGGGTGGCCGCGCTGGAAGCGAGGGCGACGACGGCGGCGCTAGAAACGAAGACGGCGACGGCAGCGGACGGTGGTGGGGCTGGAAAGGAGCACGACGGCGCTGTCGATGAAGATGAAGACGGCAAGGAGAAGCCCGCCCATGTTGGCGAGGCGGCTGGTGGAAATGAAAACGGCATTGGAGAAGAGACCGGATATGGTGCCGCGTAGGAGTAGAAACAAAGACGGTCAGGGAGTAAATAATCGGTCAGCAGCGCTTGCATTTCAGCTTCGCTCTCTAGTTGAGTACACAATTTCGCATTCGTAGTCGTTTTGCACGCGTCTAGCAACAACGAAAACCCACTCTCAGTAAAGGTCCAAAACCATATCCGCTATATCAAGTATGGGGTCTACAAATTTCATGATCGACTACGGATAAGCATCATGTGGTTCCATAAACTGGGCAGTCACAAGGCCTTTGTACAGATGTACGGTTGATAAATGGCTTGTGTACTTTTTCATCAATACAAATTTCAAGTATAGGCTTTCTTTAACATGCTTGATATCAAGCATGTGAAAATAGTCCGTACATAGGAAGGAATTCTGGCGTCGTACCAAGGAAGGGGGGGGGGTAAATACAGGCTCGTGATGACGAAGCAAGAGAAGATGACCTCGTTAACACGATCAAACTGTCAAGTGACATCGACGCTAAAATGAAGAGGGATGACATCATCGATTACTACAGAGACAACATTCCTGGGTTCAAGAAACGATCAAGTGGAGCTCAACTGTCGTGGTTAAACAGATTTGTCAAGCGCCACGAGCTACGGGAATATATTGCTGCCTACGATTTCAGCGCTCAACCAAGCAAGAAGAAGATCAAGCTCTCTTTCTGACGTTTCGACTGCTTCTAGCGAAACCATAGTACATGCAGAAGCCACTGTAAGATAGTGGTGTGGCGGCTGATTCGCCAATCAAAACACCTCAGACCCAATCTCCATCGCAACTTCCTCTCGGCCCAACAACGGTGCTAGATGCACCAGTGTAGCCACCAACAGCGATAACATCACTGGTCGACGACACTAAAGAAGGTGTGGACTCTGGTGATGAATATGATGAACACCGAGAAGTGGAGGTTGTCGATATTGTTTGCGAGATCCAAACACCGAGTTTTGTCCCGGGACAACCAGCGTTCACTTAGCTGCCCAATAATCGGATCTCAGGACGCTGGAATGCCAAAAGTGACTAAACGATGTTGTCATCACTTACTACAACAGAAACCACACCCCATCGTACGAACGGACGGACATACATCATGGACGAGAATTTGGTTGCGCATATTTTTGCCAAGTTCAAAGCTCCCGGGCGGAATATGAAGTTTGCGTACAGAAACTGCCATGAAATTACTGCTTCTCCCCCCTCTGATATATGATAGTTCCAGTTAGCATGAGAAACCACTGGACATTTGCTGTGGTTCAGCACCCGGAACTTGCAGTCGACAATCTACGTCGATGCAATATTCATGTAGACTCGCTAGGTATTTCAAAGATTGAAACAATCAAGCGGATTGATGTAGGGTACTCCGGTGAGGAACTGTGAGCGAAGCTTACCGGCAAGCCAACGAAACCCAAACAGCCAAACTCAGACGACTGTGGCGTTTTCGTTCTCTTCGTGACGAAGCGCGTGGTCGAAGCCTTCCTGCGCGATGATGTGTAGCTGCTTCTGGGCATCGACAAGGTATGCACAGTATCCAGGTCAACGCAATTCAACCTCACCATGAAGTTGTGAAGCTTATGTCGTCAAGAAGTCTGTAGTTGAATTACGAGAGTTGTGTTCTCTATTCCAAATAAACACAACGTTAATACATGCACCTACAATTTCGCCTTATCTCGGGTTCATCCTCTCAGAATACATCAAGCTATCACACGGGTCAGGCAACACCCCACAAACATCCCACAAACAGAACAAAGATTAAATGCGGGTCGCCAAAACATGAGCGCGTTCAAGCTTCTGTACACACGAACTACACGCACAACAACACAAACCATAGCACCTCCAGGACCCACGCTCGCAGTACACGTTCGCGACACGCACTTATAGGATGCTTTTGTCGTGTGCACTCGTAACACCACAAGCTCACACAAGCAGCACGCATCCACTGCTTCAAGAGCAGAATCCAGGTGATAGGTACAACTCCCATCGGGTGTATCAGGGTCTTGATCGATAACACTGGCCTGCCTTGAACAGGTCGAAGTCCCGGGCTCTAGCCATTTGAGCTACGGTGATGTTGTGTGATGCAATGGAGTGGGGGTCTGTGCAGTAGTGCAAAAGTATGAAGACTAAGCCTGTCGTGCTTGCGTCAGAGCCAGTCGCTTATTTTGAGGTAGGTGTCACTTTTTTATTGGCTAATTAGTTGGCCAATAGCGACTCATGTACTTTTCCAAGTTCTGTTGGTGTAGTAGTTGACCAATTAGAATGCTGCACCAAGCAACCTCAATAGTAGACCCCCACCGTATTCTAGTGATCATTTATGAATTTGCCGGCTTGAGGAGTCATTGCTCCAAGCCCGATTTGCCCGTGTAATTACCCCCCCCCCATTTTCTTGGCCTACAGGCCTCTACAGGCGATTTCTCCTCAGTAGAGTGCACCGCATGAAAGCTGACAGGAACTACAAATCTCAATTCCCTAACCCTAAACTACAGTACATAATGTTTAATTTCCGATTGTTCTGGCTTTCAACCGGCATCCTAACTGTCGGAAAGTGTCAGTCGTTGCGATATGGTGGGATGCCTGTCAGGGCATCGATATGTCATCTCAAGTTAATTTACACCGGAGCAAATCCATGATGGTCCGGTCACGAAATATAGCTGACGATAGTAGCGGGTACTGCGATGGGATCACTTGTTTCAGGTACGAAGCGTTCTTAACAAGCAAAACCAGGCATATCATCAAACGGGGCGCAGGTGTGGGGTTTTAATCAGCGATGGAAACATCATTTGCAGGGTAGTATCGATTATTTCATTTCTTGAGTTGCTAAAATTGGGAGGTAAAACGGCAAAATCTTGCGAGTCGAGTCGCAGACCGACCACGACGGGACCCACATCCTGGTCACCAGCAGATTCGTAGCGGATAAAGCGTTCTTGGACGCCCCTCCAGCGACCACCCACAGCGCAGGCAAACACTAGCCATCGGTGGACCACCTGTGCTCCCGTTTGAAGCAAACGTAGCGACACCTTTTCTGATAGAGTGCGTCTCGAACGTCGTCTTCTTCAGCAACACCCAATTTCTTCAAAAATCTGCTCTTCTCGTTGGAACCAGGGAATAGCTTTCCGGCGCAAAGCGTTAGATTAGAAGCAATGTAGACAGCAAAAGCTACACCGTTGCACAGCGACATTCTCAGAGTCAACACTCAAATTCAAAAAGCTCGCACTGAAAATCAAAATACCTACCACATTTTATACATTCCTATAATTATTGTCGTGTGAAATGTTATATTATGGTTTCCTACAGTAATACTATATTATATGTTACAAATAATGAACTTCATCATGATATGATAAAAAATATGCGGTAATGTAGGACTTGTGAATTTGAGCGCGCACGTTTTGAATTTGAGTGTTGACTTTGAGAACAGCGGCGTGCAGTGATGTAGAAAGCAACACATGCTGAGATTTAGAGGGTTCGCGTAAATATGTCTCGGGTCTTTTGGACCACTTCCCTCCTGATTTGCCTTGGTCTCGTGAAGAACACACCCAACGCTGTTGTCCACACAATTGAGGTTCGCCTTACGCACCATTTCAATAGACTTCGACCTACCCATCAACGAGAGAAGCCGTTATCCAGCAGATTGATGGTATTCTGACAGAGCATTGGCAGAGCGAGAAAGAAAGAGGGAACTTCCCTGATCTCCGTCTTGTTCCATCCTGATCACTGTCCGTCTAAATTCTTTTAATCCACGAAAAAATCATTATGTTTTCTGAGTATTCTGGGGGGGGGGGGGGGGGGCGAGATTTTTTTTGCCGGTAGATATCCCAAACGGCACTCCTGTACCCCAACAATGTCGGCACCTTCGGTGACAGTGTGTTCATTTTATCGAGCAAGAACGACTCGAAATGCGATGGCGTCTATACAGCGACGTGTATCCCTCCGTCGGCTTCAAAGAAGCTTTCAGGATCTGGAAGGTTCTGCTTAATCCACGTAGGCAGGCACGTGATGTAGCTCTTGTGCGCTTTTTTAGTTGATATCGCTGTGCAAGCACGTCGAACCTCGGCTCTAATGATAAGTCCAGGGGTTGGAGTAGCTTCAAGCCCGCCTCCGCGAGAAGGAGGTCGCCGCTCGCCATTCTCGTCTTGCGATTGCTTGACGCTCGCCTTCAAGTTAGTTTTGACCAATAAAATTTGATTTCGCAGCGTAAGACGCCTGAGCTATCAGCGTGGTTCTCAAATCATTGATCGCTGTCCCATACTCAATCCAACATGTTTTGATGGGTTGACACATTTTTGTTGAAAAAAAAAGACATTTGACTTACACTGGTATCCGAAAGGTCAGTTTGATCTTACGAAAGCTGGTGAATCTTTTTTATACGTCTCGAAGCGATCACGCGCTTGCTTAATCCGGTCACGGTAAGCACTCGGCTTCTTGTTGAAGTTCTCAACAAAAGCATTCCAACTTTGACAAAGTGCCTGCCATTCGGGCACTTTGCTGCGAGAAGATGTCTTCTTGCTTTGGAACCATCGGAGCTCATGGAAGAGTCCGATGTAGTAATCGCGCCTCTGATGCGTCTCCGCATCAAAGTGCAGCTACGGCGTCATCTATGATGGCGCTGCATACGTACAGCGGCACCTCATTCGGAGGTACCGAATTCCCAAACCGGTCCGCAATCTCAGATGCGGACGGCATCCACGGATCGCGCAGCGCGCTGAGAGCCTTGAGCTTTGGAATCATGCGCTGCAGATGCAGTGCGCGGAGAACTGAGAGCCTCAGCGGAAGCGAGTGGGGTGTCACTCTCAGTTCGCGAACGCTTCGAGCTCGAAGCGTCCGATTCGTCCCCTTCACGCGGGCGAACGTTCTTCGGGTTGGGGTCGAGCGATTCGCTCGACACTGAGTCCTTACGCCTTGAGGACGAGTCCTTCTCGTCCTCCATATCTTCATCATCGTCGCCGAAGTCGACGACGTCCCCATACTTCGCCTTCTGGCGTTCGAAGTAGTCATCGATGGAGAGATGGCTCTCCACCGCGTTCGGGTTCTTCTTCTGGGGCGCGCTTATCGCTAATGAGCGCGGGTTTCTTCTCCAAGCGCGGAGAATTGACGAGTGGTCAATCACGAGATTAGGATCCGATAGAATCCATCTCGTAAGTCGAGAGCACTGTAAGCGGTGCTCCCGGCATCGAATCGATGATAGCATCTTTTCGTGGTATCGGCGTCTGCACCGGTACCGTCGCATCGTTCAGATTATTGTATGCATGAACGATGCGCCATCCGCCCTGTGGCTTCTTGACACAGAACGTCGGAGCACTGTGCGGGGACTTTAATTCCCGCACTTGCCCTGCTTTGCGACGACTGTCAAAGAAGTCGTCGATTGCTTTTACTTGCTCGCGCGGCAGTG
Organism: Phytophthora cinnamomi; assembly: GCF_018691715.1. NCBI lineage: Eukaryota > Oomycota > Peronosporomycetes > Peronosporales > Peronosporaceae > Phytophthora > Phytophthora cinnamomi. The sequence continues at coordinate 1,663,421 of NW_027150937.1, forward strand.
GCCACTGTCGCGCGACACAGTACTTCGTGCCCGGCACGATATCAATCTCGTGATGGATGCCCTTATCTTGCGGAAGCTCCTCAGGAATCTCTTCCGGGAGTACGTCTTTGTACTCCCTCAACAATTCGTAATAGGGACTCGACTTCAGCGAGTCCCAGCCTTGCTTGTCGAAGCGCTCTCGCTTCGTCTTCGCACTGAGAGTGTCTTCACTCTCAGTGATACTTCCCATGAAGAGCTGCGTCAGCTCTTCGCTCTCGCTCTTCGTTCTTTCGCTGTTCGAAAGAACGCAGACCTGCTCGATGCGTCCACCGTGCAAGTCGCGTGTGAAGCGCTTCCAGCTCATGACTGCAAGCGAAGTCAACTCCGACGCCGTCGTCGGAGGATTAGCGAGTTCCATTTCGCGATACTGGAATCCAGTATCAGTGCGCGTCAAGACGCTTAGCGTCTCGACGTCCGGCGTCACCGCCTCTGTCTGCCCAGCAGACGGTTCTCGTGGCGTCTCGGTCCCGGACCGAGACTTGCGCAGCGTTCTTCGCATGCGCCGTCTTCTTGTTGTGCGGAGCCGGGCTCCGCACAGTTGTTCTTCTGGTCCAGACACGGCCATGGACAGTTGTTCGCCGGTGGACCCTGTCCGCGGGCGCGCGGTATCAAGCCCGGCTTGACTGCATGTTCAATCGTGCAGCCCGGCTGCACGGAAATGTGTTCCTTCGCCGGCAGATCCTGTCTGCGGGCGCGCGATATCAAGCCCTGCTTGATCGCATGGCGCTTCGTTGTGCAGCCCGGCTGCACGACAGCATGCAAATTGCGTCAGTACGGGACGTTTGCAACCGTCCGTACTGTTTGTAGCGTCAGCTCCCGGAGTTGACACGCCTTTGTCACCTCGACGCCATTCATTGGCGGAGCCCCTCATGACCGAGGGTGTGTCGGCTCCCCGAGCCGACGCGTCGTCGTCGACCTGATCGCTTCGGGTTCAGGGACTGTCCCTTACACGCTTGAACGTGGGTGTTGGTTCCCGGAACCAACACATCTTTTTCTTCCGACGTCGGCAGCATTGCCGACGTGGACCCCACTTGTGCGCGCCCTCGCGCACTCCTTGGGCACTCCGGGACAGCGGCATAAAGCGCTGTCTCGACTGGTGAGCCGCGCGCACCTGCTGGTGCGTGCGCTGCGGTAACAGGGCCATCGCTCTCTGTTCCGCTGTCGCGGCCGAAGCGCACGAGCGTGCGCTTCTTCCAGTCTGTCACCGGATCATGCCGTGCAAGCCACGGCATGCCCATTACTACGTCGAACTTATCGTCCAGGTCCAGGACGATAAAGTGTTCGACAAACACTCGTTGTTTGTACGAGAAGCGCACGTTCACGACGCGCTTCTCGGTCTTCACGATGGCACCTGTTGCCAGTCGTACCTCCAGAAGACTTCGAGGTGTATCTACTTCCTCGAAGTCAAGTCTCGACAGGCTTCGTAGTCGAACAAAGTTGTTCGACGCGCCTGAATTTACCAAAGCTCGAAGAGAGTCACTCGCTCTCTTCGGGTAAACCTTCAAGATGACTAGGTTTGGCCTGTCATCTTGTTTCTTGCAGTGAGAGCTGGTCTCACTGGGGGCTGCAGTCCTCAGTGTCGCGTGCCCGATGTCGGCACGCGTGACTGCATTACCAGTAGGCGCCCCGCGCCTACTGAATGTTCGCGTTTTTTGTTGGTCCGCGGCGATGCCTAGCATCGCTACGACGGCCACCTCCAGGGGGCATGGGAGCTGTGCACTCTCTGGCAAAGTGACCGATCCTTCCGCAACGGAAACATCGCACATTGCCTCCCTGCTGCTGGTGACCAGCAGTTGTTGCGTTCGAGAGGTCCATTGGTTCTGGACCTCCCGTCCTCCCTACCGGGCGCAGTTGCAACCTCGGCACGTTCGTTGGAGTTTAGCCTGCCGCAGGCTAACCTCTTCTTGCATGACAAGGGTGATTGCAGCTTCGAGAGTACTCGGGTACTCTCGGAAGAGATAGGTCTTCACGGGCCCATCTCTAAGTCCCTTCATGAACGTGACGACCTCAGTCGCCTCGTCAATCGGATTAGTCACGATATTTGAGACCAAGTATCGTGCGCGCTGCGCGTAAGCATGAACGTCATGCTTACCCTGCTGAAGGACGAGGAACTCCGCCCTCGACCGGAACTCGTTTTGCGGGGGCTCAAACGCTTGTCTGAGCTCCTCTTTGAATATCTCGTACGTGCTGAAGCACGTAGGATCGGAGAGTCGGCGCCCATACGCCCAACTCCTTGCGCGTCCGCCAAGGCAGGACATGGCGAACGCGACCTTCGACAGCGGGTCGACAATGCGTCGAGCCGTTATGGCTGTGTCGAGTTCGACAAGTCACCGGAGGAGAGGCTCACCCTCTCTTCCCACGTAAATGCTTACGCTAAATTTCAATGATTGAGCACGTGGTGTCGTCCCTGACGACGCCGTCACTGAGGAAGCAGCATCACGCTGTTCCTTCATGATGAATCCTAGAGCAACATCATGTTGCTCTGTCGGCGGTAGCGTACGCAGTATCGTAGCTATCGCCGCTTCCCCAATGACTGTTGACAGTCGTTGGAGGGCCTCCCACTCTGGGTCAGACAAGTGGGGGCAGTCAGCGCGTGCAACATGCGTTGCAGGCGTATGGGAGCTCTCCATGGGCACCTCCGTGCTCATGTGGTTCTCGGCTCCGCGTTCGTACACCTCGTATGAACGTCAAGCAGTCGGTCGTTAGACGGACTACAAAGTGCTACCAGGTGTAGTGGGTCTAACTTGACGCACTACTTTTGCTTACACGTCGCGCTACGTGTATGAGGAAGCGTAAGTACTTAGTCATAACTTGAGTTAATTATACTTGAGTACACAAGTATAATATAAATCAAATAAAGACTCCAAGTGACTTAAATTAGGTAAAATGAGAATTGCATTGTTTGTAAATTGATCTTCCTCCTAAATCTGCTAAAACTGTTTATCATCTATGAAAGGGTTGACAGCGGCTGGCTGTCAGAGCCCCGCCAATATGCACGTCTCTAATTGATAGAAAGATGCTGCTTTCTACCAATATGATCTTTGGGTAGGTGTGGACCACTCATTGTGGTGGCCCACTTCTATGTATCCATTGGTGTGACTTACACCAAGGTGAGGAAGTATCTAAAACTTTTAACAGGTATTTATCTATTAAAATCACAAGTGGCTTGTAGTCACTTGTGCGTGTAACCCCGTTACACAGACTCCTTCACAAAATATTGATCAAACTCGGGTTCTGCCAGTGCTTCACGGATAGCTGTTTGTACTACAAGTGCGACTAGGGAGGTGTGAGTCTTGTAGGCGTTTACGTTGATGGCCTGCTGGTCACGGGAACGAACAACGTACGTATGGACGCGTTCTTCAGGGACATGGCTGTGTTGGAGCTCCAGGCCTTGGGGGTCGCCTTTGAATTCCTGGACATCGAGTTCGAGTACGATGAGGGTAAAGGCTGGCTGTCCGAGCAGCGACAAGTGATCCTGGGCATGCTGGGCAAGTTTGGATTGAGTGTGGCGTCGGCAGTGCAAGTGCCCATTGGCGGCGAGCACGAGAGTGATGCCGACGGAGAGCTTCTGCCGAACGTCGGAGCCAAGAGCCTGAGAGGTCGACGGTGCAGACTTTTCAGCCCTTGGTCGGCAGCCTCCTGTGGGTCGTCCGGTGCACTAGGCTGGACATTGCCTATGCAGTGCATCGGGTAACGAAACCCACACACGCGCCTCACGTGAATGATTGGCGTCTAGCGAAGACGATTGCGCGCTACTTGGAGGAAACGATGGACACCAAGTTTGCCATGTACACAGCCAAGAGCGCCGTGTGCGAGGACAGTATTGGGGTGGAAGCGTACAACGACGCTGACTTCGCCGGCGACAGCGTGGACCGCAAGTCGGTGAGCGGTGACGTGTTGATGGTTTGCGGAATGGTGGTCGGCTGGATCTGCAAGAAGCAGAGCAGCGCGGTGTTGTCCACGATGTAGACTGAGTTCGTGGCGGCGTCACATGTGACGGCAGAGATGCTGGGGATCGTTGAGTTACTGGCTCAAGGTGGAGGAGCCGTGCACGTTGCACGTAGACAACCAGACGGCTATCAAACAAATAGAAGGCAAAGCCACATCTTGGTGTGCGAAGCACGTCGACATAATGTTCAAGTTCATCAAGGGCCTGTCTAGGAAGAAGGGGCTAGAGGTCGCCTATTGCGAGTCCAAGTTGATGCGCGCAGACATCTCCACGAAGACCCTGCCGGCGCCGAGACTCGAGGAGGTGCGAGCGCTCGTCGTGACCACGACGTGCCCGCGCGAGAAGGAGTGTTAGATCTCGCATACGTGACGTGCGGAGCCGCGGGCAGTTGTAGGAGCGGGCGATCGCAGGCATGGTGGTCACGGCGGGTTACGGGCTGGTGCGGTGGTTACAAGGCGCAGCCCTCTGCATACGAGTAGGAAACAGATTAGGTAATCCGTCAGTTCTTTATTTCTTAGCTCCACCTCGATTATGTGTTCCCAACAAAAGCATCAGCCATAAACCCGCTTCTGCCAGCGACATCGTTGCTGGAAGTGTAGCGAGTTGAGGAAGCGTCTGTTGCGCGAAGGGGGGGGGGGGGGGGGGGGGGGGCACTTGGAGCTTCAGACATGTTTATAAATAGACTTAACGCAAAATTTGTCCTATTTGGATTTGTCCCAACTTGTAACCTATAGTAGAACACTGTTCGGTTTTGGTTTGGTGAGAGTTTTGGCCTAAACTATATTGCTAGTAAATAAAATTTTGATTGGGCAAGTAGGGAGCCTAAATGGCGGATCAAAATTTTTCTATAAAACCGTCCTTGGAAGGCGCCCACTAAGATAAGGTAATTCCTCCCTGATGCGATTGCTTTAGGATTCTCTGGTACGTTGGTCAGAGCCAACCATTAGATGTAGGATATGCTGGGCAGCCAGCATTTGTGCTTTAGACAACCACTCACTTTGCATTTTCACTTGCAACCAACAAGCAGCAGAAGTTGACACTCAAGTGGAGGCGGGTAGCTGTTGAGCCTGGTTTGCTCTTGCGACCGAAGCCCACGCTGAGGAACGGGTGCTATTTTCCTTACACCACGATTCGTTCTACAGAACGCGGGGCAACTTCAACGACCACGTCGGTGACATCACAGTCGACGTCACTCCCCACTCTTTTCAAGGCGCAGACGTCCAAACAAGTCAAAATCTGATCCATAAAGACTGTTCATCGCTCCAATATCGTACTTAGAAGGGCACCTGTTGCAGACGCTCCCACACGTAGCAAGTTGCAGCAGTTGGATTGCTACCGCTCGCCGCTTCTTTTGCGCTCGTCGCATCGCTCACTTTGGAGCTGACCCCCTCGAACTTACTGCGCCTGGCACACATGGACAGCCTCAGCCACCCCAGCCCGAGCGCGCAGCAGCAGCTCCGCTCCTTCATGGCGCTCCCCGCGGACGACGAGATGGCGCAGCTGATCCTCGAGGTGCTGTAAAAATCGTCTCCTCTCTCTCTGACACGCGCGCTAATAATACCCCCGCCACGGGGCTGCACTGCAACGCAGGAGCTGTCGTTCTCGCGGCGCGCGTTCACGGGCGTGGCGGCGGAGATCGCCAACTCGCCGTCCAGCAAGTTGGCGTCGCTCAACTCGATCTCCGAGGACGACGAGTGCGACGAGGAGGAGGAATAGACGGAACGTGCTGCCAGACGCAGGCAATGCGTGGAGAATCTCGCGGCGGGGGAGCGACTGCCACGTCGCGGCAGCCTCCGCCCCCGCGCACCTCGTGCGTGTGCAGTGGGAGTGGTGGGTGTACAGCGGAGCGGGCACAGCAGGGTATTGCAACGCGATATTTATTGGACAACATGCCTAGCAATCTAGTTGGAAACGTGTCTTAGCTTTTCTGGCGGTGGCCTCCCCGTGGTGTTCGTTTCCTGCTTTCTGGCGGTGGCAGCCGCCGCCTCTGCGTTGCTCTTGCTGCCAGGAGTAGCGGAGCCACCGCCGGACCGCCATGACGCGGTGCCCGCGGCGAACTACGTCATGGCTCCTGGCGGATGCGCAGCGGGATCCACTGGCTCCGCAGTCGCGAGCTCACTCGGTGCAACCGTATCTCGCGTCTTCAACCGAAAAACTGTTAAAAACCAGGATGGCGTTCATTCATTAGCGTGAGGAGCAGGTTCTACAAAGCTCGTCGTCACGGGGCGACGTCATCGCTATCACTGCAGGGCGGCGGCCTCGGCGCGCAGCATCTTGCTGGAGGCGTCGTTGCTCTCGATCCAGGCCGCGACGTCCGCGGGCATGGGCGGCTTGGCCTCCTCGTCCGCCTGCAGCGCCGGCAGCTTGGCCACGATCTGCTCGGGGCTCAGCGGGCCCAGCACCGAGTTCTTGACCAGCACGATGGCGTTCACGAACTCGCCCTTGGGGCCGCGCGTCACGAAGCGGTGCTCCACGTAGAACGCGCGCTTGTCCCAGCAGAGCAGGCGCGACTGCAGCGTGTACGCCTGGCCGAAGGACAGCTCGCGCCGGTAGCGCACGGTCTGCGAGCCCACCACGAGGTTGCCGCCCGCCGCCGTCACCACCGTCCACACGCCGTTGCCCTGCCCACAGACACAATTTGGTCAGCACATGCTGCGCTCGCAGCATGAGGATACGGATACTGTGCCGCTCCCTCTTCCAGCCGCTCGTACCTGCCACAGCGCGCGGCGGCCGAAGCCGCACTCGCGCAGGAAGCGTGCGTTGTTGCAGTGGCCGTTGCGGTCGATGTCCATGAGCCACACGCGGCCTGGCACCTTGCTGGTGGCCAGCAGGTGGCGTCGGGGCCCGCGCGGCGGCGGCGTGAGCGCGTCGAGCCCCATGCGCAGGAAGTACCACAGGTCGCAGAAGGCGAAGCCCGAGAGCAAGCCCACGCCCAGCGCCGTGGTGCCGCTCGCGCCGCCCACCACGTAGCTTAGAGCCGACACGGCCGTGGGCGGCAGCGCCAGCAGCAGGAAGGCCACGACCTTGCGGGACAGCACCATCGTCGTCTATCGGTGAAAGCTTATGAGTGTGTGGCGCATCAGCCGGTAAGTGGCCGGCGCGCGTACATCGAAGGGAGCAGATTGATGCACAATGCCAGATGTAGCCATCTTCAACTTGTGGTGTGGCGCACACAACTCACTGCACCAAAAACCGCTGCCAAAAAGCCATGGAGGCGCAGGCGCGCGCGCTGGAGGAGGAGGTGCGGCAGCTATGCGAGCTGGAGCAGACCAAGCACACGGCGCTGCTCAAGCAGCGACTGTACAGCCGCGTGGGCCAGTTCCTCATGGGCAGCATGGATATGCGCCACTGGTGGTGCGGTTACTCGCCGCTCATGGTCTTCATGATGCGCGTGCTGGAGCTCTACCCGTCGTCCGAGAGCGTCTGCGTCTTCTACAAGCGCATGGAGCAGCAGCTCGGCGCCTGCACCAAGTGGTACGCGCCGTATTATACGCGTTATTGTCCACGACGACTGCGTTCTTACTGTCCAATTGATGGATTTTCTGCCTTGCAGCGTGGACATCTACCACGCGTCGATGCCCAGCGTCCACGTGGAGCTGGAGTTCGAATTCACGCCAGAGTCCATCCAGGCGTTCTTCGTCAAGCTGCAGGGACTGGATGCGGATCGGATCCAGCGTCAGCTGACGGACAAGTCCATGGGGATGGCCAGCGCCCAGCAGGAGACGGCGGAGGCCGTAGCTCTCACGCTCTACGAGGTGCTCAGCCAGCGGCGACTCCTGTCGGATTTTCGCATTGTGCGAGTGCTGTCGAAGGTCGGTGGTGTACGGGTGAATATGTATTTTCTGACGACCAACGGCTGAAGGTTGTTGTTCTTTGTCGTGTACTGTTTTTCTAGTGGACGTCGTCTTGGTTCTCTGAAGTGAAAAACAATCCAAAGCTGGAGAACCTCCGCGGATGCGCTGGACTTTATCAGTTGCTGGTTACACCAGACCCCGGCGTACGGTGCGTATTTCTTGTTGTTGAAATTATTCACGTTTTGTATTCACTGATATTATCTGTTCTTGGCATTTTCTTTTGATCTGGTGCCGGTTTCATTTGTAGAGAGTGGGCCCAAAACTTGGTGCAGCACTTTGGCAAAATCCAGCTTACTGGCGATATCGGCGAAGACCAATATTTTCTCGATGTGATGGAAGAGTGGGTCTACATTTTGGAAAGCGAATCATTCAACAAATCGGTGCTTTCGCTCGAGTTAAAATCGACAGAGGATCTCCAAAACGTGAGTCAAATTGGCGATTGCTTCTACACCTGTGTCACTTATCGCACCACATTGCTGCAATATGCCCGTCTTCATAGTTCCTGGAACCGACGAATTGCGTGAAGACCCCCACCAAAAAGATATTATGGTCTGCGCTTGACCATGTCATGCAGGTAAGCCTGAATGCATTGCAGAATATGAACAAAAATTGTTTTATTTTACAACCTTCTGTGTAGCAAATGGATGTAAACAGCCTGGAGACCATGCTAGACTCGTTCGATACGATTACAGATCTGGTATTCAACTACCTGCAGAGCGCCGACCCTGCGGACGACCAGCCAATTATGTTGGTGGTACGCAGTAGATATAACTTTTCTGCACTTGGCTATCATCGTGCTAACTTTAATTTCCTGACCAATGTAGGTTACCAAGTGTTTCGCTGTCCTTCTGCGTTGTCTTGGACACCGGCTTTGGAACCGCCATTTAAGCTCTCCCGATTTGATGTTGAATTTGGTCATGCAACATTGCCGTCTCTCGTCGTGGCGTGCATTTGTTACGAAGCAGTTCATCGAGCTCTTGCCACCCCTGCTTATGGCAATGCGACCACCTCAAGTCTCTAGCCAAGCGGTAAGTGATAACTACATTTTCAACCTACTGCTGCTGGTGCTAATACCCGCTCTCATGTTTTGTTTTGCAGTCGAACCATGACAAGCTTGACATTTATCTGAAGGCGCGGAGTGACCTCTTACGATTTTTAATTATCGAGAATTTCCGCCCAAAACATTATGACTCAACTGCTAAAGTGGCATCCTCAAGGGCAGCATTTACCATTTTAAGTGACTGCTATGAACATCGTATTCCTGGCTCAGTGAAAGGTGCTCGTGGAAGTGGTGCGGGTCGAGATGAAGGCGCACTTTCCGAATCAATTTCTATTGATTATTCTGTTTCGGAAAGTGCCTTTTGGTGGCCGTGCGGCCCCGGAGTTGGGGAAACCGATACAAGTGGGAATCTTGAACAGCTGTGGATGGATCACTTGTTTTGGACAGTTGTCAAGCCCGACAATGTCGAATCGCTTGTTGACGTAGCAGCAGAGACTACCGCCCTGATACTGAGCAAACATTTGCAGCTTGCGCGTGATGTTGTGTATACGAGCATAGCTGCTAATAAAGGCGAAGCCATTGGACCAATCGAAGCCGTCACCAAAGGGAAACCAATTATCACCGACTTATTGAGGAAACTATGCTTGTGGGAGTCAATTACGACAATACCGCTTCAAGTTCATGGAGCACTCTTCGAATCTATTGGAGGAATTTCCGAGTTGCTGAATGGCATTGCTGCTCAACCCAATCGCAGCGAATACCTCCAATGCTTCTCAGACACTTTGCAGCAGTATGAGGCACAGACCCAACCATATCTCCAACGAATGTGCGACGAAGTGTTGCTCAAGGGCTTAGCTAATCCATTCGGATTTCCAGTTGTGTCCCAGCACATCAGTGCTTGCTACCTCAGTCCGACAAGCACTGTTGACCAGCAGGTGAAAAGGTTTGCCTGTAAATGTTCTCTAGCGGTACAGCCTAACGAATTTCGACTGTCTAACTTGTGCATTACGTGATGATGCCTCGTAGATTAATCGGCCATTACGCTACTGACAAAAAGAGGCCAACTCAAGTACCCTCTCCATTAGAAGCTTTCCTGATTTCTGTCCACCGGAATGCTGAGGCGTTTTTGCGTGGCCAGCTTTCGATGCTTCAGTCAATGCGCCTCTACGGATTTTCAGAGGCTGTTTGTTTGCCTGCCGTAAAGAAGCTAGTTTTTGTGTGGTCTCGCGTATTTGACATGCTGGGCGCTGACCTAGACAGAGCTTTTCAAAAAGCGTCGAATGCAAAGGCAAAGGCCACTTCGTCGTACCAGGTTACGGACACCGGTATCGCAGCGGTGCATCTACTAAAGCTTCCCAGTCTGATTAACGATTTTTTTATCGCTTTATTGACCAGCTTGTTTGACCCGAAAAAGAAAAGCACTGTGGAAATCACTGAGGCGACTCGAGTGCAGTGTCTTGATTTTGGGATATCATTCTGGAAATTCTGGATATCGGTGTTAAAAGACCCGATTGTGTCAAGTAAGCGCGTGGTAGCGCTCATTGCGCCACTGGTCGAGTGTATAGCAAGAGGAGCGGTGTCGGAAAAGAAACGGGCTGCGGAACTGTTAATGACAGTCTTGGGGTGTCTTCTACAAGGGAGTACTCGACTAGATGAGCCCACCCTTACGATGATCGATAGCATTAAGGGTGAAGCAGCATCAATTGAGTCGAAACAATCGACTGACTTTGGACGCATGACCAAGAAGTTCCGGCAGCTGGATCAAACCTCGCATTTCTTCACGAAGCGCTCGACAGGATCGAGTGCAATGCAAAACTTTGTGGACCTAACTTCTCGATCAAAGCCTAAACTCCCACCAAAGCCTAAGCCTTTTGCGAGTATGTTGGGCTCCAGTACTCGTCCAATGAGTGGGAAGTCGGCTGCTAGAGCTCAAAATCGTGCGTTGGTAGATCTCACTGGTATTGAAGAAGTATCGAATGAAGCGGCAGCTCGAAAGCAGCACAGTTTTTACTCTGAAGAAAAGTACCATGCGCCGTCAAAGAGAGACCCTTCTCCTAAAGGACAAACGCCAAAGGCGAAGACTCCGTTCGACATGGCACAAGTTATTAAAGGAATTTCGCACTCACATCCGGGTTCAAACAAGGTGGTTCGAGTGGAGCGGCATGGACAACCGGGCGGTGCGGAAAAGCAACCGGAAGAAGAAGAGGAGGAAGAAGAAGACACTGATTTACGCTTTGCCGCACTCTTCCATCGAATCAAAACTACGCGAAAGCCAATCGCGGTTTGCTCACTGTTACCTTTCTACCGGCAGTTGCTGCAAGTATGCATGCCCGTTCTTTTGTCTGGCGAGTTCCAAAACGAACGATCTGACAAAGAGTTAGAGGCGCCTGCGTTGACTTTTAAGAAAAGCGCAGACTATGTTCGTGCTTTCCTTCCACTAATGTTGGAGGAATGCAATAACGAAGTTCAAGAGGGGCTTCGAAAGTGTTCATACGGCAACGGGGGTCATCTACTGCGTTATGAGTCAGAAAAACCACGAGAAGGCATGCGGTGCATTAGTTTTAGCATCATTCAAAAAGACGAGGGGTTATTAGCGAGTTCTCAGTCGAAGTTTGGAGGTAAAGGAAGACCAGGCAGAGGCTTCAACGAGAAACTATTCCGAAACGGTGATGTGGTGCTCCTGCAAATTTCAGTTGGAAGCCAGAACCAGAGTGGCTTCCTGGGAAAGCGAGAATTTCTAGGAGTCATTTTGATCAGTGAGACCGAAAAGGGGCGCAGGCAAACTTCGTCAACAAAAAAGAGTAGCAAGAATGAAGAGGAAGAATCTGTGAAAGTACTCTTCCTGAACGATGGCGAACTAGACAACGCTACAGCAAGCGTACGCTCATTTTCAACTGAAGTGTTGGCAGCGACTGCAATCGCAGACTCGGAGTGGAAGGTAAACCCGCTGTGTAATTTGGTCACGTCCGCACGTGAGTATATTGCGCTTCGCTCAGTTGACATGCTTCCTGAGCACCTGAGAACAGCTATTCTGACGCCAGAAGCCTACAAATCTACGCAATCAGAGCTTATTACCATCACATCCGTTTTGGACGAGCTGCGAGCAGACAAGTCAGGCGAAAGTTATGCAAAGATTGTGAAACTCTTAAAGCGCTTGGACAAGATGAACGTGATGCTGACAGACTTAAGGGTAAGACTTCACACTTGCTATATCTTACAGACCCGTTGTCGCGTACTAACTCATTCCAGTCTACCAGCATAGGGAAAGCTGTGAACAAGTTACGCAAACACGATGATGCAGAAATCAAGGTTCTTTCAGCGAAATTAAAAGACAAATGGACGGGCCTTATGGACAAGAAAGACTCATTGGAGCGAGCCCCTCGGTTTCTATCGCCCGAGCTGTGGGAGGCAATCAAACCTCAGTACAACTCGTCCCAGCTGCAGTCTATCCACAGTGTGCTAAACAACTACAGCATGGGTGTATCGTTGCTTCAGGGACCTCCAGGAACGGGCAAAACAAAAACGATTATGGGGCTACTGAGTGGACTTCTATCCTTACGATTACCAGCTACTGCAGTGATGCCGATGATAAGCCCAAAGCCCAGTCCAAATGGCCAAAACGGAGCCAAGGGAGAGTTTAGCAATTTCGAGGCTGCACGATCTCGTGGAGTCGTAGCTAGCGGTCATACATCATCCGATACTGGTCCAGCATCGACATTTTCCTTGAGTGGTGTTACTTCTGCACTTGGAAGTATCCTTCGTCGATCATCTGACTCTTCGTCGGCTGGACCAAATCGAACGAGCATCCAAGCCCTAAAGAATGTTGCGTCCTCACGCAATCGGCTGGAAAACAAGCTGTCATCTCGTACGTCGCATCACTCGGGATCTAGCTTGGTGGTGAAGCGTCGTGTTATCTCGAGAGCAGTGTCAGAACGCTCCGCTACTCGCACCAGCAACATACTGCTTTCGGCTCCGTCCAACGGTGCCGTCGACGAATTAGTGCTGCGAATTGTTACAGATGGTCTGATGAATAGCACTGGAACTATCACGAAAGTCCGAGCGCCGAATGTGCACCCGGAAGCATTGTCAGAAGAATGGATCTCAATTGTTCGTCTCGGAAATGCTGGTGAGGATGCACCCGAGGCTGTAAAATCTGTCTGTTTACCGCAGATTATCCGGCGCGAAATGGCGATCCACCCTAAAGCGCTACAGCTGCACTCGCTTCAAGACACACAACGTCAATTGCGGAGCTCTATCCGAGATTTTCATAACAAAGAGGAGGATGCAAATGGGCCAAAAAAGGATCGAAAGGCACTAGCCAAGATGCATCAACAGCTAACGGAATGTTCGGGCAAGATCCGGCGCTTGCGAGATGAAGTGACAGCAATTCGAGCGAAAATGACAGAAACCATTTTGTCCAAGGCAAGTATCATTGCCTGCACGTTGTCGAAGGCTGGCAGTGGCGATTTCTCGGAATTGAAGCATGGCTTTGATGCCCTCATTATTGACGAAGCAGCTCAGGCCGTGGAGCTAAGCACCCTCGTCCCCATTCGAGAGCGAGTGGCTCGAGTTGTGCTTGTCGGTGATCCGAAACAGCTACCGGCTACTGTGAAAAGTGTCGTCGCTGCGAAAGCGCGGTACGATCGATCGCTGTTCGAACGAATAGCGGAAAGTGGAGTTGCCCCATCAATGCTTCGAGTGCAATATCGAATGCACCCTTTTCTTCGTGAGTTTCCGTCAAAGAGGTTTTACGGGGGTATGCTGACCGATGGTCCAAGCGTGATGGAGCGTGTTCAGAAGGTTTGTCCCGGTGTATATGCACGAACAAGTTTCCAGCCGTTCCTGCTGTATGATGTTGAAAACTCTAGAGAGGAAGATATGAACGGGTCGAAGTACAATCGTGTGGAGGCAGCTTTTTGCATCAGCTTATGCCAGAATATGTTTGAAACGTGCGCAGACGTACGCAAGAACAAATGGAGTGTCGGATTTGTGTCTCCTTACAAAGAGCAAGTGCGTGTCCTTCGACAAGAGATTACCCGGTCGGGGATACCTACAACAGTGTCGATTGAGGTGAATACGGTTGATGGGTTTCAAGGTCGAGAAAAAGACGTAATCGTGTTTTCATGCGTTCGATCGTCTCAGCGCGGCGGCATTGGTTTCTTGCGCGACATTCGACGTCTAAACGTGGCAATCACGCGCGCTCGGTTCTGCCTCTACGTGGTAGGCAACGTGAATACGTTAGTGCGCGACCAAACTTGGGCTGCCCTCGTTAAGAGCGCTCGCGATCGAAAGCTGATTATTCGCACACGTGGAGAGGCATTTCCTGCAGTCGCTAAACGGATTGAGAGTGAAAAATACCGCGAACTAGCTGAACACTATAAGGCAATGCACGAAAAAGCGGCTTTGAAGTCTACCTCGTCCGCCAAGCCGGAAAAGACTACCACGAATAAACCTGCTAAGGTTGACAGCCCAGACCCGAAGTCTGTGGAACAAATGGGTTACGCAAAGAGTGATGCAAGCGAGAAGAGTGGCAATGGGGCACATAGTATACCCCAGGGTGAGACCCTCAAAGCAAGCGATCAACAACTTCCTGATAATAAGGACTCCGTCAAAGCAGAGCCTCAGCCGGAAACTACACTTGAAACTCTCCAAGCAGAAAAGCAGTCCAAAAGGCCAGCAGAGGGGACTTCAGAAGACATGTCAAGACTGAAGAAACCCCGTCTATCAGTGAAAACTTCACCTTGTGCAGCCGACTTGCACGGTCAATATGAGATCCGAAGCTTTCGAGACCAACGTAATTCATCGAGGTCAATCACAACACCGTCGCCCTCTGGAGCAGACTTGCGAGGTAAATACGAGATCCGAAGTTTTCAAGACCGTAGCAGCTCATCCAGGACTGATGATAGGCAGCGTGATGACTATCGTTCTCGCGATCATTCGCGCGAGAAATCGTCAGGTCATCGTAGGAGCGAAGATACAAGATCAAGTTCTTCAAGTAGGGAAGTCCGGCGTGACGAACCTAGCAGATCTCACGACTACAGAGGTTTAGCTGATAGAGACCGGAGTGATCGAAGAAGAAGTGACGCATATCGACAGGATGCTCGTCGACACCGCGACGATGATCGGCGAGACCGTGACAGTCGAAATCGATACGAGCGTGCGGAACCTAGACGATCTCCGTCCGCTTCGCTTACCAGCAAGCCGCCACAGTCCATTTCGGAAAAGGAGTTCTGCCAGGCGAATGAGCCACCTCCTCCGTCCAAGGCTGATCGCATGCGTTCAACTACTCCTCGTATGGGAGGAAAGCGGCCTTATTCCGAGTCCAGCAATCCACCGCCTGTACATTCCGACCGCCATCGCAACCGTGATCCTTCATCTTCCCGGTCTGATAATCGCCCTTCGTCAGGCAGAGGTAGCTACCGCACTGTCACGAACGAAAGCAGCACTGCCAGACCTCGCGGCAGCAGTTCGACAACCCCGCGGAGCGCTAATGTACTGGGCAATATCCTAGGAAGCGCCTCAAAACTGGCGAGCGCGACCTCGCGGGTGAATGACAAGTCCAACCCACGGACCTCCGAGTTCTCGTAGACCTACTAAGCCCGCATCAATACATTATCACGTGTGTTATGCCTTAGAGGACCAGACGCAATAAGGCAGCGCCCACAGCCATAATGGTACCGGCGAAACCCACGGCGTACTGCAGCATACGCTTCTCTACCTTCTCCATTGACAGCCGCAGCTCGTTCAAAGTCTCATCCTCCGCTTGCTTCTGCAGCAAGAATTTCTTCTCGAGCTCTGCGATCTCCATGCGGATCTTGTCGAAGTCGATCTTCTCCAGCATGCGAATATCCTGCTTGAGCGTGTTGAAGTCGCGTTCCAGCAGCTCTCTCGAGTGACGCTGCGCAATGTCTACAAAATGCAGCGCACTGGTAAATACACGGGGAACTGGAATACCGAGCCCAATCATGCACCAACTCACCGAACTTGAGAGTTGAATTGAAGACTCGCTCGGACAGCTCAGCCTTGAGCTCCACATGCTCGGACTTCGTAGCCAGCTACAAGCAATAAAATCTCAATTAGACTGCTACCGCCAGCAGCAAACCTACGTACGACCCCCAGTGACTTACGATGCGTGACTGGGCTTCCAATGAGTCGGCCATAGCGTCCTTCATCACTTGCAGAATGGCCTCCGACTGATCCACCGTGAAGCCTGCAAACCAAAGCATCAGCACCCAACCGGAATCAAGTTCGGCAGCGTGTAAAGCTGGTTTGCACCTCTCTCCTGCAGGCTCGTCACCACATTGTGCGTGTCGAAGTGCAGTGGCACGTCGCTGCTGGAAGTGGAGAAGCAGCGGTGGCTGGTGGCGACTTGCGGCGTGACAACTTGAAGCGCCGAGCGCAAGATCGGCGGATCGTGGTTCAGTAACTTGCTGCGTGCGCGGAGCGAGGAAGACGTGGCGCCACACGTTGCATACGACTGCTGCGTCTGCGTCACACTACCGAGAGCCTGGCAGTGTGGTGCAAGCAGTGTGAGCGCCCGCGCACGCGGCGCAGCGGCAGCGATTCCGGGACGGGCGAGCATATTGCGTTCTGTCTGGTGGGCTGAGTCCTAATTGGCGTTTAACGGAGCTATTGCGCAAACGCGGTGGAGACCACAAGAATGATTGCATTGCTGGTCCTCGCGGACGTTGAAGCTGGGTGTTTTCCTGGTTATGAGGACACAGCAACATGGTGACAGCTCGAGCGGATAGTAGTCTTTCATTTTTGTCATTGATTGTCTGTTCACTCATAAGGTATTGTCGGTCCCCTGGCCAAGCGGAGCCGCTGCGTCGGCTGCGCAGGTGGAAGTCGCGCCAGCCGCCGCCAGCAGCTCAAGCTGTAGGCTTGGCGTTCCCTCGCGTCTTGCCCGAGCTGGAACGACCAGCCTACTCAGCCCCAGCCCGCCGCGCCGCCGAAATGGCTTAATGGTATCCAGACACCTCCTGGAAGTGGCCGCCGGGGTTGAACTTGAGCAGGAAGTTGGGCGCCTCCTTCTCCAGCTTGGTCGGCTCCACGTCCAGCTCCCGGAGGCCGGGCAGGTCCGACGTCTTGACCTCGTTCAGGCTGAGACGCGTGGCCCAGTCGCGCGTGAACTTGGGGTCCGGGAACTGCTCGCAGAAGTAGCCGATGGCCTGGGCCACGGGCAGCGGCAGGTTAACCAGGCTCGGGTTGCGCTTGATGATGTCGAACACGTAGTCGGCCAGCTCCTTGTACGTGAACTCCTCGTCGCCGACGAGCTCGAAGGTCTTGCCCTGGATGGTGGGGTCCTGGGTGATGTGGTAGATAGCCTTGGCCACGTCGTTCACGAACACGGGCTGGATCACGGCGTCGCCGTTGTTCACGACGGGCACGCCGCCGTAGTTGAGGCGGTTGCCGATCCAGACCAGCAGCCGGTCCTCGGGGCCGAACATGTTGGACGGGCGCACGATGTTGGCCTCCGGGAAGGCCTTGCGGACGGCGACCTCGCCACGGAACTTGGAGGCAGCCCACTCGGACGGCGAGTTGGGCTGGGCCAGCAGCGACGACACGTGCACCATGCGGGGCACGCCGGCCTCCTTGGCCACCTCCGCGATGGTGCGGGCCACGTCCACGTGCACGTCGTCGTACGAGTAGTTGATCCACCACGGCAGGATGTGCTTGGTCTGGTAGTGCTTGCCGATGAGGTTCACGACGATGTCCGCGCCCTCGACGGCCTCGAAGATGGAGTCGCGGTCGCGCGGGTGGAAGGGGTGCTGCGCCACGTTGCCCAGGTCGGCCGACACACGCAGGTGCGACACCTCGCTCTCATCGCCGCGGTACGGCAGCACGTACGCGTTTCCGTTGGTGCCTTGGGATGCAGCAGCGTGGAGATAAGTGGGGAATTAATTAATGATAAATACTAGAGCGGCGGCTGGACCGCCGGGACGGGATGAGGACATGCAGATGCAGACACGCACCCAGATGCGCGCACACGTAGCGGCCCAGGAAGCCCGTGGACCCGAAGACCGCGGCCGTGATGCCGTTGCCGTTCACGCGCCCCACGGGGTGGCGCAGCGCCGCCTTGGCCACAGGAGAGAGCGCCGACATGTTGACTCCGCAGGACTCTTTATCACGCTCAAAGGGCCGGCCCCTCGGCCCCACAATTCTGCGGCTGCGAAGGAGCGACCTTCGGGCGACATTGCGGGCTCAGACCTGCTAAAATTAAGTATCCCACACCAATACATCTCAGCACCTTTTCTTAGCGCGCGCGTGACGCCATCATAATCCAGCAGCTCAGACTCGACCAGGTCAGGCGGTGCGGCGTCTCTCACTCCCCCTTCGGGCCTTCTCACGCGCTGGCGAGACAGAGGACGAGCCCCCAAGGCTGCAGCAGTTGCCAGAGTCTTTAGACGGCCGACAGGATGAAGCTCGTGGGCAAGAAGGAGCAGGCCTACGCGTCGCTGGACATGGAGTCGCCGCACGTGTCGCCCATGCGGCGCAGCAACTCCAACCTGGCCAACGTGCAGCTGTCCCCCTCGGCATCGTCCACCATCTCCATCAGCTCGGAGCGCAGCGGCACCTTCGGCGGTCAGGGCCGACACGGTGACGACAGCGTTCGGCCCTTCTACAATAGCGTGGCCAACGACATCTTGGCGGCGCTCGACGGACCGGTGCGGCAGCTTGCGTTCGAGACAAAAGGCGCGTTGCTGGCGACTGGGTACGTGGGCTAGTGTTGAGACCGTCGCGTGATTCGATTGCTTTGCTCTAATTTATTTGCCTTGCTTAATTAATTGCTGCAGCCTGGCAGCTGCCTGCTACTTGCTGGCTTGGTTCCAGGCCGTGCTGATTCCATTCTTCCTGGCGATTTTCCTCATGTAAGTGCAGCGGTTGAGCTACATATTATTGTTTGCTGGAAATGATCGCACATGTATTGACCGGACGTTGTTGTTTTATCTCTGCAGGTACCTCGTGGACCCCTTGGTCGAGGTGATCGACGTGTCACCCAAGTATTTCCTTTGCGTTTGCACTTCCCATGGGCGTCATGCTCGCCGGAAGTCGCGTGGTTGCTCACGTGCATTCGCGTCGCTCGTTGCTGTCAGCTTGGTGTGCGTTTTTTTCGGACTGCTTGGCTACATCACAGTGCTTTCGGTTCATGCGCTGGACGCCGGCGCTTACCAGACTGGATACAACCACCTTGTTGCGGGCGTGGAGCACTTGCTCGAACAGATAGGACTGCCTGTGAACATTACGACGACGCTGCACGACAACGTTGATAAACTTGCGCGCATAGTGGTTACGGAGACGATGGACTTGCTGTCCGTCATGTTCGTGACGCTGATTTACCTAACGTATTTCCTGTGCACACGCACCCGTGCAAGTGACGCTGGTGGCGTTTGGTCCAAGATCGACCACGATATTCAGCGCTTCGTGACCCTAAAGTGCTTCCTTTCGCTGTTCGTGGCACTATTGGTTACGATCGTGTACGTCTCGCTGAACGTGGGGTTGGCCATCGTGTGGGGCATGCTGACGTTCATTTTGAACTGGATCCCCAACGTCGGAGCCATGATTGCCTCTGTTGCGCCTATTTGCATCATCGCTATCACGCCTTCCGACCTGATGAACCCAATGGAAAAATTCTTGGCGGTAGTTCTTCCAATGTGCTTTCACATGTTCGTGGGCAACTTTGTGGAGCCAAAGGTATTCGGCCGCAAGCTCGAGATCGATCCAGTGATCGTGATTTTATCACTTTCGGCGTGGGGGCTATTATGGGGCGTTGTGGGGATGATGTTGTCTGTTCCACTTACTGCCGCAGCCAAAATTATGCTGAGCCACCTCAAGCTCTGGCCCGAGTTCGTGGCTCTGGTGGAAGGAACGTACTTCACACGGTTTGGCAACAAGGCCCCCGGTTATAAGAAGGAGGAGGACGACAAAGCGGATTTTGAAACAATGGAAGTGCGGACCGAGAGTGAGAAGGATCGCGCTAATGGTGGCCACATGCGGGCATAATGATCAGGTAGATTTACTTTTCTATTATCTCGTTTTTACCTTGGTTGGGCTGTGTATATGGTACAGCCAAAATATGCTAAGCGCTAGAACTAGTACCAACGTCGGCGCTGGTCGCGTGGACGTAGAGGGTCGCGCAGACACTTACACCTGGAAGCCGCCTCCTCTTCGCCATACTCCTCTCTGCAGAGCTGTTCATCAACAATCTCGACGGGGTAATTCTCGTAGTTGGGTGGCTTTGCTCCCCTGTTGTCGTTGAGAAACATAAGCACGCCATCACACGTGTGCCTTGAAGCGTTGCATGGCACGTCGTTGAAGCCTGGTGGTGTGCCCGCCTCGCCGCAAGCTGAGTCCGAGCAGTACCATGACGACGTCGAGTTGTCTTGACAAATGTATTGTTGGTCTTGGCAGCCAGTCCATACTTTGTGCGGAACTATGGGCGAGTTGGGCGAGCAGATCGTTTGTCGGTCGTCAGGTAGCAGTAAACCACAGTCCGAGAAGAGCTTCGGCGCCATGTTCATCGCGACGCTAGCGCAGATCTTCACCGTATTGGTGCTGGCATTGAAGAAGTGCGTGTCCAGGGGCGCTGTAAAGTGCGTCGGTTCCTCTGGATCGCACGAGTAACAGAATGCAAAGGACAGGTAGCGCTTGGCCACATTCTGGAACTTATCGCATGCCGGGCCGGCTTCAATCAGCGCCAGGAACTTGCCGTTGATGTCCGCGTCATGTGCCGGGAGGCAGCAGCTCGTGGGGTTGTACCAGTTGCAGAATACGAGGGGCTGGGCGTTCTGTTCACCAACGGCATCAAAGCACAGCATTGCCGTTAGACACCAACGAGACCGGGAAAATCAACCTCACCAGATCCACTTGCCTTCTTCGGCGGGTCCTGCAGACACTCGCACGCGCCATCCTGCGCAGACGCGGCTACCACCAGCAGAGCCGTGCACAGACCCAGCAGGGCAGCGACGACCTGCACCCCGCACATTTCCCAGAGGACCACAGTGGTCACCACTCGGCCATTTTTGCCGTCCGCACGGAAGGCACCGACGGTTGCAAACCGCCGCCAGCGTCACGGCCGTTCAAATTGAATTTGCCGCCACTTGCCAATCCCATGTCACCACCAATAGACGTGCAGGTCGTGCACATCATGGAGTTCCTGTTGATGACCATGAGTAATGCCAAGACATGTACTGTGCCCCGTGATCAGCACTTCCCTTGCCAGTGTTCACTTTGGGCCGAAAGTATCCCACAGAAAAATCATGTCCATTTTCCACCAATCGCGAGGCGACGCCCTCTTCCGACCAGAGTCGGTGACTCCACCCACTCACCCACATCTCATCCGTCTCCAGACGGCACACGCCACGCACGCACGCCTCGCCTCGCGTCCGCTCCTCCCCGCCGCCATGAGCAACCTCGCCTCCGACGACTACTACGAGAACCTGGGCGTGGCGCGCACCGCCACGGCGCAGGAGATCAAGACGGCGTACGTGCAGCAGCAGCAGTGAAAGACATAAGACGCTACGTGACGGAGAAACTGACGCTTTGTTCTCTGTGTGTTTGTTATCAACTGCACAGCTACCGTAAGCTGGCCATCAAGTACCACCCGGACAAGAACCTGGGGGACAAGCTCACGGCCGAGGCCAACTTCAAGATCGTGGGCGAGGCCTACAACGTGCTCTCGAACGACGACACGCGCAAGATCTGTACGTCCGCCCCCGCGCCGCCGACTCTCTGCCGATGCACAGGATGTGGCGTAGGTTGCTCACTGCGTTCGTTGCTTGCGTGTTGGTGCCACTCGATGCAGATGACATCTACGGCAAGGAAGGACTGGAGGACGGCGCGCAGCCCATGACCAAGGAACGCGCCATGGAAATCTTCGAGGAGTTTTTCCGCTTCGGCGAGGCGATGGACCCGGACGCCCCCGACCGCTCCAAGGGCCTCAAGCGCGCTGCGGGCGGCGCCGTGTACGCGCCTGCCAAGGGCCTTCTCTACGGTGGCAAGTCCATCGTGGGCGGGGTGATCATGGGATCTGCCGCGATCGTGGCCGGAACTGGCGCTATGGTTGTCAACTTGGCCTCGGGCATTAAAGAGATGGGCGAGGCTGGCGTCAATGCCGCCCGCAAGCGCAAGGACAGCAAGCAGTCCAGCGACAGCGAAACGGAAGTTCCTGTTGCGACGGCGGTGGACGGACCGGGACCTGCTGAGACTGGAGCGGAGAGCGGGAAGACGGCCATCGAAGTCGCTAACCAGAAGCCCACACCTACCTTCATGGGAGGGCTAAAGAAGGCGACCATTGGCGCTGTCGCGGCTCCTGTTGCAGTACGTTTGTCGATGTTATCTACGTTTGGTCTGATGGGGATCCGTGTTTATCGACCAATTTGTGATGCTTTGCAGGCAATTGTGACGGGCGGAGGTGTGTTGCTGGCGAGTGGAGTTGCAGCTGGCGGCTACGTGGTCGGAGGCTTTGCTGGTGCTGCGACGAACGTGGCAAGTGGCGTTCGTGAAGTGAAGGCAGCGAACAAGATGGAGAAGAAGCGTCGCGCTTCCAGCGCTGCCTCCTCAACTTCCACGAAGAGCTCGCCGGCTTCGGCTGAGCGCTCAGTAAAGACCGTTCCGGTACCAGATGCAGTCCCAGCACCAGCAGCTCAGACGGCGTAGAGGACAAATGACACGCGCGACTCAGCCGTTGTGTGTAGTTAGAGACATAATTCATTGTAAATCCCGTTCTAGTTACTTCAAGGTTCGTTTCTCGTGCGAACGCACGTCAAAACTTTATTTGACTAGGCCCGGATCAAGCCCGGACCTCCGATTGAACTGGCGAAGCACTCAAACCCCTTGCGTTCTAGCTGCATGATCAGCTTCGCTAGATCTTCGTTGCTGAGACTGCGCGGCAACAGTGAAATGGTGCAACCGCCACCACCTGCACCAGTCAGCTTTGTAGCTCCGTTAAATTGCTTGCAAATACGCGCCACCTCGTCAATTTGCGTATGGCCCACGCCCAAGCCATTTAAAATCTGCTGGTTATGCTCGATCTCTTGGCCAAGCACCTCCTCAGACAGCACCCTTCGCTCACTGAGTTCGACGAACTTCTCGACAAGCTCCTGAATGATGTCAAATTGCTTCTGCACTTTCTCACGATTTGCTTCGTAGAGCTTTCGAACATTGCCGACCTGCTCTCTTGTAGATCTCGGGACGCCCGTGTTTACCAAGAGAAAGCGGAACTTGTTGAGTTGACACTGAATGCGGCGGAAGGATGGCTCCGGGTGCTTTTGGAAGATCAAGGTACCACCAAAACACGACACAGTGTTATCTGCACCAGAAGGCGAGCCGTGTAGAATAACTTCAGCGCCAAAGGCGTACGAGTTGATGAAGTCCAGCTCATGCTTGCTAGGGCTGTCCGACAGTTCCGCAAACGCGCCAGAAAGCGCCACGGACATCGCCGCCGAAGAGCCCAGTCCAGCACCAATAGGCAGGTTGCACGTTGCCACCTCCACATGCAGTCCCCCCTTGGTCCTGTGCACATTGTAAAAAAAAGTTTCAAATTAGACATCGGCATGCATATCCACAGTTTCCGACAGCCGGACCTACCCGCTGAGGTATCCAGACGAACGGAGCAACGCGCAGCACAAGAACAGTGGCGCACGCATGGCCTTGGCGTCCTCAGGTGTCTCGCCGTCCAGCACCTGCTCGATGCGCGTCATCACCTCTTGCGCCGGGGTTGGCACGTAGTGGACTTCATCCTCGAGCCCTTCAACCACTTTCTGCAGCTCGGAGGTCGCGTACGCGCGGTGGAGCGGCTCCTTGTCCCGCGTAGACTTGATGTCTTTGCAGGAAAATTCAATGGTCGGCTGCACGCCTGCAGGAACAGCGATGCGAGTCTGCAAAACCACACAACACAGTCAGCCCATTCCTCTTCAACTACAGCAGCAAAGTGAGCTCGTGGCTCAAGCGACGCACAATCTCCGCCTGGATGCGCAGGTCCGACAGCGCCACCGCCACCACGGGGCAGCCGTAGACCACGGCGTGCTCGCCGAGCAGCAGCAGCTTGCCGGGCGCCGACACGCGCACGACCTCGCGCTCTCCTGCCATGACGATTGGCAACTGGGCCCGTACCTTCGACCGCCAGAACGTTGCAACGCAAGTTCGGCACAGTGTACCAAGTCAAAAAAGTGTGTGCTCCACACCACTGTACCAAAACGGCGGCACGCAGTTTCTCGCCAGTAGTTTTTACGAAGCCGAGCGCTCCGAGAGGCAGTATTTACGCGTCGCCCAAGCGCAGCAAAAAGGTGACGAGCGGCGTTGAAGTGTTGAAGTGACATTCACTCATGGAGATCTGACGCTTGCCTAGCTGTAGACTTGTGGACTGCACTGCGCGTGCATGCCCGGCTCGAGTCGTGCGTGGATGGAGACGGAGGCGAAGGCTGCTGGACAGGCGCCCGTGCTGAGCGTGGAGGACGCCGCGTCAGGCAAAGGCCCCGAGCAGGTGGACGCCGCGGACGTGACCACGGGCGCCGCGCTCTTCGACCTGTCCAGCTACACGGGCGGAGCGCCGCTGATCCCCATGGGAGACGGCGGCGCGGGCGTCGGAGGCCCCTCGACTGGGCCCCCGACGGACGGGATGTTCGACCAGGAGCTCATGGGCAAACACTCGGACGCGGACGAGAAGAAGATGGGCAGGCCCAGCCACCCCGCGTGGCAGTTCTTCGTCCGAGGAGAGAAGCGCAACCGCTTCCACCACAACGCCTACTGCAGATTCTGCACCGAGAACGGGGAGAACCCCGTGGCTGTGCGCGGAGTGTCGGGCAACATGATCCGCCACCTGCAGAAGTGCATTTACTGCCCTTCGGAGGTGGTGACGCAGCTGAAACTGCTGTGCGCGCAGAAGGATGCTGCCAACTTTAACAAGAGACACCAATCGCAGAGCCGCAGCGTCGACATGCTCCTGCAGGAGACCTCGCCTGCTCCAAGGAAAAGGCACGGCCCAGCAGTGAAGACCAAGGGGACGGGTCTGGCTTGCAGCTGCGGAATACTGCTGTGCGTGGAACTGGAACTCTGGTTGCCAAGGCGAATGGTGCACCGGACACGACGGGAGTGGACGATTTCATGCCACTGCCGCTACCTTTGCTATCTTCCGAGATGAGTGGGGACTTGCGACGGGCATGGCGTCACCAAAGCCGGTGAACTATGAAGAAAATGTATCAACTCCAAAGAAACTTAGCGCGCCTGCCAAACCTCGCCTCCGTGATCTCTCCAAGAAACCCACTAAATATCGTGCCCCACTACCTCACCGACCCGATGAGCTTCACATTGCACCTGGTGGAATTCATGCAGACGCTTTGAACAAGCTGGTTGTATCGTCGACAGTATCAGCGGGTCTGCCTTGGGACTGGACGTGGACAGAACAGTCTGCTTCGATGTTTGGTGATCTGCACGCGAAGATTGAGCCCCCGACTGCTGATTTAATCTCCTCACTTGGAATTGCTTCTCACGAAAACAAATTATGAAGATGAAAGATGAGCAAGTTGGAGTTACTTTGGCTGTGAACTGGTGGGTCACCAAGTATCCAAGATCGAGTTTTGTCCTGCTCTCTCTGGTAAATGCTCTTGGCGAGGCGACTACTTGGGACCTCATCGACTTGGGAATTGAGGAAAGCCAACCCGAGCCATTAGCCGAAAAACTCAAGGGCAACTTGACTGGTTTGCGAAGGAAAGGTATCCATGTGATCAACATTGTTGCCGACACAGCTTTCACGTATACTGCGTCTCGGCTAGCCGTAAGTTCGAGCGAATGGACTAGCTTGGCCATCCCAGTGGTGCCGTGCTTTTCACACTTGTTACAAATGCTACTGGGCGTCGTCCTAACGGAGTCCGACAAATCAGTGGATACTATTGGCGAGGTGACCGAGCTAATCCAAATGTTCTCAAATCGCCGCGTACTGAAAGTATTAAGACGAGAATGTGGCGATCCGGAGGCAGTGCTGCATGCACCAACACTGCATAACTGGTATTCCTTCATTGAAGCTGTCGATTCTGTTCGGCAGTATGAGGATATGATCAAGATTATCTCGTCGAAGGTTGTCCAGGCTTCTTCTGACCCCAGAAACAGATCAAGAGCAGGTAATCCACGAAAAGACAGCGCTGGAAATACGGTAGATGAGCTGGCGGAGTGCGGACTTTCGAGTGCTGCAATACGGACAATCCAGGATCCCGAATTTTGGGAAAATGTTGTGGCTTTGAGCGAGCTGATGTCACCACTAAAAGAAACGTACAAGATGATGGTCGGCACCTTCGCTTCATCCTTTTCGTTGTCTGATATTTTCTACCAATTCGGCAGAATGCAACAGCAATATGAGATAATATTGTCTGACTGGGAAGATACTGCCGGAGGTGGGCGATCTGTTGAGCAGGTGCGCTCGTTACTGCAAAAAGTGAACGACATGTGGAAATTGTACGATCAGCCTTTGATGATTCTTGGATATACATTCAACTACAATCTTCAGCACCCACTTTTGGCTCGTCACCAACCATCGCTCCAATGGCTTTCGATCGGAAAGTATGCGAAGCAATACTTTCGTGGTTGGTTTTGCGCTGCATCGTCAACACGGAACCCGTCTCGGCTACTGGCATTGAGTGATGAAGCTGCTGCTCAGTTCATGGAAGATATCTTGACCTTCAAGGAGCGCAAGTACCCATTTGATGCGGAGTCAATGTGTGACTTTGACAACCCCAAATTTTTTTACATGCTCGTGTCTGACTCACATCCGTTGATGCACATGTTCGGGTCTCGGTTATTCAGCTTCGTGACTAGCACGCCTCTTCTAGGTGAGGTTGTTCCTGGAAAGTGTTTCATCCCATCTGCACCTTCAACAACTTGTTCGCAGAATATTTTGTTGCCAATGTTGCGAATGAAGCTATTCGCTCAAACTGCCATGCGCCCGTCAAAAGATTTGCTTGGTTTTGTGCAAAATAACAGGCCGAAGGGTAATATTGCAAATTCGACCAGTGCTGATGCGCAATTGCACACTGAGTCGATGGCAGATGCTGACCCAGCGCTTCTTCAATGCTTTAATTCAACTGGAAGGATTAAAATGGGCGAAAGTGATGATAAACTATTCCCAGCAGAAAGAGTGTGGAGCAAGACACAATGGGTAGTGATGGCTAAAGAGTGGAGAACGCACTGGCAAAAAGAGACTGAAACAAGCAATAAACTACAGACATCAAGGGTTCTGGACGCTTTCACGCCGGATCTGACGCTTGAACAAATCTTTAAAAACAAGTTAGTATCCAGACTCCCTCACGACCGAGAAGATGCTGTTGTGGACGTGTGATGATCTAAAGCCTGGTGTCTGTTGCGATCGTGTGGTTTATTCTCCCTGGTAGAGTTTACGTTGTTGTAAAGGAATGGCCATGAAAAGTTTCTCTAGCGAAGCAGCATCGACATCGCTGTTGCAAAGTCTTTCTAAGCCTGCTGTTTGGCAGGCCAAATCTTCGAATCTGAGAGTAGAATTGTTGTCAAGAACCCGGTATATAAGTGCCGTAACCCAACAGGATGAGCACTTACGATGCGTGAAGCTCATCGATGCGCTTGTCTTTTACCGAAATGTTATCGCGAAATTCGTCGTACCTGGCCAAATAAATAACCGAAGCCGTAAGACACGGCCAATATATCACTCACGGAATACATACTTTAGCGTACCTTTGGTGATTTCGCTCGCTCTTTTTGGTGATGTTGTTCAGCATCGCGACAGCTTGACGCTGTGCAATGTCGAACTGGAAAGAAATTCCATAGTCCGTTGATTCATTTACACCCCCGAAGGCAGAAGTGATGTTTGCTTCGTCGTCTGTGGCTGGTTCACTGTCTCGTGCAGAAGTGTGTGGACTTAATATCATTGCAACACTTCGTGAGTGGATACTGATGGAGCCCGAGAAAACTCAAATTGAAGGTTGAAGGTCTACCTGTTGGAAGAACTGTTGTTGTCATCATTACTCTGAATCGAGTTTTGGCTGGGAATCGCTTTGATACTGCGACGAGAACTCGGCGCTTGTGCTGGAGATGAGGGTCTCGCCGAGCGTGGTAACTCGTTCCTCTTGCAACCGGGAGGCTTCGAGGGCTGCGGTGCTTGAGTTGGCATACCACTGCGCTTTGACATCTTGCGCTCGTCTGAAACTTGGGGTCGCTTGCTGAGCGGTTATCTATCCACCTTCAAGGCCTTGATTGTAAAAATAGCTTCACTGGTTGCCAACTTATGAAGCCTTCTTTTGTTGCGTTGATTTGAAAACCTTGCTTAGGTGGATGCCTTGGACGTAACTCGAATTGATGTCATGAACCAGGGCGTTAAGCCACCAAGAATTTTATTCGTGCGGCCGAAGTCAGCTGGATCTGTTCGCAGTCGCTCACAGATTTCCAGCTCGCTCGCACCGACCTCGTGCCCGACTGAAAGAAAACCTTCAGCGCTGTCGGCACCCCCAACTGCTTTAACTGGAGTTGCCCCATCGCAACCTGTTCGTCCTACAGGAACCTCAGGGAGGCGACCTTCAAGTGCTATCGGATCGAGGCGGTGTTTTACTGCAGCCTCAGCCTCCGCCTGTCCTTTGCCTAGCAGCCACGATGTGGACGGCCCCAGCGTGTGGGGACAGAATGTAGTGGATCCAGAAACCTCGTCGGAGACAGGCAGAGAAAATATCTACCATGTCGTTGTTGCTCGGAAGGATGCAGAAGATGCCGCACAGCAATTGGCACGCCGGATAGCACATTTTCGAGCTCAAGAAGAGCGAGCGCTCCGTGACATGCAAACCATGAGGACTCGTCTGGAAGCGACTCTCACCAAAACCCAGACGCAATCAGATCCTTCGGATATTCTAGAAGCGAACTATCCGCTGAGTCTTCAAGGCCACCACTCAATTACAACCGATCGAAATGCTTATTCAAATGTTGGCATTAAACCGACAAAGATGCCGTCTTCAGAGCGTAAGCACAAATGGAAGGTGCCTCGCAGCCGCGAGCAATTGGAATTTCTCGCAGTAAGACCATCAATTTTCCACTTTACTTAGTAAGAATGCTGTTTGTAATGACGATGTGCTTTGACATTGATAGAAACAGAAGCGCGCGGTCGAAGTGCACCGCATCGAAACGGCTCGTCAGCAGAAAGAGCTGCGCAAGGTTTGTGCTTGATTTTGGGCTCGTAACTTTTTGTAGATAAGTATCATAACTCGTGAAATTTCAGGTGGCGTTGGCTGAACGAAAGGCTAAGGAAGCGGAATTAGAGTACAAGCGCCGATGTCGAAAAGAGCGTATACGAGCTGAAGAGCAGCAGGCTATTGAGCAGCGCCTCGAAAAACAGGTTCGTTTCGAGCCTCAAAATCCAACAATATTGCCACTGGTAGGCTCTCCTAAACAGTATTTTTTTTTTATTTCACCCCAGAGACAACTGCGTGAGGCGACGAGTAGGCAGCAGTCTCATCGGCTCACGGCGGAGAAGCAACGCCAGCACGAAGCATTGAATTTGATCGCGATAATGGAAGAGGAGGAGAGAAACTTGAGGTTGCGGCTAGAAGCGCTTCACTTTCATCGCGAGTATATGAAGCAGGAGCTTTGCAGCGGTTTGCCTGCGTCCGCGCGACGGGGGCTGATTGATGATGATACGATTTCATGAAATTCACGGTGACGCCTTGACGTTCAGAGAGAGGTCTACAAAAGAGCTGTTTGGGCCGCGATTGAACGACTTGCGGGAGTTGGCGGGAGTGCACCACACGGCTCCGTGGGGAAGAAGTATCCAGCATCGATGCCTTGCACGTTCAGCAAAGTAAGGAGGGCGTGATTCGTGACTGTACATGTATACCACGACATGTGACTTGCCTGAGCGGGAGGAATTTGCAGGTCTTGGGTTGTGCCGCCACGGAAACAGTTCTGCTGCGTACTAACTGAGCCGATAAGGAAATATAATGTTGCTCTAGGTACCTGCTTTATTATCACTGTTGCGAGATTAGTTTACCCATTGAAGACGACACTTCTGTTTAACTTTAATTATAATAGCTTGTCATAGAACCTTATTTGACTTGCCAAGTGGACCCGGCACTCTTAGATTTCCATCAATAACCTCAACAACAAAGTATCTTTTGGAACGACAACAGTAGCTGTAACAAAAAGTGCTCATCAAGTACTCACATATTGTCAATGATCCGTCTCTTTTCGACTCCACTTCCAGAATGGAGATGGGAGCTTTATCTTCGTTTTCGTATAGGATGATGGGAATGTGGGCTAGTCGCGCTTCGAAAGCGATTCCGGTCCTTCGCATTTTCGTCTACAGTCCTATTAATAGCTAAACTTGTAGACGAACTCCCTCGAGGCGCATCCCGAATGCGACGCGGCGGAGGTGAGTCCTCCGAAATGCAGCCATCGCTGCCGCTGCTGTTAAGCACTGCTTCGGCGTGTTCGCGCTTCACCGGCTCAAGCGCGACAAGACCCCGCCTGATCATCACGGCGTACCCCTCTTCGGCACGCACGCGAAGCACTTGGTTTCAGTATGCGAGGATCGGCGGCATGTCCTTCTTGGTCTAGCGCGCGACCGTCTTTATCCACCCGCTTGGCGCTTTTACTGTTGAAACGCGGTGCCGTGGGCCTCTCAACAACAGGATTAGAGGCCACGGCTGCGACTGGGACACGTCCGTGCTAGACCTTGCTCGTGTGCAACGGCCGTTAGGCCCACTTCGCTGCATCTGCACGCGCGCTGCCATCCAGCCCGCGCCAGTCAAAGTATGTGAGCCCTTGGCGCGATGGCTGGTCCATGGTCGCAGCTCCCTCTCTCTGCGCGGGCAGTGCACCGAACCCCGGACGGAGCCAGACTTCCCTCTCACGTGGAGTCCGCGACCCACTCCACCAAGTCGATTCCTCGCGCCGACCGCCTCACGGGAGCGTAGCTGTTCATTCCACGTTTCGCTTGCTGGCAGCAGGGCTTCCGTATCGCTTGCTTGCCTCTCTCGACTACCCGCAAGGAAGCGCCATGGAGAAGTCGGTGAACTCCTCGAAAGCGCCGCTGCTCGAGCGCATGATGCGCCGCAAGCCCATGCAAGTCATCCAAGCGGAGGAGAACTCCCAGGATCTTCCCCGTTCACTCAGTCTTTTTGACTTGATCTGCATCGGAGTCGGAGGCACAGTCGGCAGCGGTATCTTCTCCACGGCGGCGTCGATCGTGAGCGACACCGCAGGTCCGTCGGCCGTGGTGAGCTGGCTCATAGGCGGCTTGGTCTGCTGCATGAACGCGCTGGCCTACATGGAGCTCACCACGCGGGTTCCCTCGTCCGGTAGTACGTACGCGTACGCCTACCACGCTATTGGCGAGATGCCTGCCGTGGTCGCCGGCTGGCTGTTGACGCTGGAGTACGCCGTGTCCGGCGCTGGTGTGGCCCGCAGTTGGGCGCAGAAGGTCGAGGACTGGGTCGTGCTCGAGCACCCGGACGCCAGTGTTCACTGGCTCAACCTGGAGTACGCCAACGTGCTGTCGGCTCTCATCCAAGCTCTGTGTGTGATCGTGCTTCTCGCCGGTGTCCGATTCGGCAAGGTGTTCGTCAACGGATTCACGATTCTCAAGATGTTTGTCGTTGTGTTCATCATCATCGCCGGCTTCTGCGCTATCGACCCAGACAACCTCAGTCCGTTCGTGCCGGCTCGCGCGGAAAACAGCTCCGGAGACATGGCGTACGGCACGCAGGGTATCATCACGGGTGCCACCCAGGCCTTCTTCGGCTACATCGGTTTCGATGAAGTCTGCTGTCTTGCTGCTGAGGCCAAGAACCCCAAGAAGGTCATGCCTATCGCTGTGCTGAGTGTCGTCACGGGCACAGCGGTGCTGAGCGTGCTGTGCTCGTTCGTGCTATCAGGCATGGTGCCGTACTCGGAGGCCACGAGCTTCCCGGACGGCTTTGCTGGTGTCGGTTGGGACTGGGCCGCTCAGATCGTGCGCGCTGGTGAGACCATTACGATGCCTGTGGTGGTGCTTATTGCCTTCCTGGCCCAGCCGCGCCTGAACTACGCGCTTGCCTGCGATGGACTCATGCCGGAGATCTTCGCGAAGGTCGACGCTAAGGGCAACCTGTTCGTGAACACTCTGATCACGGGTATCTTCTTCACGCTGGTGGCTTTCATCGTCCCGTTCGTGACGCTGTGGGACATCGTGAACTTCGGCATCCTGATCTCGTTTGTCATGTCCAACTCGTCCCTCATGATGATCCGCATGTCGGAACACTCGCCGCAGACGGCACCCAAGTTCATTGGCTCGTCGGTGGCCTTGGCGCTCCTGACGGCCTTCTTCTACCAGCAGGGCTACGTGACCCACGACTCGACGGCGTGCCTGGTGATCGCCATCATCTGCCTGGTGGCGACCGTTGTTACGACGATTGTGATGGGTATCAAGTGCCCGCAGGCTGCGAATGACCCGCTTTACTTCTCGGCTCCGCTCGTGCCGTACATCCCGATGATCTGCGTCTTGGCTGACTTCTACCTCGTCGCACAGATCAGCAACCTGGGTTTGATCCTCGGTGTTGCCTGGGTGCTGGTTGGTGTGCTCTCATACTTCGCCTACGGCCAGCAGCACGCTGCCAGCCAAAACGGCTGGGCGGAGCTGCTCCGGTACCACTTGCCCAGCATCCACAGCGCAGGCGACGACAGCTACGTGGGCACGCGTCCGTCTCTCAACGAGGTGCGCCCTTCGATGAACTCCATGGTGAAGGATAACTAGTCAGGAAAACGCAAACTTACTTTACCCGAATGATAAAACACTCGAGTTATTCTAATCTTCTTTTTTTCACTTTTTTTTGGCGCGTTTTTTGCTAGTGTGCTTGCATGCATGACTCATTCAGCATCCACTACTTGTAAAACTTTAAGTATGGAGGGTGTCCGATGAGTCAAACTAACAAAAATATCAAAAACTCATTCCTTAATGACTTCAACTTGCTATTTTTTAACACAAAGCCGTGCTTCGCCCGGAACAGCTCTGGATTTTGTGGTGAGTTTGGGAAAAGAAGTGTATGATACAGCCTAGCGCTAATACTAGATCGTTGTCACTTAAACCGGGAGGGATGTTTGTTGAGCTATGAACCGGATGGTTGCTAGTAGAATTGGGCGAAATGTATAATACGCAAGAGCGCTATGGCCCCCAAGTCGAAGCCCCAGGCAACCAAAGCTGTGCTTGCACGATACTATAGGATGCAAGGAAGAGTGAGAAACGGATACGCGTGCGTATATTGTAGTCGTTGGGCTCGTCATCATCATTGGTGCTCTTTCGCGAGCCAAACGGATGTGCTTTTATCAGCCATTTTTGAGTCGGTGTTAGATATATAACTACTAGCCGATCGCCGCCGCTTCGCGGCGGTGGGTGTGTGGTCAGTCATAGGCGGTTACGCTCGCTGTTCCAGCTCGCTCCACTATTTGCCATAGCCCCCTCCGCTTCGCTCCGGTGGGTGTACTGTTTGTCCCAACCCGTTACGCTCGCTGTACCTGCTCGCTCCACTACTCGTCATACCGTTCGTTGCAACCCGTGACGCTCGCTGTTCCAGCTCGCTCCACTATTTGGCCCCAACCCGTTACGCTCGCTGTGCCAGCTCGCTCCATTATTGAATATACCCTTCGACCTAACCCGTTCCGCTCGCTGTGCCAGCTCGCTTCACTACTGAGCACATCGTTCGTTGCAACCCGTTACGCTCGCTGTGCCAGCTCGCTCCACTACTACGCGATCGCGTTCGGTGCTTGAATGTCCAGCGTGCTTGAAGGTCCACCGTGCTCGAATGTCCTGTGGGAGGTGCTTAAAGGTCCGGGTTCACCCCTGTCCAGCGCACGTCTTGTATTTCGCGCGCTGTATCGCGAAATGTGTGTGGCACCCCGAATAGCAATATATTCTAACAGAGAGGGTTTCGGCCAATCACAGAGCAGTAATAATATATTATATATTTAGCTCAGGCCCAGAAGGTCGTCCTCTATTTACTTTATAGCGCTATCGCGCACATGTACATGTTGCTATGTCGCGGACGCAGCGCACCGTCGTCGCTGTGCGGCGCTCGCGGACGGTGGGGCTCGCAGCGGCGCCCGACGTCCGCGCGCAGCGTCGCTTCGCCGCGCGCGGATTTCAAAAAAGGAAATGTGAGCGCTGAGGCAAAATCGGCCAATCACAGCGCGTTATAATTATCACGCATGGCTATGCGTTGTAATTTCGGGAAAATATAAGCCAGTCGGGATGATGGTGAGATGCCATAGGGCAGGTTACTAATGCGCTAATGCAGGGCCGTAGGGCGATGCGCTACGGCAGGCTGATGCCCCAAGGGAGGGATACGACGGACAGGAGACAGACAGACTGGAGACTCTGTTAGTTGTAGGGGATATAACTAGGTCGTGCTGGGAACACCTGTGTTGTGAAGTGCAGCTGCTGACATTGATACAGATTGCCGTGACGTGGTCGATCGCGAATCAAAAGTTTGGTGATAAATTCTGTAAACACCTCATTTTATTCATCCCCATGCGCATGGGCACGTCATCGAGATAATATCTCGATCAAGGAGAACGACATTTCTTGCCGTTGAGGCCAACTGGCTGCATTTCTCGGCAAGTAGTGCGTTGCGCTGATGGTG
The DNA here is from genome assembly GCF_018691715.1 of Phytophthora cinnamomi. Lineage (NCBI taxonomy): Eukaryota > Oomycota > Peronosporomycetes > Peronosporales > Peronosporaceae > Phytophthora > Phytophthora cinnamomi. Next base: position 1,697,879 of record NW_027150937.1, read on the forward strand.
AAGAATAGTTTATATGTTCTCTGAGATTTATTTCAGTCAGAGCTAATTCTCTGAATTTTTTTTCAGAGCTAAGAGGTGCCAGCGGATGTGCGAGTTTATCTAAGTTGAATACCCTTTAAAATTGCATATGAGTTGTAAATAAATTATTGTTTAGTTTTTCCTGTTGAATATAATAACTTGCACAAAACCATAAATTACTTGGATGTTACTTGTGCCGTCCACCTCAGCTAAGTGTGAGCTCTATTAGCCAATAAGCTCGTATCTTAACCCCCAACTAACAGAGTATCCTGTCAGTCTGTCTGCTGTGTGTCGGTTCTCTGTCTTGGGGCCTTAGCCTGCCGTAGAGCATCGTCGGGGGCGCCCTTCCCGCCTGGCGACAGTGTATTAGTAACCTACCCTATGGCATCCCACCATCCTTTTGACTGGCTAATCTATGCCCGATATTACAAAAATAGCCCTGCGTTATATTTATTCGTGCTGTGATAGGCTGAAATTGCCTCCCCGCTAAAATTTCCGTTTTGAATTCGAATTCGGGCGCGGCGAAGCGCCGCACAGCGACGACGGTGCGCTGCGTGTGCGACATAGCAACCCGTACATGCGCCCTAACGTAAATAGAGGACGACCTTCTGGACTTGATGTAAATACAGAATATATTATTACTGCTCTGTGATTGGCCAACAACCTCTCTGTTAGACTATATTGCTATTCGGGGTGCTACACACATTTCGCGATACAGCGCGCGAAATACAAGACGTGCGCTGGACAGGGATGAACCCGGACCTTCAAGCACTCCCTTCAGGACCTTCAAACACGGCAGACCTTCAGCATCTTGGACATTCGAACACCGAGCGCGATCGCGTAGTAGTGGAGCGAGCTGGCACAGCGAGTGCAACGGGTTGTGCCAAATGGTAGGCAAAGTAGAGGAGCGAGCTGGCACAGCGAGCGTAACGGGTTGTGACAAACGGTATGTCGAGTAGTGGAGCGAGCTGGCGCAGCGAGCGGAACGGGTTGAGAAGAACGGTATGTTCAGTAGTGGAGCGAGCTGGCACAGTGAGCGTAGCGGGTTGGGATGAACAGTAGGTCAAGGAGTGAAGCGAGCTGGCACAGCGAGCGGAACGGGCTGAGATGAATGGTATCTTCAGTAGTGGAGCGAGCTGGCACAGCGAGCGTGACGGGCTGTGCCGAACGGTATGTCAAGTAGTGAAGCGAGCTGGAACAGCGAGCGTAACGGGTTGTGACGAACAGTAGGCCAGGTAGTGAAGCGAGCTGGAACAGCGAGCGTAACGGGTTGCGACTAACAGGAAGTCAAGTAGTGGAGCGAGCTGGCGCAGCGAGCGGAACGGGTTGGGACGAACGGTATGGCAAGTAGTGAAGCCAGCTGGAACAGCGAGCGTAACGGGTTGCAACGAACGGTTTGGCATGTAGTGGAGCGAGGTGGCACTGCGAGCGTAACGGGTTGAAACGAACGGTATGTTCAGTAGTGGAGCCTGCTGGTACAGCGAGCGTAACGGGTTGTGCCGAACGGTATGGCGAGTAGTGAAGCGAGCTGGAACAGCGAGCGTAACGGGTTGTGACAAACGGTATGTCGAGTAGTGGAGCGAGCTGGCGCAGCGAGCGGAACGGGTTGAGAAGAACGGTATGTTCAGTAGTGGAGCGAGCTGGCACAGTGAGCGTAGCGGGTTGGGATGAACAGTAGGTCAAGGAGTGAAGCGAGCTGGCACAGCGAGCGGAACGGGTTGAGATGAATGGTATCTTCAGTAGTGGAGCGAGCTGGCACAGCGAGCGTGACGGTAATAGCCGAACGGTATGTCAAGTAGTGAAGCGAGCTGGAACAGCGAGCGTAACGGGGTTGTGACGAACAGTAGGCCAGGTAGTGAAGCGAGCTGGAACAGCGAGCGTAACGGGCTGCGACTAACAGGAAGTCAAGTAGTGGAGCGAGCTGGCGCAGCGAGCGGAACGGGTTGGGACGAACGGTATGGCAAGTAGTGAAGCCAGCTGGAACAGCGAGCGTAACGGGTTGCAACGAACGGTTTGGCATGTAGTGGAGCGAGGTGGCACTGCGAGCGTAACGGGTTGAAACGAACGGTATGTTCAGTAGTGGAGCCTGCTGGTACAGCGAGCGTAACGGGTTGTGCCGAACGGTATGGCGAGTAGTGAAGCGAGCTGGAACAGCGAGCGTAACGGGTTGCAAGGAACGGTTTGGCAAGTAGTGAAGCGAGCTGGCGCAGCGAGCGGAACGGGTTGGGACGAACGGTATGGCAAGTAGTGAAGCCAGCTGGAACAGCGAGCGTAACGGGTTGCAACGAACGGTTTGGCATGTAGTGGAGCGAGGTGGCACTGCGAGCGTAACGGGTTGAAACGAACGGTATGTTCAGTAGTGGAGCGAGCTGGCACAGCGAACGTAACGGGTTGTGCCGAACGGTATGGCGAGTAGTGAAGCGAGCTGGAACAGCGAGCGTAACGGGTTGCAAGGAACGGTTTGGCAAGTAGTGAAGCGAGCTGGCGCAGCGAGCGGAACGGGTTGGGACGAACGGTATGGCAAGTAGTGAAGCCAGCTGGAACAGCGAGCGTAACGGGTTGCAATGAACGGTTTGGCATGTAGTGGAGCGAGGTGGCACTGCGAGCGTAACGGGTTGAAACGAACGGTATGTTCAGTAGTGGAGCGAGCTGGCACAGCGAACGTAACGGGTTGTGCCGAATGGTAGGCAAAGTAGAGGAGCGAGCTGGCACAGCGAGCGTAACGGGTTGTGACGAAAGGTTTGCCAAGTAGCGTAACGGTTTGCGCCGAACTGTAGACCCGCCGAAGCGATGCGGAGGGGGACTATGGCAAATAGTGGAGCGAGCTGGAACAGTGAGTGTAACTGCCTATGACTAACCACACGAACACCGCCGCGAAGCGGCGGCGATCGGCTAGTCCATGAAATCTATTAGCCAATCGTATTGATCAGATGTTGCACGAAGGTTAACCTAGACGATGCCGCTCTGATCGCGCAGTACCTGGAGTCGAACTAGGGCTCTGACTGCAGAGATGCTTTTGCTCGTCAACTGGCGTGGAGCTGAGGATGGAGGTGACGGGTGATCCTGTCGCGGCCGCGGTTGCTACAGAGTCCAGAGACAGTTGACCCACCGTCTCAGTAAAATAAAATAATTATATGTATTTTTCTGAGGTCTGGTCTTGTTCCCCCAGACACCGCCCCGCTCCGCGCGAACTTCATTAAATGAAAGTAACACAATAATATATGTTTGTCTGACACGTTCATCTTGATGATTCACTGAGTAGTCGAGTGCACGGTTTGTACTGTTTGAGTTGAAAAGAGACTCAAATTGGTTGCTCCAATGAAGTGTATTCCTTGATTTGGTTTGCTTGTTCAGCCGCCCACTTGATGTCTATTTAACAATACACGGGGAGTTGATCGTGCAGCTTTGGACACAGCAGAGCTTAAAGGTTTTGCACACAGGATGATCGCTGAGAGGGTTGCAGCATTTGCTGGTGGTAATGTTTTTGTAGGAGTTGGCTGGGCACAGGTATCCACGCCGCAGCCTCACAAACTTGGAACGCGGAGCAGCTTGTTCTCCCAGGTCCCGCGTGGCAGAGCTGGACACGGCAGCCACGACAGCAAGGAGAACGACGTTGGAGGTCAGGAACTTCATGGTTTGGCTCTTCAGATGACGGGGCGGGTTAGGCTGACTTGGAAACTTGAGAATTACATGTCCATGACATACTGTCCTCCTCTGTCCTAATTCCTCTGTGAGGTCCATTACTCCAACAGAAAATACGTGGTATGATGCTCACATTCGGCGACCACGGGAAGCGACACCTTTATCAGTGAGGCTGTGGATGTTATATCTCTATTCGATGAACCCGAGCGGTGGGCGTGGATAATATATGCTCTCTACACCAGAGCCTCCAAGGTAGGAGATGCCGACAATGCAATTCCAAATCTGGCAATTCGAATGCTGTATAATATACAGCATGTGGGCAATACCATATGGCGGCCATATAGGTAGTTTAGTTGTTTCTTCCAGACATATTATATCAAGCCTTAGTACCTAAACCCCAGAGCTGTTTCGGGCGAAACACGGCTTTGTTAGAGCTTGCCTGTGATCGCGTTCACGTCGCGAAGGCTACGAGAAATAAACAAATCGAGGCAGGACGTAGCTTGGTTTCGTTTGCTCTTTCAAATTTAGGTCACGAAATTTCAGAGCTTTTCTTCGTGCGGCGCACGACTTTGTTTTAATAAGAAAATATAAGCTAGAGGTGGCGTTCTGATTCCAGTGAAAAATAAACCTTCTCGTTCATTGTTCTGATCGCTGCAGAATCGGCAAACGACAATTTGTATCAACGTTTGCAGCTACACTTCACAACACAGGTGTTCTCAGCCAAGTCGCAGACGACCTAGGTCAGGCGTGCCGCCATAAGTAGGTTACCTTCCATGTCCACGGCATTGATTCGCTACTCTTTCGTCTCTTAATATTTTATTTACTTAGCATCATTGGTTTGCTAGCAACAACAAGTTAGCAGCATTTTCGGGTTGAGCAGGATTATTTTCCCTGCTGCAGGGCCGCCTTGGACGCGGGCAGGATGGCCTTCTGAGACGGCAGTGCGCTCTTGAGCTTCTCACCCACTACTTGGTTCAGAACGCCATGGCCGCCCACGAAAATCATGCGTGCCACAGCTGGACGCTATACGTTCTCCTCTCCTGAAGAGGGTCAACCTTCGTTCCACACTAGCCTGGACAGTGTGGCACGAAGGTGATCCAGGTTACGCGTCACGCATTTACGATCAAGCAATTATCCAATGGCACCCCCCACCCCCTCTCGTTCTTCGGGTGTTCCCAGTATAATAATCTTAATCAAGAGAGCCCTCATCTCCTCGAGGACTGCATGTTGCCTGAACGCGGAAAAATCCGCGGATGTCGTTCGAGTGATCAGATAAATTACCTGTCACAGGTATTATACTTGAATGCAAATTATTTGAAATAATAGTTTTTTTTAACTTAATAAAAACTGGGTCAACACACCAGCATAATTTAATTTGAGGACAGGTAATTCAATACCACAGCCCCGTCAAGCGCCTGTTGAACCGAACCGAACGAATCATATTCAGCAGGTATTTCGATTGGAGAATAATGGCATTTGAGTGGCATCCACCTTAGGACCCTGGATAAAATCCAGAGAACTGAGATTATCTTCCACTTATAGCAAGACAACATTTTGAAAGTTTAAGGAAAACGCTACAGAATCTACAATTTTTTTTAAACTATCCACATCTCAGCGTTTTGGAAATATTCTCAACACATTTTCTGAACTATTTTAATTCAAATTCGGGAAGATTTTTAAAGTTATCGAAGCACTGCTCAATAGTAGTATATTGGTACGTAACTGTTATAAAATTGGGGAATAACGATAGTTGCTATTAGAGAGCCCGTATATACTTACTTCCTCTGTATCGTAATAATGGGAACCAGTTATTTGACCATCCCAAATGATAGCATAACATATACGAGTCAACGTCAAACCAAAGAATAATAATGAACCTAAGTACGAATCGCGATTTAAGCACACCATTTGTAGTGGGTCTAACTTGACTCACTACTTTAGCTTACACGTTGCGCAACGTGTATGAGGAAGCGTAAGTACTTAGTCATAACTTGAGTTAATTATACTTGAGTACACAAGTATAATATAAATCAAATAAAGACTCCAAGTGACTTAAATTAGGTAAAATGAGAATTGCATTGTTTGTAAATTGATCTTCCTCTAAAATCTGCTAAAAACTGTTTATCATCTATGAAAGGGTTGGCAGCGGCTGGCTGTCAGAGCCCCGCTAATATGCATGTCTCTGATTGGTAGAAAGATGCTGCTTTCTACCAATAGGATCTTTTGGGTGTGTGTGGACCACTCACTGTGGTGGTCCACTTCAATGTATCCATCGGTGTGTCTTACACCAATGTGAGGAAGTATCCAAAACGTTTAACAGATAACCTATCTGTTAAATTCACAAGTGGCTTGCAGCCACTTGTACGTGTAACCCCGTTACACCATCCCCCCCTTAAGGTTAGACGCGCGGGGTCTCCGCACGTCAATCTTTGGAATTGACCATTCGTCAATTCTCCGCGTTTGGAGAAGAAATCCGCGCTCATTCAACGATGAGCGCGCCTCAGAAGAAGTCCGCAAAGTCGATGGGGAGTCATCTCTCCATCGACGACTACTCGAACGCCAGAAGGCGAAGTACGGTGACGTCGTCGACTTCGACGACGACGATGAAGACATGGAGGGCGAGGAGGACTCGCCCTCTAAGCGCAAGAATCAGTGTCGAGCGAATCGCTCGACCCTCATGCCAAGAACATTCGCCCGCGTGAAGGGGGACGAATCGGACGCTTCGAGTTCGAAGCGTTCGCGTACTGAGAGTGATACCCCACTCGCTTCAGCTGGGGCTCTCAGTACTCCGCGCGCTGCTGCTGCAGCGCGTGATGTTAAAGCTCAAGGCTCTCCGCGCGCTGCGCCTGCAGCGCGCGATCCATGGATGCCGTCCGCGTCCGAGATCGCGGACCGGTTTGGGAACTCGGTACCTCCGAATGAGGTGCCGCTGTACGTATGCAGCGCCATCAAAGATGACGCTGTGGCTGCCGAGCTGCACTTTGATGCGGAAACGCATCAAAGGCGCGATACTACATCGGACTCTTTCATGAGCTCCGATGGTTTCAAAGCAATAAGACCTCTTCTCGCAGCAAAGTGCCCGAATGGCAGGCACTTTGTCAAAGCTGGAACGCCTTTGTTGAGAACTTCAACAAGAGGCCGAGTGCTACCGTGATCGGATTAAGCAAGCGCGTGATCGCTTCGAGACGTACTCGAAGCGTGGAAAACTGGAGCAACTTCATGTTGCTGCTGAGGAGGCAAATGTGCCGTGCGCTGTGCCCGAGGGCTTTCAGTGCACGAAGTGCTTTCCAGGCGCGGTCCGCTTGAGCGACCGCGACCTGAACGGGTACACGTCGTTCCGTGTGCCCGAGAGTCTCAAAGAGCTCCGTGCTAAGTTCTTAGCACGTGAGGGTTCGGGCGCTGGCGATGATCGCAGCGCTCGCTCTACCTCCGCTGTGCCAGCGCGTACTGCTCTTCGTACGCCCTCACCATTTCCGGAACGTCCTCCAGCAAGACGTTCCGCGGCTCCTATGTATCTCGATGGGGAGGAAATCCTCTCCAACGAATACGAAAACGAGCCCCTTGAGGGTTCGTTTTCGGGATACTATGGTCAACAATCCGCTCAACCATCCAGCGGGTTGAGCCGCGGGCGTCACGGATCGGCGGTGGCGGGGTGGGAACACGCCCGGGTATGATCAGCCCCGGGCTGATCAGTATGCGCCTCTCCACGACCGGGTGACCGTCGTGGAGCGTCTACAGAGCGCTGAGTTCGCCGCCCTAAAACAGGAGCTGGCGAACCAGAAGGCCCAAGTCGCGGCGGTCTCGCAGACCGCCTCGAATATCCAGGTCGAGCTGGGGACCCAGATGAAGGGGTTGCTCCAGCGCGTCCGCGCGCTGGAGGAGAGGTTGCTCGTCGCCGAGGCCAAGTCCTCCGCTGCTGCCTCGGCTCCTGCCGAGGCTTCGGGTCAGCCGAGCTAGATGGCTCGTGCTGCCGGTATGGCTTCAGCCGTCCGACGTAAAAGGTCGGATGGAGGCGCATGCTAGACGGTATGTCTAGCGTGTATGCGTTGCCGTGCCGTGCCAACACAGTGAACGGCCCGATGAAGCGCGGAGCAAGCTTGCTTGCTCCGAAATCCGAAACTGCATGTCTAGGCAGGTTTTGTGTAGCTAACAAAACTAATGAACCAACTTTAAATTCATTTGTGTTGCCTCTGCCCGCATTGTCTGCGTTCAGCTTCTGTTGATCAACAGAAGCTGCTATTATGTCTTGGACAAACCGAATCACGGCTTGTCTTTTGGTGATGAAACTGATTGCATCCGAGCTGAAGTCATTCAGCTCGCTCTCCGCTAGAGGCCCGGCCTCTGCGTGGTTCGTTGCGGTGTCTGCGCCCTGCGTAGACCCGTGGTCGTTAACCATGTTGTTGGGGAGTCTGCGCCCTGCGCAGACTCATGTGGTTTGTCCATTGTTGCAGCTGACACTGTGCAAGTGTCAGCGGTTTTCTGCGGCTGCTGTATTGCAGTCGTAGATCCTCCCCCACTTAAAGTGGGAGCCATCACTCCGAGTAAACTCGGGAGGCGTGGATGCCGCATGGCATTCACGTAGAACGGTGTATGCCCGGTCGAGGCATGCACTGAGTTATTGATGGCAAACTCTGCCATCGATAAACACTCGCTCCAGTATTGGAACGAGTGAGCGTAGCTCTTTAACATATCGACGAGCACGCGATTCACGCGCTCGGTTTGACCGTCCGTCTGCGGATGATCCGCAGTCGACATGGAAAGCTGGCTCCCAAGAAGTGTAAACACTTCTTGCCACAGATGCGCTGTGAAGCGCGGGTCTCTGTCCGACACGATGTCGGACGGCATGCCATGGTGTTTGAACACCATGTCGACGAGCAGACGGGCTGTCTGCTTCGCGGTCACCTCTGCTGGCACCGCAGCAAGATGTACCATCTTGCTGAAACGGTCTACAAAGACCACAACACCGGTGTTCCCTCCGCTGTCCGGGGGAAGACCAAAGATGAAGTCCAATGACACGGACTTCCAACACTCCGACGGAGTCGGTAGTGATTGTAATGGAGCCTGCGCAAACGGCGCAGGCTTTACGCGTTGGCACACCTCGCAAGCACGGACGTACTTGCGCACCCACTTATACTGGTGGTGCCAGTAGAAGTCGCGCGTGAGAAGGACGTATGTCTTCTCACGTCCGAGATGTCCCGCAGTCGGGGCATCATGATACTCGTACATGATCCTGAGTCGCAGGTCATGGTCATTTGGCACGACAACGCGATCCGCGTTGTCGTCGACTGCATTGTAAAGTAGCAGTCCTTCGTGCACACGAAAGCGGTGTGCACGCGCTCGAAGGTGCTTGGGTAGCTTCTGACGGGACTTGTCAGAAGGCGCTGTGCCATAGGCCAACAAGAGCTTCGCGTCCGCGTCGTGCGCGTACGCGGCCTTCACATCATCCAACAGAGATGATGTGGGTTTGCTCGATCGTATGGCGTCAATGGCATTGACGTCAACAGCTTCTGCATAGTCCGGCCGACGTGATAACGCGTCGGCCACCACGTTCAATCTTCCGGGTTTGTATTCGACCCGGAAGTTATACTCCGCAAAGAATGAGAGCCATCTCGCCATTCTTTGTGATATGCGTGGCGACTTCACTGCAGTGCGCAGTGAAGCATGGTCGGTGTAGACCACAAATGGTCTACTCCCAAGCAAGTACACTCGGAACTTTGCGAGTGCATACTTCATGGCAAGGAGTTCCTTGTCATGCACCGGATAGTTGCGCTCAGCTGGCTTCAGCTGACGCGATTGGTAGTAGACGACACGATCACGGCCCTCGTGATCGTGCTGCATTAACGCGCATCCGATCGCGAAATCGGATGCGTCACACACTACGTGAAATGGGCGATCTTGGTCAGCCACTGCCAAGATCGGCGCCTCAGTCAAGCCCCGCTTGACTGTATCGAATGCCTTTTGGCAATCGGGTGTCCAATTCCACACAGCTTCTTTCTTAAGAAGCTGTGACAGCGGGCGGATCTTGCCCGCATAGTCCTCCACGTACTTGCACAAGTACGTGGCCAAGCCAAGGAACTGCCTCTGTTCCTTGACACTTGAAGGCGTTGGCCATTCGTTAATCACTCTGACCTTTTCTGGGTCAGGGCGGACACCATTCTTCCCTACGAGACACCCGAGGACGGGTATCTCGCTCGCCCCGAAGATACACTTCTTCAGGTTCGCGTAGAGCTTATGCTTTCGCATAAGCTCAAGTAGCTGTCGGAGATGCACCCTGTGCATCTCTACGTCGGTCTTCCCGTCCACAGCCCGGCTGTGGATGAATACATCATCGAAGTAGCTCGGTGCGAAGTCGCGCACCGAGCGCAACAAGTGCGTCACGCACCTGTTGAAAGTCGCAGGGGCATTTTTAAGCCCCTGTGGCATTACTAGCCATTCCCAGAGCATGCCGCTTGGCGTGCTCACTGCCGTGAGAGGGATATCGCTCTCACGCATTAGGATTTGATAAAATCCATCTCGCAAGTCGAGAGCACTGTAAACAGTGCTCCCGGCCATCGAATCGATGATAACATCTTTTCGTGGTATCGGCGTCTGCGCCGGTACCGTCGCATCGTTCAGCTTGTTGTAGGCATGAACGATGCGCCATCCGCCCTGTGGCTTCTTGACACAGAACGTCGGAGCACTGTGCGGGGACTTTGATTCCCGCACTTGTCCTGTTTTTACGACGACTTTCAAAGAAGTCGTCGATCGCTTTCACTTGCTCTCGCGGCAGTGGCCACTGCCGCGTGACACAGTACTTCGTGCCCGGCACGAGATCAATCTCGTGCTGAATGCCCTTATCCTGCGGAAGCTCCGCAGGAATGTCTTCCGGGAGTACGTCTTTGTACTCCCTCAACAATTCGTAATAGGGACTCGACTTCAGCGAGTCCCAACCTTGTTCCTCGAAGCGCTCTCGCTTCGTCTTCGCACTGAGAGTGTCTTCACTCTCAGTGTTACTTCCCATGAAGAGCTGCCTCAGCTCTTCGCTCTCGCTCGTCGTTCTTTCGCTGTCCGAAGAACGCAGACTTGCTCGATGCGTCCATCGTGCAAGTCGCGCGTGAAGCGCTTCCAGCTCATGGCTGGAAGCGAAGTCAACTCCGACGCCGTCGTCGGAGGACTAGCGAGTTCCATGTCACGATACTGGAATCCAGTATCGGTGCGCGTCAAGACGCTTAGCGTCTTGACATTCGGCGTCACCGCCGCAGTCTGCCCAGCAGACTGCTCTTGTTGCGTCTCGGTCCCGGACCGAGACTTGCGCAGCGTTTTCCGCTTGCGCCGTCTTCTTGTTGTGCGGAGCCCGGCTCCGCACAGTTGTTCTTCTTGTCCAGGCCCGGCCGTGGACAGTCGTTCGCCGGCGGACCCTGTCCGCGGGCGCGCGGTATCAAGCCCGGCTTGACCGCATTTTCCTTCGTGCAGCCCGGCTGCACGGTAATGTGTCCTTCGCCGGCAGACCCTGTCTGCGGGCGCGCGATATCAAGCCCGGCTTGATCGCATGGCGCTTCGTCGTGCAGCCCGGCTGCACGACAGCATGCAAATTGCGTCAGTGCGGTACGTTTGCAACCGTCCGCACTGTTTGCAGCGTCAACTCCCGGAGTTGACACGCCTTCGTCACCTCGACGCCAATCATTGGCGGAGCCCCTCATGACCGAGGGTGCGTCGGCTCCCGGAGCCGACGCGTCGTTGTCGACCTGACCGCTTCGGGTCAGGGACTGTCCCTACACGCTTGAACGTGGGTGTTGGTTCCCGGAACCAACACATCTTTTTTCTTCCGACGTCGGCAGCATTGCCGACGTGGGTCTCACTTGTGCGCGCCCTCGCGCACTTCCTGGGCACTCCGGGACAGCAGCATAAAGCGCTGTCTCGACTGGTGAGCCGCGCGCACCTGCTGGTGCGCGCGCTGCGGTAACAGGGCCATCGCTCTCTGTTCCGCTATCGCGTCCGAAGCGCACGAGCGTGCGCTTCTTCCAGTCTATTACCGGATCATGCCGTGCAAGCCACGGCATGCCCATTACTACGTCGAATTTATCGTCCAGGTCCAGGACGATAAAGTGTTCGACAAACACTCGTTGTTTGTACGAGAAGCGCACGTTCACGACGCGCTTCTCGGTCTTCACGATGGCACCTGTTGCCAGTCGTACCTCCAGAAGACTTCGAGGTGTATCTACCTCCTCGAAGTCAAGTCTTGACAGGCTTCGTAGTCGAACAAAGTTGCTCGACGCGCCTGAGTCTACCAATGCTCGAAGAGAGTCACTCGCTCTCTTCGAGTAAACCTCAAGATGACTAGGTTTGGCCTGTCATCTTGTTTCTTGCAGTGAGAGCTGGTCTCACTGGGGCTGCAGTCCTCAGTGTCGCGTGCCCGATGTCGGCACGCGCGACTGCATTACCAGTAGGGCGCCCCGCGCCTACTGGATGTTCGCGTTTTTTGTTGGTCCGCGGCGATGCCTAGCATCGCCACGACGGCCACCTCCAGGGGGGCATGGGAGCTGTGCACTCCCGTGCAAAGTGACCGATCCTTCCGCAACGGAAGCATCGCACGTTACCTCCCTGCTGCTGGTAACCAGCAGTTGTTGCGCTCGAGAGGTCCATTGGCTCCGGACCTCCCGTCCTCGCTACCGGGCGCGGTTGCGGCCTCGGTACGTTTACATGGAGTTTAGCCTGCCGCAGGCTAAACTCTTCTTGCATGGCAAGAGTGATTGCAGCTTCGAGAGTACTCGGGTACTCTCGGAAGAGATAGGTCTTCACAGGCCCATCTCTAAGCCCCTTCATGAACGTGACGACCTTGGTCGCCTCGTCAATCGGGAGTTAGTCACGATATTTGATACCAAATATCGTGCGCGCTGCGCGTAAGCATGGACGTCATGCTTACCCTGCTGAAGGTCGAGGAACTCCGCCCTCGACCGGAACTCGTTTGCGGGGGGCTCAAACGCTTGTTTGAGCTCCTCTTTGAACACTTCGTACGTGCTGAAGCACGTAGGATCGGAGAGTCGGCGTCCATACGCCCAACTCCTTGCGCGTCCGCCAAGGCAGGACATGGCGAACGCGACCTTCGACAGCGGGTCGACGATGCGTCGAGCCGCTATGGCTGTGTCGAGTTCGACAAGCCATCGGAGGAGAGGCTCGCCCTCTCTTCCCACATAATTGCTTACGCTCAACTTTAATGGTTGAGCACGCGGTGTCGTCCCTGACGACGCCGTCACTGAGGAAGCAGCATCACGCTGCTCCTTCATGATGAAGCCCAGAGCAACACCATGTTGCTCCGTCGGCGATAGCGTACGCAGCATTGTAGCTATCGCCGCTTCTCCAATGACTGTTGACAGTCGTTGGAGGGCCTCCCACTCTGGGTCAGACAGGTGGGGGCAGTCAGCGCGTGCAACATGCGTTGCAGGCGTGTTGGAGCTCTCCATGGGCACCTCCGTGCTCATGTGGTTCTCGGCTCCGCGTTCGTACACCGCGTACGAACGTCAAGCAGTCGGTCGTTGGACGGACTACAAAGTGCTACCAGGTGTAGTGGGTCTAACTTGACTCACTACTTTAGCTTACACGTTGCGCAACGTGTATGAGGAAGCGTAAGTACTTAGTAATTACTTAGGTTAATTATATTTGAATACACAAATATAAGTTAAGTAACAAAAGGATTCCAAGTGACTTAGATTAGGTAAAATGAGAACTGTATTGTTTGTAAATTGATCTTCCTCTAAAATCTGCTAAAAACTGTTTATCATCTATGAAAGGGTTGGCAGCGGCTGGCTGTCAGAGCCCCGCTAATATGCATGTCTCTGATTGGTAGAAAGATGCTGCTTTCTACCAATAGGATCTTTTGGGTGTGTGTGGACCACTCACTGTGGTGGTCCACTTCAATGTATCCATCGGTGTGTCTTACACCAATGTGAGGAAGTATCCAAAACGTTTAACAGATAACTTATCTGTTAAATTCACAAGTGGCTTGCAGCCACTTGTACGTGTAACCCCGTTACACCATTGGAAAGAAGAGTGTCTCCTCTTCTACTGAGCCCCCGCGCGTCTTCTAGAATCAAGATCTGACTGAGCTACAGTGTTGCGGAAAAATTATCTCCTGTCCCAGACTGAAATCGAATTGTTTTATTGGCTGTTTAGATGTAAATTTACGCTGCGGAGCCAATGGTGGCGTCCGTTTCCTCAAATTCAAAGCAGAACATGTTCAAAACTATGGATTCACCATATAATTCAGAATAGTGACTACTGGCTCACTAGTAACAATTAGTTTGTCTCTGGACATAAGCATCATCCCGAATCAGTCGTGGTCTCAAGCGCTGTTCTCGATCACGAACGTGGCTTTTTCGATGCAGAAGTGTCTTCTTCATCGTTGTCTCTGCCACAGCGGTCTTGGTTGGCTTCAGCAGCCGCTGCAATAGCAGCTCGGTGGTCGCGGCGAGCTTGCTTGGCTGCTTGGCGTCTTCTTCTTGGTCCTTCGTGGGAGCAGAATACATGGTGTCTGGTTGAAATTCACTTGGCACGTACGGTCCGATGTTGTTGTGCAGCTCGGCTATCTTCTCAATCTTCTCCGGGGGAGGAGCCAAATCTTTCAGGAAGTTCTTCATCACGCGAGCCACTTTCACGCTTTTCGTCAGAATACCATCCTCTTTGCGGCGGAGATCTTTTTCTACAGCATTGTCTTCTGGCCCCTTCTTACACTGCACTACGCCAGGCGTGTTCTGGTGCACGGAGAAGATCTGGAACTGCTGTACTCCGACCAAATTCTTGTACAGCTCTTCCAGTATGGGCTTGTAGCTCTTGGAAAAATCGTTCCCGCCCGTGATGTGCACAGTCCTGTTAGATGTTGCTGAATCATTGACCGGAGCAACAACGTGATCCATAGTCCAGCAATCAACACGACTCACGTGTTTACGGATGTGGCCGAAGCCACGATCACAGGAGTTCTTTGTGTGCCCTTTCACCAAAAACTTGTAGTCCACTCGCTCAAAGGTACCCATCTGCACCTGGGCCAAAACGAACCGGATGACATGGTTATTCTAGTTTTGCCCGGAGCAATTGTCTGCATACACCACAAACCGCTTCTTCTTCGCTGGAATCAGTACCGTACGAAAAAAAATGGGCGAACATCGAGTTGATTTGGTCGCTCCCTTACCACTGGCAAATTCATCGTAGATATAGTTCGTTTGGGTACCATTGTTCTCGTAAAATATCCCGAAAAGATTGACAGCAAGTAAAGAGAAGAAGTACCACTGGGACGGTGTCGTTGTGACGGATGGAAGCGTCAGGTCTTGCGAGAAGTTAATTACAACCACAGCAAGATCATTTTCGGTCCGGGCGGCTGCAATATCTTTCTTGCACTCACGTCTGCGGATAACAATCAAATCAAAATGATATTCATATCCTCGGTAAGTAGAAATGTTATCAATGTCCACGTACCGCATTCGACGTGCAGCTTTGCCCTAGCTCTTCCGTTTGCTCTGCTGTAGCACGTTGACGCATCCGGGTCTGGTAGATAGTGCACAAGTCGCACACGTTCGACTGCGAAGACCGAATTCTAATGTTCGGGCAGTGGAGCGACAGTAGTTTTCTGAAAGCCGATCGCGCAGGCTCGTACACGCGAACGCTACATTCCACAAACATTTACATCTCATCGTACAAAGCGTCCAACGCAAACATAGCAGGTAGAAGCGCATAGTCCTCGCGACTATAATACCTTTTCAAGATTCCGTCCTTGGTCTTCTGCACGTGAACTCTCACTGGCACCACCTCGCCAACTCCTGCGGCGAACGATTTGAACCATCTTACGAGCCACACTAGATCCACCTTGGAGGCATTCTTATTAAGCTTGTTCCCATGATGTTTGGCAGAAATGCATCCATCGCGAACTCGCTGCTTGTACCGCTGGACCGTAAGCGGCTGCACGCCAAGGCACCGTGCGAGTGAAGGGCGACATACATACCCCACAAAAGGCAAGTAATAATGAAACTTCTCGCGAACGCCAGATCCACGGCGCCTCTCAGCTATGTCGGTCTGCATTAGCACGCCAATAAGGGTCAGTATGCAGGTTGACTTCTCCGAAGTAGTCAGCTGGGCAATAGAGCATGCCAGCCACTCTAGCTCGCTGGCCTTTCCTACGAGACAGCGACGCTCACACTTGTCCCCCTGTATCAAATTCTCCACGCACTATTGGACGTCGACGTCGAGCAGATTTGTACTAAAGTCCTCTTTTTCCTCTTCCTCTTCGGGCTCGCTCTCTCCCGTTAGCATCTCTTCCTCCGCGGACGATTCATCTTTCCTGCCGATGTCAGTCTGGGTAGTGTATCGCGCCAGCTGAATGTCTGTGTCGGCCGAGGCGCTGGCTGGGGCGGCGCCAGAGGCCCACGCGCTAAGAGAGAGGTCGTTTGTGGAGGGCTGGTCCTCAGCAGAGCACACCACAGCTGCTTGAGATGGAGGCGAGAGCTGCGCTTGCATGGGAATGGGAGACTGGTATCCGGTTGAGCTGGTGTCTCGTGGAGTGAATTCAGTTTAGTGATCGTTCGGTTTTTCAAAACATAAATCTGCCGTTTTCCCAAAATTTCATAGAAGTAAGAAAATCGATGGCCCAACTTTGAACGCGATTATCTAGATAACTCTAAATGGCGCATAAGTATTCTTTTGTTTGACATTGTCTCATATCTGCATACACAACGATTTCAAAGGGAGTATTGCGTTCGATTTGAAGTTCAACACTACCTCTGTTGTCTCTTCATCCACGTCAGTACTGCATACACTGACTGAGGGAGTCTACCTGCACTTCGTAGCTTAACCTTCCAGTTGAGGGAGCCTGTACACGTTACCCCCACCACAGCTCGAAATCTTCATAACTTGCTGGAGAGTGAGGAAATGTTGTTTAAGATATCTTCGTCTAGTTCTTTGGATGATTTTTCCACTGCCTCATTAAGTTCCTTAGTATTTGTCACGGCGCGATGACACGTCCTCGCCTGCCATTGCGTAGAACCACCGCGTGTTCTTGTCGTGGTTAAACCACTTCTCATCGTCGTGGACGATAGCCAGCATCGGGTCGAACGCGTAGCCGTACGGTCCCGGCTGGTCGTCCAAACCCCGAAGGCGTATTACATACGCCGCTCTCGATGTGTTTCTATGAACATGGGCTTGATTGCTGTCATCACAGGGACAATCCCTTTGCTTTTCAGCCAACGCTGAATCATCCCGACGGAGACACCAGCCCCGCCGGCGATCGTTCGGATGTTGAAACGTTGCTGGAGCGACGTAGCGCGGACTTTAGCATCAATGACAGCTGGACTATAGCCTTTCCCGCCGAACTCCCCTGGACTTGCTTACGATGTTTTCTCCGGTGAAGCCGTCGTCTGGTACGTTTTCCATTCGCGCTCTACAGTGTGCAGATGAACGTCTAAAGCGTCGGCCGTTGCTGAAATGTCCTTGATTCGGCCTTACTGATCTTTAGCACGTAACGCAATTTTTCACCAGTTCTCCTGCCTTACTGATCTTTAGCAGGCAACTAAAAATTGCTACGTGCTTGTTGAGTTCACAACGAACTCCAAAATACGCGCGTTGTTCTTGATCAACTTGGAGATCGTCGAGACGCCGTAGGCCTCCAGGATATGCTTGACTCGATCCCGAGGTTGTACCAGGCAACCAAAGTGGAGTCCTGAACAGCTTGGCCGCGCTCGCATTCCCTCAGGAATCTGCGCGCCCCCAACCGAATCTGGGTTTCGGTGAAGTTGCGGTTGCACGCAGCCATATACAGCGTTCGCATGGCCTTATTGGTCATGCGAACGCTGTTTTCCGGACCAGAATCGCCGAGGACGGTGTTGCGTGCGGCGGTCTCCTCCTTGACGAGGGCAATAACCCTGTTTCTTGGCACTACGACGCGCATGGATAAAAGGCGAGTGAGGACACTTCAGGACGCCGATGCCTGCTCTGCCATTAGCGCCGGCATCGACGTCCTGACCTCACTCGCCTCGGTACCTGATCTCCGACCGTAATCATCTGTCGCGGTAATCCGACTGAGTAGTACAAAACAATACTATAATAGCAGTACTAATAATACTGTAACTAGTAGATTGCACATTTTGATATCATCTACTACGATGGTACTTAACGGAAAATGCCAATTAGTATTGCGGTGCCAAATAGAATACCCCCTGTAGAATCCGATCATCTCGTTGACTACACAATTCCTATTGTACCTACGCCAATATGTATACCTCACGTTGGCATCCTAGAGCACGACATCCGGCACTTGCGCTGCGGAAATATTGTCAGTTTTCAATTTGCTGTCAACAACAAGCACCTGCACCAACCAACCAACACCGCCATGCCTGGATCCCGCCTCGCCAAGACCATGTCGAAGAAGAAGGAGGTCGTCACGTGGATCGAGACGCCCCAGCAAGGGCTGCCATGACAAACTCTCGACTATATCATCAACGAATGGAAATCGTCGGACCGCGTGCAGTACACGAAAAGTGGAAACCCGAAGCAGCCTCCAGTTACAGACATTGCTCAGTGGGTGGGAACAGCCTGGAAAGATGTGCCTGACGACGTTGTTACTCGGTCTGTGGCAGCGGCAGGATTAGCTCCCTGTTACCAAGATTGATACATCAGTCGCCATGACGTCTATGCAGAAATATTTTGCCGCAAGTGGCTCTCTCGCGACGATGATTCCGATGATAACGATGTTGAAGAGGGCCTTCTCGAAAATCTGGACGAGTTCACGATTTGGGACTCCAAGGATTCCGTCTAGGCAATAGTTTACCTCCTACTAATTGTGTACCTTGCTAAGAATGAAGTGTGTTCAATTCGATTGGAAACAGTACACTAATTGACATTTTCCGTCAGTAGTTCACCCTGCAATAGTTAAAATACTATTTTGTAGTGCCGATAATCACGGGGATTGAAGGTTTTACAGTCGTCCGATAGTAGTACTGTTACTGTAGTAGTTATGAATCCAGCGTTGATGCTATTTAGTACTATGGGAGTTGGCAAAGTAGGCGCTGAGGAAGTCAGGCATGTCGGAGGAGTATGAGCGCAAGCGCGAACTGTTGGTTGATGTACAGGCAAAGCAGGCCGCGTTCGAGGAGTTCCAAGCAGACCTGCGCAAGTGAACCGTCCCCGCCATCCAACGTCACGCAGGATGATGCTACTGTCGCCAAGGCGGGCGAAGTCGCCGCAGTCATCGCCGATGTGGAGGCGACACCTGGATGCACAGCGTCGGCTGGAGCTGCAGGAGATTAGAATGGAACGAGAACACTCAGAGCAGCGGCGACGCGTCGGCGAGCAGGTTTGGGGACTCGAACGACTGCAGCACGCTCAGCTAGAAGCCCAGCATAATCAACACGCCCAAGTTCGGGCTGCCATCCAGCTGCAGCAGCATCTGGCCATGATGGTGGATCTTATTAAATTGGTCGCTGCTCAGTCCAAGAGCAAGGATTAGTGGTTTCTCTATATAGTTTCTATTTGCTCAGTCGTCTTTCTGTTCAGGTTCAATGTGCGTAGTGATTCTTTGCCGACTCCGTGTGAGGTGCTCGCCGGCAACGAAGAGGCCGGCGCATATTGTTGCCCGAAGGCGTTCTCGGATCTGTTGCTTATCGACCCGACCTCTGTGAGAAGTATTTCTTGGTAACAATAATTTTCCTACGACATTACAAGACGCTTAGATATCACTACATGGCTAAACCCTAGATAACTCCTGTTGTCGCGGTAATAACAACAAAAAGGAAAAACTGTACCGGTGGTAGCAACAACGCTTTACAACTCTGGTGTTCCCAGCCAAGTCGCAGATGACCTAGTTCGCTTAGTTGTCTGCAAATATGCTATTGCACACTCCTCGATGTCACAATACTGTCTAGCAAAGGCACACAACATCACCAACCAACCATAACACACATATTATTATCGCCACTGTTGCGTTGCAACCAAATCTCACTATCAAGTAATACATGAAATGACACATCCTCATACACACAGAACTCCAAAAATATTGAATTTACTTCTCAAATACCAGACTTGACGCCGTATCACAAATTTGTCACTTCGATGCAGGCAACAAAGGCTTGCCTAGGCGGCTGCCTTTTGCGGCTCGAGTAGCCAGCGCGTTTTCCGCCGTCCGCTTTCTAGCGTCATCCAGCATTTTCTTCGATGAAGCTTTGAGGGCTCCAAAGTTGAGCTGATCTTGATTATTCGACCCGTCAGGACTTGGGCATTCAACTGTGCCAGGAGCCGAAATTGTGCTCATTGGGCGGCGCTGTTCCTCCAAGGCGTCTAGACGACGAAGAACGTGTTTATAATCCTCAAGTGGGACTGTCCGCGGCTTGGAATCTTGGCTCTTCGTCTCGGTTGGTTGTGCACAACTCGCAGCAAGCAGCATGTTGATTTGCTTCTGTTGAATATCGAGCTGCTTCTTCAGTCGGTCTGTCGTAGACCTTTTCAACTCCAATTCATCTTCCATCTGACTCATCCGCCCGCAATTGCTGATTTTCCAGGATTAACATATCCACGGATGGAATATTGTGCGCGACTTGATCGACTTGGAATTGATCTTTAGCTTGAAGGTGGGTATCCTGCATTAGGGCATTGTGCTGCTCGTTATGGGCGGCTGGGTGGGATCGGTTTGTCGCCACAGCTGAGCTAACTTGATGCATGGTGCTGAATTGGCCGAAGAAAAATGACCGCAGCTGATGGGCCTCTTTAACTTCAGTTTGAAGCTGCAGATCGGAGGCTTTCTTCGCTTGGAGTCGCTGTTTCTTAGCAGCAACTTCTTGTTGCTCTTGTTGTTCCTCGTGAGCAAAGTGCTGCGCGTCAATTTGCTGGTGAAACAACTTCTCGTTCTCCAAACGAACCAGCTCGAAAGTCTTGAGCTGCTAATCCGGCTCTCGACGGACAACAGCACAACTACACTCCTCCGTGGCTTTCGCTGGAGAGCGCACTTCTCCAATTTCAATGCAATCCGGCCGAACCCTGAGTTCGTTGAAATGCTGCTGATGGCGCCAATTGTCCACGTCCATTCGACTCTGAAAGACCTCGTGATACGTGTGCATCATCTGGAAATTCTGATCTTGATTTCCATGAAGAAGTTCGATTTGGAGTGAAGGTTCCTCTTGCACATCCTGCGCACGCTTCTTCCTGCCTCTCTGTCGCTTCACCTTCAGCAAACTGTTTTTCCACAAGGCACCTACATATTCCTCTCGCTCGATCAATCCAGCGATTGAGACACCCCGACGTAGACATGCTAGCTTTAGCTCGTCCTCATTGAATACGTTTAGGTGTACTCGAAATGCCTTCATGCCTTGAGCTGTTCCGAAATAATCAATAATATTTTCTACGTCCAGCGGCTTGTCATCACGAACGTCACCATCATCCACATCATAATCAGCGATAACCACACTTCCCTGTTCGTCATCCTCCAACACAGGTGGGACATGCTTCCCAGCTCGGGGGGCATTGACAACAACCCTGTCAATGTCTGCAACCGCAGTCCACGCCGAGCAATGGGTGAGGGCAACCGTAATCAGGATATCTCTGACGAGGAGAATTTGGGACGGCGAAATACTCAGTAGCTCCTTCCTCTCCTTGTTGTTTTCGTCGTGAACTCGGAGTAAAAGACCATATCGCGAGGCCATGAGCTTGAACATCGCCTCGCACTCGACAGGATAATCGGTATGCAATACGCATCGGACGTAGCTGCGACCACCATACCTGGAGTAGTAAGTCATGACCTCCTCCACGCGAACCCGTAGATCGCGGACCGTAACACCAACCTTGACGATCTCCAAGTACCGCTCATCTCCATCAAATCCAAACCGAGAGCACACAGAAATGATGTACACCCCACCTCCGTCTCCAATCCAAGCATAACAATTATCTGGATCGTCGGCGACACGGTGGGGGTACATGATGGGGTCAAGCGGTCCCAGGCTTGACAGGGGATGCATCATCACTTGAATTGCCGCGCTAGGGTTCGTGTTTTTTGTTAGTTTAGCTTGTTCAACGGACTTCCTGGTTGCCCGAAGTACGTCCCGCAAACGACTGTCCCATTTTGCAACGAGGCGCTCCAGTAGTTCAACCAACGTCGCATCTCCTTTACACACTACACCCTCCTTGAGCAAAACCATTGCCGCAATAGGTATTGGATCTGTACGGCGATTCCAGCGAATATCTCCAGTGGTACACTCTTCATGACCGACTTCCACAACTCGTTCTAGAAGTTCCTCTTCAACGTAATACTTGCCATTGAAGAAGGTGTCCACTACTTGTGCTGCACTACTGCACTCCTCCCCCAGGATAGAGGCAATTTCGTAACTCCAACGAAAACCTTGCCATTATTGTATGTCATCGATCGGAGTGGCCTCTCTACGCGCCGCAAGAGCTCCTGGTGGTCTTGTACGTCGAGACTGGAGTTTTCACGCCGCGAGGATAACATTTCGACTTCACCGCGACAGCGCAACCTAAAATAAAGGTCTTCGAAGTTGAGGCTGCGACGATATGCCCAGTTGTAGTGCCTAGTCTCTATTTTGTTCGACTGCATTCGCTTCTAGTGCAAGTTTGTGTTGAAGTCTGGCAAAGCATCGTTGAGACTCGTATTCAACCCAGCATGTCACCTAAAAAGCGATTCCGTCGCGATACCCGGTGTCGACCTTATTGCACACCGGAGCGCGACAGCAACTGCGACACCATCGGTATATAGTCAAGCGAAAAAAATGAAAACCCTTTGAATATGCACAATCAATTCCGATGAACACTTACGCTTTGATACGTTTAAACATTTAGCATAACAAATACTCCCAATATGTTTTTATCATCCACCCCGGGGTTGGTGGACTGCCTACCGTAGTGTTGGAAGCAATAATCTTTTTTCAGGGTTTAATGATTTTTTGGGCTTTTTCCCCTAAATTGACGTTTTCAACCCAGTTCTTACGGAGGATCCCTGTTAAAACGAGAATAAACACTTTAGAAACAAAATCCCTACGAAGAATTCACCTTGTACTGCCGATTTTGACTACCATAAGCGCCGAACACTTAACTTTTGCGGGATTGACGATCTCCGTTACCCCAGGTTGCAGACCCTCTAAGATGACCAAGAACGTATTACCGGCGGTGATCGAGTCTGCAGTAGCTCCTGCATCAACCGCGCAGGGGCTACTGCAAACCCCATCATCACTGCCGACTGGTACATCGCCTCCGCTGTCGCTAAGTGCCGGAGCTGCGCGCAAACCTGTCGATTGAGGAAAACCTCCATGTGCTAATGTGTCTAGACACAGGTGAAAGCCAAGTCGAAGTCGCCAAGGCGTTTGGCGTTAGCCCAACAACAATAACCAACATCAAGAGAGACAAGGTGCGCATCCTGGCGTATTGTGTCGAAGCATCGAGTGCGTCGGCAATGCAACGGCAGAGAATGATCACCTCCCATGCCGTGGAGGCAATTCGCACCCGTGTGACGCTCCCGTTCGATGCCAAGATTCAGATCATACAGCGTTTGGAGGCTGGCGAAGGCGTCAAGCATATCCTAGAGGCCTACGGCGTCTCGGCGATATCAAAGCTCATCAAGAACAAGACGCGCATCTTGGAGGTGGTTGCGAACGCAGAAGACTGCGCGGTGCTGGCGAAGAAGAACCTTCCGCGTGTTACCACGTCGCCCGACACCAAATGCGATAGCACCCAGCCTCCCGCCAAGCGCAAGCACGTGACAACTACGCTGCGCCAGAAACTCCAGATTCTCGAGCGCCTTGAAAGCGGGGAAGCGCCGGCCGACATAGCAGCTGCGTACAACATCAGCCTCCAACAACTGAATAAGATCGAGACCAACAAGACTGTTGTCATGACTCGCTGTGCCGAAGGTCAGGATGCTGCATACTTGGAGAGGAAGGATCTGGCGTTTACGTTCATGGCTAAATTTCGAGACAACACTGACATCAAGAAGTGTGTAATGATTTCGCTTGCCGACAAAGCGGCGATTCTGAAGCGCCTCGAAAACGGAGACGTGCAGAATGCGATCTCGGAGGATTTTGGCGTCAACGCGCAGCAGGTGGGCCGGATTAAAGAAAGTGAAGCACAAAAATTCTGGTCGCCTGTGCGAACCCTAAGATGCAGCAGAGTTGAAGCGAAAAACCCGATGTCAGTGCTCTTCGTGATCTCCCGCCGCCGAAAATGTGCAAGCAGGTCAGGCTGTTCGATGAGGACAAGGCTGCTGTATTCAAAATGATGACCAACCAGGTTCTGTAAAAAGATATCGCCAACGAGTTCGGTGTAAGTGGCACGCAGATAAACGCATCAAGAAGAAGGCTTCAAGTTGAGTTGGAGGACTCTAGAATCGGCAAGCCCGCATCAATTTCAGGATTTCTGATTGACCTATCAGGTGCTTGGTTTCGGTCGTTGCGCTGAATCGATAGGTTTTCGAGCCGAAGTTTTTTTTTTGCGCTGGATACATACCAATTACGTTTTTTATGTTATCAAGTTGAGTTTCAGGACACCGACGCCGACAAGCTTCAAAGTTTAGGATTTGATAAGTTGTCGTACCGGTTGCATTTCTTTTTAATTATGAGAGCAGTTCCACCGCTAAATGTAAGTGTGGAATCACGACAATATTTCACTCCGAACACAACAACAACATGGCATTGGTCTGAGCAAACACGGAAAATATTATTCTCCGCGTCGGTGTCGATCGTGACCGATAATGTAGTGGGTCTAACTTGACTCACTACTTTAGCTTACACGTTGCGCAACGTGTATGAGGAAGCGTAAGTACTTAGTAATTACTTAGGTTAATTATATTTGAATACACAAATATAAGTTAAGTAACAAAAGGATTCCAAGTGACTTAGATTAGGTAAAATGAGAACTGTATTGTTTGTAAATTGATCTTCCTCTAAAATCTGCTAAAAACTGTTTATCATCTATGAAAGGGGTTGGCAGCGGCTGGCTGTCAGAGCCCCGCTAATATGCATGTCTCTGATTGGTAGAAAGATGCTGCTTTCTACCAATAGGATCTTTTGGGTGTGTGTGGACCACTCACTGTGGTGGTCCACTTCAATGTATCCATCGGTGTGTCTTACACCAATGTGAGGAAGTATCCAAAACGTTTAACAGATAACCTATCTGTTAAATTCACAAGTGGCTTGCAGCCACTTGTACGTGTAACCGTTACACCATCCCCCCTTAAGGTTAGACGCGCGGGGTCTCCGCACGTCAATCTTTGGAATTGACCATTCGTCAATTCTCCGCGTTTGGAGAAGAAATCCGCGCTCATTCAACGATGAGCGCGCCTCAGAAGAAGTCCGCAAAGTCGATGGGGAGTCATCTCTCCATCGACGACTACCGAACGCCAGAAGGCGAAGTACGGTGACGTCGTCGACTTCGACGACGACGATGAAGACATGGAGGGCGAGGAGGACTCGCCCTCTAAGCGCAAAGAATCAGTGTCGAGCGAATCGCTCGACCCTCATGCCAAGAACATTCGCCCGCGTGAAGGGGACGAATCGGACGCTTCGAGTTCGAAGCGTTCGCGTACTGAGAGTGATACCCCACTCGCTTCAGCTGGGGCTCTCAGTACTCCGCGCGCTGCTGCTGCAGCGCGTGATGTTAAAGCTCAAGGCTCTCCGCGCGCTGCGCCTGCAGCGCGCGATCCATAGATGCCGTCCGCGTCCGAGATCGCGGACCGGTTTGGGAACTCGGTACCTCCGAATGAGGTGCCGCTGTACGTATGCAGCGCCATCAAAGATG
Source organism: Phytophthora cinnamomi (assembly GCF_018691715.1). Taxonomy (NCBI): domain Eukaryota; phylum Oomycota; class Peronosporomycetes; order Peronosporales; family Peronosporaceae; genus Phytophthora; species Phytophthora cinnamomi. The sequence goes on from NW_027150937.1 coordinate 1,723,283, forward strand.
ACGCTGTGGCTGCCGAGCTGCACTTTGATGCGGAAACGCATCAAAGGCGCGATTACTACATCGGACTCTTTCATGAGCTCCGATGGTTTCAAAGCAAGAAGACATCTTCTCGCAGCAAAGTGCCCGAATGGCAGGCACTTTGTCAAAGCTGGAACGCCTTTGTTGAGAACTTCAACAAGAGGCCGAGTGCTTACCGTGATCGGATTAAGCAAGCGCGTGATCGCTTCGAGACGTACTCGAAGCGTGGAAAGCTGGAGCAACTTCATGTTGCTGCTGAGGAGGCAAATGTGCCGTGCGCTGTGCCCGAGGGCTTTCAGTGCACGAAGTGCTTTCAGGCGCGGTCCGCTTGAGCGACCGCGACCTGAACGGGTACACGTCGTTCCGTGTGCCCGAGAGTCTCAAGAGCTCCGTGCTAAGTTCTTAGCACGTGAGGGTTCGGGCGCTGGCGATGATCGCAGCGCTCGCTCTACCTCCGCTGTGCCAGCGCGTACTGTTCTTCGTACGCCCTCACCATTTCCGGAACGTCCTCCAGCAAGACGTTCCGCGGCTCCGATGTATCTTGATGGGGAGGAAATCCTCTCCAACGAATACGAAAACGAGCCCCTTGAGGATTCGTTTTCGGGATACTGTGGTCAACAATCCGCTCAACAATCCAGCGGGTTGAGCCGCGGGCGTCACGGATCGGCGGTGGCGGGGTGGGAACACGCCCTGGGTATGATCAGCCCCGGGCTGATCAGTATGCGCCTCTCCACGACCGGGTGACCGTCGTGGAGCGTCTACAGGCGCTGAGTTCGCCGCCCTAAAACAGGAGCTGGCGAACCAGAAGGCCCAAGTCGCGGCGGTCTCGCAGACCGCCTCGAATATCCAGGTCGACCTGGGGACCCAGATGAAGGGTTGCTCCAGCGCGTCCGCGCGCTGGAGGAGAGGTTGCTCGTCGCCGAGGCCAAGTCCTCCGCTGCTGCCTCGGCTCCTGCCGAGGCTTCGGGTCAGCCGAGCTAGATGGCTCGTGCTGCCGGTATGGCTTCAGCCGTCCGACGTAAAAGGTCGGATGGAGGCGCATGCTAGACGGTATGTCTAGCGTGTATGCGTTGCCGTGCCGTGCCAACACAGTGAACGGCCCGATGAAGCGCGGAGCAAGCTTGCTTGCTCCGAAATCCGAAACTGCATGTCTAGGCAGGTTTTGTGTAGCTAACAAAACTAATGAACCAACTTTAAATTCATTTGTGTTGCCTCTGCCCGCATTGTCTGCGTTCAGCTTCTGTTGATCAACAGAAGCTACTATTGTGTCTTGGACAAACCGAATCACGGCTTGTCTTTTGGTGATGAAACTGATTGCATCCGAGCTGAAGTCATTCAGCTCGCTCTCCGCTAGAGGCCCGGCCTCTGCGTGGTTCTTGCGGTGTCTGCGCCCTGCGCAGACCCGTGGTCGTTGGCCTTGTTGTTGGGGAGTCTGCGCCCTGCGCAGACTCATGTGGTTTGTCCATTGTTGCAGCTGACACTGTGCAAGTGTCAGCGGTTTCTGCGGCTGCTGTGTTGCAGTCGTAGATCCTCCCCACTTAAAGTGGGAGCCATCACTCCGAGTAAACTCGGGAGGCGTGGATGCCGCATGGCATTCACGTAGAACGGTGTATGCCCGGTCGAGGCATGCACTGAGTTATTGATGGCAAACTCTGCCATCGATAAACACTCGCTCCAGTATTGGAACGAGTGAGCGTAGCTCTTTAACATATCGACGAGCACGCGATTCACGCGCTCGGTTTGACCGTCCGTCTGCGGATGATCCGCAGTCGACATGGAAAGCTGGCTCCCAAGAAGTGTAAACACTTCTTGCCACAGATGCGCTGTGAAGCGCGGGTCTCTGTCCGACACGATGTCGGACGGCATGCCATGGTGTTTGAACACCATGTCGACGAGCAGACGGGCTGTCTGCTTCGCGGTCACCTCTGCTGGCACCGCAGCAAGATGTACCATCTTGCTGAAACGGTCTACAAAGACCACAACACCGGTGTTCCCTCCGCTGTCCGGGGGAAGACCAAAGATGAAGTCCAAAGACATGGACTTCCAACACTCCGACGGAGTCGGTAGTGATTGCAGTGGAGCCTGCGCGAATGGCGCAGGCTTCACGCGTTAGCATACCTCGCAAGCACGGATGTACTTGCGCACCCACTATACTGGTGGTGCCAGTAGAAGTCGCGCGTGAGAAGGACGTAAGTCTTCTCACGTCCGAGATGTCCCGCAGTCGGGGCATCATGATACTCGTACATGATCCTGAGTCGCAGGTCATGGTCATTTGGCACGACAACGCGATCCGCGTTGTCGTCGACTGCGTTGTAGAGTAGCAGTCCGTCGTGCACACGAAAGCGGTGTGCACGCGCTCGAAGGTGCTTGGGCAGCTTCTGACGGGACTTGTCAGAAGGCGCTGTGCCATAGGCCAGCAAGAGCTTCGCGTCCGCGTCGTGCGCGTACGCGGCCTTCACATCATCCAACAGAGATGATGTGGGTTTGCTCGATCGCATGGCGTCAATGGCATTGACGTCAACAGCTTCTGCATAGTCTGGCCGACGTGATAACGCGTCGGCCACCACGTTCAATCTTCCGGGTTTGTATTCGACCCGGAAGTTATACTCCGCAAAGAATGAGAGCCATCTCGCCATTCTTTTGTGAAATGTGGCGACTTCACTGCGGTGCGCAGTGAAGCATGGTCGGTGTAGACCACAAATGGTCTACTTCCAAGCAAATACACTCGGAACTTTGCGAGTGCATACTTCATGGCAAGGAGTTCCTTGTCATGCACCGGATAGTTGCGCTCAGCTGGCTTCAGCTGACGCGATTGGTAGACGACACGATCACGGCCCTCGTGATCGTGCTGATAACGCGCATCCGATCGCGAAATCGGATGCGTCACACACTACGTGAAATGGGCGATCTTGGTCAGCCACTGCCAAGATCGGCGCCTCAGTCAAGCCCCGCTTGACTGTATCGAATGCCTTTGGCAATCGGGTGTCCAATTCCACACAGCTTCTTTCTTAAGAAGCTGTGACAGCGGGCGGATCTTGCCCGCATAGTCCTCCACGTACTTGCACAAGTACGTGGCCAAGGAACTGCCTCAGTTCCTTGACACTTGAAGGCGTTGGCCATTCGTTAATCACTCTGACCTTTTCTGGGTCAGGGCGGACACCATTCTTCCCTACGAGACACCCGAGGACGGGTATCTCGCTCGCCCCGAAGATACACTTCTTCAGGTTCGCGTAGAGCTTATGCTTTCGCATAAGCTCTGCGTATCGGAGATGCACCCTGTGCATCTCTACGTCGAGTCTTCCCGTCCACAGCCCGGCTGTGGATGAATACATCATCGAAGTAGCTCGGTGCGAAGTCGCGCACCGAGCACAACAAGTGCGTCACGCACCTGTTGAAAGTCGCATTTTAAGCCCCTGTGGCATTACTAGCCATTCCCAGAGCATGCCGCTTGGCGTGCTCACTGCCGTGAGAGGGATATCGCTCTCACGCATTAGGATTTGATAAAATCCATCTCGCAAGTCGAGAGCACTGTAAACGGTGCTCCCGGCCATCGAATCGATGATAACATCTTTTCGTGGTATCGGCGTCTGCGCCGGTACCGTCGCATCGTTCAGCTTGTTGTAGGCATGAACGATGCGCCATCCGCCCTGTGGCTTCTTGACACAGAACGTCGGAGCACTGTGCGGGGACTTTGATTCCCGCACTTGTCCTGCTTTACGACGACTTTCAAAGAAGTCGTCGATCGCTTTCACTTGCTCTCGCGGCAGTGGCCACTGCCGCGTGACACAGTACTTCGTGCCCGGCACGAGATCAATCTCGTGCTGAATGCCCTTATCCTGCGGAAGCTCCGCAGGAATGTCTTCCGGGAGTACGTCTTTGTACTCCCTCAACAATTCGTAATAGGGACTCGACTTCAGCGAGTCCCAACCTTATTCCTCGAAGCGCTCTCGCTTCGTCTTCGCACTGAGAGTGTCTTCACTCTCAGTGGTACTTCCCATGAAGAGCTGCCTCAGCTCTTCGCTCTCGCTCGTCGTTCTTTCGCTGTCCGAAAGAACGCAGACTTGTTCGATGCGTCCATCGTGCAAGTCGCGCGTGAAGCGCTTCCAGCTCATGGCTGGAAGCGAAGTCAACTCCGACGCCGTCGTCGGAGGACTAGCGAGTTCCATGTCACGATACTGGAATCCAGTATCGGTGCGCGTCAAGACGCTTAGCGTCTTGACATTCGGCGTCACCGCCGCAGTCTGCCCAGCAGACTGCTCTTGTTGCGTCTCGGTCCCGGACCGAGACTTGCGCAGCGTTTTCCGCTTGCGCCGTCTTCTTGTTGTGCGGAGCCCGGCTCCGCACAGTTGTTCTTCTTGTCCAGGCCCGGCCGTGGACAGTCGTTCGCCGGCGGACCCTGTCCGCGGGCGCGCGGTATCAAGCCCGGCTTGACCGCATTTTCCTTCGTGCAGCCCGGCTGCACGGTAATGTGTCCTTCGCCGGCAGACCCTGTCTGCGGGCGCGCGATATCAAGCCCGGCTTGATCGCATGAGCGCTTCGTCGTGCAGCCCGGCTGCACGACAGCATGTAATTGCGTCAGTGCGGTACGTTTGCAACCGTCCGCACTGTTTGCAGCGTCAACTCCCGGAGTTGACACGCCTTCGTCACCTCGACGCCAATCATTGGCGGAGCCCCTCATGACCGAGGGTGCGTCGGCTCCCGGAGCCGACGCGTCGTTGTCGACCTGACCGCTTCGGGTCAGGGACTGTCCCTTACACGCTTGAACGTGGGTGTTGGTTCCCGGAACCAACACATCTTTTTTCTTCCGACGTCGGCAGCATTGCCGACGTGGGTCTCACTTGTGCGCGCCCTCGCGCACTTCCTGGGCACTCCGGGACAGCAGCATAAAGCGCTGTCTCGACTGGTGAGCCGCGCGCACCTGCTGGTGCGCGCGCTGCGGTAACAGGGCCATCGCTCTCTGTTCCGCTATCGCGTCCGAAGCGCACGAGCGTGCGCTTCTTCCAGTCTATTACCGGATCATGCCGTGCAAGCCACGGCATGCCCATTACTACGTCGAATTTATCGTCCAGGTCCAGGACGATAAAGTGTTCGACAAACACTCGTTGTTTGTACGAGAAGCGCACGTTCACGACGCGCTTCTCGGTCTTCACGATGGCACCTGTTGCCAGTCGTACCTCAGAAGACTTCGAGGTGTATCTACCTCCTCGAAGTCAAGTCTTGACAGGCTTCGTAGTCGAACAAAGTTGTTCGACGCGCCTGAGTTCACAATGCTCGAAGAGAGTCACTCGCTCTCTTCGAGTAAACCTCAAGATGACTAGGTTTGGCCTGTCATCTTGTTTCTTGCAGTGAGAGCTGGTCTCACTGGGGCTGCAGTCTCAGTGTCGCGTGCCCGATGTCGGCACGCGCGACTGCATTACCAGTAGGGCGCCCCGCGCCTACTGGATGTTCGCGTTTTTGTTGGTCCGCGGCGATGCCTAGCATCGCCACGACGGCCACCTCCAGGGGCATGGGAGCTGTGCACTCCCGTGCAAAGTGACCGATCCTTCCGCAACGGAAGCATCGCACGTTACCTCCCTGCTGCTGGTAACCAGCAGTTGTTGCGCTCGAGAGGTCCATTGGCTCCGGACCTCCCGTCCTCGCTACCGGGCGCGGTTGCGGCCTCGGTACGTTTACATGGAGTTTAGCCTGCCGCAGGCTAAACCCTTCTTGCATGGCAAGAGTGATAGCAGCTTCGAGAGTACTCGGGTACTCTCGGAAGAGATAGGTCTTCACAGGCCCATCTCTAAGCCCCTTCATGAACGTGACGACCTTGGTCGCCTCGTCAATCGGGTTAGTCACGATATTTGATACCAAATATCGTGCGCGCTGCGCGTAAGCATGGACGTCATGCTTACCCTGCTGAAGGTCGAGGAACTCCGCCCTCGACCGGAACTCGTTTGCGGGGGCTCAAACGCTTGTTTGAGCTCCTCTTTAACACTTCGTACGTGCTGAAGCACGTAGGATCGGAGAGTCGGCGTCCATACGCCCAACTCCTTGCGCGTCCGCCAAGGCAGGACATGGCGAACGCGACCTTCGACAGCGGGTCGACGATGCGTCGAGCCGCTATGGCTGTGTCGAGTTCGACAAGCCATCGGAGGAGAGGCTCGCCCTCTCTTCCCACATATTGCTTACGCTCAACTTTAATGGTTGAGCACGCGGTGTCGTCCCTGACGACGCCGTCACTGAGAAGCAGCATCACGCTGCTCCTTCATGATGAAGCCCAGAGCAACACCATGTTGCTCCGTCGGCGATAGCGTACGCAGCATTGTAGCTATCGCCGCTTCTCCAATGACTGTTGACAGTCGTTGGAGGGCCTCCCACTCTGGGTCAGACAGGTGGGGGCAGTCAGCGCGTGCAACATGCGTTGCAGGCGTGTTGGAGCTCTCCATGGGCACCTCCGTGCTCATGTGGTTATCGGCTCCGCGTTCGTACGCCGCGTACGAACGTCAAGCAGTCGGTCGTTGGACGGACTACAAAGTGCTTCCAGGTGTAGTGGGTCTAACTTGACTCACTACTTTAGCTTACACGTTGCGCAACGTGTATGAGGAAGCGTAAGTACTTAGTAATTACTTAGGTTAATTATATTTGAATACACAAATATAAGTTAAGTAACAAAAGGATTCCAAGTGACTTAGATTAGGTAAAATGAGAACTGTATTGTTTGTAAATTGATCTTCCTCTAAAATCTGCTAAAAACTGTTTATCATCTATGAAAGGGTTGGCAGCGGCTGGCTGTCAGAGCCCCGCTAATATGCATGTCTCTGATTGGTAGAAAGATGCTGCTTTCTACCAATAGGATCTTTTGGGTGTGTGTGGACCACTCACTGTGGTGGTCCACTTCAATGTATCCATCGGTGTGTCTTACACCAATGTGAGGAAGTATCCAAAACGTTTAACAGATAACCTATCTGTTAAATTCACAAGTGGCTTGCAGCCACTTGTACGTGTAACCCCGTTACAGATAACGCAGTGTGGTGAGCGGGCCCATCGACGGCATGGTCTGCTACATGAACGGTTTCGTCTACATGGAGCTCGCGATGCGGGTTCTCTCGTCTGGTAGCACGTACGCGTACGCCTACTACGTCACCTCTGTTTCGGCTCAACTACCTCGTTGGTCCTTCGCCTTGGCGTGCTGTATTCCTAGTGGGTTGACCGGCATTATGAGGTGGATACACGTGTGGTCTAGCCTCAAGGCACGGACGCAAACAATTTTAGGCGCACCCAATTACTTTTTATCAGTTTACATGTACGTAAAACGTTTGAAGTGGTGTGGAATTTGTAAATGCCAGTTATTGTGATATCAAATAGTGCACCACAGCGCATTTTTCACGACTCGATGAACCCAAGCGTTGAAACCTGGTAAATAATAAAGGGTTTGACATTATACCGATGTAAAATTGCGTGTAACAAAAACTTGTAGGATGTTTTTAGGTATCCCAATAGTGTTGATATACTTCACAATAAACATGTCAATTTAATAAATCGCATACTGAAAGCTGGCGTTTTAACATTGCATGTACTGAATACTTAACCGGTCCGGGAAAAAAATCACAGTTAGATTTTTTCATGCTAAAATCTTGCTTTTAGATTGGTTGAAGTACTGTGCTATGCTACACACTACGGTCTCTCGTTGAATAATAATATACATACATGAGAGATTTGTAGAAAACAAAACTGAAACTTGATTGGCTGTTTTTCTAGCGAGAAAAATCTGGCAATTTTTTTACGTAGCGATTTAGCCCCCCCTCCCCCCTCAACAAAAATAAGAAGGAAAACAGATCGTTTAAACTGCCTGCTACCTACAGGAATTGACAGGAAAATTAATCTATAAAAGATACTGCGTGACACAGTGTCGGTGTAGTATATAGGCCGTCAGTTTCGAAGTCAGGGGGGGGGGGGGGTTGAAGTGGCGGCGCCACGCGTTCTTCTCCCCCTCTTACATCCCTCTGCAAGTTGTGTAGAGCGCACAAGTAGATGAACTGTACTTTCGTATTGGTTAAATTAATAATCTATTTAGGCCCAATTAGCGGGCATCACATCGTCAATCATAACGATATCAAACACTCCCACTAAATGTTCAGGCACATCAGATCTCAGATCGCATCCTGTGTTCATCACACGGGTTCCAAGTTTTTGTTAAGACGGCTGTTAATCGATCCTTGGTGTGCCTAAGATTACTCTATTCACTTGATTTCGTAGGTCACATGGCATTACAGCTGTAACGGGCCCCAGTTACATATGTAGGTAGGTTGAATTTACATAAGGAGGTGAGTCAGCACACGGCTAGCCGTGTGCTGATACGGCATTGCCTGATTGGTTGAAATAGGGGGAACCAGACCAATTTCACCCAATTAGGTGCTGACCTGTATTTGAGTGGTTCGCAAGAGACCAGGGGCAGCCACCCTGGCTCTAAAATAAAACAGAGTAGATTTTCACCAAGACTGACTACTTGGTCTTCTTAATGCCGACTCTGAACCTAATCTTCCTCACGCTACGTGTGAGTTAGTGACGGGCACACACCTGGTAGCACTTAGTAGCCCTTCCAACGACCAAGACCAAGATAAGCCAAGTCCTGACGTCTGGACCTTCGGGGGTGACCCTGGAGCATGATCCCCACACCTCACACGCATTGAGTGGGAAACTCTCCACCGCCTCGTAGCGGTGTCAGGAGAGGCTGTCGTCACATCGCTGCTGAGGTCAGTGATGCCAAGCCGCCCAAGAGTTCATGGAACGCGAGCTCGCCGACGTGAATCGGCGGGTGTCAACTGCCTCGTGCATCATCACCATCTTATCGACACGGCGTCGCAGGTGCACGACTTCGTGTTCGGGATGCGTGAGGGCATGATGCGGTACTGTCTAACCCGCGCTGAACCCTCCTCCCTGGAGGAAGCAATTGCTCTTGCGCTCTGCGAGGACTACGTGGTGGCGGCGTCATAAGCCCGAGCCATGTCGGACGCTTCTCGGGTTTCAGCGCCCGATCCAATGGAGATCGACGCCATTCAAGCGTCGGGTAATCGACGGCGCCCATCTCATAGTGGGGGCAGTGGACGGAACTCTCGTCCCCTGACTTGCCTCCGCTACCAGAAGATTTGTCACCGCGTGGCGGAATGCCCCGCGCCAGCGCCTGTTCTCGCGCACGTCGATGCCGACGCTACCCCGGTCACTCAATCAAAAAACGGACGGGGCTAGTGGGTGCGGGGCGCCCTACTGGCTGGAACGAAGGCCCAGGTCCTCCGGTGACAACCGGACCTTCTAACCCTCCCATGCTGTACGCACGTTTCAATGGCACCACTACGAATGGCGACTCGAGACTGATCATTGCCAGGCATCATGTCGCCAGTGCCCGGCGCCCACTACACGCGTTCCTGGACTCAAGAGCGACCAATAACTTCTTTCGCGCGTCGTGTCTGTCGGTGCTCCCTGAGAGATTTCGAGTCCGGACCGGACCGGTCGAGGTGGAAGTCAAGCTTGCGAGTGGCAAGGCCCATCGGGTTGCGCGGCGCGAGGTCTCACTGCCGTATACGTTTGATGGCTTCCGCAGCAGTGATGACTTTCTCGTGATCGAGATGAATTATATGTTCGACTGCATCCTAAGTATCCTAGGCTTACACGGTATCAGCCAGTCAATGTCTGGCTGGCTCGGTCAGGCAAGCGTCGACGCGGCTTCGACATTCGTGAAGTGTTTACGCACCTCTTGGTAGCTCCAAGAGACTGGCCTCAAGTCACCGTTGTAGACAAGAACACCACGACGCGAGTCGTGCACAGAGCGAGCGATGGCCCTCTATGCATGGCTTGTGCTGTGTTGTTAGATGTGGATGACAGCGTTCCCTCGCGTCAACGCGAGGACGAAGACGGGGTGGTCGAGCGAGGGGCGCTCTCACTGCCCAAGAAAATCAAGAACACGGCGATCGACCATGAGTTCCCGCTTGAACAATGCAGCGGTAGAGCGTGAGTTCCCGCAAGATGGAGAAGGCGGTCGAGCATGGGTTCCCGCCGAGTTACAAGTCGGCGGTGGAGCATGGGTTCCCGTCGTACAACGCGACGACGGTCGAGCAGGGGTTCCCGTCGCACAATGAGTCGACGGTCGAGCGTGGGCTCCCGTCCCAAACTGAGCGAGTGGCTGGACGCGTGTTACTCCCGCAACCCGATGGCGCAAATGAGCACGTGGTGCAACTACGTGCCTCCGGTGTGGAGGAGCATGGCCTCCCACACCTAGAGGAAGATGATTCGTCGGGTAGCGAAACTGACGCGTCCTCCTCGATCACCCGCTCGATGCACAAGAGGAAGAAGTCGAAGCGTTGATTGAAGCCTCATCCGGAGCCTCTGGCGACAGCCACTCCACCGACAGAGTCGGTGTCTGTCCTTGAATACGTCGAGGTAGTTCCACACCGATCGCGCGTTATAGAAGTCGCGAGTCCGCCTCGCGAAGCGAAGTCCATCACTCGCCTCCCAGGGCTGTCCTGGAAGAACTTCATGCGATCCCTGAAGGCCGGCGAGATCGAGCAGGTGTGGCTAATCACCGACTCGAGTTCGGCGGAGCGTTCAACACCGTCGAAGTCCATGGTGGTGAGTTGTCCCGACCCAAGAATGCCGAACCAAAGTCGGTGCGCGAGGAGCGCTTTGCGGCGCAATCCTGGGGCGCTCTGCGAGAGTCGGGCAACCCGGTGTACGAGACGGCCCGCGAGTTCGCTGACATTTTTCCCGACAAGATCCCCGCCGAGCTTCCGCCGGATCGCGTAGGACATCATGAGATCGACCTCGCGCCTGGAACGAAGTGTTGTGTCACTCGGCAGTGGCCGCTTCCGCGGGATCAGGTGAAAGCCATCGACGAGTTCTTCGAGAGTCGCCGCAAGGCAGGATGTGCGCGAGAGCATATCGCCGCACTCGAGTCCAACCTTCTGCGTGAAGAAGGCCACGAACGGGTGGCGCATTGTCCACGCGTTCAACACGTTGAACGATGTCACCATTCCCGCGCAGAAACCACCCCACGGAAGGACATGGAGCTGGACGCCATGGCGGGTAGCGCGATCTACAGTGCCATCGACCTAACCGATGGGTTCTACCAGATCCTGATGGGAGGGTGCGATATCCCGCTCACCGCAGTGAGCACGCCGGGCGGCATGCTCTGGGTGTGGTTAGTAATGCGCCAAGGATTGAAGAAGGCGCCGGCAACATTTAATCGCATGGTCTCTCACGTGTTGCGTACACTTCGCGACGTCGCACCGAGTTACTTCGATGATATCTTTGTACACAGTCGCGCTGAGGGCAAGCTCAGCGCCGTGGAAGTCCACCTGAGACACCTTCGACAAGTCTTCCAGGGGATGCGAGGCAACCAGCTGTACGCAAACTTGAAGAAATGTGTGTTTTGCGCACCGGAGATCCCGGTGTTAGGCTGCTATGTGAGCAAGGATGGAGTCCGTGCTGACCCCGAGAAGGATGTTCGTGGCCGACTCCCGCGAATCCCACCGAGCTGCGTCAGTGGCTGAGCATGATAAACTGCTTGCACAAGTACACGAATGACTATGCCAAGCTGATCCAGCCATTGTCGTCACTACTGAAGAAAGACCTATGGGATCGTGACGACAGGAACACCAGGTCTTCTTCGACTCGGTGAAGAAGAACTTGTCGTCCACGCCCGTCTTGATGTTAGCGGACGAGTCGAAACCATTCCTCGTCGTCTGCGACGCAAGCAACTTCGCCATCGGGTGTGCCCTGATGCAGTTCGACGAGGAGGTCCGAGAGTGAGTGGTTAGCTACCAATCTCGCCAGTTGAAGCCGGCGGAGATGGATTATCCAGTGCACGACAAGGAGCTCCTCGCCATGAGCTACGCACTGGTCAAGTTCAGGGTTTACCTGCTCGGGGAACAGACAGTTGCGGTTTACACCGGCCACGCATCGCTGCGGACAGCGATGAAATCGCCTCATCTATCTATCTCAGCGGATGGCTCGTTGGCTGTCATTCTTCTCTGAGTGTAACTTCGTGGTACACTACATGCCCGGCAAGAACAACATCCTCGCCGACGCGTTGTCTCGGCGTCCGGGCTACTATCCACGCGAGCGACTTGGGCGTCAGACACCTGACGATGAGGACGAGTACTCGTGTTCGACATGTGTGGCGTCAAACTTGTACCTGATGAGCGTCACCCCTGCGATGTCGTTGCGAGAGGAGATCACTACCGCGTATGAACACGACGCAAAGTAAGCTGCCATCGTGTCACACCTTCGCTCGCCCAGGGACGCGACACTGAAGGCTCTACCGCGCTCTATTCGCAGTCACATCGAGCGTTATAGTCTCGATGGCTCTCTACTGATGTACGCCATCGACCACTTCGATGCCCCGAGAATCGTGGTGCCGAACGACGGAGACCTTCGTGCGCAGATCATCCACGAGTATCATGATGCTCCTGTCGGAGGTCACTTGGGACGCGAAAAGACTTTCGCGGCGGTGGCGCGAGATTTCTACTGGCCACACTTGTACAAGTGGGTACGCAAGTTGGTGCGCACTTGTGAAATCTGCCAGCGAGTGAAGCCGTCGCCGTCCTCACAGGCCCCACTGCGCCCACTCCCAATCCCCACCGAGGTGTGGCGCTCGGTGTCGATGGGTTTTGTCTTCGGGCTACCTCCCGATGAGCAGGGGCTCGTGGACCGGTTCAGTAAGATGGTCCACCTCACACCAGTGTCCGACACCATCACCGTGAAAGAAACCGCGGTGATCTTCCTGGATGCGGAGTTTAGACACCATGGATAGCCGGAATCGATCGTCTCCGATCGAGACCCCCGCTTCGCCACCACGTTCTGGTCCAAGCTCTTCGAATGGCGTGGCACAAACCTGAAGATGTCGACCGCAGCACATCCGAAGACGGATGATCAGACTGAGCGTGTCAACCGCGACGTTGAAGACGTGCTCCGGGGCTACTCGACATCATTCCCGAGCTGGAGTGCATTCTTGCCGTTGGCCGAGTTCGCCTTGAACAACGCTGATCACTCGTCGACGGGTCTGACTCCATTCTTCATTAACTCCGCGCTGCACCCGCGCGTCCCCGCTATGCTTGCGGTGGGTCTCCCCATGGGATCACGTACCTCCACTTTTGGTGGGGAAGGAGCTGCTGCTGTGGACTTACCGCCGACAGAGACGCCGGCGGGGCAGACACCGGCCGCGACGCTGGTGACGCGACACTCGTCTTCGAGTGCATTGAGCGCTAATGGCGTGACGCGCGCCCAAGTGAAGAAAGACCTCACCGCACCGAGCAACGCGGCGACTCCACTCACTGACTGGACGGAACGTACTTTGATTGACCCCGCTGGCCATTCGGCAGCGCATCCATCGGACTACGCAATAGCCAACTATGCGCCGATGCCTTCGGCGTACTCCACTGATCACACAGCGGTTTCGGAATTGGTGCTACAACGGCAAGCTATCACACGGTTTGTGTGAGATGCGCTGCAAGCGGCAGTGGCCAAGCAGAAAGCGAACACGAACAAATATGAAAAAAAACACAGATTAATTCCACACGGGCGATCGTGTGTTACTGTCTGCTGAAGGTATCCGATCCTCCGCCATGACAAACCTCGGCGCAAACAAACTTGCACCACGCTTCATCGGCCCCTTCACGATATTTGAAGTCCATTGGTGATGCATACACGCTGGACATCCCGTCCTCGTTGGGCCTCCACCCAACGCTCTACGTCGGGCGCCTCAAAGGTTACCGGCTGGCCGAGATCTCGGGTTCGATTCACCAGGAACCCCTGGCGGAACGTGTGTCGGGCGCCCAGCCCGACGTGACTCACGAGCCAACGAACCATCTGAACGAGGCGCCCGCTCGCGTGGACGTGCCCCAGACTGAGCCGACCCGAAGACGCAACTCTCCGAGTCCCGCTGACGCGTCAGCAACTCGCGATTGGACTGACGAAGCTTAGTCGCCACGCGTACGCGCGCCAGGCGCGATCCACCTCTTGCTCGACATCTGCCTGAGCGTCCCACGATCGATTCACCGCATAACCAACTTCGTCCACGCCCGGCCAACCGGGCGCAGTACCGCCGTGAGGGACCACCGCCGATTGTTGATTCGGCGGGCGAACTCCGCTGGATTGTCGACCATATTGTGGCGCCCGAAGATCCCCCTGCCACACGAGGCCGCACACAAGACCGTGGCTCCGGTGATCACGCAGCCCCGACTGCGCGTAAGTACCGGGTACGCTGGCTCGGTTTTCCTACTGAAGAGGATACGTGGAAGGATCGCGCCAACCTTCTCCGTGACGTTCCAGATATTGTTCGCGAGTACGAGAAAGCGCTCGAGTCTGCGAGCGATGGCGAGGCGAGACCCGAGCGAACGAGAACGCCAGCGACCCGACGAAAGAGAACGCGAACGCGGAGAGCGGCTCTAGTGCGAACGGCTCCCCTGACCGCGGACTCGATTAGCTGCTCGAGCGACGTCGAAGGGCGCCCGCTTGTACTTGCCGATCCATCCCGCCAACTCAACACCGATCGGTCGCTCGTCGAGCTGCGCCTCCCATTGGACTAGTGTTGGTCGAAACGTCCCACATGACGCACACCCTTCCGACACACTGACGAAACACATCCGATCCTGACCCCACGCGTCTTCGCAGTCGTGCTGCCGAAGCTCACCGATTGAATGATCCTGAAGCATCTTCACGCAATACGCGAACCAAGTCGCGAAGCCCTGGCCTTCGCGGGTCATCTTGTTCCAGCGCCGGATGAACGCACACCACGAGAACTAAGGAGCCTCGTGCGCGAATCCCTCGATGTTCTTGCGTCGCGTCGCGCGGAAGTGATCCTTCATGGTGTCCAGTGTGTCGGGGCGTTCAGCGCCCGACAAGTAAAACAAGTTCCACGGCGCCAGCTCGTCCTCCACTGGATCCTGCGCGACCCCGACGCTTCTTCAGGCTCCGTGCTTGGCATTGGCGTGTGTGCCGATGAGGTGGCTTGGTGTGTGCTAGGTTGCTGCGTCTCCATCCTCTTATATCGCACGGTAGATCGATCGCCGTTCCGCCGCCGCGTCAGGCTTCTCCGGTGTTCTCCGGGTGTCTTTTCGAAAGTGTGTGTTTGTGCTTATGTTGCGGAAGCGCAACTTTAAGAGGGGGTGATGTGATGGGCCCCAGTTACATATGTAGGTAGGTTGAATTTACATAAGTAGGTGAGTCAGCACACGGCTGATACGGCATCACCTGATTGGTTGAAATAAGGGAGCCAGCCCCCATTTCACCCAATTAGGTGCTGACCTGTATTTGAGTGGTTCGCAAGAGGCCAGGGGCAGCCACCCTGGCTCTAAAAGTTGATTTTCACCAAGCCTGACTACTTGGTCTTCTTAATTCCGAGTCTGAACCTAATCTTCCTCACGCTACGTGTAAGCTAGTGACGCACAAACATGGCCCGTTACAACAGCGTCCTCTTTTACACTTTTATTTATAGATTCCCTGAAGTTAGTAGGACGGCTGGGATCTGCATCGTAACGTTAGAAGTAAGTATCTAATATGTTTCTCACAGAGCGAAAAATATATTTTTTTGGCTCATATGACCGTTCATTATACGGCTATATTTTGGCATATCACAAGATGTCATTACAGCCAAAACACATGTCAATCCTGAAAATTATAATTCTGAAACCCCACTTTTCCGGCACGACGGCAAGGAGAACCGCGGGTGGCTCCCAACTATCTGGCGATCGGCCCCAATCAACGCAAAAGGTACTGGGGATGCGCAGGAACCGCTCCGTCGCGGCGCCGCGACCCTGATGACCAGGTTGAGGAGCAGCGCGGTCATCGTCGTGTCGAAGGATCATCTCCATGATGTGAGGAACGTTGCCCGCGCTATGCACAAGCGGGGCCGGACCATCATGTTCAAATGGACGTCTTGATCGCGAGTTGACTGGACCATGTGGAGCGCGATAACCAGGAGCTGCGTCACCGGATGCATCAGCAGGCCACATCCGACCAATATAAAAAGTAGGATGTATCCATGTAGGCATCACATAATACCTCCAACATCGTGACTGGTCCAATAAATCGGGGCGTGAGCCTGTTCGCGTCGAAGTTTATCATCAACGTGGTTGAATGCCGGTCATGGACAGTAACGCGTGATCGTCCACGGCAAATTTCTCCATATTCTTACGGCCGCGACGATCTGCATTCTCCTTTTGGCGATCGATCGCAGTCACGATCGCATCGTGGATATAGCGAACCACCGGCCGCTGCAGGAACTCGTTGGTAGCCGCTGCGTCACGCGGCAGCGGCTCCGGATTGGGGTCGAATTTTGCAGGAAGTGGCGCGGCGGCTTCCACCGCGGCCGGCGGGTCTTGATACTCAAATGCACGACGACGCTGACTCGGATCGATCAGCATCCGATCCGTCCAGGCTGCGGTATCGAAGGTGTCGCCCTCGTAGCAACCCGCGCACGTGATCCTCTTGCAGGGGCGTCGGTTGGTATCTGCGGTTCCCTCTCCCCCCCCCCCCCCCCCCCCCCTGTGGCAGCACGCGTCCGCGTCCCTTTCGTTGTAACTTGAGATCCACGTTCCGTTAACTTGTACGTTGTGAGCGCTTTTACGATCAGTGCTGTCGGAAACGGCAGTGCCTTTGTCAGCTAACCCTATCTATCAAGCGCTTCACACCAAGGAGCGCTGGAACACCATGATATTGCTCGAAGTTGAGGAGAACGGGGTGAGCCCGTCGACTCGTGTTCTACATTGTTGGTGGCGAACTCGACCATGGACAGGAAGGAAATTCATGACTTGAATGGCGTGGCGAAGCTCCTTAGCACGTACTCAACGACCCGGTTCGCGCGTTCTGTCTGGCCTTCCGTCTCTGAATGTGACGCGGTGGACATAGCCGACCGCGTCCCCACCAACTTGAACAACTCCGTCCAGAACGCGGCGGTGAAGCGGGGATCTCAATCCGACACAATCGAAGTCGGAAGACGTGATGTCGGTAGACGATATCGAAGAACATCGTCGCGGACGGTTTAGCGGTGACGCAGCAAGATGCACCATCTTGCTGAGACGATCGACGAAGAAGAGAACACCAGTGCGGCCTTGCGGATTGCGAGGTAACCCGAAGACGAAGTCCATGCCCACCGAAAACCACGGTTCCGTTGCCATCGGCAGAGGTCGAAGCTGAGCCTGCTTCGATGGAGACGGCTTCACACGCTTCACTGGAGCATACCCACTACCGTGCTCACATGTATATATGCGGCCAGTAGACAATGACGCGAATGTCTTTTCGCGTCCGAGGTGGCCGCCGGTGGGCGTATCTTGGAACTCGTGGATCAGCCGAACTCGATTCATGGCGCGTCTGTGTGGAAATGCAGTAGGTCACCAGGCCTCCGTTTCGTCCGTAGCGGTCGACGCGGGCGCAACTACGTGGGTATAAGCGGTACCGCGCTGCTGCCGATGGATCTCTCAGGTACTTGGTCATCTCCGCCGACGTCGCGTCTGACTCGTACGCGGTCGTTGCCAGGTCACGAAGCGGGCCGGTCGCTGCAACCTCGACAGCAGCGACATCGAACTTGGTGAGTGCGTAGCGCATGACTAGCAGCTCCTTGTCGTGTACGGGGTAGTTTCGCTCCGTCGCCTTCAGCTGGCGTGACTGGTAACTCACGAATCGTTCGCGTCCCTCAGTCGCTTGCGTCTCACACCACGCGGAAAGACATGAGGGGTAGGGCAGCACCAGGACAGGCGCGGTGGACAAGCTCGTATGCACCCCATCGAAGCCATCTTAGTGCTCGGGGCGCCATGACCACGTGGCGTCGGCCTTGACGGATGGTTGACGGAAAGTTGTTCGATTAGTGGTGAAGATATGTCGCGAGACGCATCCACAGCCGCGACTGCTTATGGTCGTGACGAGTGGGTCGCGCGCAGATGGCCTCGATCGTCTCGGAGTAAGCACGGACACCTTTCTTGCTGACGTATCCCCCGAGCACAGGAGTCTCGAGAGCGCAGAAGATACACTACTTCAGATTGGCGTACGGCTTGTTCTCTCGTATCACCTCGAACACCTTCCGCAGGTGTTAGAGATGTACCTCGACGTCCAACATGTCGCCCTCGGCACAACTGTGAATGAAGATGCCGTCGAGGTATCTGGAAGTGAAGTCTCCGTACGGCCGAAGCAAGTTGGACACCATGCGGTTGAAGTTGTCGGGGGTGTTTTTGATCCCCTGTGGCATCACAATCCATTCCCGCATCATCCTGCTAGGTGTGCTGACCGCAGTCAACGGCACGTCGGTTTGAGCATCAAGATTTGATAGAAGCCATCCGTCAGATGGATGGCGGTGTTGCTAGATATGGTGTCCAGCACCATGTCCTTCCTGGGGATCGGCATCTACACCGAAATAGTGGCGTCGTTGCGCTCGTTGAAGGCGTGGCTGATCCGCTGGTTGCTTTCGTCCGTCTCTCGGCGGTAACTTCTGTGGCCAGTACACGCATTACTGATATGAACGTCTGATCGATAGTCATCACGCAGAATGTCGGGCTGGAGTGTGGGAACAGGCTCTCTCGAACGTGGCCGGCTTGCCAACGACTCTCAAAGAAGGCGTCAATGGCTTCGAGTAGGTCGCGAGGAAGCGGCCACTGCCGCGTTACACAGTACTTATAATAGGTGCGAGGTCGATCGCTTGCCGAACTCCGCGGTCGGGTAGAACAGTAGCTGGGACCTTGTCCGGGAAGGTATCGCCTCCATGAACTCACACACAAGCGGAACGACTGGGTAGCCGGCCGCTTCAAGCGCCGGCAACGACTGAGCTGCGTAGCGTGCCTGGCGAGCACCCTTCGGCTCAGCTCCATTTGGGCGCGTCCTCGCGTCGGAAGTTGGGTCCGACGCTGGTGCCGACGACCGCGATCGGCTCGGTGTCCTCGGCGACGATCATGCACACTTGCTCGTTCTCGCCCTTCTTCAAGTCACGGAGGAAGTGTTTCTACGAGAGACCAGACAACCGAGTGATTCTCGGCGACGTCGCGCGGTGGACGTGCGACCTCGATGTTGCGTATGCGCGGAGGCGTCTCCCCGTCACCCTCCACCAGGACTGAGATCACCTCAGACTCAGTCTCGATCGAGAATGCCGATGGCGCGCTTGGGCGGCGTGGTTCGCGACGGCCGCGACGTCGAGTGTCTTCCGAGGCTGCCGGTAAGAGCCCACGCTCTATCATGGCCGCTGAATGGCGGCGCCGTGACACGACATCGGCGTTTGGACGCGCTTCTCTGGAGACGACCGCGTCAACTTCATCAGGGAGCTCCCGCTCGATCAACCGCGGGGACCCATGTTTGACAGCATGTGGGAGACCATGCTTAACCACATGTTCCTGCACTTCGTCACTGGTGAGCCACTGCTCATCCTGCGGAAACCCATGCTCGACCACGTTATCGTCTACTTCCGAGAACCGCTGCTCATCGGGACGTGGGAACCCAAGCTCGACCACCTCAGGCACGTCTCAAGAGTTCTAGTCAAGACCAGCACAGGTTGAGTGTTCGCACACCGCACACGAAGGGCCTCAGGTGCAGTACGGACCATGGCGTCAGAATCCATGACGGCAACGTGCGGGCACCGGTTAGTGGTTCCGCACAGGAACGCTACCACTGTATTCACAGCGATGTTTCACAGCGATGTTTCACAGCGATGTCTCGGGGGCGGACTGTGCCAGGCAGCCAGTTAATCTCAGGCTAGCGGCGGGCAAGCCACAGCATGCCGAAGACGCAGTCGAATGAGCCACTCCGCTCGATCACTAACACTTTCTCGGAGCTACGGAACCCATCGAAATCGTACGCTAAGGCCACGGAGAACCGCGGTATCCGCCGCGGCTTCCCATCAGTGCACTTGTCGTGGATGAAGTCTTGACTTACTACTCCAGGTATGGTTGTCGCAGCTACGTCCGATGCGTATTGCATACCGATTATCCTGTCAAATTGCGAGGCGATGTTCAAGCTCATGGCCTCGCGATATGGTCTTTTACTCCGAGTTCACGACGAAAACAACAAGGAGAGGAAGGAGCTACTGAGTATTTCGCCGTCCCAAATTCTCCTCGTCAGAGATGTCCTGATAACGGTTGCCCTCACCCATTGCTCGGCGTGGACTGCGGTTGCAGACATCGACAGGGTTGTTGCCAATGCCCCCCGAGCTGGGAAGCATGTCCCACCTGTGTTGGAGGTTGACGAACAGGGAAGTGTGGTCATCGCTGATTATGATGTGGATGATGGTGACGTTCGTGATGACAAGCCGCTGGACGTAGAGAATTATATTGATTGTTTCGGAACAGCTCAAGGCATGAAGGCATTTCGAGTACACCTAAACGTATTCAATGAGGACGAGCTAAAGCTAGCATGTCTACGTCGGGGTGTCTCAATCGCTGGATTGATCGAGCGAGAGGAATATGTAGGTGCCTTGTGGAAAAACAGTTTGCTGAAGGTGAAGCGACAGAGAGGCAGGAAGAAGCGTGCGCAGGATGTGCAAGAGGAACCTTCACTCCAAATCGAACTTCTTCATGGAAATCAAGATCAGAATTTCCAGATGATGCACACGTATCACGAGGTCTTTCAAAGTCGAATGGACGTGAATAGTTGGCGCCATCAGCAGAATTTCAACGAACTCAGCGTTCGGCCGGATTGCATTGAAATTGGAGAAGTGCGCCCTCAAGCCAAAGCCACGGAGGAGTCTAGTTGTGCTGTTGTCCGTCGAGAGCGGATTATCAGCGCAAGACTTTCGAGCTGGTTCGTTTGAAGCACGAGGAGTTGTTTCACCAGCAAATTGACGCGCAGCACTTTGCTCACGAGGAACAACAAAAGCAACAAGAAGTTGCTGCTAAGAAACAGCGCCTCCAAGCGAAGAAGGCCTCCGAAATGCAGCTTCAACTGAAGTTAATGAGGCCCATCAGCTGCGGTCATTTTTCTTCAGCCAATTCAGCACCATGCATCAGTTCGTTCCGCTGTGGCGACAAACCGATCACACCCACCCATCCATAACGAACACCACACTGCACAAGTGCAAGATACCAACTTTCAAGCTGAAGATTAATTCCAAATCGATGAAGTCACGTACAATATTCCGTCCGTGGATATGTTGATCCTGGAAAATCAGTAATTGCTGGAGCGGATGAGTCAGATGGAAGATGAATTGGAGTTGAAAAGGTCTACGACAGACCGACTGAAGAAGCAGCTCGATATTCAACAGAAGCAAATCAACATGCTGCTTGCCGCGAGTCGTGCACAACCAACCGAGACGGAGAGCCAAGATTCCAAGCCGCGGACAGTCCCACTTGAGGACTATAAACACGTTCTTCGTCGTCTAGACGCCTTGGAGGAACAGCGCCTCCCAATGAGCACAATTTCGGCTCCTGGCACAGTTGAAGGTCCAAGTCCTGACGGGTCGATTAATCAAGATCAGCTCAACTTTGAAGCCCTCAAAGCTTCATCGAAGAAAATGCTGGATGACGCTAGAAAGCGGACGGCGGAAAACGCGCCGGCTACTCGAGCCGCAAAAGGCAGCCGCCTAGGCAAGCCTTTGTTGCCTGCATCGAAGTGACAAATTTGTGATACGGTGTCAAGTCTGGTATTTGAGTAGTAAATTCAATATTTTTGGAGTTCTGTGTGTAGGATGTGTCATTTCATGTATTGCTTGATAGTGAGATTTGGTTGCAACGCAACAGTGTCGATAATAATATTTGTGTTATGGTTGGTTGGTGATGTTGTGTGCCTTTGCTAGACAGTATTGTGAGGTCGAGGAGTGTGCAATAGCATATTTGCAGACAACTCAGCGAACTAGGTCATCTGCGACTTGGCTGGGAACACCAGAGCTGTAAAGCGTTGTTGCTACCACCGGTACAGTTTTTCCTTTTGTGGTTATTACCGCGACAACAGGAGTTATCTAGGGTTTAGCCATGTAGTGATATCTAAGCGTCTTGTAATGTCGTAGGAAAATGATTGTTACCAAGAAATACTTCTCACAGAGGCCGGCTCGATAAGCAACAAATCAGAGAATGCCTTCGGGCAACAATATGCGCCGGCCTCTTCGTTGCCGGCGAGCACCTCACACGGAGTCGGCAAAGGATCACTACGCACATTAGTGAACCTGTGCAGAAAGACGACTGCGCAAATAGAAACTATATAGAGAAACCACTAATCCTTGTCCTTGGACTGAGCAGCGACCGATTTAATAAGATCCACCATCATGGCCAAATGCTGCTGCAGCTGGATGGCAGTCCGAACTTGGGCGTGTTGATTCTGCTGGGCTTCTAGCTGAGCGCGCTGCAGTCGTTCGAGCCCCCAAAACCTACTCGCCGGCGCGTCGCCGCTGCCCTGAGTGTTCTCGTTCCATTCTAATCTACTGCAGCTCCAGCCGACGCTGTGCATCCAGGTGTCGCCTCCACATCGGCGATGACTGCGGCGACTTCGCCCGCCTTGGCGACAGTAGCATCATCCTGCGTGACGTTGGATGGCGGGGACGGTTCACTTGCGCAGGTCTGCTTGGAACTCCTCGAACGCGGCCTGCTTTGCCTGTACATCAACCAACAGTTCGCGCTTGCGCTCATACTCCTCCGACATGCCTGACTTCCTCAGCGCCTACTTTGCCAACTCCCATAGTACTAAATAGCTTCAACGCTGGATTCATAACTACTACAGTAACAGTACTACTATCGGACGACTGTAAAACCTTCAATCCCCGTGATTATCGGCACTACAAAATAGTATTTTAACTATTGCAGGGTGAACTACTGACGGAAAATGTCAATTAGTGTACTGTTTCCAATCGAATTGAACACACTTCATTCTTAGCAAGGTACACAATTAGTAGGAGGTAAACTATTGCCTAGACGGAATCCTTGGAGTCCCAAATCGTGAACTCGTCCAGATTTTCGAGAAGGCCCTCTTCAACATCGTTATCATCGGAATCATCGTCGCGAGAGAGCCACTTGCGGCAAAATATTTCTGCATAGACGTCATGGCGACTGATGTATCAATCTTGGTAACAGGGAGCTAATCCTGCCGCTGCCACAGACCGAGTAACAACGTCGTCAGGCACATCTTTCCAGGCTGTTCCCACCCACTGAGCAATGTCTGTAACTGGAGGCTGCTTCGGGTTTCCACTTTTCGTGTACTGCACGCGGTCCGACGATTTCCATTCGTTGATGATATAGTCGAGAGTTTGTCATGGCAGCCCTTGCTGGGGCGTCTCGATCCACGTGACGACCTCCTTCTTCTTCGACATGGTCTTGGCGAGGCGGGATCCAGGCATGGCGGTGTTGGTTGGTTGGTGCAGGTGCTTGTTGTTGACAGCAAATTGAAAACTGACAATATTTCCGCAGCGCAAGTGCCGGATGTCGTGCTCTAGGATGCCAACGTGAGGTATACATATTGGCGTAGGTACAATAGGAATTGTGTAGTAAACGAGATGATCGGATTCTACAGGGGGTATTCTATTTGGCACCGCAATACTAATTGGCATTTTCCGTTAAGTACCATCGTAGTAGATGATATCAAAATGTGCAATCTACTAGTTACAGTATTATTAGTACTGCTATTATAGTATTGTTTTGTACTACTCAGTCGGATTACCGCGACAGATGATTACGGTCGGAGATCAGGTACCAAGGCGAGTGAGGTCAGGACGTCGATGCCGGCGCTAATGGCAGAGCAGGCATCGGCGTCCTGAAGTGTCCTCACTCGCCTTTTATCCATGCGCGTCGTAGTGCCAAGAAACAGGGTTATTGCCCTCGTCAAGGAGGAGACCGCCGCACGCAACGCCGTCCTCGGCGCTTCTGGTCCGGAAAACAGCGTTCGCATGATCAACAAGGCCATGCGAACGCTGTACATGGCCGCGGTCAACCGCAACTTCACCGAAACCCAGATTCGGTTGGGGGCGCGCAGATTCCTGAGGGAATGCGAGCGCGGCCAAGCTGTTCAGGACTCCACTGTGGTTGCCTGGTACAACCTCGGGCCGGAGGATCCGCCGGCTCAAGAACCGCCGCCAACCCCGCCCGCGGCTCAAGGCCCAGAGGCAGCGCCCCTGAGCCAAGCCGTGGAGCACCTCGCCGGGTTGCCGTCGTGGCTAACCCCGACGATCAGGAGTTCCCGTTCCGCGAGATCGTCGAAGAGCGACTGACGACGGAGGGCGCGTTCCTGCTGGTGGACTGGGAGTCCAGCTACGTGCCGGTCGGCAACGTTCACCCGGATCTCGTCCGCGAGTTCCGGAATGAACGACTCAACGGACGCGCGGACTTCAGGAACATGTAAGGGCTGCTATGCACTACACTTGTAGGGAGGCAACCATTAAGCAATCGATAGAATTTGGCATTGCTGTAAATTCATTATGCTAGGTTTCTTTAGCAATTTGTACACTAGGCTGGCCGGGTGTTTGGAGGCTGTTGCACTCCAAGCACCTCGCAAACAGGGGTTGGCTTCCTTGCGAAACCTTGGACGCTAGATGGCTGTCGCTTGCCAAGTGCCCCCACTGCTTGGTGGCATCTCGCTCGCCAAACAGTGGTGGTCCAACAGTACTCACACCCAAGTGCATACAATAATATACAAATGCACATGTATACATGTATAATCAACAAATACTCAACTCAAACACCTCAATTGTAGGAAGTCGGGTCTTGTTACACTGCTTGCATTATATATATAGTACACAGCACCAAAACAATTAACAAAGCTAGATCACAATTCATCCCTACACGAGGCCGACAGCGTGGGGCCGAGCAGCAAGGTCAACGTGGGGAGGAGCAGCAGGCGCGCAGTAAAGTGAGTTCAAGAGAATCTTGCTGTAAGAGGGAATCTTACTATCCCCTGTCGTAATACTCACTTTTATGTCCCTTCGGTTGCAAAACATATGGTATTGCCAACATTTCCTGCTTTGATATCCGCACAAAATGCTTAGTGTAAACGTATGTGGGTATGCACGGGCTCTGCCTCAGAGCACCCGTAGACCCAGTCATGGAGCAACGCCCAGCGCTTACCCTGAGCCAACACGCGACAGTATCGTGCATGGGGGATCCGCTTGATGCGGTGGGGACGTTCAAGAGTTGTCGTCAACCACGCAGGGACTTCTGTAGACTCCACCATCCCTACCGACGAGTGCATCGTCTCCGCCGAAGAGCGAACCCCGCCGAAGAGTGAACGGCCAACTGCCGAGGCTTCGCGCAAACGTACCGAGACGCTGTCGATTGAACATAAGCTCCAGGGGGGGCCTACTTTAGCTCACTACTGCGGCTTACACGTGCACGAACGTGTATGAGTATGCGTAAGGTTATCTGTAACTTGCATTCATACACTCGAGTCCACGAGTATAATTTAAATCATAGAATGTAACGGTTACACACACAAGTGACAACGGTCACTTGTGCATGACATTGTCACTTACGGTTTAATAGATAAATATCTGTTAAAGGTTTTAGATACTTCCTCACATTGGTGTAAGTCACACCAATGGATACATTGAAGTGGGCCACCACAATGAGCGGTCCACACCTACCCAAAGATCCTATTAGTAGAAAGCAGCATCTTTCTACCAATTAGAGACGTGCATATTGGCGGGGCTCTGACAGCCGCGGCTCAAGGCCCAGAGGCAGCGCCCCTGAGCCAAGCCGTGGAGCACCTCGCCGGGTTGCCGTCGTGGCTAACCCCGACGATCAGGAGTTTCCGTTCCGCGAGATCGTCGAAGAGCGACTGACGACGGAGGGCGCGTTCCTGCTGGTGGACTGGGAGTCCAGCTACGTGCCGGTCGGCAACGTTCACCCGGATCTCGTCCGCGAGTTCCGGAATGAACGACGCAACGGACGCGCGGACTTCAGGAACATGTAAGAGCTGCTATGCACTACACTTGTAGGGAGGCAACCATTAAGCAATCGATAGAATTTGGCATTGCTGTAAATTCATTATGCTAGGTTTCTTTAGCAATTTGTACACTAGGCAGGCCGGGTGTTTGGAGGCTGTTGCACTCCAAGCACCTCGCAAACAAGGGTTGGCTTCCTTGCGAAACCTTGGACGCTAGATGGCTGTCGCTTGTCAAGTGCCCCCACTGCTTGGTGGCATCTCGCTCGCCAAACAGTGGTGGTCCAACAGTACTCATACCCAAGTGCATACAATAATATACAAATGCACATATATACATGTATAATCAACAAATACTCAACTCGAACACCTCAATTGTAGGAAGTCGGGTCTTGTTATACTGCTTGCATTATATATATAGTACACAGCACCAAAACAATTAACAAAGCTAGATCACAATTCATCCCTACACGAGGCCGACAGCGTGGGGCCGAGCAGCAAGGTCAACGTGGGGAGGAGCAGCAGGCGCGCGGTAAAGTGAGTTAAAAGAGAATCTTACTATAAGAGGGAGTCTTACTATCCCCTGTCGTAATACTCACTTTTATGTTCCTTCGGTTGCAAAACATGTGGTATTGCCAACATTTCCTGCTTTGATATCCGCACAAAATGCTCAGTGTAAACGTATGTGGGTATGCACGCAGAGCACCCGTAGACCCAGTCATGGAGCAACGCCCAGCGCTTACCCTGAGCCAACACGCGACAGTATCGTGCATGGGGGATCCGCTTGACGCGGTGGGAGCGTTCAAGAGTTGTCGTCAACCACGCAGGGACTTCTGTAGACTCCACCATCCCTACCGACGAGTGCATCGTCTCCGCCGAAGAGCGAACCCCGCCGAAGAGTGAACGGCCAACTGCCGAGGCTTCGCGCAAGCGTACCAAGACGCTGTCGATTGAAGATAAGCTCCAGGTGGGCCTACTTTAGCTCACTACTGCGGCTTACACGTGCGCGAACGTGTATGAGGATGCGTAAGGTTATCTGTAACTTGCATTAATACACTCGAGTCCACGAGTATAATTTAAATCATAGAATGTAACGGGGTTACACACACAAGTGACAACGGTCACTTGTGCATGACATTTGTCACTTACGGTTTAATAGATAAATATCTGTTAAAGGTTTTAGATACTTCCTCACATTGGTGTAAGTCACACCAATGGATACATTGAAGTGGGCCACCACAATGAGCGGTCCACACCTACCCAAAGATCCTATTAGTAGAAAGCAGCATCTTTCTACCAATTAGAGACGTGCATATTGGCGGGGCTCTGACAGCCGCGGCTCAAGGCCCAGAGGCAGCGCCCCTGAGCCAAGCCGTGGAGCACCTCGCCGGGTTGCCGTCGTGGCTAACCCCGACGATCAGGAGTTTCCGTTCCGCGAGATCGTCGAAGAGCGACTGACGACGGAGGGCGCGTTCCTGCTAGTGGACTGGGAGTCCAGCTACGTGCCGGTCGGCAACGTTCACCCGGATCTCGTCCGCGAGTTCCGGAATGAACGACGCAACGGACGCGCGGACTTCAGGAACATGTAAGAGCTGCTATGCACTACACTTGTAGGGAGGCAACCATTAAGCAATCGATAGAATTTGGCATTGCTGTAAATTCATTATGCTAGGTTTCTTTAGCAATTTGTACACTAGGCAGGCCGGGTGTTTGGAGGCTGTTGCACTCCAAGCACCTCGCAAACAAGGGTTGGCTTCCTTGCGAAACCTTGGACGCTAGATGGCTGTCGCTTGTCAAGTGCCCCACTGCTTGGTGGCATCTCGCTCGCCAAACAGTGGTGGTCCAACAGTACTCATACCCAAGTGCATACAATAATATACAAATGCACATATATACATGTATAATCAACAAATACTCAACTCGAACACCTCAATTGTAGGAAGTCGGGTCTTGTTATACTGCTTGCATTATATATATAGTACACAGCACCAAAACAATTAACAAAGCTAGATCACAATTCATCCCTACACGAGGCCGACAGCGTGGGGCCGAGCAGCAAGGTCAAGTGAACGGCCAACTGCCGAGGCTTCGCGCAAGCGTACCAAGACGCTGTCGATTGAAGATAAGCTCCAGGTGGGCCTACTTTAGCTCACTACTGCGGCTTACATGTGCGCGAACGTGTATGAGGATGCGTAAGGTTATCTGTAACTTGCATTAATACACTCGAGTCCACGAGTATAATTTAAATCATAGAATGTAACGGGGTTACACACACAAGTGACAACGGTCACTTGTGCATGACATTGTCACTTACGGTTTAATAGATAAATATCTGTTAAAGGTTTTAGATACTTCCTCACATTGGTGTAAGTCACACCAATGGATACATTGAAGTGGGCCACCACAATGAGCGGTCCACACCTACCCAAAGATCCTATTAGTAGAAAGCAGCATCTTTCTACCAATTAGAGACGTGTATATTGGCGGGGCTCTGACAGCCGCGGCTCAAGGCCCAGAGGCAGCGCCCCTGAGCCAAGCCGTGGAGCACCTCGCCGGGTTGCCGTCGTGGCTAACCCCGACGATCAGGAGTTCCCGTTCCGCGAGATCGTCGAAGAGCGACTGACGACGGAGGGCGCGTTCCTGCTGGTGGACTGGGAGTCCAGCTACGTGCCGGTCGGCAACGTTCACCCGGATCTCGTCCGCGAGTTCCGGAATGAACGACGCAACGGACGCGCGGACTTCAGGAACATGTAAGAGCTGCTATGCACTACACTTGTAGGGAGGCAACCATTAAGCAATCGATAGAATTTGGCATTGCTGTAAATTCATTATGCTAGGTTTCTTTAGCAATTTGTACACTAGGCAGGCCGGGTGTTTGGAGGCTGTTGCACTCCAAGCACCTCGCAAACAAGGGTTGGCTTCCTTGCGAAACCTTGGACGCTAGATGGCTGTCGCTTGTCAAGTGCCCCACTGCTTGGTGGCATCTCGCTCGCCAAACAGTGGTGGTCCAACAGTACTCATACCCAAGTGCATACAATAATATACAAATGCACATATATACATGTATAATCAACAAATACTCAACTCGAACACCTCAATTGTAGGAAGTCGGGTCTTGTTATACTGCTTGCATTATATATATAGTACACAGCACCAAAACAATTAACAAAGCTAGATCACAATTCATCCCTACACGAGGCCGACAGCGTGGGGCCGAGCAGCAAGGTCAAGTGAACGGCCAACTGCCGAGGCTTCGCGCAAGCGTACCAAGACGCTGTCGATTGAAGATAAGCTCCAGGTGGGCCTACTTTAGCTCACTACTGCGGCTTACACGTGCGCGAACGTGTATGAGGATGCGTAAGGTTATCTGTAACTTGCATTAATACACTCGAGTCCACGAGTATAATTTAAATCATAGAATGTAACGGGGTTACACACAAGTGACAACGGTCACTTGTGCATGACATTTGTCACTTACGGTTTAATAGATAAATATCTGTTAAAGGTTTTAGATACTTCCTCACATTGGTGTAAGTCACACCAATGGATACATTGAAGTGGGCCACCACAATGAGCGGTCCACACCTACCCAAAGATCCTATTAGTAGAAAGCAGCATCTTTCTACCAATTAGAGACGTGCATATTGGCGGGGCTCTGACAGCCGCGGCTCAAGGCCCAGAGGCAGCGCCCTGAGCCAAGCCGTGGAGCACCTCGCCGGGTTGCCGTCGTGGCTAACCCCGACGATCAGGAGTTCCCGTTCCGCGAGATCGTCGAAGAGCGACTGACGACGGAGGGCGCGTTCCTGCTGGTGGACTGGGAGTCCAGCTACGTGCCGGTCGGCAACGTTCACCCGGATCTCGTCCGCGAGTTCCGGAATGAACGACGCAACGGACGCGCGGACTTCAGGAACATGTAAGAGCTGCTATGCACTACACTTGTAGGGAGGCAACCATTAAGCAATCGATAGAATTTGGCATTGCTGTAAATTCATTATGCTAGGTTTCTTTAGCAATTTGTACACTAGGCAGGCCGGGTGTTTGGAGGCTGTTGCACTCCAAGCACCTCGCAAACAAGGGTTGGCTTCCTTGCGAAACCTTGGACGCTAGATGGCTGTCGCTTGTCAAGTGCCCCACTGCTTGGTGGCATCTCGCTCGCCAAACAGTGGTGGTCCAACAGTACTCATACCCAAGTGCATACAATAATATACAAATGCACATATATACATGTATAATCAACAAATACTCAACTCGAACACCTCAATTGTAGGAAGTCGGGTCTTGTTATACTGCTTGCATTATATATATAGTACACAGCACCAAAACAATTAACAAAGCTAGATCACAATTCATCCCTACACGAGGCCGACAGCGTGGGGCCGAGCAGCAAGGTCAAGTGAACGGCCAACTGCCGAGGCTTCGCGCAAGCGTACCAAGACGCTGTCGATTGAAGATAAGCTCCAGGTGGGCCTACTTTAGCTCACTACTGCGGCTTACATGTGCGCGAACGTGTATGAGGATGCGTAAGGTTATCTGTAACTTGCATTAATACACTCGAGTCCACGAGTATAATTTAAATCATAGAATGTAACGGGGTTACACACACAAGTGACAACGGTCACTTGTGCATGACATTTGTCACTTACGGTTTAATAGATAAATATCTGTTAAAGGTTTTAGATACTTCCTCACATTGGTGTAAGTCACACCAATGGATACATTGAAGTGGGCCACCACAATGAGCGGTCCACACCTACCCAAA
The DNA here is from genome assembly GCF_018691715.1 of Phytophthora cinnamomi. Classification (NCBI taxonomy): domain Eukaryota; phylum Oomycota; class Peronosporomycetes; order Peronosporales; family Peronosporaceae; genus Phytophthora; species Phytophthora cinnamomi. Next base: position 1,753,863 of record NW_027150937.1, read on the forward strand.
GATCCTATTAGTAGAAAGCAGCATCTTTCTACCAATTAGAGACGTGCATATTGGCGGGGCTCTGACAGCCGCGGCTCAAGGCCCAGAGGCAGCGCCCCTGAGCCAAGCCGTGGAGCACCTCGCCGGGTCGCCGTCGTGGCTAACCCCGACGATCAGGAGTTCCCGTTCCGCGAGATCGTCGAAGAGCGACTGACGACGGAGGGCGCGTTCCTGCTGGTGGACTGGGAGTCCAGCTACGTGCCGGTCGGCAACGTTCACCCGGATCTCGTCCGCGAGTTCCGGAATGAACGACGCAACGGACGCGCGGACTTCAGGAACATGTAAGAGCTGCTATGCACTACACTTGTAGGGAGGCAACCATTAAGCAATCGATAGAATTTGGCATTGCTGTAAATTCATTATGCTAGGTTTCTTTAGCAATTTGTACACTAGGCAGGCCGGGTGTTTGGAGGCTGTTGCACTCCAAGCACCTCGCAAACAAGGGTTGGCTTCCTTGCGAAACCTTGGACGCTAGATGGCTGTCGCTTGTCAAGTGCCCCCACTGCTTGGTGGCATCTCGCTCGCCAAACAGTGGTGGTCCAACAGTACTCATACCCAAGTGCATACAATAATATACAAATGCACATATATACATGTATAATCAACAAATACTCAACTCGAACACCTCAATTGTAGGAAGTCGGGTCTTGTTATACTGCTTGCATTATATATATATAGTACACAGCACCAAAACAATTAACAAAGCTAGATCACAATTCATCCCTACACGAGGCCGACAGCGTGGGGCCGAGCAGCAAGGTCAAGTGAACGGCCAACTGCCGAGGCTTCGCGCAAGCGTACCAAGACGCTGTCGATTGAAGATAAGCTCCAGGTGGGCCTACTTTAGCTCACTACTGCGGCTTACATGTGCGCGAACGTGTATGAGGATGCGTAAGGTTATCTGTAACTTGCATTAATACACTCGAGTCCACGAGTATAATTTAAATCATAGAATGTAACGGGGTTACACACACAAGTGACAACGGTCACTTGTGCATGACATTTGTCACTTACGGTTTAATAGATAAATATCTGTTAAAGGTTTTAGATACTTCCTCACATTGGTGTAAGTCACACCAATGGATACATTGAAGTGGGCCACCACAATGAGCGGTCCACACCTACCCAAAGATCCTATTAGTAGAAAGCAGCATCTTTCTACCAATTAGAGACGTGCATATTGGCGGGGCTCTGACAGCCGCGGCTCAAGGCCCAGAGGCAGCGCCCTGAGCCAAGCCGTGGAGCACCTCGCCGGGTCGCCGTCGTGGCTAACCCCGACGATCAGGAGTTCCCGTTCCGCGAGATCGTCGAAGAGCGACTGACGACGGAGGGCGCGTTCCTGCTGGTGGACTGGGAGTCCAGCTACGTGCCGGTCGGCAACGTTCACCCGGATCTCGTCCGCGAGTTCCGGAATGAACGACGCAACGGACGCGCGGACTTCAGGAACATGTAAGAGCTGCTATGCACTACACTTGTAGGGAGGCAACCATTAAGCAATCGATAGAATTTGGCATTGCTGTAAATTCATTATGCTAGGTTTCTTTAGCAATTTGTACACTAGGCAGGCCGGGTGTTTGGAGGCTGTTGCACTCCAAGCACCTCGCAAACAAGGGTTGGCTTCCTTGCGAAACCTTGGACGCTAGATGGCTGTCGCTTGTCAAGTGCCCCCACTGCTTGGTGGCATCTCGCTCGCCAAACAGTGGTGGTCCAACAGTACTCATACCCAAGTGCATACAATAATATACAAATGCACATATATACATGTATAATCAACAAATACTCAACTCGAACACCTCAATTGTAGGAAGTCGGGTCTTGTTATACTGCTTGCATTATATATATATAGTACACAGCACCAAAACAATTAACAAAGCTAGATCACAATTCATCCCTACACGAGGCCGACAGCGTGGGGCCGAGCAGCAAGGTCAAGTGAACGGCCAACTGCCGAGGCTTCGCGCAAGCGTACCAAGACGCTGTCGATTGAAGATAAGCTCCAGGTGGGCCTACTTTAGCTCACTACTGCGGCTTACATGTGCGCGAACGTGTATGAGGATGCGTAAGGTTATCTGTAACTTGCATTAATACACTCGAGTCCACGAGTATAATTTAAATCATAGAATGTAACGGGGTTACACACACAAGTGACAACGGTCACTTGTGCATGACATTTGTCACTTACGGTTTAATAGATAAATATCTGTTAAAGGTTTTAGATACTTCCTCACATTGGTGTAAGTCACACCAATGGATACATTGAAGTGGGCCACCACAATGAGCGGTCCACACCTACCCAAAGATCCTATTAGTAGAAAGCAGCATCTTTCTACCAATTAGAGACGTGCATATTGGCGGGGCTCTGACAGCCGCGGCTCAAGGCCCAGAGGCAGCGCCCCTGAGCCAAGCCGTGGAGCACCTCGCCGGGTTGCCGTCGTGGCTAACCCCGACGATCAGGAGTTTCCGTTCCGCGAGATCGTCGAAGAGCGACTGACGACGGAGGGCGCGTTCCTGCTGGTGGACTGGGAGTCCAGCTACGTGCCGGTCGGCAACGTTCACCCGGATCTCGTCCGCGAGTTCCGGAATGAACGACGCAACGGACGCGCGGACTTCAGGAACATGTAAGAGCTGCTATGCACTACACTTGTAGGGAGGCAACCATTAAGCAATCGATAGAATTTGGCATTGCTGTAAATTCATTATGCTAGGTTTCTTTAGCAATTTGTACACTAGGCAGGCCGGGTGTTTGGAGGCTGTTGCACTCCAAGCACCTCGCAAACAAGGGTTGGCTTCCTTGCGAAATCTTGGACGCTAGATGGCTGTCGCTTGTCAAGTGCCCCCACTGCTTGGTGGCATCTCGCTCGCCAAACAGTGGTGGTCCAACAGTACTCATACCCAAGTGCATACAATAATATACAAATGCACATATATACATGTATAATCAACAAATACTCAACTCGAACACCTCAATTGTAGGAAGTCGGGTCTTGTTATACTGCTTGCATTATATATATAGTACACAGCACCAAAACAATTAACAAAGCTAGATCACAATTCATCCCTACACGAGGCCGACAGCGTGGGGCCGAGCAGCAAGGTCAAGTGAACGGCCAACTGCCGAGGCTTCGCGCAAGCGTACCAAGACGCTGTCGATTGAAGATAAGCTCCAGGTGGGCCTACTTTAGCTCACTACTGCGGCTTACATGTGCGCGAACGTGTATGAGGATGCGTAAGGTTATCTGTAACTTGCATTAATACACTCGAGTCCACGAGTATAATTTAAATCATAGAATGTAACGGGGTTACACACACAAGTGACAACGGTCACTTGTGCATGACATTTGTCACTTACGGTTTAATAGATAAATATCTGTTAAAGGTTTTAGATACTTCCTCACATTGGTGTAAGTCACACCAATGGATACATTGAAGTGGGCCACCACAATGAGCGGTCCACACCTACCCAAAGATCCTATTAGTAGAAAGCAGCATCTTTCTACCAATTAGAGACGTGCATATTGGCGGGGCTCTGACAGCCGCGGCTCAAGGCCCAGAGGCAGCGCCCCTGAGCCAAGCCGTGGAACACCTCGCCGGGTTGCCGTCGTGGCTAACCCCGACGATCAGGAGTTTCCGTTCCGCGAGATCGTCGAAGAGCGACTGACGACGGAGGGCGCGTTCCTGCTGGTGGACTGGGAGTCCAGCTACGTGCCGGTCGGCAACGTTCACCCGGATCTCGTCCGCGAGTTCCGGAATGAACGACGCAACGGACGCGCGGACTTCAGGAACATGTAAGAGCTGCTATGCACTACACTTGTAGGGAGGCAACCATTAAGCAATCGATAGAATTTGGCATTGCTGTAAATTCATTATGCTAGGTTTCTTTAGCAATTTGTACACTAGGCAGGCCGGGTGTTTGGAGGCTGTTGCACTCCAAGCACCTCGCAAACAAGGGTTGGCTTCCTTGCGAAACCTTGGACGCTAGATGGCTGTCGCTTGTCAAGTGCCCCACTGCTTGGTAGCATCTCGCTCGCCAAACAGTGGTGGTCCAACAGTACTCATACCCAAGTGCATACAATAATATACAAATGCACATATATACATGTATAATCAACAAATACTCAACTCGAACACCTCAATTGTAGGAAGTCGGGTCTTGTTATACTGCTTGCATTATATATATAGTACACAGCACCAAAACAATTAACAAAGCTAGATCACAATTCATCCCTACACGAGGCCGACAGCGTGGGGCCGAGCAGCAAGGTCAACGTGGGGAGGAGCAGCAGGCGCGCGGTAAAGTGAGTTCAAAGAGAATCTTGCTGTAAGAGGGAGTCTTACTATCCCCTGTCGTAATACTCACTTTTATGTTCCTTCGGTTGCAAAACATGTGGTATTGCCAACATTTCCTGCTTTGATATCCGCACAAAATGCTCAGTGTAAACGTATGTGGGTATGCACGCAGAGCACCCGTAGACCCAGTCATGGAGCAACGCCCAGCGCTTACCCTGAGCCAACACGCGACAGTATCGTGCATGGGGGATCCGCTTGACGCGGTGGGAGCGTTCAAGAGTTGTCGTCAACCACGCAGGGACTTCTGTAGACTCCACCATCCCTACCGACGAGTGCATCGTCTCCGCCGAAGAGCGAACCCCGCCGAAGAGTGAACGGCCAACTGCCGAGGCTTCGCGCAAGCGTACCAAGACGCTGTCGATTGAAGATAAGCTCCAGGTGGGCCTACTTTAGCTCACTACTGCGGCTTACACGTGCGCGAACGTGTATGAGGATGCGTAAGGTTATCTGTAACTTGCATTAATACACTCGAGTCCACGAGTATAATTTAAATCATAGAATGTAACGGGGTTACACACAAGTGACAACGGTCACTTGTGCATGACATTTGTCACTTACGGTTTAATAGATAAATATCTGTTAAAGGTTTTAGATACTTCCTCACATTGGTGTAAGTCACACCAATGGATACATTGAAGTGGGCCACCACAATGAGCGGTCCACACCTACCCAAAGATCCTATTAGTAGAAAGCAGCATCTTTCTACCAATTAGAGACGTGCATATTGGCGGGGCTCTGACAGCCGCGGCTCAAGGCCCAGAGGCAGCGCCCCTGAGCCAAGCCGTGGAGCACCTCGCCGAGTTGCCGTCGTGGCTAACCCCGACGATCAGGAGTTTCCGTTCCGCGAGATCGTCGAAGAGCGACTGACGACGGAGGGCGCGTTCCTGCTGGTGGACTGGGAGTCCAGCTACGTGCCGGTCGGCAACGTTCACCCGGATCTCGTCCGCGAGTTCCGGAATGAACGACGCAACGGACGCGCGGACTTCAGGAACATGTAAGAGCTGCTATGCACTACACTTGTAGGGAGGCAACCATTAAGCAATCGATAGAATTTGGCATTGCTGTAAATTCATTATGCTAGGTTTCTTTAGCAATTTGTACACTAGGCTGGCCGGGTGTTTGGAGGCTGTTGCACTCCAAGCACCTCGCAAACAGGGGTTGGCTTCCTTGCGAAACCTTGGACGCTAGATGGCTGTCGCTTGCCAAGTGCCCCCACTGCTTGGTGGCATCTCGCTCGCCAAACAGTGGTGGTCCAACAGTACTCACACCCAAGTGCATACAATAATATACAAATGCACATGTATACATGTATAATCAACAAATACTCAACTCAAACACCTCAATTGTAGGAAGTCGGGTCTTGTTACACTGCTTGCATTATATATATAGTACACAGCACCAAAACAATTAACAAAGCTAGATCACAATTCATCCCTACACGAGGCCGACAGCGTGGGGCCGAGCAGCAAGGTCAACGTGGGGAGGAGCAGCAGGCGCGCAGTAAAGTGAGTAAGAGGGAATCTTACTATAAGAGGGAATCTTACTATCCCCTGTCGTAATACTCACTTTTATGTCCCTTCGGTTGCAAAACATATGGTATTGCCAACATTTCCTGCTTTGATATCCGCACAAAATGCTTAGTGTAAACGTATGTGGGTATGCACGGGCTCTGCCTCAGAGCACCCGTAGACCCAGTCATGGAGCAACGTCCAGCGCTTACCCTGAGCCAACACGCGATAGTATCGTGCATGGGGGATCCGCTTGATGCGGTGGGGGCGTTCAAGAGTTGTCGTCAACCACGCAGGGACTTCTGTAGACTCCATCATCCCTGTCGGCGGGGTTCGCTCTTCGGCGGCGCTTTAGCTAGAGTATCAGTTTCTATTAGTGGTCTTTGGAGTGTGACCGGAGGCAATTTTCCCGTTTGGTATTGCTATGCAGTTCTGTTTTAGCTCCGATCACTATGCTATATTCCTTTGGGGCACTAGTGCGGTGGAAGAAACAACTAAACTACCTATCTCCTGGTGCTACAGAAAAAAAATGATAGCGGTACTAGCCTACAACAGAATGTATCTGTTGTTGTGCTGTGCGGTCCGTAAAATAAAATCCTGAGCAGAATCGGACGGTCGTGTTAGAGCTTGCCTGTGACGTCTCATGCTTAAAAAGCGCGACGAGTACGACAACTTTTCAAAGGCTACACATGGAAGCTAATCAACGGGAACTTAAATTTCAAACTAAAAATCGTTATATGTAAATTTCAAGTGCCAACAGCCATATTTGGCACGAAATACGATCGATTCAACGCTATGACCGAAATCCAGTCAACGATAAGCAAATTTGACATTCAGAAATTGATCATGCTCGCCGATCCCGTCATCCTCCATCTCAACTTGAAAACTTCTTCTTGATGCGCCCTATCTGGTTGACACTTGCCGAACTCGTCGGCGATATCCTTGTACGGAACCTGGTCGGTCACCATTTTGAAAACAGCGGCCTTGTCCTCGTCGGAAAGCTTGCCACGCTTGCGCATTTTCGGTGGCGACAGATCACGGAGAGCACTAGCATCGACGGTCGGGATGGTTTTCCGCTCCAACTCTGTTGCGTCTTCAGCGTTCGCACAGGCGATCAGAATTAGGTGTTTAGCTTTCTTGATCCGGCTCATCTGCTGCGCGCTGACGCCAAAGTCCTCCGCGATCGCCTTTTGCACGTCTCCAATTTCGAGGCACTTCAGAATCGCTGCTTTGTCGGCCAGCGAAATCACTACGCGCTTCTTGATGTCGGTGTTGTCGCGAGATTTAGCCATGAACGTAAACGCCAGATCCTTCCTCTCCAAATCCGCAGCATCCTGACCTTCGGCACAGCGAGTCATGACAACAGTCTTGTTGGTCTCGATCTTATTCAGTTGTTGGAGGCTGATGTTGTACGCAGCTCCTATGTCGGCCTGCGCTTCCCCGCTTTCAAGGCGCTCGAGAATCTGGTGTTTCTGGCGCAGCGTAGTTGTCACGTGCTTGCGCTTGGCGGGAGGCTGGGTGCTATCGCATTTGGTGTCGGGCGACGTGGTAACACGCGGAAGGTTCTTCTTCGCCAGCACCGCGCAGTCTTCTGCGTTCGCAACCATCTCCAAGATGCGCGTCTTGTTCTTGATGAGCTTTGATATCGCCGAGACGCCGTAGTCCTCTAGGATATGCTTGATGCCTTCGCCAGCCTCCAAACGCTGTATGATCTGAATCTTGGCATCGAACGGGAGCGTCACGCGGGTGCGAGTTGCCTCCACGGCATGGGAGGTGATCATTCTCTGCCGTTGCATTGCCGACGCGCTCGATGCTTCGACGCAATACGCCAGGATGCGCACCTTGTCTCTCTTGATGTTGGTTATTGTTGTTGGGCTGACACTAAACGCCTTGGCGACTTCGACTTGGCTTTCACCTGTGTCTAGACACATTAGCACATGGAGTTTTTCCTCAATCGACAGGTTTGCGCGCAGCTCCGGCACTTAGCGACAGCGGAGGCGATGTACCAGTCGGCAGTGATGATGGGGTTTGCAGTAGCCCCTGCGCGGTTGATGCAGGAGCTACTGCAGACTCGATCACCGCCGGTAATACGTTCTTGGTCATCTTAGAGGGTCTGCAACCTGGGGTAACGGAGATCGCCAATCCCGCAAAAGTTAAGTGTTCGGCGCTTATGGTAGTCAAAATCGGCAGTACAAGGTGAATTCTTCGTAGGGATTTTGTTTCTAAAGTGTTTATTCTAGTTTTAACAGGGATCCTCCGTACGAACTGGGTTGAAAACGTCAATTTAGGGGGAAAAGCCCAAAAAATCATTAAACCCTGAAAAAAAAGATTATTGCTTCCAACACTACGGTAGGCAGTCCACCAACCCCGGGGTGGATGATAAAAGCATATTTGGAGTATTTGTTATGCTAAATGTTTAAACGTATCAAAGTGTTCATCGGAATTGATTGTGCATATTCAAGGGTTTTTCATTCTTTTCGCTTGACTATGTACCGATAGTGTCGCAGTTGCTGTCGCGCTCCGGTGTGCAATAAGGTCGATACCGGGTATCGCGACGGAATCGCTTTTTAGGCGACATGCTGGGTTGAATACTAGTCTCAACGATGCTTTGCCAGACTTCAACACAAACTTGCACTAGAAGTGAATGCCGTCGAACAAAATAGAGACTAGGCACTACAACTGGGCATATCGTCGCAGCCTCAACTTCGAAGACCTTCATTTTAGGTTGCGCTGTCGCGGTGAAGTCGAAATGTTATCCTCGCTGCGTGAAAACTCCTGTCTCGACGTACAAGACCACCAGGAGCTCTTGCGGCGCGTAGAGAGGCCACTCCGATCGACGACATACAATAATGGCAAGGTTTTCGTTGGAGTTTACGAAATTGCCTCTATCCTGGGGGAGGAGTGCAGTAGTGCAGCACAAGTAGTGGACACCTTCTTCAATGGCAAGTATTACGTTGAAGAGGAACTTCTAGAACGAGTTGTGGAAGTCGGTTATGAAGAGTGTACCACTGGAGATATTCGCTGGAATCGCGGTACAGTTCCAATACCTGGTGCGGCTACGGTTTTGCTCAAGGAAGGTGTACTGTGTGAAGGAAAGGTGACGTTGGTGAAGCAACTGGAGTGCCTCGCCGCCAAAGGGGACAGTCGTTTGCGGGACGCACTTCGGGCAACCAGGAAGTCCGTAGAAGAAGCTAAACTAACAAAAAGCACGAACCCTAGCGCGGCAAGTCAAGTAATGATGCATCCGCTGTCAAGCCTGGGACCGCTTGACCCCATCATGTACCCCCACCGTGTTACCGACGATCCAGATAATTGTTACGCTTGGATTGGAGACGGAGGTTGGGTGTACATCATTTCTGTATGCTCTCGGTTTGAATTTGATGGAGAGGAGTGGTACTTGGAGATCGTAAAGGTTGGTGTTACGGTCCGTGATCTACGGGTTCGCGTGGAGGAGGTCATGACTTACTACTCCAGGTATGGTTGTCGCAACTGTGTGCGATGCGTATTGCATACCGATTATCCTGTCGAGTGCGAGGCGATGTACAAGCTCATGGCCTCGCGATATGGTCTTTTACTCCGAGTTCACGACGAAAACAACAAGGAGAGGAAGGAGCTACTGAGTATTTCGCCGTTCCAAATTCTCCTCGTCAGAGATATCCTGATTGCGGTGGCCCACGCCCATTGCTCGGTGTGGACTGCGGTTGCAGACATCGACAGGGTTGTTGCCAATGCCCGCCGAGCTGGGAAGCATGTCCCACCTGTGTTGGAGGTTGACGAACAGGGAAGTGTAGACATCGCTGAGTATGATGAGGATGATGGCGACGTTCGTGATGACAAGCTGCTGGAGAGTGTTATTCTCTACGTGCGTTCGCAACCACCTCCAATATGAACGTCTTGTTCTTGATCAACTTTGAGATCGTCGAGACGCCGTAGTCCTCCAGGATATGCTTGACCCCATCGCCAACTTCCAAACGCTGTATGATCTTAAACTTGGCGTCGAACGGGAGCGTCACGCGGGTGCGAGTTGGCTCCACGTCATGGGAGGTGGCCATTCTCTTCGTGGCATTGGCGACGCGCTTGATGCTTCGACGCAATACGCCAGGGTGTGCACCTTGTCTCTCTTTATGTTGTTTATTGTTCCTGGGCTGACTCTAAACGCCTTGGCGACATCGACTTGGCTTTCCCTTTGAGTCTCTACACAATGGCACCTGGACCTTATCCTCAATTGATCGAATCTATCATGAAGGAATCATAAATGACCATAAAGCACAACTCTATGTCCTCCACATCCCTCCGGCTCTCTCGTTCGCATCGGGGTAGCCGGCAAATTACAGAATGGCCTACTGAGGTTAAATCCACGCAGTGAACTTATTCAGTCGTCGTGTGGCGCACACAGTGTTATTTTACGTTATTGTAATAAAATAACGTTATGTTTAAAAGTATAATACACGTCCTTAAATGTACAAAACCTGATCGATTTTTTTTTGTACTTACGTGTCAAGGGGGCTGATCGGATGATAGCCTTCACATCAGCCAAACGGCAGATCCACGACTTCCTCCAGCGTAATAATAAAGGCGCTGACCAGGATATACAGGTTGGCCGATATGATGATAGCCTTCCCATCAGCGAGATTACCAGCCCTGTCCAACATAGCACTCTCCTCCAGCTTCCTGTCGGGGGTAAGTGTCGAGCCCTTCAGTACCGTTTAGCGGTGTCTTTAGACACACCGGCAAACGATCCTGCGAATATAAATTCTCGGTCGTGCGGCGGTAGCGTAGCGGTGAACCCCGAACCTCTCAAAAGCCCTATCACTATTCGCTGTCGTTGCTACTGTGGATACGAATATGGAGAGGTTGGTGGGCGATGCAGAATGCAGGGCAAATTGTAGTAGACTTGGTCCAGTGAGGTGGTCCACCCGAGGCCCTTGATAGGCATTGACAATATGCTGGCGGGTAGGTCCGACACATCGATCTTGGAATGGTGAGGCAAAGACCGACACGTCACCTCTGTGAAGCAGCTCTCACGATCGGCACGTTTTTTCAACTCCGAAAGCGTGGGGCCCTTGTGGTTTAGCGGAGGTCGATAGTAGGCAGCAGGAATTCTGGCGACTGTAGGTTGTTTGGGTCTACAACCCAACTGTAGTGCTATTTTTGTGCGGATGCGGGGTCTCTTGGTTCGGGTTTCCAGTCTGCACTTCGAGGGGTGGAGCGTCGAAACGCGAGCACTAAAACCGACCACAGAGGCGTGAGCAGCGAAAGTGAAGGTGGGATGGGCACGCGCACGTTATTCTGGTCGAATGCCAAAAAATTAGTTTGCGACCAGTGTAACGGGGTTACACACACAAGTGACAACAGTCCCTTGTGCGTGACAATAGTCACTAGTGGTTCAACAGACATGTATCTGTTAGAAGATAGATACTTCCTCACATTGGTGTAAGGTACACCAATGACTACACTTTCGGCCACAACAATGAGGGCCTGCTAATCTCCCTGATGTGAAGGCTATCATCAAATCGGCCCCTTGACACGTAAGTACAAAAAATTCGATCGTGTTTTGTACATTTAAGGACGTGTATTATACTTTTAAACACAACGTTATTTTCCTATAATAACGTAAAATAACACAATGTGCGCCACAGGACGACTGAATAAGTTCACTGCGTGGATTTACCCTCAGTAGGCCATTCTGTAATTTGCCGATTACCCCCGAAGTGAACAAGAGACGGGCCCGATGCCGCCCCTAAGCTTCTCAAGATAGCAAGCTGGCTCAAGTCTCAAGACCGGCCTCCACGTGACCCATTTGGAGTAACCAATTTTGGCTTCAGAAGAGCCTTTTGCTACTCGTAGCATTGCGCGAAGCCTCGGTCCTTGGCGGCAGCAGAGGCGATATACCAGTCGGTAGTGAAGATCGGGTTTGCAGTAGTCTCTGCGCGGTTGATACAGGGACTACTTCAGACTCGATCACGGCCGATAATACGCTTTTGGCCATCTTAAAGGGTCTGCAACCCAGGGTAAAGGCGATCACCGAGCCCACGAAAGATATGTGCCCAGCGCTTACGGTAGTCAAAACCGGTAGTACAAGGTTAATTATTTGTAGCGATTTTGTTTCTAGGGTGTTTATTCTCGTTTAATAGGGAGTCTCTGTAAGAACTGAGATGAAAAAGCCGATTTCGGGGAAAAGCCCAACATTTCATTAAATCCGGAAAAAAAGATTATTGCATCTAACGCTACGGTGGGCAGCTCGCCAACCCCGTGTTGGCTGCAGCAGCCTCATGTTTGCATGTGTAGGTCTGTACAGCGAATAACGTAGATAGACCTCCAAAACGACCTCGTTCCAACTACAGAAGCCGGAATCTAACCTTGCGCGCTCGTAGCAATGCTTTTCTCTCTCTCTGCAATCTAACTTACCAATCAATATGACAGCGATGTACTGAGGGGGCACTTCATTAGGTAATTACTTCACCTTCTAGGACAACTCGGCACATATGTATCGTACTATGGAATTCCTCTTCGCGCAGCAGCAGCAGCAATATCAGATCTCAGCTTCAAATCCAGCGTCTTTTCCTGATGAAGTTCGATTTAAAATTGTTGTAGTGTGTAATGGTATAAAAACGTCAACATAGTTTGAGCGGAAGACGATAGGAAGAAGAACGATACGTGTTGGGAGTATTTGTTATGCGGAATGCTTAATCGTATGAAAGAATGTGTGCACAACTTTGGGATTGATTGGGCATATTCCAGGGGTTTTCGTTTTTTTTTTCGCGTGACTATTTGCCGACAGTGTCGCAGTTGCTGTCGAGCACCAGTGTGCAACAAGGTCGACACTCGGTGTCGCGACAGAATCGCTTTTTAGGTGACGTGCTGGGTTGAATACGAGTCTCAACGATGCGCTACCAACACGCACTTCCACTATAAGCGAATGCGTTCGGACAGAATAGAGACTACTCATTACAACTTGACATATCGTCGCAGCTTCAACTTCGAAGACCTTCAGTTTTGGTCGCGCTGTCTCGGTGAAGGATAAGTGTTATCCACGCTTCGTAAAAACTCGTGTCGACATCATAATCTGGAACGCTTGCGGCGCGTAGAGAGACCACTGCGATCAGCACCATACAAGAATGGCAAGGTTTTCGTTGGAGCCGACGAAATTGCCTCTATCCCCGGGGATGAGAGCACAAGTCCAGCAGAAGTAGTGGACACCTTCTTCAAGGACAAGTTTTATTTGGAAGAGGGAGGGCTACAGAGGTTGATTATGAGGAATCTAACGCTGGAGATACTCACTGGAATCGCCGTACAGATCCAATACCTATTGCGGCAATGGATTTGCTCAAGGAGGGTGTAGTGTGTAAAGGAGATGCGACGTTGGTTGAGTTACTGGAGCGCCACGCTGCAAAATTGGACAGTCGTTTGCGGGACGCACTTCGGGCATCCAGGAAGGCCGTGGGACAAGCTAAAAACGAACAAGACGAATCCTAGTGTGACAATTCAGGTGAATATGCATCCGCTGTCAAGTCTGGGACCTCTTGGCCCCATCACGTACCCTCATCGTGTCATCAATATTCCAGATAATTGTTACGCATGGATTAGGGTCGGCGGCGGGGTGTACATCATTTCTGTGTGGTCTCGGTTAGAATTTGAGGGAAAAGAGTGGTACTTGGAGATTGATTAGGTAGGCGTTACGGTCCGAGACCTATCGGTTCCCTTCACAAATGCTCGTGTCCGCTGGTAACACCGACAAGCTCTCGGCGCGAAGGAACCTGTTCGTCGTGCCCGAGTCCAACAGCACGCAAAGCGGGCGCTTCACGCCATCAACGAGGAGACTGAGCAGTCTCGCGTCACTGCTGACATAGCTGTGCTTGCAGCACAGGAGGGATAGGAGGAGGTTCTGTCACCAGAGAACCACCACTCCTTCCACGACCGGAGGGCGCCCCGCACCTACTAGTTGTCGCCATTTTTTTGGAGTTGCGACACCATTCATGATTGTGACGTTCGCCTGCATGGGCGATGGCGCGCGGCACACTGCTGCATGGTGTTATGATTTACCCCAGCGGAAGCGCAGCATCGGACGCGGACTGCGCATCGATGGCGATGTTGTTCCTCGAGTCGATGTCGTCGGTCCCCAACGTCCACCGTAATGCTGGATCGCATCCACCACCATCGGCTCCGGCTCAGACACCGAGGACAGCGAGTCGTCGAATACCTGCGGTACCATCACACTGTAGTCTTCGCGTAGCGCAACCGCGAAGATATCTCCCAGCGTCGATGGAGTCTCCCGGGTCAGGTAGAAATGCTGGTAGACAGCGTTCATACCGGAGATGAAGACACGGACTTGTGAAGCCATGTCCACTGGATGCGTCGTGATGCACGACACGAGGTGCCGCGCGCGCTGGATGTACTCAGCCATGGACATGCGGCTTTGCTTCAACGACACGAAGGCTGGTCGCTGGACGCTCTCGTCTTGGGGCGGATCGAACGCGAGCCACGGGTCCGCCGTCATGGATGCCATAGTCCGGCAGCAGGAGGTGTCGGCGACGAGCTTGCCGAGCGCCCATTCTTTCGGTTTCTCCACCAGTTTGGACAGGAGAAAGCACGTGCGCGCGAGCTCAGTAGACAGCTGCCGAACGTCAGTCGCGATGCCCACCTCGCAGAACCAGTAGTTCAGGTGAAGGCGGCTCTCGCCTTCACCGCTGTACGTGGAGACATTGCGCTTGACGATGTCGGTCTCGTTCTTGGCCAACGTGGGAGTCATCGCATGCTGACGGAGGTCTGTGAGTTCACGTGCCATGAACTCCTGGGGATCCAGGCGTTGTTGTTGTTCCGTGCCGGCGGTCAGCAATGCCTTGACGACACCGTCACCTGATACTTCAGTGAGTCTGTGCAGTGCCTCCCACTCGAACAGCGACAGGTGAGGAAAACTGGGGTGTTCGAGCGACATACCAGTCGCTCCGAGGGTGGGCGCGTTGTTCACCGACGTGTCGTTCATCTTGGCCGTTGGACGGATAACAAAGTGCTACCAGGTGTAACGGGCTTAAGGCTGTTACTGGCTTGCAAAAGCGCATAGGAAGTAGACAGGAAATGGAGTCTGAGATTGAGTGTTGAGACGGTCGCGGTGCTCGTGACCATCCCAACCATTAAACATATAATGGGCTCTGATTTGGCCACCGCGCACTCGCGGTGGCACCCCTGTGACAGTAGCCTGTCACAAAAGACCCACTAAACCTCTGTAATCGAATGGCTGAGCTGCTATTTGCTCAGGATCCATATTTTCTTCTTTCTCAAGTACAACCCTTCTGGCCTGTTGTGTCGGCTCCGGATCGCACTCAGGTATGTTAAACTTGTGTGATAAGTCCATGATGTACTTATGTTAGACATACTGAGAATCTTATTGTACGTGTCTCTCTTAATCTCCACTTTCAAGAGGTAGTGGGCCTCTCTTAGGTCTTTAATAGTAAACCAAGAGGATAATGTTGCCTTGACATTTTCCATGAGTTTCATATTACTCGCAGCAATTGTGATATCATCTACGTACACGCAGATAAGTACTACACGAGGAACTCCATTTACCTCCCACTTTTGCCGAGCAAACAATACTCCTTTTTGCACCGGGAAAACCCAAGTTGTATCAAAACTTATTGAAGAGCGCGAACCAGATTTGTGGTGCCTGTTTGAGTCCGTATAGGCTCTTCTTGAGCTTACACACGGTCGAGTCATTTCCGTGTCGAAATCCATGAGCCTGTTGCATATAAATATCCTCTAACAGCGTTCCATTGAGGAACACCGTGGACATATCCAATTGGTGGACATGCAGAACACCGTGGACATATCCAATTGGTGGACATGCAGGTCCTGAATAGTTGCTATTGCTAGAAGCAATCTCAGCGACCCGTATCTCGCAACTGGGGAGAAGATCTGATCATAGTCTACCCCATGAATTTGTGTATTTCCTCTCACTACTAAGCACACTTTAAATCGCCTAATCGTCACGTCGGGGCTGTACTTTACATCAAGGACCCAGTGACACACTAGAAATTTTGCGCCCTTTCGGTAATTTTACAAGTTCCCAAGTTCCATTCGCAAGTAATGCTCGGTGTTCAACCTGAAGTGCTACCTCCCACTGTGGTCCTTACAGAGCTTCTTTGAGTGACCTTGGAATCAGTATGACTTTAATACTTCGTGTAACAGTATCGATGGCTACTACGTAGTCTTTGAATTTGGCTTGCGTTTGTGGCGGAGTCTCGGAATTGAGGAAATGACCTCATGACCAGCCTGGTATCCCACTGCTCCTGTATGCGTAAGAGCGCAGACGCGTATCTCGTAGTTCGTCTCTGTTTTTTATTTGGAGCGTGTGCCCCTGCTGCTCGCACCCGTTAACCTAGCACACGTATCTCATTGAGCGTGTCCTCACTGACTTCAATGTTTGCTGGTGGAAAGGAATTCGTGATCAAACTGGACGCTACATCAAACCTCAGATCGCGGGCATGAGGTACCGGTTTCCATTGATGCCGAGCAGCTTATATCATTTGTAGTTATCCGACAGCCCCAGGAGTTTACACTCAGTTGCCTTGTTTTATTAGTTCTTTTTGACTTCGATACATGAGCTTATCACATGCTACCTCAAATCCGTAATGCTAGCCCCGTAGGTTTCTTCCTATATAGGGCCTCATAGGGCGTTTTGCCTTTGAGGCGGGCAGCTGTCACTCTATCAGCCACTGCAGTCAATAGACATTAGGGCTCTGGCCCCCACTTCCGTGCCATCCCAGAACCGGCAAGCGCACATCGGATACTGTCCACAAAGGCTTGGTGGACCCGTTCAGCGAACCCATTCTCTTCCTGGGACTCCGCATTGCACCTCTGAAATCGCAGTCCGCTTCTTAGAGCAGTATTTCTCTACTACATTGTTTACAAAGTCAGTACCTCCGTCAGTTTTGATCTTTTGTACTTTGTATGAAAATTGCCTTTCCTGGAACGGGGTTACACGTACAAGTGGCTGCAAGCCACTTGTGAATTTAACAGATAGGTTATCTGTTAAACGTTTTGGATACTTCCTCACATTGGTGTAAGACACACCGATGGATACATTGAAGTGGACCACCACAGTGAGTGGTCCACACACACCCAAAAGATCCTATTGGTAGAAAGCAGCATCTTTCTACCAATCAGAGACATGCATATTAGCGGGGCTCTGACAGCCAGCCGCTGCCAACCCTTTCATAGATGATAAACAGTTTTTAGCAGATTTTAGAGGAAGATCAATTTACAAACAATACAGTTCTCATTTTACCTAATCTAAGTCACTTGGAATCCTTTTGTTACTTAACTTATATTTGTGTATTCAAATATAATTAACCTAAGTAATTACTAAGTACTTACGCTTCCTCATACACGTTGCGCAACGTGTAAGCTAAAGTAGTGAGTCAAGTTAGACCCACTACACCTGGTAGCACTTTGTAGTCCGTCCAACGACCGACTGCTTGACGTTCGTACGCGGCGTACGAACGCGGAGCCGAGAACCACATGAGCACGGAGGTGCCCATGGAGAGCTCCAACACGCCTGCAACGCATGTTGCACGCGCGGACTGCCCCCACCTGTCTGACCCAGAGTGGGAGGCCCTCCAACGACTGTCAACAGTCATTGGAGAAGCGGCGATAGCCACGATGCTGCGTACGCTATCGCCGACGGAGCAACATGGTGTTGCTCTGGGCTTCATCATGAAGGAGCAGCGTGATGCCGCTTCCTCAGTGACGGCGTCGTCAGGGACGACACCGCGTGCTCAACCATTAAAGTTGAGCGTAAGCAATTACGTGGGAAGAGAGGGCGAGCCTCTCCTCCGGTGGCTTGTCGAGCTCGACACAGCCATAGCGGCTCGACGCATTGTCGACCCGCTGTCGAAGGTCGCGTTCGCCATGTCCTGCCTTGGCGGACGCGCAAGGAGTTGGGCGTATTGGCGCCGACTCTCCGATCCTACGTGCTTCAGCACGTACGAGATATTCAAAGAGGAGCTCAAACAAGCGTTTGAGCCCCCGCAAAACGAGTTCCGGTCGAGGGCGGAGTTCCTCGACCTTCAGCAGGGTAAGCATGACGTCCATGCTTACGCGCAGCGCGCACGATATTTGGTATCAAATATCGTGACTAACCCGATTGACGAGGCGACCAAGGTCGTCACGTTCATGAAAGGACTTAGAGATGGGCCCGTGAAGACCTATCTCTTCCGAGAGTACCCGAGTACTCTCGAAGCTGCAATCACTCTTGCCATGCAAGAGGAGTTTAGCCTGCGGCAGGCTAAACTCCATGTAAACGTACCGAGGCCGCAACCGCGCCCGGTAGCGAGGACGGGAGGTCCGGAACCAATGGACCTCTCGAACGCAACAACTGCTGGTTACCAGCAGCAGGGAGGCAACGTGCGATGCTTCCGTTGCGGAAGGATCGGTCACTTTGCACGGGAGTGCACAGTTTATATGCCCCCTGGAGGTGGCCGTCGTAGCGATGCTAGGCATCGCCGCGGACCAACAAAAAAACGCGAACATTCAGTAGGCGCGGGGCGCCCTACTGGTAATGCGGTCACGCGTGCCGACATCGGGCACGCGACACTGAGGACTGCAGCCCCCAGTGAGACCATATCTCGCTGGAAGAAGCAAGATGACAGGCCGAACCTGGTCATCTTGAAGGTAACGTCGAAGAGAGCGAGTGACTCTCTTCGAGCTTTGGTAGATTCAGGCGCGTCGAACAACTTTGTTCGACTACGAAGCCTGCCGAGACTTGACTTCGAGGTGGTAGATACACCTCGAAGTCTTCTGGAGGTACGACTGGCAACAGGTGCCATCGTAAAGACCGAGAAGCGCGTCGTGAACGTGCGCTTCTCGTACAAACAACGAGTGTTTGTCGAACACTTTATCGTCCTGGACCTGGACGATAAGATCGACGTAGTAATGGGCATGCCGTGGCTTGCACGGCATGATCCGGTGATAGACTGGAAGAAGCGCACGCTCGTGCGCTTCGGACGCGACAGCGGAACAGAGAGCGATGGCCCTGTTACCGCAGCGCGCGCACCTGCTGGTGCGCGCGGCTCACCAGTCGAGACAGCGCTTTATGCTGCTGTCCCAGAGTGCCCAAGAGGTGCGCGAGGGCGCGCACAAGTGAGACCAACGTCGGCAATGCTGCCGACGTCGGAAGAAAAAGATGTGTTGGTTCCGGGAACCAACACCCACGTTCAAGCATGTAAGGGACAGTCCCTGACCCGAAGCGGTCTGGTCGACAACGACGCGTCGGCTCCGGGAGCCGACGCACCCTCGGTAATGAGGGGCGCCGCCAATAACTGGCGTCGAGGTGACGAAGGCGTGTCAACTCCGGGAGTTGACGCTGCAAACAGTGCGGACGGTTGCAAACGTACCGCACTGACGCAATTTGCATGCTGTCGTGCAGCCGGGCAGCACGACGAAGCGCCATGCGATCAAGCCGGGCTTGATATCGCACGCCCGCAGACAGGGTCTGCCGGCGAAGGGACACATTACCGTGCAGCCGGGCTGCACGAAGGAAAAAGCGGTCAATCCGGGCTTGATACCGCGCGCCCGCGGACAGGGTCCGCCGGCGAACGACTGTCCACGGCCGGGCCTGGACAAGAAGAACAACTGTGCGGAGCCGAGCTCCGCACAACAAGAGGACGGCGCAAGCGGAGAACGCTGCGCAAGTCTCGGTCCGGGACCGAGACGCAACAAGAGCAGTCTGCTGGGCAGACTGCGGCGGTGACGCCGAATGTCAAGACGCTAAGCGTCTTGACGCGCACCGATACTGGATTCCAGTATCGTGAGATGGAACTCGCTAGTCCTCCGACGACGGCGTCGGAGTTGACTTCGCTTCCAGGCATGAGCTGGAAGCGCTTCACGCGCGACTTGCACGATGGACGCATCGAGCAAGTCTGCGTTCTTTCGGACAGCGAAAGAACGGGGAGCGAGAGCGAAGAGCTGAGGCAGCTCTTCATGGGAAGTACCACTGAGAGTGAAGACACTCTCAGTGCGAAGACGAAGCGAGAGCGCTTCGAGGAACAAGGTTGGGACTCGCTGAAGTCGAGTCCCTATTACGAATTGTTGAGGGAGTACAAAGACGTACTCCCGGAAGAGATTCCTGCGGAGCTTCCGCAGGATAAGGGCATTCAGCACGAGATTGATCTCGTGCCGGGCACGAAGTACTGTGTCACGCGGCAGTGGCCACTGCCGCGAGAGCAAGTGAAAGCGATCGACGACTTCTTTGAAAGTCGTCGTAAAGCAGGACAAGTGCGGGAATCGAAGTCCCCGCACAGTGCTCCGACGTTCTGTGTCAAAAAGCCACAGGGCGGATGGCGTATCGTTCATGCTTACAACAAGCTGAACGATGCGACGGTACCGGCGCAGACGCCGATACCGCGAAAAGATGTTATCATCGATTCGATGGCCGGGAGCACCGTTTACAGTGCTCTCGACTTGCGAGATGGGTTTTATCAAATCCTAATGCGTGAGAGCGATATCCCTCTCACGGCAGTGAGCACGCCAAGCGGCATGCTCTGGGAATGGCTAGTAATGCCACAGGGGCTTAAGAATGCCCCTGCGACTTTCAACAGGTGCGTAACGCACTTGTTGCGCTCGGTGCGCGACTTCGCGCCGAGCTATTTCGATGATGTATTCATCCACAGCCGGGCTGTGGACGGGAAGACCGACGTAGAGATGCACAGGGTGCATCTCCGGAAGCTACTTGAGCTTATGCGAAAGCATAAGCTCTACGCGAACCTGAAGAAGTGTATCTTCGGGGCGAGCGAGATACCCGTCCTCGGGTGTCTCGTAGGGAAGAATGGTGTTCGCCCTGACCCGGAAAAGGTCAGGGTGATCAATGAATGGCCAACGCCTTCAAGTGTCAAGGAACTGAGGCAGTTCCTTGGCTTGGCCACGTACTTGTGCAAGTACGTGGAGGATTATGCGGGCAAGATCCGCCCGCTATCACAACTTCTTAAGAAAGAAGCTGTGTGGAATTGGACACCCGATTGCCAAAAGGCATTCGATGCAGTCAAGCGGGGCTTGACTGAGGCGCCGATCTTGGCAGTGGCTGACCAAGATCGCCCATTCCACGTAGTGTGTGACGCATCCGATTTCGCGATCGGATGCGCGTTGATGCAGCACGATCACGAGGGCCGTGATCGTGTCGTCTACTACCAATCGCGTCAGCTGAAGCCAACTGAGCGCAACTATCCGGTGCATGACAAGGAACTCCTTGCCATGAAGTATGCACTCGCAAAGTTCCGAGTGTATTTGCTTGGGAGTAGACCATTTGTGGTCTGCACCGACCATGCATCACTGCGCACCGCAGTGAAATCGCCACACATATCACAAAGAATGGCGAGATGGCTCTCATTCTTTGCGGAGTATAACTTCCGGGTCGAATACAAACCCGGAAGATTGAATGTAGTGGCCGACGCGTTATCACGTCGGCCGGACTATGCAGAAGCTGTTGACGTCAATGCCATTGACGCCATGCGATCGAGCAAACCCACATCATCTCTGTTGGATGATGTGAAGGCCGCGTACGCGCACGACGCGGACGCGAAGCTCTTGCTGGCCTATGGCACAGCGCCTTCTGACAAGTCCCGTCAGAAGCTGCCCAAGCACCTTCGAGCGCGTGCACACCGCTTTCGTGTGCACGACGGACTGCTGCTTTACAATGCAGTCGACGACAACGCGGATCGCGTTGTCGTGCCAAATGACCATGACCTGCGACTCAGGATCATGTATGAGTATCATGATGCCCCGACTGCGGGACATCTCGGACGTGAGAAGACTTACGTCCTTCTCACGCGCGACTTCTACTGGCACCACCAGTATAGGGTGGGTGCGCAAGTACATCCGTGCTTGCGAGGTATGCCAACGCGTGAAGCCTGCGCCATTCGCGCAGGCTCCACTGCAATCACTACCGACTCCGTCGGAGTGTTGGAAGTCCATGTCTTTGGACTTCATCTTCGGTCTTCCCCCGGATAGCGGAGGGAACACCGGTGTTGTGGTCTTTGTAGACCGCTTCAGCAAGATGGTACATCTTGCTGCGGTGCCAGCAGAGGTGACCGCGAAGCAGACGGCCCGTCTGCTCGTCGACATGGTGTTCAAACACCATGGCATGCCGTCCGACATCGTGTCGGACAGAGACCCGCGCTTCACAGCGCATCTGTGGCAAGAAGTGTTTACACTTCTTGGGAGCCAGCTTTCCATGTCGACTGCGGATCATCCGCAGACGGACGGTCAAACCGAGCGCGTGAATCGCGTGCTCGTCGATATGTTGAAGAGCTACGCTCACTCGTTCCAATACTGGAGCGAGTGTTTATCGATGGCAGAGTTTGCCATCAATAACTCAGTGCATGCCTCGACCGGGCATACACCGTTCTACGTGAATGCCGTGCGGCATCCACGTCTACCGAGTTTACTCGGAGTGATGGCTTCCACTTTAAGTGGGGGAGGACCTACGACTGCAATACAGCAGCCGCAGAAAACCGCTGACACTTGCACAGTGTCAGCTGCAACAATGGACAAACCACATGAGTCTGCGCAGGGCGCAGACTCCCCCAACAACATGGCCAACGACCACGGGTCTGCGCAGGGCGCAGACACCGCAAAGAACCACGCAGAGGCCGGGCCTCTAGCGGAGAGCGAGCTGAATGACTTCAGCTCGGATGCAATCAGTTTCATCACCAAAAGACAAGCCGTGATTCGGTTTGTCCAAGACACAATAGCAGCTTCTGTTGATCAACAGAAGCTGAACGCAGACAATGCGGGCAGAGGCAACACAAATGAATTTAAAGTTGGTTCATTAGTTTTGTTAGCTACACAAAACCTGCCTAGACATGCAGTTTCGGATTTCGGAGCAAGCAAGCTTGCTCCGCGCTTCATCGGGCCGTTCACTGTGTTGGCACGGCACGGCAACGCATACACGCTAGACATACCGTCTAGCATGCGCCTCCATCCGACATTCTACGTCGGACGGCTGAAGCCATACCTGCAGCACGAGCCATCTAGCTCGGCTGACCCGAAGCCTCGGCAGGAGCCGAGGCAGAAGCGGAGGACTTGGCCTCGGCGACGAGCAGCCTCTCCTCCAGCGCGCGGACGCGCTGGAGCAACCCCTTCATCTGGGTCCCCAGCTCGACCTGGATGTTCGAGGCGGTCTGCGAGACCGCCGCGACTTGAGCCTTCTGGTTCGCCAGCTCCTGTTTCAGGGCGGCGAACTCAGCGCCCTGCAAACGCTCCACGGCGGTCACCCGGTCGTGGAGAGGCGCATACTGATCAGCCCGGGGCTGATCATACCCGGGGCGTGTTCCCACCCCCGCCACCGCCGATCCGTGACGCCCACGGCTCAACCCGCTGGATTGTTGAGCGGATTGTTGACCATAGTATCCCGAAAACAAACCCTCAAGGGGCTCGTTTTCGTATTCGTTGGAGAGGATTTCCTCCCCATCGAGATAACGTATTCCTTATGTGCTTGCTGACATGCATCTGCATGATTTGCAACTTGTCGTCCAAACATTGATCAACAGTAATCTTCGACAAATGCAACAGTAGACAAATGTAACAGTAGTCATCAAACGGAAAATTGTATTACGCGCTTACCACTCGTCGATCTCGTCGCCATCATCGCTATCTAAGTCGTCGTCAGACGAGAGATCGCCTACAGTCTCATCTACCATGCTGAACTCCCTCAAGAAGGCCACAGCGGCGTCATCTAAAACGTCAGGAGCAGCAGGCCCATCTTGCATAGCGTTCGACGGTGGGATTGGCGGCAGAAGGTGTGCCTTGGAGAAGCCGCGTGTGCAGTCGCCCTGGCCTGCAGCTCCAGCATTTTGGAGCTCACGGGAGCCCCGTCCTTCCTCAGCGCGTTGATCCACTGCACCAGCTCCATCTCAGCGTCGGTGGGGAGGATGGTAGTGCTGCCGGTCGGGCGTATGTACTTTAGACTTGCTTGGCGGGGGTCGGCGCACAACTCTTCGAGTTGGTCGTGCTCCTTACGCCACTGGTACATTAGCTTTCTCTTCTGCTCTCTTGCATGGCCTGCCAGCTTAGGAAAGTATTTGTCTAGCGTAGCGTCGACTTTGTTGTTAGCAAAGAATCTTACTATCTCCAGCTTCTCACTCTTAGTGAAGGAGTCCCGAGTATGCTTCGGCTCCTTTCGGCCGGTGCCAGTCACGCGGCTGCGTCCTGGTGGTTTCCGCTTCATGCCGTCGGCTGTGCGCTGCTTATGTCGAAATTGCAAGTGAGAAATTTGTGGTTGAGCTGAGCTGTCAGCAAGCACATAAAGTAAAACTGTACAATCAACACTCGAATTTGATTGGCTACTTAGATTTGTCAGTAAAATGAATCAGTCAGCAAGCACATAAGGAATACGGTACATGGGAGCCGCGGAACGTCTTGCTGGAGGACGTTCCGGAAATGGTGAGGGCGTACGAGGAGCAGTACGCGCTGGCACAGCGGAAGTAACACGAGCGCTGCGATCATCGCCAGCGCCCGAACCCTCACGTGCTAAGAATTTAGCACGGAGCTCTTTGAGACTCTCGGGCACACGGAACGACGTGTACCCGTTCAGGTCGCGGTCGCTCAAGCGGACCGCGCCTGGGAGCACTTCGTGCACTGAAAGCCCTCGGGCACAGCGCATGGCACATTTGCCTCCTCAGCAGCAACATGAAGTTGCTCCAGCTTTCCACGCTTCGAGTATGTCTCGAAGCGATCACGCGCTTGCTTAATCCGATCACGGTAAGCACTCGGCCTCTTGTTGAAGTTCTCAACAAAGGCGTTCCAACTTTGACAACGTGCCTGCCATTCGGGCACTTTGCTGCGAGAAGAGGTCTTCTTGCTTTGAAACCATCGGAGCTCATGAAAGAGTCCGATGTAGAAATCGCGCCTTTGATGCGTTTCCGCATCAAAGTGCAGCTCGGCAGCCACAGCGTCATCTTTGATGGTGCTGCATACGTACAGCGGCACCTCATTCGGAGGTACCGAGTTCCCAAACCGGTCCGCAATCTCGGATGCGGACGGCATCCACGGATCGCGCGCTGCAGGCGCAGCGCGCGGAGAGCCTTGAGCTTTGACATCGCGCGCTGCTGCTGCAGCGCGCGGAGTACTGAGAGCCCCAGCGGAAGCGAGTGGGGTATCGCTCTCAGTACGCGAACGCTTCGAACTCGAAGCGTCGGATTCGTCCCCTTCACGCGGACGAACGTTCTTGGCGTGAGGGTCGAGCGATTCGCTCGACACTGAGTCTTTACGCTTTGATGGCGAGTCCTCCTCGCCCTCCATATCTTCATCGTCGTCGTCGAAGTCGACGACGTCGCCGTACTTCGCCTTCTGGCGTTCGAAGTAGTCGTCGATGGAGAGATGACTCCCCACCGACTTTGTGGACTTCTTCTGAGGCGCGCTCATCGTTGAATGAGCGCGGATTTCTTCTCCAAACGCGGAGACCGCTCGAGTGCTTCAGTGCATTCATTGCAAGGATGTTATCAAAGGTGACACACCGCAACTACAGGACGCTTTAGAAGCTATTGCACGCGTGCCAACGTATGATCCTGTTGCTTCACAACGAAGCGGAGGAACAAAACCATTACTCAGGTATGTGAACTAACGCTGCCACAGAACGACAAATACGCGTTGAATATAGCAGACACTGCTGCGGAAGATGTCGCTAGCAGAGTGCAGGCTGGGTCCTGCTGCGTAGGTGGCCTTGCAGACGAACAACAAAAGAGCGGCTGCGTCACTTAGCTCAACCGGAACCAAAACGATAATGCTTTCATTGTTCTCTTTCTCTCCTACCGTATACTCCCATATGCAACGTGTCGTACACGAGGAGGGAAAGCTGTCGGACATGCACAACAGCAACTTCAACAGTAAAAAAAACTGAGTTTGTCGCGTCCCAACTAACGGCGCGCAGATCAACTTGTCTCGCGTCCGACCTGGCTCCAGCATGAGTGACCCTCACAGCACTCATCAACGTGAAATGTAGTCATCGGAGTCAGCCGATTCCTGCTAGAATATACGTTTACCTTCACGGAACTGTCTGGTCAAAGCTGGAAAATCTTATTTTCCACACAAACTAGTTATCGGCCTTGCATTCTCCCTGTCTGCAAGTAGATGAAAACGCGACTAAGCGCCTTGTGAAGAGACTGGTGTCGGCGCCGAGAGAGCCTAGCATGCATTCGCTCCGCCCGCTCCTTCACTGCTGCCTCGTACGAGAGCCAAGTGTCTGGTGCCTGCCCACACATCCCGTGCCTCAGAGGGGTGCCATCCTTGTTCTTGACAAATCACGACGAAGCCAGAATAGACTAGCAGAGGTTTGATGTGCTTTCTTACCGCGCTCGCATTGGTTTAAAAGTTTAAA
Source organism: Phytophthora cinnamomi (assembly GCF_018691715.1). Lineage (NCBI taxonomy): Eukaryota > Oomycota > Peronosporomycetes > Peronosporales > Peronosporaceae > Phytophthora > Phytophthora cinnamomi. The sequence continues at coordinate 1,780,119 of NW_027150937.1, forward strand.
TGCGGCTCTGTGATTGGTTCTACTAGAGGTCCCTGGTGACTTCTACTTGCCGGCTCGTAGATAAGGGTTAACGTTAGAACAGTCTTGCTTTAATTTGTATGTATTCAGGACGTTGCGCTAGCGATTGCTCCACATCTCCATTAACAAAAGAAATTGAACAGCCTGCTTCTTCAGCACCGACGTACGCGCGCTACTCACGATGCGCATGCAACTGCCGACGTCTCGCCAATTTTCGCTTCTTTCCAACCATTTTGCTGCACGGAGAAACGACGGGAGGTCCTACCAAGTCCCACATCCTATTTTCAGAAATTACACAATACCTACACTGTCCTCTCAGATTAGCATCGCCCCTAGTTTTCCAGACAGGAGAAGTAATACCTGTACAGCTCATGATTTCAGTCGGACCGCTTCAAAGAGCAGCTGTAATTGTAGCCTCGGATTGGTTTAAAAAAAACCGGAAAATACACAGCCCATGTTTTGGAATATGTGTTTCCAACAGGTTTAGTCCAAGTTTGTAATTTATTTGTTTCTGTCTGTTTTAAATTACGATTCGAGTCAGCCATCCACCCCGACGCCACGCGTCCTCATTTCTGCAGAAGCCCCCTCGTCCTGCCCCCCGTGTCTCTCCTGTATAGCGTGCTGGTTGTACCCAGCGACTGCCCTCTCCAGCCTCGCCAGCACGCTGATTGGTACGGTGTTACACTATCCTTCGGCTGTCTTCAGTCACAAGCACTAACAATGGATTCTCCTGCTTCAATTCATAACTTCTTCCTCCGCCCGACCGCACCACAACCCAGATGATGTTCACGCTTCCGACGGTGGTAGACCTCACTCGCTTGTGTGGTACATCACGTACAGCTTTTGCTCGCTTCATGCGCGAATGATGCATTGCTAACTACTACGTGGCGCTTATCAACAGGAAGGGGCTGAGAGAACAGTGTACAGTTTGCGACGAAACCGCGTGAGCAGTGCACACGCGGCGGCCATGGGTTCAAAGTGTAGTACGAGTACCCATTACATTATCGCAGGTCTGTAATATATTCCGCTACTTGTGAAACGGAGATTAACAACTAAGATCTACTTTATCATTGACCGCAGGCTCCCGTCCGCCATCTGTACCGACACACACGCATCTGTCTACTCGTACGTGCTGCTCAATGTACCTGTTCCGGTAGAACATCGATGTTTTGACGATGTTTTGACCATGGTTTGATCATGTATTGACCAGGTTTGCTGTGTTCACATCCTTTGTCGGAGTATGGACCGCACGTAGAACACAGCGCGCATCTTACGATCTATTGCTAAGCGAGAGCATCTGAGCAGCGACGCCGAAAGCAGCGTTGAGGGCAGCATGAGGAGCGAGGATGTGGAGAGCGCTGCTGATACTGACGGTGCTCCTCCAGCTCAAAATACAGAGGAGATTGCTAACAACCCGAGCAGCATTCAAGATGGAGAGGGTGAAGAACCAGAAGAAAAAGCGCCGCATGAACAGGAACATGCCTCGAGCTCGACAAACCCCTCAAGCTTTTCAAGCGAAAGTGGTGATGACACCACTGAGTATACATCTGGAACTTCTGTCGGGAGTGAACGTTCCCGCAAGCGCGCGTTCACAGATTGCGACGAGGAGCTTTATTTGTTCCGACACCGAAAACGTACCACAAGAACTAGAAAAGTTTGAGAAGTGTCTTCGCAAGTACCAGCGCGACACCACGACCATTTTGGCAGTTTCAGAGACTCTGAATGTTCGCTTCAGAAACATCCAAATTGCAAAGTCGAAAGCACATGCTGGGAAACCCCCATCCCAGTTACCATGTGTACCTGAATCGCTCGATCCATTCCAACGGGTGTATATTTGCGCTCATGGTTGGAAAACCTGAATCCGATCCAAAGACGTGCGGCCTCTCCATAGCGTCACGAAATGCGGTTTATGGCTCAAATGGTAGAAATATCTAGTGCTACGTGGCGTGAACAAGTGAAGTTGCCATTCTACGGACACAACGATTCTGTTGCACGAGCAATCAAAGAGTCATACCCGTCCATCCGCCTAGTCCCTGCCAGCTCGCCAGTTACGAAAGGTGTGGAACTCATGGTCGTGGAAGTCAATCGAGCCGGATTTACGGCTACATTCGGGTCGTGTGGGGATGCGGGATGTGTACAACCTCATCACCAGGCTCAAAAAGTCGGTTCGGTTTTGTATGCTATTTTGAACGTGACTGCCGGTTTGACTAAAGGGTTGTTATGCTTTAGACAACCATTTGACAGACGAAGGCCAGGTCGCCGAGCTACTGGTGAATTTTAACTCGCCCTCCGAAGGGAATGTGGCGTGCGTCGACGAAAACAGTCGTGGTCAGACTGCTGTGGTATCCATCAGCTCTGAACATATGCGCAATATGTACCAGCGATTCCCTGAGCTGCTTTTGATCGCCTTCACACACAAGATGAACCGGTACGAACCGTAGAAGCGCGTGCAGCCATGTTTTGGCTATGTTTGACGATGATTCGACCATGTTTTGACCATAGGTTTCGTCCATTTTTGATCATGCTTTACGCATTTTAACCTTTTAGGTACAAAAAAAGTACTACCTGCTGTGCACGCTCATGGTCATAGACCAGTTCGGGAATGGCCAAGCCGTACAACACTGCGTCATTGAGCGCAACGTAGACTGGCACATGGTGAAGGTCGTGGAGCATTTCCGGTCGGTGAACAACTGGGAGCAAACAAAAGTGATCATGGTTGACAAGGACTTGAACAAAGTCGAGGTTTCAAGAAAATGTTCCCGGACTCACGTATTCTGTTGTGTCACTTCCACGTTATCACGTGGCTTCGCGGTGCAGTTCGCAACGACAAGTAGTATGACACGTACCCGAGCGACGTTTTGCAACAGCTTGATTTTTGCGTTGCAAACATGGTAAACTTAAAGTCGGAGGAAGAGCTTCAGCAAACTGCAGATGAGTTCAAGATGCTGGCTCGTCGAGGAGATAGAGAAGCTTTGTGGGCTTAGTTCAATCAGAATTGGGTGACCTCCATGGACATGTGGGTGACCTACTATCGGATGAACCTGCCTCACTTCAGAAACAATCCAAACAATCGTTTGGTGAAATTTTTCGGCAAACTGAAGGATGATTTGGATAGTTCAATGGCGATGAAGCAATGCTTGGGGGCAGTGATCCGGTATCAACGCCGGCAGGAAGGCGAATACGTGTCGCGCGTGATCAAGCCAGGTATCAAACGAAGCATCAACTACGGAGAGGAGATGAACCAACTACTTGGTATGACATCCGAATGGCTTGCAGACGTGGTTGTGAAGGAGTACAAGTTTGTCACCTGCGTGGAAGCTTTTAACAACTGCACAATTGATGATGAAGTTCTTTTCGTCACGTTGCGTCGTGGTGGTCAGGCGCACCAGGTCGACAAGTTCGATTAGATGTGTACCTGTGAGTTTTCCGCAACGATGATGTTGCCATGCCGCCACGCGATAATGTATCGCAAACACTCTGCCGGACTAATGACGATCCCTTACGGTTCAATTCCAGCAAGGTAACAACATGTTTGGCCTATGGTTTCCCATATGAGGAACATGTTTCTGACTTCTGCCCATGTTTTGCCCATATGTTGCCGATCTTTTGACCATGTTTTGGCCATGTGTTAACCTTGTTTCTGTCATGTGGCAACTATGTTTCGACCATGTGTCGACCATGTTTCGACCGTGATGTGGCCATGTTTTTAATGGATAGATGGTTTCGCGTTGGCACATTGGAGGGGAAACTGCCCGAGGTTGACGTACCATTGCGGATTACCACACAGAGCGATGGGGTCAACCGAAAGAAACAGATGACAGAGCACGCCAAGTTCAAAAGTGTGCAGTTTATTCGGTAGACTCACCTCGGAGCTGACTGACCTGTCCGATGACAAGTTCAGTGCAGATCTCGATCAGTTGGAAACGTGGTGGGGGAATTTGCGCCAAGGTAAGGTTGATCTTCCCCAGAGCGATACTACTGCACCTGCACTGAGCTTCCACCAAGTCGCACTATTGTCTCTGCTAGTGAGCAAAGTTGAGGAATGAATTACGAGGCGATGATGTGACACTCGTAGAGGACTACCTGAAAAAGAGGAAGCCTGCTCTTTTGGTGTTGTCGTCCTACCTGACCACGTTTGAGACTCGTCATCGCGGCGCCAACAACATGAAACTGAAAATTACAGCCGCCAAACACGCCTACACGGCAACATGCGTGCCGTACCGACTTCCAGAACCAATTGTAAAGGAGGCACAGAAATCAATCGAGGGTGCGATTCCGTATGGAGATACTATGGATCTTAGTATAACTCCCGATGCAAACGACGAATGCCTGATAGCAGATATCAAAGGGGTTGGTGAGTTCACACAGCGACGTTTATGGCCATGAGATTTATCTGGAGTATGTCTCAAGCATGCAGCCGATGCATGCAGTGTTACGCTTGGCTGATGAGCAAAGTGGATACCCAGTTCAGTCCAGAAGGTGCAGCTGCGCTAGCTGAGCAAATGATCGAAAAGCGGTCATGTGAGCGTCTGCCAGGTTTTGGTGAAGGCTTCCGCCTGGGTTGGACTCACCTCTATTGTGCCCGAGAAAAATGTTGGCTACATGACGACTTTATTCACGCAGTCGCGATGACACTGACGGCCAAGTACAACAACAATACTACGTATTTCGACCAGTGGTGAAGACACCCGCTCTCGACAAAGACGAAGGCAAGCGAATTCCGCTGCTAACACTGAACGACCTAGCGTGTGCTGACAAGGATATGGTATTCATGCCTATGAATATCAATGGAACCCACTGGATACGTGTGGTAGTAGATCACCCAACTCATACCGTTTTCTGCTACGATAGACTTGCCAAGCGAACCTATCAAAATCTGCTGGGAGAAATGGCTGATGAACATGTAAGGAAGTCTCTGTCTCAGCCGGACACGATAACTACAGTGCTCACTCTTATCCAGAAGGACAGCGACAATTGTGGTATTTTCATCTCTCTGTACTTCTGGCGACTGGCGACTTGTGTTCAAGGAGGCGGGTAGTGACTACTTGAAAACTGGACTCGTTCATCGACGTTGGGATTTCGTGCGCACTGTCGGCGACTTTACCGACTCGAGCAAGAGTGGAGAGTAAACAGGTGTCAGTTCCGATAAGTGCGGCAAAGCATGTTGCGTTCCATGTTTTTCCAATGTTTCCCCCGTGTTTTAAAGATGCTTCAAACGTCAAGCGACAAGTCGGTTGATGACAATAGGGGGTTTCAAAGTTGAGCTGAGCCTAAAGGCATTAAAACATAAATTGATTTTCAGCCAATCAGATCGATTTGCTGTTTTGCCGTCATGTCAGGATTTCTTGACGCCCAAATCGAGTCCAAACGACCTAAGAGCCTATTGACCTGGTATCTGACGGGCCATTTCAACACGTTTCGTGTGCTTTCTTCCGCCGTGCGAAGGCGTCAACAGCGCCCAAGACCAAGGAACGAAAACCCCATTGAGCTGGGAGAAGTACGGTGAGGAAATGGCTGCCGCTTGTTCATGTAACGGCATCTGTAGATCATCCAGTAGGCTTGAATACACTCCACCAACATGTCATGATCGCAGGCTAGCACGTCAAACTACGACACTTCTTCTTCATCATCATCGAACAGATCATAGAAAAAAGCAACGCTTTCACTAAGAGCTGTCGCTTGAATCCCGCGCTCCAGACTGCGCTTGTGTGTTGCCGGCGTGACACTTGGGGCATTTTAGCAATGTCGCGCTGGTGTTGCACCTGATCTAGCGGACTCGATCTCCGAGCGGCTCACCGTGGACTTGGTGCTATTGGCGCGACGCGTCGGCGCTTATGTTTTCTTGTCGACTGGGCGACCTCTGAAAAGGGGATTCAAGGTAACTTTTAAAACAGCCATTTCTTCTTAGGACATGACAATCCATCAGGAGCCAACACAGATACATTTTGTAGGATATGCAGCTACCGCACTACATCCCTAGCCGTGTAGCTGGGTTGATCCCCCCAATGAGAGTGGTAGCTGGTATCCGTCAATGTAACGTCGCCGTGTTTGCGGATGTTGGCCCGGAGGACCTGGATGCGCTCGGACGCCGAGGGGTGGTTCCGGGGGAATGACGTTTGTGTAGGCAATGGAGTGGCCAGGGTCACTCGCACGCCCTCCTCCGCGATTCGGACGAGATCGTCAACGTGTGTGTGCCCGACGCAGCAGCGGCGCAGGGCGGCAGGCAGCATGGCCTCGTTGGGGCGATAATCGTCCGAGGTTTGGTCACGAACCAGCTCCACGAAACGTGCCTGTGGTAGTCGCGTCCGCCGGATGAACTCAGACATCGCCGATTGCATGGGTTTATTGAGCTCGAATCGCGCGACATTGTCGGGGGTGCCCAGATTGGCACGTCGTGGGAATGGCACGCCAACCGCACTGAAGGCGGTCGCGATGGACACGTCTCTGATGGACCGCCAGAGCTCGGCACGCCGATGGCTAGAGTCTTGCAGGCGCTGGAGCGCATATGCTGAGGGAGCTGGTTGGGCCATAGGGACCCTTGAAGTAACGGTAGTTGCGGACTGGGGAAGGGCTGGAACACGCATGTGATCAGAGTTAGTCATGCACGCATCGGTGCCATGCTCGGAGGAGCTCTCACCGGCAAGTGCAGCTCGCGCGGGAGCACTGTGCGTACGGTCCGGTTTGTTTACCGCCGTGCTGGTGGGCGGCGAAGGTCCGTGGGTGCTCGCCACGGGAGGGGTGTCACGCGCATCGGCGGCATCTCCACTTGGTATGGTGGTCTCTGGAGTCTCACCGACATGTGACATATGTGTTGGTAGCGACGGTGGCTTACTCAGCAGGACTGAAGAACGAATGTGTGTATTCGTAGTTATCCTGGTGCTGGAACGGAGTGCTGGCAAGCCAGCAGCACCTCGTCCCCATCAGTGGGGCTGGGGCGTGCCACCATGGCGGCGGTGACCGAATCGCCGCGTGACATACACTTGGAGTGCGGACGGGAGATCGACCGGCCAGGTGTGAGTACGGCCGGCGTCGACGCACTCACCGTTTAGCCCGCCTCGGCAGACACCACCGCCGAAGAATCGGAGGCACGGTTCCAAGTTGTCGGTATTGCGAGGAATCAGGGCGCTCACACTGGCCGGCATGCTACTTGGGCAGGTGCGTGGGGAGCCGTTGCTGCTGACGTTGCGGCTGATAGAGCGGCTACGGGGCGACGGCGGTCGGCGCGGTGAGGTGGGCACGGGAGCCACTGGTGTGTTTCTGAGCTGTTGTAAGGCCATTACCCAAGCGACCGAGTTAAACGCGATGCGAGACGCAGCCGCCGAGAAGTCGCGCCACCAATACGGAGAGTCATTCGACAGGTGCACGTACACCGCGCCGAGGTGATGGTTGACCTCGTGGAGCATGCGTAGGACGCGACGCGGTGTGTGAGCAGGGTCGTCGTCCATGTTGGCAACAACAAACTCGCGAAGACGATGCAACGGGCGAGACATGACCTCGTACCATTCCGCATGCGCGAACGTAAGGAGCCCTTGGATCGCACTGAGTAAGTCGAAGTACGATGTGCATGGTGGAGCCGGAGGTGCGACGGCAGTCGGACCGAAGTCCTGGGCGAAGTTGGCGCCGGTGGACCACGCCTCGAGCCGGGCCATGGTCCACGTGTCGGTAGTGCATGACTGAGACACCGCAACGGCCAAACCGAGCACTCTCTGTGGTTGCGAGGACTGCTGGCCTATCATCGAATGTGACGCATTCGAGCAACCGCATGCGGTTGACGAAGGACATCGGCGTTTCGTGCATGCCTCCGTCGGTCAGCAAGTAGGGGTACAGACGGTGTGTGGCAAGCATGTGCACTGCTGTAGACACAAAGTCGCCGCGGGCGCGCTGATTCCGTGCTGGGGGCGGGAAGTGAGCTGCGCGTAGAGTCAGGACCCCTTCGGCTGGAAGCAGGCCACGGTGATTGGGCATTGTCCAATTTGCGGCGGCGGGCTCAAAACCTTCGGCTGGTAGCAGGGGACGGTCATTGGCTGGGGTTGGAAAGGCCGTAGCCTCGGAGCCCGCGTGGGGGCGCATGAGGCGCAGTAGCTCACTAAGCATCTGTTGTATTTGAGGGTTGTGCCCAGGCGCGTTTCCCAGGTCCAGACGCGCGATGGGTTCAGAGCCAGGCGCGGTATGGAGTGTCTGGTCAGCCGCGAAGGCATTCTCCGGAGCGACGGCTTGCGTGGGGGTGCTGCGGTGTTGCCACCGTTGTGGAAGTTGCGCGCGAAATCAGCGAGGTCGAAATCGCGGCGCAGGTCCGCGTTAGGCGTCAGCTGGGGGGTTGTGGGCTCTGGTGGGACCGAGGTTGCTGGTTGCTGTGCACGCTCTGTCCATTGGGACCCAAGTGGCACGGCGTGGCTGACCGGGTCCCATGGTGCGGAGGCACGGGTAGCGGTAACGACGGCGGACGCATCTGGGAGGGCTCCGATTGGGCTTTGTCCGCCGCGGGCAGAGGGGCACCCGCTGGCGGTGTGTCCACGAGGATGGTTGGTGGCTGGGTCGTGGGCACCGTGGGTGGCGACCGAGGTGGAGGCGAACAAGCACTGGGGGACGCTGGTGCAGGCGACGTTCGCGCAGGCGGGAAGGCAACACCGGGGGATGGCTGCGCAAGGACCAGGCCGCTGGACGTGGTGCCAAGAGGGACGGCCGACGCTCGTGCGGATGCGGCGGTAGCCTGGTCCTTCTTTGCGGCCAGACGCTTCTTCTGGCGTCTGATGTCCACCAACGCTTCGGCGGTGCGCTTTGGCTTAGACGCCCTCGAAGCGATTCGCGCGCTCGCGGCGTCGACGACGCGGACGGTGCCACGGTAGACGGGGTGGTCGGGGCGTTGGGCCGCGTCTCCGTGAGTTCGGGTACGCGTGGGTTGGCTGCCGCTGGAGGTGGCAGCGCTGACGTAGTCGGCGCAGCGAGCCGCTGCGAGACGGCAGAACCGGTCGGCTCTGTCGCTGGAAGGGGAACCGCTGGCGCCGCGGACGAACTCGAGGTCGAGGTGGAGGTTGAGGTCGAAGCAGAAGTCGACGGCGGTTGCATGGTTCCCGGAGTGCTGGTTATCCGATTGAGCTGAGCTGGACGAAGACGGAAGTGAGGCTCGGCGGTTGTGCCTCGCCGCCCACCTCCACGTCTTGTCCAGCTATTCCAGAAACCTCGGTTTCAACTTCTTGAAACCCCAAATCAGAGTGGTTGAAAATTTCCATGTCTTCAGGTCAATATGTTTGGCAAAATCCTACTTTGAAACCCCCTAATACGTAGTTGTGGTTATGAAATATATGAGTGTTAATTGCTTCCGACAATCCAGTAGTTGACTCAGTCCCCTAACCCTTTTCAAAACCATGGGCAGTATTCAATTGTGTCGAGCATTCGTAAGACGGCTCGGTTACGGGATAACAAAACAATTTGATTGGAGAAAAAGGAGTCGATTAATCGTGGAGTTGACTAGTTGCCCTGCACTTTCGTCGACGGAGTGGCACGGTCCGAGCCTCGGGGTGTGCATCAAGCAGAGCTTCTCGAATACGTCGAAGTGTTGTTGCCGCTCGATCTGCCTTACTTGACTTTTTTCCGTCTGGTGTCATCTTGATGGGCACGTTTGCGATTGCCGTGTCAAAAAGAACGTCGGCTTCATGTTGACTCTGAGGTGGCTTGAGATCTCGCCCAGCGGTGGACTTTATTGCATCTCGCAGATGCTTCACCAAAACTGTCCACTCAGAATACCGCTTACGTTTGATTTTCGTGGCAAAGTCTGACGGCTGCAAACCTTTAAACGGTGGGTAGCCCATAGATGGATTTCCAAACCACCACAGGTGCCAGACGTCGAGCGCATCAACGTCAGGAAACTTAAAATTTTCTGGTAGCCGATGAAACTTGTAACGGGGTTACACGTACAAGTGGCTGCAAGCCACTTGTGAATTTAACAGATAGGTTATCTGTTAAACGTTTTGGATACTTCCTCACATTGGTGTAAGACACACCGATGGATACATTGAAGTGGACCACCACAGTGAGTGGTCCACACACACCCAAAAGATCCTATTGGTAGAAAGCAGCATCTTTCTACCAATCAGAGACATGCATATTAGCGGGGCTCTGACAGCCAGCCGCTGCCAACCCTTTCATAGATGATAAACAGTTTTTAGCAGATTTTAGAGGAAGATCAATTTACAAACAATACAGTTCTCATTTTACCTAATCTAAGTCACTTGGAATCCTTTTGTTACTTAACTTATATTTGTGTATTCAAATATAATTAACCTAAGTAATTACTAAGTACTTACGCTTCCTCATACACGTTGCGCAACGTGTAAGCTAAAGTAGTGAGTCAAGTTAGACCCACTACACCTGGTAGCACTTTGTAGTCCGTCCAACGACCGACTGCTTGACGTTCGTACGCGGCGTACGAACGCGGAGCCGAGAACCACATGAGCACGGAGGTGCCCATGGAGAGCTCCAACACGCCTGCAACGCATGTTGCACGCGCTGACTGCCCCCACCTGTCTGACCCAGAGTGGGAGGCCCTCCAACGACTGTCAACAGTCATTGGAGAAGCGGCGATAGCTACAATGCTGCGTACGCTATCGCCGACGGAGCAACATGGTGTTGCTCTGGGCTTCATCATGAAGGAGCAGCGTGATGCTGCTTCCTCAGTGACGGCGTCGTCAGGGACGACACCGCGTGCTCAACCATTAAAGTTGAGCGTAAGCAATTATGTGGGAAGAGAGGGCGAGCCTCTCCTCCGATGGCTTGTCGAACTCGACACAGCCATAGCGGCTCGACGCATCGTCGACCCGCTGTCGAAGGTCGCGTTCGCCATGTCCTGCCTTGGCGGACGCGCAAGGAGTTGGGCGTATGGACGCCGACTCTCCGATCCTACGTGCTTCAGCACGTACGAAGTGTTCAAAGAGGAGCTCAAACAAGCGTTTGAGCCCCCCGCAAACGAGTTCCGGTCGAGGGCGGAGTTCCTCGACCTTCAGCAGGGTAAGCATGACGTCCATGCTTACGCGCAGCGCGCACGATATTTGGTATCAAATATCGTGACTAACCCGATTGACGAGGCGACCAAGGTCGTCACGTTCATGAAGGGCTTAGAGATGGGCCTGTGAAGACCTATCTCTTCCGAGAGTACCCGAGTACTCTCGAAGCTGCAATCACTCTTGCCATGCAAGAAGAGTTTAGCCTGCGGCAGGCTAAACTCCATGTAAACGTACCGAGGCCGCAACCGCGCCCGGTAGCGAGGACGGGAGGTCCGGAGCCAATGGACCTCTCGAGCGCAACAACTGCTGGTTACCAGCAGCAGGGAGGTAACGTGCGATGCTTCCGTTGCGGAAGGATCGGTCACTTTGCACGGGAGTGCACAGCTCCCATGCCCCCTGGAGGTGGCCGTCGTGGCGATGCTAGGCATCGCCGCGGACCAACAAAAAACGCGAACATCCAGTAGGCGCGGGGCGCCCTACTGGTAATGCAGTCGCGCGTGCCGACATCGGGCACACGACACTGAGGACTGCAGCCTCCAGTGAGACCAGCTCTCACTGTAAGAAACAAGATGACAGGCCGAACCTAGTCATCTTGAAGGTTTACTCGAAGAGAGCGAGTGACTCTCTTCGAGCATTGGTAGACTCAGGCGCGTCGAACAACTTTGTTCGACTACGAAGCCTGTCAAGACTTGACTTCGAGGAGGTAGATACACCTCGAAGTCTTCTGGAGGTACGACTGGCAACAGGTGCCATCGTGAAGACCGAGAAGCGCGTCGTGAACGTGCGCTTCTCGTACAAACAACGAGTGTTTGTCGAACACTTTATCGTCCTGGACCTGGACGATAAATTCGACGTAGTAATGGGCATGCCGTGGCTTGCACGGCATGATCCGGTAATAGACTGGAAGAAGCGCACGCTCGTGCGCTTCGGACGCGATAGCGGAACAGAGAGCGATGGCCCTGTTACCGCAGCGCGCGCACCAGCAGGTGCGCGCGGCTCACCAGTCGAGACAGCGCTTTATGCTGCTGTCCCGGAGTGCCCAGGAAGTGCGCGAGGGCGCGCACAAGTGAGACCTACGTCGGCAATGCTGCCGACGTCGGAAGAAAAAGATGTGTTGGTTCCGGGAACCAACACCCACGTTCAAGCGTGTAAGGGACAGTCCCTGACCCGAAGCGGTCAGGTCGACAACGACGCGTCGGCTCCGGGAGCCGACGCACCCTCGGTCATGAGGGGCTCCGCCAATGATTGGCGTCGAGGTGACGAAGGCGTGTCAACTCCGGGAGTTGACGCTGCAAACAGTGCGGACGGTTGCAAACGTACCGCACTGACGCAATTTACATGCTGTCGTGCAGCCGGGCTGCACGACGAAGCGCTCATGCGATCAAGCCGGGCTTGATATCGCGCGCCCGCAGACAGGGTCTGCCGGCGAAGGACATTACCGTGCAGCCGGGCTGCACGAAGGAAAATGCGGTCAAGCCGGGCTTGATACCGCGCGCCCGCGGACAGGGTCCGCCGGCGAACGACTGTCCACGGCCGGGCCTGGACAAGAAGAACAACTGTGCGGAGCCGGGCTCCGCACAACAAGAAGACGGCGCAAGCGGAAAACGCTGCGCAAGTCTCGGTCCGGGACCGAGACGCAACAAGAGCAGTCTGCTGGGCAGACTGCGGCGGTGACGCCGAATGTCAAGACGCTAAGCGTCTTGACGCGCACCGATACTGGATTCCAGTATCGTGACATGGAACTCGCTAGTCCTCCGACGACGGCGTCGGAGTTGACTTCGCTTCCAGCCATGAGCTGGAAGCGCTTACGCGCGACTTGCACGATGGACGCATCGAGCAAGTCTGCGTTCTTTCGGACAGTGAAAGAACGACGAGGCGAGAGCGAAGAGCTGAGGCAGCTCTTCATGGGAAGTACCACTGAGAGTGAAGACACTCTCAGTGCGAAGACGAAGCGAGAGCGCTTCGAGGAATAAGGTTGGGACTCGCTGAAGTCGAGTCCCTATTACGAATTGTTGAGGGAGTACAAAGACGTACTCCCGGAAGACATTCCTGCGGAGCTTCCGCAGGATAAGGGCATTCAGCACGAGATTGATCTCGTGCCGGGCACGAAGTACTGTGTCACGCGGCAGTGGCCACTGCCGCGAGAGCAAGTAAAAGCGATCGACGACTTCTTTGAAAGTCGTCGTAAAAACAGGACAAGTGCGGGAATCAAAGTCCCCGCACAGTGCTCCGACGTTCTGTGTCAAGAAGCCACAGGGCGGATGGCGCATCGTTCATGCCTACAACAAGCTGAACGATGCGACGGTACCGGCGCAGACGCCGATACCGCGAAAAGATGTTATCATCGATTCGATGGCCGGGAGCACCGTTTACAGTGCTCTCGACTTGCGAGATGGATTTTATCAAATCCTAATGCGTGAGAGCGATATCCCTCTCACGGCAGTGAGCACGCCAAGCGGCATGCTCTGGGAATGGCTAGTAATGCCACAGGGGCTTAAAAATGCCCCTGCGACTTTCAACAGGTGCGTGACGCACTTGTTGCGCTCGGTGCGCGACTTCGCACCGAGCTACTTCGATGATGTATTCATCCACAGCCGGGCTGTGGACGGAAGACTCGACGTAGAGATGCACAGGGTGCATCTCCGACATACTTGAGCTTATGCGAAAGCATAAGCTCTACGCGAACCTGAAGAAGTGTATCTTCGGGGCGAGCGAGATACCCGTCCTCGGGTGTCTCGTAGGGAAGAATGGTGTCCGCCCCTGACCCAGAAAAGGTCAGAGTGATTAACGAATGGCCAACGCCTTCAAGTGTCAAGGAACTGAGGCAGTTCCTTGAGCGGCCACGTACTTGTGCAAGTACGTGGAGGACTATGCGGGCAAGATCCGCCCGCTGTCACAGCTTCTTAAGAAAGAAGCTGTGTGGAATTGGACACCCGATTGCCAAAAGGCATTCGATACAGTCAAGCGGGGCTTGACTGAGGCGCCGATCTTGGCAGTGGCTGACCAAGATCGCCCATTTCACGTAGTGTGTGACGCATCCGATTTCGCGATCGGATGCGCGTTAGATGCAGCACGATCACGAGGGCCGTGATCGTGTCGTCTACCAATCGCGTCAGCTGAAGCCAGCTGAGCGCAACTATCCGGTGCATGACAAGGAACTCCTTGCCATGAAGTATGCACTCGCAAAGTTCCGAGTGTATTTGCTTGGAAGTAGACCATTTGTGGTCTACACCGACCATGCTTCACTGCGCACCGCAGTGAAGTCGCCACACATTTCACAAAGAATGGCGAGATGGCTCTCATTCTTTGCGGAGTATAACTTCCGGGTCGAATACAAACCCGGAAGATTGAACGTGGTGGCCGACGCGTTATCACGTCGGCCAGACTATGTAGAAGCTGTTGACGTCAATGCCATTGACGCCATGCGATCGAGCAAACCCACATCATCTCTGTTGGATGATGTGAAGGCCGCGTACGCGCACGACGCGGACGCGAAGCTCTTTGCTGGCCTATGGCACAGCGCCTTCTGACAAGTCCCGTCAGAAGCTGCCCAAGCACCTTCGAGCGCGTGCACACCGCTTTCGTGTGCACGACGGACTGCTACTCTACAACGCAGTCGACGACAACGCGGATCGCGTTGTCGTGCCAAATGACCATGACCTGCGACTCAGGATCATGTACGAGTATCATGATGCCCCGACTGCGGGACATCTCGGACGTGAGAAGACTTACGTCCTTCACGCGCGACTTCTACTGGCACCACCAGTATAGAGTGGGTGCGCAAGTACATCCGTGCTTGCGAGGTATGCTAACGCGTGAAGCCTGCGCCATTCGCGCAGGCTCCACTGTAATCACTACCGACTCCGTCGGAGTGTTGGAAGTCCATGTCTTTGGACTTCATCTTTGGTCTTCCCCGGACAGCGGAGGGAACACCGGTGTTGTGGTCTTTGTAGACCGTTTCAGCAAGATGGTACATCTTGCTGCGGTGCCAGCAGAGGTGACCGCGAAGCAGACAGCCCGTCTGCTCGTCGACATGGTGTTCAAACACCATGGCATGCCGTCCGACATCGTGTCGGACAGAGACCCGCGCTTCACAGCGCATCTGTGGCAAGAAGTGTTTACACTTCTTGGGAGCCAGCTTTCCATGTCGACTGCGGATCATCCGCAGACGGACGGTCAAACCGAGCGCGTGAATCGCGTGCTCGTCGATATGTTAAAGAGCTACGCTCACTCGTTCCAATACTGGAGCGAGTGTTTATCGATGGCAGAGTTTGCCATCAATAACTCAGTGCATGCCTCGACCGGGCATACACCGTTCTACGTGAATGCCATGCGGCATCCACGCCTCCCGAGTTTACTCGGAGTGATGGCTCCCACTTTGGTGGGGAGGACCTACGACTGCAATACAGCAGCCAGCCGAAAACCGCTGACACTTGCACCGTGTCAGCGGCAACAATGGACAAACCACATGAGTCTGCGCAGGGCGCAGACTCCCCAACAACATGGTTAACGACCACGGGTTCTGCGCAGGGCGCAGACACCGCAAGAACTCACGCAGAGGCCGGGCCTCTAGCGGAGAGCGAGCTGAATGACTTCAGCTCGGATGCAATCAGTTTCATCACCAAAAGACAAGCCGTGATTCGGTTTGTCCAAGACAATAGCAGCTTCTGTTGATCAACAGAAGCTGAACGCAGACAATGCGGGCAGAGGCAACACAAATGAATTTAAAGTTGGTTCATTAGTTTTGTTAGCTACACAAAACCTGCCTAGACATGCAGTTTCGGATTTCGGAGCAAGCAAGCTTGCTCCGCGCTTCATCGGGCCGTTCACTGTGTTGGCACGGCACGGCAACGCATACACGCTAGACATACCGTCTAGCATGCGCCTCCATCCGACCTTTTACGTCGGACGGCTGAAGCCATACCGGCAGCACGAGCCATCTAGCTCGGTTGACCCGAAGCCTCGGCAGGAGCCGAGGCAGCAGCGGAGGACTTGGCCTCAGCGACGAGCAACCTCTCCTCCAGCGCGCGGACGCGCTGGAGCAACTTCTCATCTGGGTCCCCAGCTCGACCTGGATATTCGAGGCGGTCTGCGAGACCGCCGCGACTTGGGCCTTCTGGTTCGCCAGCTCCTGTTTTAGGGCGGCGAACTCAGCGCCCTGCAGACGCTCCACGACGGTCACCCGGTCGTGGAGAGGCGCATACTGATCAGCCCGGGCTGATCATACCCGGTCGTGTTCCCACCCCCGCCACCGCCGATCCGTGACGCCCGCGGCTCAACCCGCTGGATTGTTGAGCGGATTGTTGACCATAGTATCCCGAAAACGAACCCTCAAGGGGCTCGTTTTCGTATTCGTTGGAGAGGATTTCCTCCCCATCGAGATACATGGGAGCCGCGGAACGTCTTGCTGGAGGACGTTCCGGAAATGGTGAGGGCGTACGAAGAGCAGTACGCGCTGGCACAGCGGAAGTAGAGCGAGCGCTGCGATCATCGCCAGCGCCCGAACCCTCACGTGCTAAGAACTTAGCACGGAGCTCTTTGAGACTCTCGGGCACACGGAACGACGTGTACCCGTTCAGGTCGCGGTCGCTCAAGCGGACCGCGCCTGGAAAGCACTTCGTGCACTGAAAGCCCTCGGGCACAGCGCACGGCACATTTGCCTCCTCAGCAGCAACATGAAGTTGCTCCAGTTTTCCACGCTTCGAGTACGTCTCGAAGCGATCACGCTTGCTTAATCCGATCACGGTAAGCACTCGGCCTCTTGTTGAAGTTCTCAACAAAGGCGTTCCAACTTTGACAAAGTGCCTGCCATTCGGGCACTTTGCTGCGAGAAGAGGTCTTCTTGCTTTGAAACCATCGGAGCTCATGAAAGAGTCCGATGTAGTAATCGCGCCTTTGATGCGTTTCCGCATCAAAGTGCAGCTCGGCAGCCACAGCGTCATCTTTGATGGCGCTGCATACGTACAGCGGCACCTCATTCGGAGGTACCGAGTTCCCAAACCGGTCCGCGATCTCGGACGCGGACGGCATCCATGGATCGCGCGCTGCAGGCGCAGCGCGCGGAGAGCCTTGAGCTTTAACATCACGCGCTGCAGCAGCAGCGCGCGGAGTACTGAGAGCCCCAGCTGAAGCGAGTGGGGTATCACTCTCAGTACGCGAACGCTTCGAACTCGAAGCGTCCGATTCGTCCCCTTCACGCGGGCGAATGTTCTTGGCATGAGGGTCGAGCGATTCGCTCGACACTGATTCTTTGCGCTTAGAGGGCGAGTCCTCCTCGCCCTCCATGTCTTCATCGTCGTCGTCGAAGTCGACGACGTCACCGTACTTCGCCTTCTGGCGTTCGAAGTAGTCGTCGATGGAGAGATGACTCCCCATCGACTTTGCGGACTTCTTCTGAGGCGCGCTCATCGTTGAATGAGCGCGGATTGCTTCTCCAAACGCGGAGAATTGACGAATGGTCAATTCCAAAGATTGACCTGCGGAGACCCCGCGCGTCTAACCTTAAGGGTGGGATGGTGTAACGGGGTTACACGTACAAGTGGCTGCAAGCCACTTGTGAATTTAACAGATAGGTTATCTGTTAAACGTTTTGGATACTTCCTCACATTGGTGTAAGACACACCGATGGATACATTGAAGTGGACCACCACAGTGAGTGGTCCACACACACCCAAAAGATCCTATTGGTAGAAAGCAGCATCTTTCTACCAATCAGAGACATGCATATTAGCGGGGCTCTGACAGCCAGCCGCTGCCAACCCTTTCATAGATGATAAACAGTTTTTAGCAGATTTTAGAGGAAGATCAATTTACAAACAATACAGTTCTCATTTTACCTAATCTAAGTCACTTGGAATCCTTTTGTTACTTAACTTATATTTGTGTATTCAAATATAATTAACCTAAGTAATTACTAAGTACTTACGCTTCCTCATACACGTTGCGCAACGTGTAAGCTAAAGTAGTGAGTCAAGTTAGACCCACTACAAAACTTGCCATCTCGGCTCCAGTAAATGATTGTGCCATGCGTTGCTTGGGGACATACCTCTGCCTGGACTCTGGTCCTCTGATACAGCCCTACTTCAGTAAGGAGCTCGCGCATGGTAGACTGAAGCTCCTCTTTCTCATTGCTCCAGTTCCAACCCTCTTTTCGTCTAAAAGCTTCTAGATACCGCTCAGAAGTACATCAGGCATGCGTTCAATGGCTTTTTGAGTCTCCCGCTGCTGCTCATATAGATGAGTATAAGGTGGAATTCCTGATGGGACCAGCGATGACATATTATCGCGCACCAGCTTGCATTGCAGTGAATCCATTAAATTGACGTCTCGAAATATGGCTGAAGCCATTAAGGGGTGCTTGGCGGGTATAGTATGCCTCAAGAAAATGGCATGCTCAACCAGTGATGCCAGACACAGTGCTAAAATCATATGCATGTTTGTGTCCTTACTCATTGACGGAAACATCACCTGTACTGCTGCGTCAATAGCGCTGCCATTTACTTCAGCAAAGTGAGGTGGTAGCACTGAAAAATCAGGCGAGTTGAGTGGAAGCCCTGCCACAATTCGACTCAGGAATTGGTCACCTGCAGATTCGTAGCGAATGTAGAGGACTTGTACCCACCCAGGGACCACCCGCAGCGCAGACACACACTTGCGATTGATGATCCGCCAGTACTCCCACTTGAAGCAAAAGTAGCAACCCCTTTTCGTATGGAGTGCGTACCACACGCCTTGCCACTAGTCTCCTCCTGCAATAGCACTCCCAGGTTCTTAGAAAATCTGCTTTTCTCGTTCGAACCATTGAAAAGGCTTATCAGCGCCTAGCGTTGGGTTCGACGCGAAATAGATGCCAAAGGCCAAAATACAGCAAATGCTTGGATTCAGCGGGTTGCTGTAAATGTGTCGGGGGTCTTTGGGGCCACTGCGCTCTTGGTTAGTCTTAGTTTTGTGAAGAATGCAGCCAATGCTATCGTCAACACAATTTAGATGCGTCATGTGCACAGCTTCTATCGACTTAGATCTGCACTTTAAATTCCATTGCAGCACCAAGTACAAATGAGCTAAGTCACTATCAAGGATGCCAAGCGTTTTCTTGCAGAGAATCTTGTAGAGAGAAAAAGAAAGGGGACATTTTCCAGAGGTGCGACCAGTGCCATTTTGATCATTATCTGCTTCAATGCGCTTCAGCCCACGAAAAAAGATTTTGAGGTCGTCTGTGTACTCGGGAGGGAGTGGGATTTTCTTCCGCCGATAGATATCCCAAACAACACTTTGGTAGCCACTTAGAGTCGATACTTTAAGCGACTTTGAGTTCATCTTATCAAGCAAAAACGTTTCAAAGTGAGATGGCTGGAACATCTCCACATTAATTCCACCATCAGTGTCAAAGTAGCTTTCAGGAGACGGCAGCTTCTCCTTAATCCATTTGGCAATGCCCTTAACGTAACTCTTGTGGGCCTTCTTTGTTGATGGTGCTGTGCAAGCACCACGGACGTCAGCACTACTGGGCGTTCAAGGTGCTGGTGTCCGGCCTTGAGCCTGAGATCGTTGTGTTGGAGGTGCTAGCGAGTCCACGCCATGCCTGACGGTCGCCATGTTCGCTTCAGCGTGTCTGTCGAAATTTGAACCAATAGGATACGGATCTGGGCCGTAAGAGATTTAAGCCACCAGAACCCACACACCAGGCTTGAGGCTTGCTCTGGTGGGGATGCCTGTGGTTATCCGACCCATTTCGGGACCGGGTTCTGATACCCCTCATTACACTATGGGGCATTTTTCGGCACTTGGGGCCTCCAGCCCACCCAACTATCTGATCTGGGCCGTAAGACGGCCAGGCTACGGGCACTCTACACGACTCATTGAACCGGACCATACTAAAACCAGGTTTTTTGAGTCTCGTCAAAACTTTTGTTGAGAAAAAAATAGGATATTCGTCTTACGCTGCCACACAAAACACAAGTTTGGTCTTACGAAAGTAGTTGAATCAATAATATCAACAGCCAAAAAAAAGAAAGAAAAAAAAAAAAAACACACACACACACACAGAGCCAAACTCCGGTATTATCTATCACAGCGAATGCTACGTAGGTGCTGTTTGTTAGCTGACAATCAGTATAGTTTCTGGTAAGGAAAACTACCTACTACAAATTGAAAAAAAAATGCTCGAGTTATACTTATTCGTTTGTGTTCGCCACCACTCTACCAAAAATGGATTGCTACTTTGGTTTCGTCGTCGCATGGTTAGCAAATCAGTGCCCCGCATAGCCGTCGCCACGTTTCGAGGCGATGTTTGCGATGCGCCGCTCGACGCGCTCCCGCTGGGCTTGGCGCGATAGAGCGATCGCATCCTTAATCAGCGTGGACGACTGGCGGTGGGTGTAAGCCGACTTCTCAGCTGAGCGAGGCGATACGGGAGGCGTGCCTTCAAGGAGGTCGTAGTCTTCGATCTCCAGCGGGCTCACCACAGCAACAGCCACCGTCTTCTTTTCAACCAGCTCGAAACTTTCATCGCTGCCAGTGCTGCCTGAACTTTGCTGGGGAGTAAACGCACGAGCTGGTTCGTCTTCTTCCTTCTCCGCCTCGTTATTCTCCTCGATAACACCCGCCACAGTTTCTTTCACTAGTGTCGTATCTTCCTCTCCCGACGACTCCACCCTCTCTTCTTCCTCCTCTTCGTACAGGAACTCGCTCTCGTCGATCTTCTTCATCACCGAGTGGTTCTCTGGCCCGGCCGCCAGAGCGTTGTACTTCCGATGCAGCCTCTGGAACAGCAGCTCCTCGTTGAACTCGTACTTCCGGAGCAGCTCGTCCACCTCGCGCAGCTTCTCCGGGTTGTGCTTGGTGTAGAACGCCACGAGCCTCTTTCTGCAGCACGTCAACTGTTAGCACTAAGTCCACCATCAACCTCCCTCTGATAGCCACCCACCGGAAGCGCGCCTTGGCGTCACCCTTTCCTCCGAACAAAATTACGCTGACGATGGCTGCAAAGCACAGCATGGCGCCCGCCAGGAACAGCTTCTTCTCGGCCTCCACGCTCATCCCGAGCAGCGAGTCTTCCGCAAGCTGCAGCCCCCACAGCGCGAGCTGCAGCGCCGCCAGCGCCGCCAGCACCCAGAACCAGGACGGCCGGATGCTGGCCAACGCGTAGCTCAGCAGCGTCAGCAGGCCGCGCAGCACGCGCACCGACGCGTCGGCGTCCGCGCCGTCCAGCTCCGACCCGAGCAGCGGCTGCAGCAGCAGCTGGGGACGCACGTAACAGGCCACCGCTGCCGCCAAGACGGCCACCTTGAGTCCCGACCCGAGCATGATGTGGCCGATTGATGTCTGTCTGGGTGATATTCCTGGACGACAGCTTGAAGCTATTTTTAGCCGCAAGGTGCGCGCGGATTGGTCGATATTCGTCACGGCAGGTTACTGTGCGAAGCATGAGCCGACTGCGTCAGCTGATGGTGCTGAGCCGCGACCTGGCGCGCTCCAAGCAGTTCTACCAGGAAGGACTGGGGCTCAAGCTGCTGCGCTCGTCCGACACGTTCGCAGAGTTCGACACGCAGGCGGGTGTGCCGTTGTGCGTCAAGTTGGCGCAAAGGTGCGAGGGCAACTGGCTGGAACTGTGGAGACGGTGAACGACTCATGGGACTGTGTGACTTGTATATTAATTCTGTAGTGAGGCTGCGTGCAGCAGCGGATACTCACCGTTCCTGAACTTCGACATTCCGGACCTGAGCGACGCCGTGCCGCGGCTGCTCATGCTAGGGGCGATCATGGACGGCCCCATCAAGTACCCGGCCCACGGGAAGGTACGTTTTGGCGATCTGGACGCGGCTTGGGAAGTTGTGGGTTCTAAGGAGTAGCGTGGTCCTGGTGGTGGGTAATGCTGCAGGTCGCGGCGCTGCGGTCGCCGGACGGAGTTATGATAGGACTGTACGAGCCCAACTCGTGGGACAATGTAACTTCGGCGTGATTGGTGTCAGGGCAATGAAATCAATTTGCAGAAGTACCAATTGAGCTTGGAGCAAGGCTCGCTGCGTGGTTACCGCGTTGCATGACAAATTTGTATGATTGATTTGATACCTTTCGTGAAGGTGAAGTTCGACTACTACGAAACTAACTGTGCGGCGATACCCATTGTCGTCGACAACTCTTGTCACGGTGAACATGCTGCGGTTACATGTTCCAGACTTGCACTCATACAGAGAATGCTGCGACCACTGCGCCAATACAAAGCGTATTCCGGAGAGTTGCGCGGGAACCTGTGGGTGATTCAGCCAGACTAGCGGATCGAGCTCGCGAGTGCACCACTGTGTCGTACGGCGCAAATGTGAGTCGCACCGGGGAGGCGTCACTTGCCCCACGAAGAGCAGAACTGACGTCGGCCAATCGAGCTCCGATCATACTTGAGCTGTTCACGGACCGCAGTACCATGCCAGGACGTACACCTAGCAATCTTGCAGGTCCAAGCACCTCTGATACGACGATCGGAGATGGAGGCGGGGTGAAGTCAAGCACACAGGGAGATCGAACACTGTGCAGGAGTTCCACCACGTCCTGCAAACTCTTCCCAACGACCGACATCTTCCCAACACCGATGAGTTCTTGACCGGGGGAGATGTCCGTGCGCATACCTGGTACGTCCTTCACAGCCACGCCTCCTTGCGGCATCTCGACGAAAGTCAGCCCCAGTCGCTGGTTCTTGGACCAGACCAGTCTCGTGGGTCTCTGCTCCTCCAGAAACCTCGACCTCGCGCGCTGCAGCTTCACACAGAGCGCGCCTCCCGTGTACACAATCGTGGTCTCCTTCGACGCGACTGGCTGCAGGGGGGTCGGTGGCGGTGGCAACTTGGCATTGAGGCCCTGAGTCCGCCGCTTGCCGTACACGTAGCCAAAGAAGCGCATGGTCTCAGGCCGCTCGAGTCGTGAGCACTAGGCGTGCGTTTGCTAACTGCACCACTTGCAACCAACGCGCAAGCTCACCCCACCTCTCGAACAGCCGAAAGAGTCCAGACGAGCGAAACTGGCTTGGTTTCTTCGCGTTACTTGCCGAGGGCTGAACGTGAGCTAGGCGCCAAGCAAGACCACAGACCTCTCCACTCCGTCGCGCCTGTCTCCGTTGCACGATGTAGCAGCATTCTATTGCTATTACGTTCAATGTTACGGAACGTATTCGCGCCTTCACAATTCCACCAGACATGACAAACATCATATCCCGTCCAGGTTGGGTATATCCATTGAATGGATTCCATTCACACCAGCACTGCTGCCAACGGACTGCAACAAGCAAACCTTTCTGATTTGCCTTGAACCAGGAGCTCCACATACAAAACGCCGCATAAAACCATCATTCCGATGCCAGTAGACCCGTCATCGCCGACACAATTCAATTCGCTTCAAACCTGGCAGGCGGCATGGGCAACGCGGTGAGCTGGCTGGCGCAGTGCTTCTATCCGGAGGACCAGGTGTTCTGGGCCGCGGCGCGCTACGGCGACGCGCGCATCATCCGCTCGGCCACGTCGCGCCTCACGCCCGAGACGCGGCAGTTCCTCGAGTGGCAGGAGCCCTACACGGGGCGCACGGCGCTGCTGGAGTCCGCCGCCAAGGGCCACGTCGAGTGCGCGCGCCTGCTGATCCAGGCAGGCGCCAACAGCAACGCCAAGGACCTGAAGATGAACACGCCGCTGCACCTCGCGTGCAAGCGCGCCAGGCCGGAGATGGTCGAGCTGCTGCTGCAGGTGCCGGCGCTCAACCCGTTCGAGATCAACTTGTACATGAAGACGCCGCTAGACCTGGCGCGAAGCAGGTTCTCGGACGAGGAGGAAGAGACCGAAGCTGAACCATACGCCAAGTGCATTGAAATTCTGGAAAAGGTCCGGGTTTGTCAGCGTTTTAACGCTTTTGGACCATGCTGTAGTGTTGCTGACGTTAATGGTGGTGGGTGGATATGATGTTGCTGCAGAAATTCTGTTTATACAGTGGCTGGTTGTATGAGAAGACCGACAACGTGCTGTCGCTGGTGTCGGGCATTTCGTCGCTGAATTCGTGGACGCGACGTCTGTGTATCGTGTTGGAGCGTGGGGAGCCCAACGTGTTGGAGCTGGCGCTCTTCAGCATGACGGAAGGCGGCGGGCTGCGCCCTGTTTGCCCTACGTCGGTGATGCTGTACAACGTTGCAGCTGGGATGGAGGCTTCCAGTGATCCGAGGTGGTTTAGCCCCAAGGACTTCACGTTCATTCTGCGAGGAGACCAGCTGAGCAAGTGTCATTACCGAGCCAGCTCGGCACTGCAGAACCCCGTCCACTTTGCCGCAGTTGACCAAGCGAGTTTTGATGCGTGGAAGGACTTTTTCGCCCATCAACAGCAGCAACTGGCCGAGCGATCCCACTTGAACAACAGCCTCCACGAACAGCTAAGACCATCGGAGGCTAGACACAGCCACATTGCTGGCTGGAATCCGGCCGTTGTTCCTTCGCCGTCAATACCGACTCCCCCAGGCATTGGCCCTGAAGAAGATGAAGACATTCGAAGAGCTATTCAGCTTTCCCTGCAGACGGCGGCTGCAGAAGGCAATGGGCTTGGGGCTACTACAGATACAGCACGTTCACCACCATTGCCAATATCAGCTCCTGATTGGGAAGACTCGGAAGGATGCGAATCAAGTGGAAAAGAGGCATCAACAGCGGATGCCAGTGAGCATAGCAGCGAATCGGTGGCGTCTTCGGCCTCTGAGCAAAAGCCACCCGTGGTAAACAACGGAAGCACAGCGTACTCGTCTATCGGCGAGTGCGTTATATGCTTTGATGGACCTCAGTCCGCTGTATGTGTGCCTTGTGGCCACAACGCAGTGTGCATGAAATGCGCCGAAGAGATACTTACAACTACTGCGGAGTGCCCAGTTTGCCGAGCTCATATTCGTGAGCTAATCAAGTTGTACCGTGTCTAACCAACAAAGCGTAAGAAGTAGGGTAACGTGAGGCCTTCTGTAAGCTTTCAACATGAAAATTAATTTATGTATTCCAAGTCACTACCGTGCCACTACGTCACACACGATAGAGGCGAATCACCTCCCTGACTTGTTGTCGGCACACAGGACATAGTCGAGTGGTATCAAGAAGCTCCTGTGCGCAATCCATGCAGACAGCGTTGTGGCCACACGGAACGCAAACCGCCTCCTGAGGCCCATCGAAGCAAATCACGCACTCATCAGGGCTCTGAGCTCCTGATCCTTGAGCAGAAGTACTCTTCGCAGGAGGGCTCGACGTAGCAGGAGGTGCGGATGCTGTGCCATGACTAGCCGTCGAGTCATCGTCACGAATAAGCTGCACGATCTCCACTCCATCGGGTCCTACGATCGTTTCCGAATAGCCCAGCGTTTCCAGCATGGTGTCGGAAGGAGGTGGAGCAGAAGGCGCCGACCCAGTTCTGGGCTGACGCCGGGATTCCTCGAGGGAGAGGCGTAGAGCTCTTTCCAAGTCACGCTGCTCTTGAAGCAATGCAGCTTGGGTAGGACTTGTGCTTTGGGCCGACACAGCAGCGGACTGAGCAGGTTGTGGCGACGCAGAGCCCTGCGCTCCAAACGCAGTAGTGATTGGGTTCACTTGGACGTTAACCTGTGCAAACACCTTGCAAGTTAGAGCCTACACCAAATCATTTCGAATAAGGTTATCTGCAGAGAACAAGTCGTACCCGTAGACTCGTCAGAAATGACTTCCATGCAACCAGTTCGCCCTGATTTGAAGCAGCAAAATCCATCGACTGGACGGCCGACGCTCGACTTGTGCCTAACTTCCGCGACACCTTCAAGGACAATCGATATTCCTTTCGGTTGAGCCACGTGACATCGTCACTCTGTTGAATCCCGTCGCTCGTTCGATAGAGCAGCTCCGAGCTGGTGACACCAAGGTTTTTCTCGCTCAGTGGCGACGTCGTAAAACCTCCCATGAAATTAACAACGCGTACCTTGGCACTGGTGGGCGTCGCTCTCCCGGCTTCATCGGGAACAAGTCGATCTCGACAACTTCTCTCGCTGCAGTCCGCAGCACCATCGCGTACCTAAGTCCAAGGAACGCATCAGAGTCTTCACCCTAAAGATCCGCACCCGGCTACGCTCTACCTCTTCTTCCACGAATCCAGGCCTGAAATCCCCGACGCAAGCGACAAAAAGTTGTCGGATCGTTCGTACAGCCATCCCGAGTAGATGCAGAGTTTCTGCAATCCATCCCGAAAGTGCATTAGAGGGAAAATATATCAGATCCACCACAAAGCAACACGAGTCTTCTACATGTACTGGTACCTTCTCAATGTGCTCCACGCACTGAATGTACTTGAGGCCTCTTCCCTCCGACGTTCTGTACGCCTGGCGCGCAATGTCCAGCGCCGTCTGCGCCTTGGTATTCGTCTTGGCGAAGTAGTCCACTGCCGGGGCCTCCAGCAGCAGCCGCACCACCTCACTCTTGCCGCAGGCCGTGGCGATGTGCAGCGGCGTGTTGCCCTGCGAGTCGCGCGCGTTGCAGTCCACGCCGTACGCGAGCAGCGCCTGCACGCAGTGCAGATGGCCCTGCGAGCACGCGTTGGCCAGCGGCGAGTAGCCGTACACGGGGTCCCTCCACTCGGCGTAGAAGCGCGTCTCGGGCGTGAGGCGCGCCAGCCCGTTGCGCAGCGTGGCCACGTCCCCGCTCTTGGCCGCCACCCACAGCGCCTGCTCCTCCGGGCACAGCGACTGCGCCAACCAGCTCGTGGTGTTGCCCATGGTCGCACTCCGATGGCTTTTTGTCGAATGGCACATATTCTTGATCCATCGCTATGATACATAGTGTAACCAAGATATAACGGTATAGTTGAATATCAGGTATAACATCGGAATGATTGTAAGCCAATATCCACGTTGCTGGATGCTATTCAGCCTGGTGCTGCTGGTCGGCGCTGCCTGGCAACGCGAATACCTCGGCGCTGACTTCGTTCCTGTTGAAGTCGTCGAGCTCCAGAGTCGTGCCTTGCACTACGACGAACTGCAGACTCGGACAGTGCACGCTCGTGGTGGTCCCTATCAGCTGGTCGCAGCCGCGGAGGTTCAGGCGCCGCAGCGACGGCGAGCGGATATACAGGTGTGTGAGGCTCTTGAGGAACGACAGGTCCAGGTCCGTCACGCGCTCCAGGTCCAGCAACACGAACTGCAACTTGTCATTGCGCGATAGGTCGAGCGTCTCCAGCAGCTTGGAGCTCACGTGCACTCGAGAGAGCTTCGCGCAGCTACTGAGGTCGAGTCTACGCAGAGCAGGGAGGTCTCCAGGATCTACCAGCACCTGCTCAAGCTGCGAGCACCCGGCAAGACTCAGTTTTTCCAATGCAGGAGACCTCGACAGCGTGTCCTTGATCAGGTGCCGCGCCTGCAGCGCCGACAAGTTCCGCGAGGACAGCGTCAACTTCTTGAGCTGCGGCAGACTCGTATCGGCGCAGAACTGGCTCACGGGGCAGTGCTCGATCACCAGATCCTCCAGGTTCGGCGCGATGATGGCAGGCTCTTGCACCTGGTAACACTGGCGGATGGCGACTTTCTTGAGCTCCTCGGTCAGGAGATGCACGTAGAAGCCACCGACGCTGGTGACTCGCGTCAGTACCAGCTCCCGCAACTTCCAGTCCTTGTTCAGCCATGGCACGAGCGACTGCATCGTCGGCATCTCCTCCAGAATCGCGTCCTGCAGCCGCAGACACCACACGTGTGGGAACAGCTCGGCCAGGCGAGCCATGACCTCGGAATCGCTGACGTTGCTGGCCGTGAGCTCCCATGTGTGTCGCGGAACTGCAGCATGCAAGTTGCGACTCACTGCCCGCAAAACGCACAGGTCAAAGCTGCTGAGCCACGAGCTCAGGTGCCCCAGCACTGCCGGCGACTCAAGCGACATCAAAGCTCAACCTGGTAACCTGGAAATGCCAATCAATTATAGAATTTTAATTCCAAAAATTGCACCTTCACTCACAAACAGAGAAGCTATCACAAAATGCGTCAAATAATTTATTTTGCTCCCAAATTGCATCAAATAATTTAAATAATTTATTTTGACCAGCATTTGACCACCAACGATCAGATGAACAGCAGCGACAGCGAGAGCGATGGCGAGCAGCTGATGCTGTCGGGCGCGGCGCTGGCGGCGCTGCAGGAGTTCGCCATCGAGCGCGGCATCGCCGTGGAGGAAGGCTCGGGCGACGTGCGCAAGGACATCCAGAAGGCGCTGGACGTGGAGCCCCGCGAGGACTCGTTCGAGTTCAAGTTCGGCCAGGCCGAGGGCGCGGAGGACGCCGAGATCACCATCCGCCTCAACGGCCTGCGCCGCGACATCGGCCAGACGCTGCAGTCCACGGGGCTCACGCTCTGGCGCGCCGGAGACTTCCTCAGCGCCTACATGTACCAGGACCGCGGCCGCTTCGCCGGCAAGTCCGTCATCGAGCTGGGCAGCGGCCTCGGCCTCATCGGCATCTTGGCGTCCTACCTCACGGACCAGCAGGTGGTGATCACGGACGGAGACGACGACACCATCGAGCTGCTGGTCGCCAACTGCAAGCTCAACGAGGTGGAGGACAGGGTGCAGTGCCGCAAGCTGCTCTGGGGCGTCGATCTGGACCAGATTCAGGACAAGTTCGACGTCGTGCTGGGCGCCGACATCATCTACGAGCAGGAGCACGTCGTGTCGCTCTTCGAGACGGCCAAGTACCTGCTTAAGCCGGGGCGCCGCATCGTGGAGGACGGAGGCAAGGCCGCGTCCGAGTTCTTGCTGGCGTACACCAAGCGCAACGTGTCCATCGACTACGTGCTGAACACTGCCAAGAGCTTCGGTTTTGAGTGGGAAGAGCCCACCAACGACGAAGGTATCTACACCTTTAGATTAGCGTAAACTGGTCTGCGTTTGACGCAGCGAAAATGAAGACGGCTTCATCTAGACACGAACTTGTAGCTCTACGCGTGCGTGTTCACCGCAGGTGACGATGAACCCGACGAGGAGGAGGACGAGTACTTCTCGCTGAACTCGATCAGGATCCGGCGTTGCTTTGGGTGGAGACTTACGTGGGGTCTCTTGGTCTTCACGAGCTCAAAGGCCTCTTCGAGCGTCATGTTGCGATACTGGATGAGGAATGCCACCACCACCACCGTGCTGCGCCCTCGTCCAGCTTTGCAATGCACATACGTCGTGTTCTGCTTCACGTCAATCTGCTCGTGGACGAATTCCACACACCTACGCCAAACGCACACAAAACGATGCCGATTAGAATGTGTTTGTTTTTCGTACCTCTGCTTCCAGCCGAACCTCTGGATGGTCTCCAAGGTCGGCGGAGAGAAGTCCCCAGTCGAGCCAAAACACTGAGCAACCTGCGCGCTCTCCCACTCTTCTGCAATACAAACAGTGAATCGCCTCATGGGTCAGTTTGCGAACTTGCAGCCACTGTAATCCACTACACTTTACGTACCCGGAGACACTGGCGTAGCCAAGAGGTTCGGCAGCAACTCGACAGGCTGGTTCATGGTTACAATTGCTCTCACGCCTTCATCTTGCACCAGCTAAGCCCACGTCCCATCAGAATAACCCAAACTGCGCAATATGCTGAGTATGTCTCTACCTGGTCCAAGTGGTTCTTGTTCTGCAGCGGGAGGGCGCCGAGGATCAGCTTGGACTCGATGCGACTCCACCACGGCCGGCGCTGCTCGTGGCGCAGCAGCAGGTTGTACAACAGCGACACGTGGAAAATCTGCTCGCCGTGAAGCAGTGTTAGCACATCAGACACACTGTCACAGTCAAGTACGTCTCCACCTACCACGCCGCGGTTGCGCTTGGCCATCTCGACGCAAGTACTGTATCGTCCGTCCGCTTGACGACTTGTACAGTTCAGCAGCGATGGACATACGAGGATGTAGCCATATGCTGAATGAGATGGCTACAAATAGGCTGAGTTGGACACCGCATAGCTATGCGAGTTGGCGATGTCCAACTCAGTCTATTTGGGGCTCAACTGCTGCCTGGTGCAGTTAGTGTGGCATGATGCAGTCGCTTGCGGCGCCATCATCAGCGCTCGGCATCGTCCGGAACTTGACGGGGCCAGCAGGCCCAAGCGACACAGAGCTGCTGGCCTCCTTACAGCGGACGCTGCTGATAGCAGCTCTGGAGACTCCGTACGACCTAGTGAGGCTGGTTACACATGAATGGGATGCTGGATACTGATGTCGAGCGTGGTTTTCAACAGCCCTCGCTTTCGCAGCGACATCGACGTGGTCATGATTCAGCAGCACCTGGCAAGTCTTGGAGTCTTCGCGTCCGTTGCACCACAGATTCTACACTGTACGTGAACTATAGTTTGGATCACTTTTGGAGCAATTCGAATTTTACATCTGTGGTTGCGTTTGTTCATTAGACTTGGCTACCGAGTGTACAATTACTGTTGGTGCAGCATATCCCATTTTGTTTGCGCCTGATAAATACAGATCACTAACTTCGACTGCTATCATAATTTCAATCCGACCATTTAGCGTATACCCGATGGAGATGTTCTTTTCTACCAGGTACGTGAGCGGCCAGACGATACTGCTATGTTCGTATCACCGTCTTATATTTTTGCGCTATTACACTTTGATGCAGGAGGACGGAGTAGACGACCATGCTCACGCGTACATTGTCGTACGTTCATCGCAGTCGATTACACTTCAATGTTAGTTCCAACCAGGGAGGGTGTCGTCATTTTGTCCAGCTCGAAGGCTCGCTTTGTGGTTACTTCAACAAAGCTTTTAGCAACCGTCACAGCAGAGGTGATGACTTTCGATCTTGGAACAGCAAAAAGAAGAACGCTAAAGGTGTCACGATCGACTTCGGGGATCTCCAGGTCACCTATGGCAAAGGAGGTATTGCATGTATCTAAACAATGTAAACATGGTAACGGATCTAACTGTTCGCCGCCTTTTCTTCACAGCCATATGCGGGATTGACGATTTTTACTCGTGTTCGTTGTCTACATCGAACTGCGAGAGTCGGCATCATCTGAAACCTCTTTGCCGTCGCAGCAGCGTGGTAAGCAAATGCTGACATGTTTTTTTTAAATAAGTATTAACTTAACACTCCCGCTTGTTCTATAGCACAGTCAAGAATCCACTACTATAATCATGCTAGCAAAGGTGTTGTTGGCTCAATCACCAGGAAATTTCTACTTTGTCTATAGTCTCACTCGTTTACTATGTAAATATTTTTGAGCAGGATTCACTGGATCGGGTAAATGAAAGGTTTGGGCTGGTTTACGAACGAGGTGCTTTAACTTCGACAAAGGTCAGAAGAGTGCCAATGAGTCGATAGTAAGGTGTTTCTTCTAACCGAAGTTTATGCGGGAAATTTGCTGGTGTACAGGAAACCTTGCGTACGGATGTTGCTCACCTAGCAGTCTTTTCTCTCCTGTCTGAAACGGCGAAAAGAACGCTGCTTCAAACCGCGGCAACACGAGAACTCAAGGCGGGAGAAGTCTTGTTTTCTGCTGATGCTGAGAAAGATTCCAGCGCTTCAGCGTTTGTGATAGTTCGCAATGGCTGCCTGAACATTCATTGTATTGAGTATGCCGATACACCGATTACCACTATGGTGAACACCACAACAAGCAATACGTCGGTGCCTAAAGGTGCTGTCGCGTCACTATCTCGCGGCCAAACGTTCGGCGACCAAATGGTTGCACTCGGCCGTCCACATATTTGGCCATCCAACCCTCGCCGGCGGCGACACGCTAATGCGTTTTAAAGTCGTGGCAGGTGATCCATCAACCGAGGTTTTGCTGATTACCAGAGAGCAGTATGAGCAGCTCGTGCGCGAAGATCAGCTACGACTATCATACACTCCGATCTTTGGAATGACATGCGTTTCTAACTCTGCAGCGTCCTTGGCGTCAGCTATCGAAGACCAAAATTTATCCCTGATTACTCGACAATTGTTGACCGATGCAACCTTGTCAAAGTTTTTCTTCCAGTTTCCGCCGATCGTTCTCGAGCGCTTGTGTCATCATATGGAGATCCAGCACTTCGAATCTCATGGAGTTCTCCTGGAAGCTGGTGAGCCCATCGACCGTGTACATATTGTTCTCATTGGATCTCTTCGCAGTCATCAAGTTCGCGGGTCTGAAAGTGATCGCAACGCGGGAAAACCATTGGTTCACCAGGGGAGTGCGAGGCGGATGTCCTTCGCGCAAGAAGTACATTTTATTCCAGGCGATGCGTTTGGTGCTCGTGAGTTGATGAAGCGTTCTTATACTTCCGACTCACCTGTGCTTGCCGATGCTGGAACAACCTTGCTTTGCGTTACGCGCTCAACGTTTGAGAGGTGGGTGACGCCAATGCGGCACAACACGATTGTAAAAGCAGGAAGCATTCTGCAGCCTTTTGTATGGAGTAATACGTCGCCTCCAGCAAGTCCGCGGCATTCATACTCGGCAAACTACGCTTCATCGGCGAAAGTATATCGACGACAATCTGGCCCACCAGTACTTTCGTCTGCAATCGTTGAACCGGACAGAAGTAACGCTCGTCGGCTTGACGAGGCAGCAATTTTACTAAAGCGGCTTGGCCTTTTTCAGACTCTGCCACGATTCCTGTTGGCACAAATGCTTACTCAAGCCTCTTTGCACAGCAAGAGCGCTGGAGATGAATTGTTTCACGAGGGAGATACCCACCGAGCACTTGTCGTCATTCTCTCGGGCTTTGTGTCATTCTACAGTATTGAGAATATGTCAGCTACCATCGATATGTTCCAGAAGCACCCGTTTTGCTTTTACGCCACGTTTTCTGGCAGCACTACAAGCCCAGAAGACTTCGTGACTGAGAGGAGAGCCGAGGAATGTCCAACAACGCCTCCCCCAGCAACGTTGAAACACCGTGGTGCTATGCATGCCGTTCATATACAAACACTACCACCCCGTAATGCCTTCCGAACTGGAGTACTTCAAGAAGGCACAGTTTGTCCTGCAACCGTGCTGGCTCAAACAAATTGCCAGTATCTATTGTTCGACGAGAAAATGTATGCGACCTTGCTGGCCGAACATACTCCTGCTGTCGATATGAGCAGCTATGTTGTTCAACCCGAGTTTTCAGTAACACCAGTGCCATCTACTCCGGCATACACTCCCGAGTCAGGATCAGTGCTACACCAATCAACCCCGAAGCCGACTGCACCGAAGCCAGACTGCAAACCTGGTGGTATTCCACCGAGTTTGCTCTCGTATCTTGAAGCAGCACGTATTCCATGGCTTCCGCCTTCCACTGCCAAAAAATCTCTGCTGCTGCGGTCAATGGCTCGTGTTCACCTTGCACCAGGACAAAGGCTCATTAAGCACAACGAAATCTTGAAGCAGCTTGTGTTTGTCGTATCTGGTAAACTCGCAGTATACGTCCGTGAAAGTAAAGAAGTCACATCCATTCTGAACGCGAGCCAGCGTTCGGTCCAAAGTGCCGCTCTGGAGCGAAGTGTTGCCAGTAACTACTCTACTACATCTCAACAACTCTACCAAGAGCGAGATGGCATTGATGATCGAAAGGCACTTCAACGTAAAATTGCACGTATCTCAGAAGAGACCGTGTACAATGAGTCTGAGGCAAAAGCTACCAGCCCCAATTCACGTTTTACCGATTTTGTTTTGCACGCAGCGAAAGAAGCAAAAGCTCGACAATCTATCAAGGTAGAGGGTCCCCAGCAAGTACCCCCCAATCCGCCGGCAGGTACTCGAAGATCGCTACACTCAATGGTGGACAAAGTGAAGTTTCAGCGCACGGCAGCAGATTCGAGTGGACATACTGCAACAGAAGTGAAAATGTACACCAAAGAGCTATTCATGCTTCACTTGGGTCCGGGAGATATCTATGGTGAAGAAATAACAGCTCCAAGCGGCATTTTTCGGAGTGTTCACGACATCTATGCGGATACTTCGCTAAATGGAAACTCGGAAACGGGAAAAGATCGATCGCAGATGTCATCGGCGGGGACAGAGATCCTTTGCTTAGATCGTCACGTTTTGCATTCAATTTTTGCAAAAACAGAAGATGAGGCTGCGAGCGAGCTTGTTGGAAGGGCGTCAAACGCGAAGGCTAACTGGCAACTTGCGAGTCGGAAACTCATAAAAAGAGCTTCGCATGGGACGATCGATGAGTCTGGAGGATATATCAAATTAAAGAAGACTCCGAAGCTCTTTGATATCTTCAAGAACATCCTAAACCAACGACGATTTCTTACAATGGGCACCCTCGCTCACTTCCCACTGTTGCGAGATTTATCAGAAGACGCTCGACGCGAATTGTGCCTAAATGCCCGATTCGAAGCGCTAGATCGATATACCGATGTGTACAAAGGTAACGGGGACGCCAGTGGAAATGATCACCGATTCTTCCTGTTGCTGTCCGGACGTGTTAATCTCATTGCCAAGGGACCAAACAGTCATGTTGTATCCCAGAACGCGAACTCGACTGGTCTTGAACACAGCCTTCGTGAGGTTGGAGCAGGGGAAGGCTTCGGAGAGTTCGAGATTTTGGTACCGGAAGCACCCGTCTATATTGCGGCAATTGCTGCAGAGCCCACAAAGCTATTGTCTATTCCTGCTGACATGTTCATGAGGCATTGGCCATCCACAAAAAACGCACAAGGCAATATTG
This sequence comes from Phytophthora cinnamomi, assembly GCF_018691715.1. Lineage (NCBI taxonomy): Eukaryota > Oomycota > Peronosporomycetes > Peronosporales > Peronosporaceae > Phytophthora > Phytophthora cinnamomi. The sequence continues at coordinate 1,814,781 of NW_027150937.1, forward strand.
AATATTTGCGCTCGCAGATCCCGTCTTTTGCTTCGCTTGACCACGAGAGGATTGCATACTTGTATCACAGTTTTTCATTCCAAACGCACATACGAGGAACCAGTACGTTTGTCTTCTCAATCGAGCATTTGCAAGTTTGTCGTCATTTCTTACTGACACCGTTTGTCTGCAGACATTTTTCAGCTTCACGACAAGCAGTCCTGCGTTCCGACGAAGGAGGTCTACTTGATCAAGGAGGGCGCATGCTGCATCCGCCAAATTGTTACTCTAATAGGCTGTCCAGGCACCGACTTTCGTTACGATCCATGTGACGATGATTGTACTAGTGCTCAAGCAAACACACCAGCTCAGATGCAAAAGGCTGGAAAACCCATCAAAGTATTGGCGACTGTGGCTGATGTTGGGGTCGGGCACGTCTTCTGGATCGACAATGATCACTATCCTATTTCTCTGGTAGCAACTTCGGCTGCTGTCACAATAGCAAGCATTTCCGTTGACAAGCTAAAGGCAATCGTGCCGCGTGGTTTGCTAGTTGGTCTCGAAGATTTAAGCGATCAGCTAAGCGAGCTGTACGCGCAGCAATACCAATTAGCAAAGCGAGTGACTGCAACTGTAATGCACGAAAAGCTGACAGCTCATAGTCGACCCCTTCCAACGATACAGCCTTGCAGTGATCAAAGTCCTGGCATTCCAGAGCAACCTCCTTGTAGCATTTTATCGCCTTGTGGATCACCGCTGAGAAAGCAAACTAATCCCGACACCGGCAACGCCTTGGACGTGAGCGCAGATGCTTCGAAGCGAGCCGACATGGTAAATGCTACTTATCAGGCCCAGCATCAATTTGAGCGCTACGATATTCCCAGTCAAGTGTCGGCCACAACCTTAACAGGATCATTTCTCGACAAGAAGCAAACGAGTAGTGATGCAAGACCAATTGTTAATCAACCGCAGACGACAGCTACGCCCAAGCAAGATCAATGTAGCAGCGCTGAAGCTGCTACTGAGCCCACCGTCGCACAGCGAAACGAAGCACCGAGCTTACTTCGGTTAAACGTAAAAGTTCCTGTCGTTGGTCGACATGGTCCTCCCAGTCTCCGAAATTTAGCCAAGCCTACCGCAGCTTCCACCGATTGGAGAAGATGCTCGACAGGCAGTAGTCGTGGGGTGGCAAGTTCACCAATTGATGTTGAAAAGGTGCTCCGCTCAAACCAAGAATGCCCGATAACTTATGAGGTTGACGTCCGTGCAAGAGTCCGCGCGCAGATGTGTACGATTGAGTCACCAATGCGAGCAATGCGTTTGGAGCCTTCTCGCACAGCAGTGAATAGTTTGGGGAAATATTTGGCTGACTCTCCGTCCCCATTCACCCGGCCGGGAGAATCCTATCTGAGGCGACAACTAGGCCTACTGCACCGCGTACCCACACCGCCAGCTCAAGAGCGCTCAAAGCCGCGGCACCACAAGCCAGTAAAGTCTTCGATATCAAACGTAAAGCAGATGCAGGCAATTATGCCTTCGGACGTTCCATCTCGCGCAATGTTGCCACGAAAGCAAGGGTTTCTCACGACATTACGTGTGAGGAACGTAGCCCCTTTCGACGGCGACGGACGTGATATCCTAGACTCAATCCTCCCTCGAGTTTACCAAGGGCGCCGATTTTTCTACGTTCTGGTTGACAGCGAGCTCCGTGAATACGCGGACACCATTGCTCTCAACAATCTCTCTCAGACACCTTGTCTCCGTCGCTACAGCCTCTACAATCCTCGCAGGACATGCTTAGTCAGTGACGTACCTGTTACGTCGGGACAAGCCGAAGCCTTGCTGCGTCAAAGTTTCATGTTGATCATCGACGACGCGACTCGGCTATTTTTCACGGCTGCGAGTGCAGTTGATAAGCACAAGTGGATGACCGAGCTCAGTCAAGCACGCGTGCTTGGAGGGTTACAACATCCGGTCTCTGTTCAAGTCCAGCCACGACGACCTATCGCTGTAGCGCCAGCTCCAGGTGATCCGGCAGCACTTGCAGTAGCAGTAATTGACGCATTCAAGGGCCGTCGTAAGTCAAGCGTAAATGAACGGAAGCGGTCCTCCGTTTTCGTGCCGAAACTAAAACTTGAAGACGCATTACACGTAGAATACCACATCAGCTGAATGTACACGCACTTCGGAGCGCTCGTTTTTCGTTCAAATCTGCCTTCTGCGTCAACTCGGTCTGCACACTGGGCATCTACTTGAGCTCGACGGTCGGGTACCACTGCTTGAGCGTGTCAGTGAGCTCCCGGAAGCTGTCGTCCACCACCTTGTTGACGAGGACGGCGTCGAACACGCCCGGCTGCTGCCCGTAGGCCAGCTCGCCCGCGGCGTTCTTGACGCGGAGCTGGATCTTGTCCTCCGTCTCGGTGGCGCGTCCGCGCAGGCGCTTCTCGAGCTCGTCCATGGAGGGCGGCGCGATGAAGAGGTACTTGGCGTGGATGCCCGACTTCTTGACCTGCTGCACGCCCTGGATGTCGATGTCCAGGATGCAGATCTTGCCCTTCTCCTGCACGTCCTGCACGGCGCGCTTGCTGGTGCCGTACACGTTACCGTGCACCTCTGCGTGCTCGAGGAAAAGGCCGGCCTCGATGTCCTTGAGCACCTGGTCCTTTTGCGTGAAGTGGTAGGCCACGCCGTCCACTTCGCCCTCGCGCGGGCCGCGCGTCGTGTGGCTCACGGAGAAGCCGAAGGTGTTGGGGAACTTCTCCAGCAGCAGGTTGATGAGCGTGCCCTTGCCCACGCCCGACGGGCCGGCGATCACGATGGGCTGCAGCTCCGCGTGCGGCGGCTTGAAGGCCGAGAAGTGCTCGGCCGCGAAGGCCACGACGTCCTGCGGCTTCTCCAGCAGCAGCGCCGACATGAACCCGCTCAGCAGCGTCTTGATCTCCGGGTGCGCCTCCACGTAGGCCGCGTGGTCCTTCTTCAGCGCCTCCTTGCGCTCGTTCAGCAGCGACAGCTCCTCGAACGACAGCGACTCCAGCGCCTTGGTCGCCTCCTGCTCCGCCGCGCTCATGGCTTCACTGGTCTGCAGATTATTTAGATTGGGAACTGAGGATTCGACTTCAGATGGAGTGTGCACCACACCTATTGATGTGGTGTACATGGACTTCACAAGTGGTACACGTAGTTGAAGTGCAGATAGCTACATACACTGGTTATCCCTTTTCAACCGGCAGGCCGGAGCGTATCAGTTCTCTACTTGGCATTAGTGCTACGGCGGCTACTGCAGCACGCTCGCGTTCGCCGATAAATTCACTTCTTCGTCCTGTGCAGGTGCGTCGTACGCGACGGGCTGGGCCGGAACGTACTGAGGAGCGGGCGCCGCGCCGAATGCAGGGGGCTGCGCGGCGGGGACAGCGGCGGGTGCAGCGGCATCTGCGCTGTTGGCCAGCTTCGGGTTGAAGATCTTGAACTGAGGTGGTCCGCGAGCTGCTACGCCAGCGTTAGGAGGCGCGTAGCCCGGGTAGCCGCCTGGGGTCGTGCGCGGCTTGTTGGCGTACGTGGAGGCGTACGGGTTCACGCCGGGGGCAGGAGGAGACGGAGCAACCCCTTCTGGTGCCGGGACATCGACTGGTGCAGGTGCCGGTGGCATCATGACCGACGGAGGCGGGGCAGTGACCTTGATCTCACGCTTATTACCGAACTTGGCCGTCAGCTCCTCGTTACCCACACTCGAGCCGAAGCCGTCTGCCTGGATGGGGCGGTAGTCCTTGGGGCGAGCGAATCGCGACGGTCCGCCACGCGGAATAGCGCTGTGCGTGGCGGCAGCATATAGGTTGTTCTGCGGTGTATGCTGTTGCGGGGGCATGCCCATCGGCGGACCCTGCACGGCCGAGTAATCTCCACTAAGCGGGGGTGGCGCGATGACCGGTCGAGGCGCCATCGGGTCCACCGACGGCGTGATCCCGGGCGGGAGCATGGACGCGGCCTGCGCCGGGTCTTCGTGTCGGAACTGCAGCGGCAGCAGGAACTGGCGGATGTTGTCGCCCTTGGCCACGTCGTACGGCGTGCGGCCGCTGCGGTTGCGCAGCGCGGGGTTGGCGCCGCTGTTCACTAGGTACTTGACCGCGTCGTCGCGGCTCTGCGCTGCTGCGTAGTGCAGCGGCGAGTTCTGGCGCGGGCACATGGCGTTCACGTCCACGTTGTGGGCCAGCAGCAGCTCGAGGAAGTCGACGCGTCCGTAGTAGGCCGCCGTGTGGATAGGCAGGTTCCCGGCCTCGTTCTTGGCGTTCGGGTCCATGTTCTGCTCCTCCAGCATGCGCACGAACTTGTCGTGCAGACCCTGCTCGATGGCGGCGTGGAACTCCTGCTCGGGCGTGAGCGTGGGCGCCAGCAGCTCGCCCAGGTTCTTGACGTTGAGCTTCTCCGCGAAGTAGCCGAACATCTCGACCTGATCCTTTTTTTATTCCAGCTACAGCGGCCTGAAGGGTGCGGGCACACACAGAGGAGAGGGCGCAGAGGAGGACGAGGCCACCTTCTCACCTGCAAGAGGGCAGCGGGCGTCTCGTGCTGTGCTGACTTTGAACTGAGCCACGTAGGTCAGGTCTTGTCCGCTGGTGTGCCGCACACAAATAGGTATGTCTGGTGTCCTGCACACAAAATTATCCATATGGTGTATTGCACACCAATGTATCCATGTATCCTCTGAGTTCAGAAAGGAAGGGTTTCCTTTTGGGACAGTCAAAAGAGAATCCACCTTGGCGTCAACCTCATTCCCGATTAAGCAGCGTCGGACCGACCGAAGCCGCCGCGATGATTCCCGCCGCACAGCCACTGCCGCAGACGGCGGCCGACATTCCGCAGCGCTCGTACGCGCCAATGAAGGACCCGCGCACGGGGCTCGACACGACGAACGCCGAGTGCGCGCACTGCCGCAAGAGCCTGTTCGAGAGAGACATCATCAAGCAGCCACAGTGCGGCCACCTGTTCCACGCGCACTGCATCGACAGCCACCTGCGCTCCGAGATCTGCTGCCCCGTGTGCAAGGTGCAGCTGCTGTATCCGGCTGTGGCCGCCACGGTCGTGCACGACGGCAGGGCGGCCGGCTCAGTCTACCCGGCGGCGCAGCTGCCCCCGCGCGCGGTGCCCGTGGCCACGGCCTTCGCTCCGGTGGACGGCACCGACGCTCGCGACTACGCGGCGTGTCGGGAGTGCGGCCAGATGTTCTACCGCGACCCGACCAAGGTGCGGCCCGAGACCAACGGGTGGTACCGCTGCCAGCGCTGCGCTCAGACGGACATCATCGACCTGATCAGAGGCAGCTTCTGCGTGCTGCAGTGAGCGGCAAAGTGAGTGTCTGCAGCGGCAGCAGCTTGTGGCGGATACGTAACGTTGCTGTATCCGCCTGCGCCGAGCGGACTGGCTGCGGACTGCAGTGGATGGGAGGCGATCCGGTTTTATATATCACCATTTTGTACGCTTAGCTCAACCATAGCGAAGAGGGACAAGTAATTAAAAGAGCACGAATGCTGTGGTTGCATGTCACGTGAACGGTATCAATTGCTGGTGGCCTGCCAGCGTTTGGCAGGGATATTTATTTCATCCAGGCTGACACGACTCATCTCGCACTTCGTCCTCTGTCGGCATATTTTAGCGAGAGAATTTATCCAGGAGCATGTATCATTGTTCATGTAGCACGCGTGCTTGCGTACCCAATGCGCTGAAGTTGCGAATACTATGTAGTAAGAAGCTTCTCGTACACGGCGTTCGTCGAGCGGTACTCGCAGCTCGGTTGAAGTTTCGACTGTTAACCTCAATTTTGACTTTCACGTCGCGTTGGTTATCGGAATTTTCACTTTTGCACCAGACCTCCGAGACCTCATGGTGACGAGGAAAAGGACCAGGCACGGGGTGCGCAACGCCGGCCGCGCTAGCGGCCGAAGCACGTCGTCGCTGAAGCTGAAGGGCCTCCTGAACGTGGGAGACTGGCTGGGTGCGTCTCTTGTCGCCCCCCGCAGCATCTGCGTGCAGCTCAAAACTCACCGATTCCGAGAATTTGCGCAGACGTACTGGACCTCGACGGCGTGTGGAACGTGGCGCGCGTGCTCAGCGTCCCGGCGCCCGGAGAGGTGCAGCTCTGTCTTCCGCGCCTACCTGAGGCATCCACAGCCGCTAACAACGGTATGCTGCTGCTACTGGCAGGTGGAGATCACGTACGATGGCTGGCCGACGGACTACGACGAGGTCGTGCGCATCGACAGCGACCGCGTGGCGCCCTACCACACGTTCACGAAGGCGGTCAAGTGCTGGGTCAAGTACCTCAACTGGCCGCTGTGGCCCTCGCTGGTGCGTCCCTCACCTACGTTGCTGAAATGGTAGTAGACTTGTGCTCACCTGCTGCTGGGAGATGTCGTAGATCACGATCCGCACGCCAGGGACACCGCAAGGCGTGCGGAACCTGATGGCCGAGAATCGACTCCACGTCGACTTCTTGGATAACCCCGATTTTTCAAAGAGAGACCGGTGCGTGCTATTCAGGACAAGGATCTGGGAGCACACTGCAGTTCCTTGACGATGGTTTTCATGTTGCACCGTAGATGCTGGCAGAAGAAAGGTCAAGCGCGGGCCTTTGAAAGTAACTTCGACACGAAGCGCATGGCGACGACTGGTGCTCAATTCGAACGAGCTCTGGTATGGGTGCTGCAATCCGACGCGTCTACGAAGATGCCTAGGTTTGTTGTAGGGACTTTGCCGGTGGAGTACAAGAACGGCGAGATGGAAAACGTTCAGACGGCGAGGAGAAACATGGGCGACGAACTTTGGTTCCAGAACTTCACGCAAAACAGAATGCATCACCGCCTGTGTCACGTCTACGAGACGACGGGAGAAGAGGAAAAAGAAGACTCGTCAAGCGACGAATCCCCGCCAAGAAAGCTGAACGTGAGAAGATTAAATCTGTCGGCAATGAAGCAAGAGCTTCCCTTAATTGGCAAAGAGAAGAAGCAGCCGCCTCCTGTCAAGATCGAGCTGGACCCGTATTCGGATCCTGAAGTGCCGTACGAGCTAGTACCGATGAGCGGCAGCGATGACAGCAGCAGTCCTGAAAAGATTGTTTCAGCGAGCAAAATGGACATCGCAGATGATAATGCGGTGACAGGTGGTCAGGTTCATGTCGACGAGGTGGATAAGGCTGAAGCAAAGTCCACGTCTGCGGTGGTCTCTGTCGACGAGGTGGATAAGGCTGAAGCAAAGTCCACGTCTGCGGTGGTCTCTGTCGACGAGGTGGATAAGGCTGAAGCAAAGCCCACGTCTGCGGTGGTCTCTGTCGACGAGGTGGATAAGGCTGAAGCAAAGCCCACGTCTGCGGTGGTCTCTGTCCACTCGAGCGATCTTGTCTCGACGATTGTGATCGATAGGAGTGAGAAGGGGTTCCAGGAACTGCGCGGGCGATTTTGTATGATGCAGACTGCAACACAAGGTGATGGCGCTAGCTTTATGCAACTATGTTTCGTTCACTGTTAACTCATCGTGATTTTTGTGCAGAGTCGTCTCCAGCAGTTCATGCCGAAGAAAAGGTCAAGAGATCCAGGCAGACGGCCATCGCAGTACCGAGAAAGTTTGATGAGGCGGCTCACAAACCTATCAACCCAACAATCGCTATGGTTCAACCCCGCTTTAGTCTCGTCAAATCAGTTTCAAGGATTGAAGGTGGAGTTGCGTTGACATCACCATCGACGGCAGTTTTCAGCTCCAGCCAGGGATTTTCAATGGAGTCGTGGTTCAAGCGGAAGTTGATGGCAGATTTTATGGCTGGCGAGCCACAATCAACTATCAAACGTTGATGTATTAATCAATACAGACAATCCTCTATGCTAGATCCCTTTGGTGATGCCTTCTATGTAGTTCCTGGTATACAATGGACGGATTCCCGTAGAATCCTTGTCTAAAAACCCATGTACAAATCTGGTACAGCCCGTTGTTTGGACCCGCACATCTGGTGATTAGATGGCTAATACGGTACAGATCCGAGGTGTCATTTTGAAGCTGAGGAAACCTTTACTTCTGCACTCATACGCAGCATAAATCATGGCACCCAGCATGGCGGCAGCGCTACCTGCAAGAGTAGGCGAAGTACACGGGTATCAGGAAGGAGAGCAAAATCACATTCTATAGTGTAAGAAGATCCAGTCAAAACGAATGCCAAAGGCAAACACAAACGCAGGGACTAGGGGCTCATTGTCGGTGCGCGAGCACAACGCTGCCTCATCCTTCTAACACACGCCATCCCGAGCAATACCCGTAGGTATGCGCTCCTAGACTTCCGTGCGAAACCAAGTTGGAAATGAACGCTCGTCACGTTGAAAAGCCCGTCCTAACGACTAGCGTAGCTCATTTTCCGTACCGGAAATGCGTTCTCGTGGCATACCGTGCCGCCAGTTCAGTGGTGTATATCTCTTCGTAGTCATTGCGACGGCCACGATGTTAAACGAACTAGTCATTGGCGTCCACTATCTGCACAATGATTGCTTCAGCGTGGAGCAGCGCCTCATACTTGGTTTCACACGAAAGTCTAGGAGCGCATACTACAGGGCGTGTAACGAGCAATGCTGAGCTTTATGCACTATTTTGTAATTTATACATACCTTTTCTGAACTTCCATTCAAAATGCCGATTGAACTTTTGCTTTTGATCCAAGTTAATTCCATAATTCCATAACGTCGATCCCGATAGCAACGTCGGCCATGCCGCCCAAGAAGAGGCTGTCCGCACACAGCTCGTCGCCCCGACAGAGCGTGGCGCTGACCAAGGGCGACTGGCTCGGTGCGTTCCTGCTGTCCGGGTCGGCGGCCGTCGATGACCCAATCTAACGGCCGATGAATGATACATTTTTTTATTTTAACGATACTCTTTCGCGGCAGACGTGATGGATCACGATGGGGTGTGGAACGTCGCTCGGGTGCTGAGTGTGCCGTCGCCAGAGGAGGTGCGACACGTACTGCGTGCTGTAGTAGCTCAATGAATACTACGCGAGGCTAACCGACCACGTTGGAATTGATACATCGACCGCAGGTTGAAGTCATGTACGACGGTTGGCCCGAGGACTACGACGAGGTCGTGCGCGTGGACAGCGACCGGGTGGCGCCCTTCCACACGTTCACGTGGGCTGTCAAGTGCTGGGTCAAGTACCTCAACTGGCCGCTGTGGCCATCGGTGGTGCGCAGCTCTACTCACCGCAGCTAGAACTGTGAATTTTGTGTCGTAAACGTGGTTGGATTTACGTCGATGGTTAGATTACAATTCGGACGCCTGGAACGGAGGAAGGCATCAAGAACCTCGCGATGGAAAATCGGCTCTACGTGGATTTCCTGGATGACCCCAACTTTGCCAAGCGAGACCGGTAGGTGCGTTCGCTCTGAAAATTGGCGCTGCTGGTTGGGCTTAAGGGTTCCGTTGTTGCTGTAGGTGCTGGCAAAAGAAGCGGCAGGTGAAAACTTTTAAGGATAATTATGATGCAAACCGCACGGGAACTAATGGCGCGCAGTTCGAGCGAGCTCTGGAGTTTGTGCTTCGGTCGGACGCAACGACAAAAATGCCAAAGTTTGCCAAGGGTACGCTTCCCGTGCAGTACGAGTATGTAACGACAGGGTCCGTCGAAGGGATGCGAAAGAACATGGGTAAGGGACTTTGGTATCGGAATTTTGCGAACAACAAGCAGCGCCACATGCAGACACACGTCTACGAGGTGATAGGGGATGATGAAGAAGAAGAAGACATCAGCAGCGGGAAACCCATGCCAAAGCTGAAAGTAAGGAGGCCGAAAACGTCTTCAAGGATTGACACGACACCCACTATACAAAAGAAAAAGCGGTCACTTCCTGCAAAAAAGCAACAGATTCCGGTGCAGATAGAGGACGAACCACTGGTGCAGGTCGAGTCTTCCTATGAGTTCGGGGTGACGAGAAACAGTGATAACAGCGGTGATAGTGAGCATGAACGACGGGCTTCACTCATCAAGAAGAGACGCAAAAACCGATCAACAGTGCCTCCATCAGCGAACGTAAGGGGATCTCGGAACGAGAGGCACATGATCTCGTCAAAGGACACTAATGCTGCAGCAACGATGCCCCGGCATGTTACTGTCTTGATGGATGAAATTATTGTCGACGATGATGATGATAGCGGCAGCAGTGGGGTAGTCAATCCAAGACCAACAAGAAAAAGCCCCAATAAAAGTGCGTGGTGGAGGACGAATGCAAAATTCTTGGTATTAACGATATTTGTGTTGTTTTTGAACACGCAGAGCCAACCAAGATGACAGCCAGGCGAAGCATTCCACCGATCAGGGGAGATCTTAGCCTTGCTGCGAGCGCCAAAACATCTACTCGGACGCCTAATTCAGATGATGATTCGGAAGAAGGAGAAGAAAAAGAAGTTCCCAGACATGCAGTGAACGACGTCGAGCTAGATAGATTGTCCCCGAAAACGGTTTTGGATTCGCTACGCACCGAGCACTTGGGAAAAGAAAAGTCTCGATCTGGTGATGTCACAGCTTCAAGGACGTCCAGACAGCCGAAGTCAGCGAAACGACCAAAGCCAAAGACAGCGTTGGAGCAGCGTATTGCGCTCACTAAAGAGCTGCTACAAGGTCTGGATAAAGAGAAGCAGCTAGCGGCCAAAAGCATCCCAGACCAGGGGCGGAAAAAGACGACTACGCTTTCATCCCGTGGCTGTAAGTATTGATGTACATTTTCGAAATGACACGACAACCATAACCAGTCTCTCGTAAAATATTTGCAGCCCGCGATGGGAATCGACCGGTCGCTCACCAAGCAAAGATGCTGGAGTCATACCAGCTGGAGAACTCAGACCTATCGTTTATCCGTCCTAACAGCGAGAGTTACGGATCTCAGGGAATCGACACCTCTCATGAAGGTATGGTATGGTACGCATATCTTAACTTCACTGCAGCGTAAGATAACGGCAATCGTGTTTCTTTTGTTGTGGGATCATATACAGGAGTGTTCACTGAGACTTCATTCGCCTTTGGTTTGGAGTCTGAAGAGTTAAGGCACTCATTTCTGTCTGTCGAAAAAGACTACAGCTCTGATAGTCAGGAATCAAAGGGTATTCCGACGGCACCTGATGAGCCTGTTATGATAGACCCCCCAAGCGCCCCAAAAGAGAGCGCACGCCGCATGAAAGCCGAGTCGAAAACTCTCGAGATGAAAACTTCTGGTGATTCAGAGCAACGCCCTGAGGAGAAGATAATATCGGACGATGACGGCGAGGACAAATCTCCAAGCGATCCGAAAGAGAGTACACGTCGCAAGAAAGCTGGGCTAAAAGTTGTAGAGCCGAAAACTCCTGCTGAGATGAAGCAACGCTCTAAGGAGAAACCCATCTCGGTCGATGATGGTGAGGAAAAATCGCAAGAGGTGCGTCGGCGTTTTTGTGTTATGCAGGCTGGCTTAGAAGGTAAGCCTTCATGAAGCTTACCTGAGTGAAGGTTGGAGTGCCCAGACTTTTTACTGATGTTTGTACATTGCAACAGGCGCGACGGAGGCTGATGGTAAAGAACGAGGCACACTGGAGGTTGATGACAATGAAGAAGCGAGCCCGGAAAATTTGAGAAGAACTGTGATCAGAATATCACGTAAATTCGACGAACCTGTCAAGGAAGCGTCGTCTGTGTTCACGAGCTCGACAGACTCCATGCTGCGTATTTCGCCGCCACCACCGCTACCCCTTGATGATTCCAATGACCGCTCTAGCGTAGCATTGACGTCTCCTTCGGTAGCAGTTTTCAGCTCAAGCGAAGGATTTTCAATGAACAAGTGGTTCAAACGCTCGCTGGTCGCCAATCTTAGGAATGGCAAGTTTAATTGATGTGACGGAAGTCAGCGGCAGATCCAGCGAAGGTTGTTACAAGTTATGTGTGATCAGGGGGTTACCTATTTAGCGTACGTGCGCTCGGCGAACTAAGAGATCCAAAACAACAATTATTCGAATACAGCCCTGGTCTACTGGTCTATTCTGGTAAGTCTTTTGTTGTGGGTGCCAACATTTGTCTTCGTACCGAGCTCGATCACAGAACAGAGAAGAAAATGGGGGGCCAAAGTGACGGGGAGGAATACACCAACGATCAACAGCGAAAATGCAAGCGAAGGCCATTGTACACAGTCCGACAGCCACCGTTGATTCAGCCATTGAGATTGTCTGCGTTTGCTGAGAGAACTTGCTGTCGCTTCGGTATTCCATCCGACGATCTTGCGCATGAATGGGTAGTATTGTTTCAAGCGATCAGTGGTGGAGAGAAAATAGGTGGAGGTATGCCACTCCAGATCCCCGATACGATCTTGCTCAGCCCAAGTGGGTACGTTATGAGAGTTCCAGAGCGGCAAGCTCCATTATACCAACGCTGATATTTATTATTAATGACCGTAGGCAACCAAGTGTTTGGTACACGACATCATCTGCAGGACGCGTGAAAGCGAGAGACTTGATGGTGAGATTGGCTTCGATGCTCCTACCAATTGTGACTTACGTGTTCGCTCCAACTTTGCAGCGCGTCTCGCCTCAAGCGATTCTTGAAGCCTTCCACACCCCATTACCTCATCGACGGAATCCTTGTGCCGGCACGGATGATGCAGTTGCTGTGCAACGTCTAGGCTTTGAAGTCATTACTCTTGTTTCACAGCAGCTCAAGGTGAGTAGCTAACTGTAACTTGGTTGTTTCGTACCGAACTAATTGAAAGTTGGTGCTAGGTGTTTTGCAAAGATATGGAGCTCCCTACCATTTGTCTTCCTATGGAGTCAGACTCGAATCCAGCACGGTCAAGATTAACCAAGGGGGTATTTTGTTTGCAACGCCATATTCCATGCCAGAACAATGCCAGCTTTTTGGTTGTGTGGCGCCACTCGCACGTACTACCAAGTAACGAAAAACGAGATAATTACGAGAAATCTACTCACCCCGTATCGGGGAGCCGTGGAGAGGAATCGATCCACAAAAGTACAGGTAGCAAGCGTTCGACGCCGCGTGCGCACTCGGACGTATTTCTTCTCACTCAAATCGCAGTCGATATCGAGCGTGGTGTAAACGAAATTATTGACGACGGCACTACCGAAAACGAAAGAGATCAGGCCCAATTGCAGAGTGTCTGTCGACTGGAACACCTTGACATCGAGCGTCCGGGTAACACTACCTCGAAGACACTTCGGCAAGGTGGATTCGACGCCGGTGTGATGGCTCCGCTGCTGTTCTACATGAAACGCGTGACCTCGGAGGTCGCAAACAGTATAAATCTAGGCCACAACACGCGGCAGGCATGCGGTACGTTGAAATATCAAAATGTGGTGCCATCTTTACAAAACTCACATCATTTCTCTTCTTCACCAGGCCTTGCGTGTGAGTTTTTCGTCGGTGAGCACAACCGAAGCGTGTATTTTCAGCACTGCGTGGCATTCAATGGGTCGCAGGAGCACCGTCTTGGGAAGTTTTGCGGGAGGTTGATCCTCTGTCAAGATCGCTGTGCGAGTTTTACGAGCGCTCGATACCACCCGCGTTCGCCTAGGTGGAAGGAGTAGTAGAAGACGAAACGCGACGTCCCCTGTAAGGCCTCAATCACCACTAGCAGCGATGTATTACGAGCTAAATCCGCGGTTCCCATCGGTCCACACACCATTTGCCGGTGAGAAGCAGTGGCTCCATCGCTCTCAATTGCTCGCACCAGACATATCGCCGCGTTACATCGGTGCATCCGTTCCAAAAATCTATCGAGACGGTGTGTTTCAGTCGCTGTTGACAGCGCACCAAGCTGACTCGGTAGTTCGCCTCAATCTGTCACCACAGGCGCCAGCATCACTGGCAGAAGTTCGCCGTGAGCAGCCTCACTTGTCGCCTCGGAGTATTTCGATTCGGCGGAGGACGACAAAGAGTATCTCGGTCTCTTCAAACGAAAACGTTGAGGCCTCAGCTTCATCTCCATCCCTCCAGCTGCAGTGTGAAGATCTCAGGATATGGTGCACGTAAGCCAAGAAGACACATCAGTACAAAGGTCATTTACACAATAGAGAACAGCTAGTATTCTCCGCTGTAGCTTTGCTTCACTTCCTCTGCAGCCTGCTTTTAAAGCCCTCCGTCAGCCATCCCAGGATGTTCCAAGGTTTGTTGTCCACTTCGTAGCGAGATCCGCCAGACCAGTCTTGGTAGAAATCCGGGTCTTGCTCCAATGTTTGACTTGACGTCGTTTGGTTGCGTGATCCCTCCATTTTCACAGAGGAGATACGCTCGGACAATTTGGCAGGAGGGTCCATCGGGTCTTTCCGACGACGGTTGCCGCTCAGTACACCAACGTTGGTCGGACGACTAACTTCGATAGCTGGAGCCGCGGGCTTCGACTCGTCCATTAACACGTCGTCGTTCAACATCTTGCTGTCCGCCGTGCTGGCCTTTGGTAACTGTGACGGCACTGGTGCTGGTTTTTGGTCTTGGACACCATTGGCAGGCGGTTGTTTCATTTCCCAGGACGCGGCTTGAACGGTAGGCTGCGCTTCATGCTCCGCATCAAGACGAGCCTCCGATGTGACTACAAATCCCGAGCTGCTGTCTACAACGCCGGCGTGGTTGTTGTCCCTGGCAATGCTTGAGGATCTGGAGCTCGCTTCGCGCACGGATGGAGGTGGTGAAAATGAAGACGCAAAGGAAGAGCTCGAAGAGCTTGTTTGCGTCAGTTCCTCAATTACTGATTAAAAAAAGAGCCAAACCACACATACACAGTCGAAAAATCAACACTATGCACGCATGGGAGGCAGCTACGCGCAGGCACGCACGCACGCACCCATCCACCTGCACTACAACTGCAGACGGAAGGAAGGAACGTCAAATTAACCTTTAACGCGTCGGGCCCGGGTGCTGCGGCGGGTGCTTGGTGCCGGGGCGGCGGGGCGCTTGTTCTGGCGAGTCCGCCGGGCCGGCGCCGTCTCCTCGTCTTCATCGCCACTCTCCTCGACTTCATCGGCTTCCGGCTCCTCCTCCTTCTCTTCGCTTTCATCGTCGTCTAAACACAAAATCCCACGAAACAGCAACCATAGCATCCAAAATATCACCATTTCCGCCTCTCACCAGTTAGACAGCAGCAACACACGAGCACGAACCTTCCGACTGCTCCTCCTTCAGCGCCTTCTTCGGCGGGCGGCCAGGGCCGCGCTTGGCCGACTTGTGCGCACTCGAAGATGCCGTTTTCTTGCCCGACGAGAACGCGGGCGCCGTCGAGTAGCCGTAGAGCTCCTGGTAGCGGTTGCTGAAGTCTCTGTAGAGGTGGAACCACTGCTCCGACGTGCACTCCTTCCTCTTCTCCTCGAGCGGGTCCGCCATCTTGCTCGAGTACTCGATGGGCAGCGTGCCCGGGCCCGAGAACAGCAGCGGCGACGTGCCGGCCTTGGCGCGCTGCGTGCCTTCCACGAACTTGGGGAAGTTCTTGCCGATGTTCTTGGACGCGCGCTCCTCGAAGCCGTCGCGGAAGGACGACACGTTCTTCTTCTGCATCCAGCAGCGCGAGCGCTTGTCCTCGTTGAACGAGTCGTAGAACTCGACGTACAGCTTGGTCTCCTCCTCCAGGCCCTGCGCCGCCAGCGCCGTCGTGGGCGCGCGCAGCACCACCTGGAAAAAGTATCATTCGTCAATCCACGCGTCAGCAATAAGAAAATAGTACTCTACTGCTACACGACTACTACGTTTTTCTAAAAATAAAAAATGATAAAATAAATTACGTACGAAGGCTGGCCACCAGGGCCACTTGGTGAGTTTGGCCCAGCACTTCTTGACGATCGTGTACGTGTGCAGCGGCGCCAGGCGCTGCGTGGCCACGCCGATCCACTGGTTGTAGTCGTCGCCCCAGCCGTCGTACTTGATCTCCACCTTGTCCTCGTCCTCGTCGGCCTCCTTGCCCACGTCCACGATCACGCCCGTGTTCCAGATACCTTCGTCGTCCAGCACGTCTGCGCACAGAGAGAGGGAGGGGGAGGGAGTGAGCCTACACGTCTAGACAGGGGGAGGGGAGGGCGATCGCACGCACCGACGCGCAGCCCGATGTCCAGCGGCATTTCCATCATGTTCCTTGCGCCTGGGGCCTGAGCTTCTTTTGCTGCTGTTCCCCCGTGTTTTTTCCCGCGTTGATGTGCGATGGGGTCAGGTTTGACCGCGCGCCGCTCCCATTGGTCGAGAATAAGTGTGCGCGTTTGAAAGAAGGCTCCGTCCCGTAAAAGATGGGCAGGCAGCTTCAGCTTCAACCTGCTCCGTATGCTATGCTGAACAAGTTGGGGCTCAGTTAAGCCGAGATGGTTAGAAGTTATTGGACGTGCGTCCTTCGTGCGGTGTATTTACAAAGTCTAGCGTACTGTTCTGTTCTTCTATCTGCACAGGCCGGCGTCATTCGCATCGTGCTCTACTAGCCCAGCGGTGTGCTGCGCAATTTACCTCCCTTTAACTTCCATCGGAGTAGCCGCTACCTCACCCGCAGCGAAGTGTTGCTGGGGAAGCATTGACTTGGGTGACGATGCTCCTTGTGCGTGCGTGACTTCCTTGTCCGGATTGCAAGCTACCTTGCCGCTCTCATCGGCGGGCTCCTCTTCCGGTGTCGGCTGGGGCTCAGCGGCAGGTTGCTGGGTCTGCCACCACTCTGCGGTCTCGTCCAGCAGCGGGAAGAAGTACGGCACGTGCACCTTCTTGACTGGCACCTCCGCGGCCTTCCGCTTCTTGCGGAGCGGCAGCGGCAGTGGCATGGTCAGCGACATGGAGCGGGAGCCCTTGCGGACTGGCCGCATGACCTGAGAATGCTGCTTCTGCTGCTCCTTCCGTCCCGCGCTGACGCTGTGCCACGGCGACCGCAGCAGCCCCGCGAACTTGGGCAGCAGCGAGTCCTGCTCGTCGTGGTCGGCCACGACGTTGACGCTCAGCGGCCCCGACGTCTCGTCGTCGCTGCTGTCGGCCTCGGCCGCCGTGGCTGCTCGTCTGCGGACGGCGAACACGAACGCGGTGGCGATGGCTGCGAAGAGCGCGACGCCTATCGCAGCGGCGACGAGCGGATCCATGTCACGGAGCGCGGCGGGTCCCTACGAGGTCGCAGGTGAGCTCTGCCGCCCACCACCGTGGCCCCCTTTGCTGTCCGACCGCAGTAATGCTCGCGCGGCATGCCATTGGTGAAAAAAAACATAAAAGAGTGGTCGTGTGTGACACACTAAATATTCCTATCTTTAGGATACGCGGTCAAAACTGCAGGAATGCGAGTGGCGTGCGGCTGGCACGAGCTCGCGCTCGCCCTCGGCCCGTGACCGCCAGCCACGCTCCCGTCTCGGTGGTGACTCAATGCCATGCACACGGACGGACAAGGGTGCCGAACGAGTGCACGAAGCTCGATGGCGCGCGCGTAATCGCCCCGCGCGGCATGCGCGCACTCGGCTGGTCTCTGAATGCCCTCCTGTGGCTGCGAGCGCCTCTGGCTGGGGCAGGACTCAGCAAGAAGCGGCGGCGTATCCGTGCGGCACTGGATTGCGAGCTTCCCGATCGCTGGATCGCTCCCGCATTCGTCGTTCGCGAGGTGCACGGCAAGTGGCACTGCGATAACGGACGCTGTACCGAATAGACTGTACGTCAACTTGACGTCGTCGTCAAGCCTTGCCTTGAGGGCCGCGGCTTGCGCAAACTGTTCAAAAAAGGCAACTTGCAAGTCGGCAAGGCTCTTGCCCCGTTCAAATCTTTCGGTCGTCAGGTTTTATGCTGCGATATTGAGCGCCGCTGATTGCAGAGGCTCGAGAGCAGACTTCGGGTTCGCTAACTGCAGCCTCCCCGCGACAAGTGTCCATGATGATGATGTTCGCCCCCGAGTATCCTGCGATGTGGATTGCGATCGCCTGCGTCGCGTCGCATATCCGACTGGAGCCCGATCCCTCATGCCGATCTTCGGTGACGGCGGAGCTCGGAGCTTGGAGCTTGGAGTTGGGGCTGCTCCGCGCCACGCTGCTCGGGGCTCCAGCACCGGTATGGCCGGCGGGACCACTGCTGCTGTTAAATGGAGGAGAGGGATGCGCTAAGCTTGAGTCAGCCGGGTTCAACTCAACTCCACTCACAAAGGCAAAAGGCATCGAGAGGGTTGAATTGGTACACTGGTAACGTGTTGGCATTCATTCTGCACATACTTATTACTACTTCGTACACTACGCGGGCTTCTCTTTTTTATAGTAGTGGAGCGCTACATACATAATAAACTATCCTGTGGGGCGGGGCGCAGCCCAGAGCTCGAGGTCGAAGATGAGGTCGCTGGCCGCGGCGTCGGTGGCCGCAGCGGCGTGGGAGGTGGCCTGCCAGCTCGCTCTGCTGCTGCTGCTTTTGCGGGTGTGCGCAGCACGGGCACTGGTCGGCGTCGTCCTCCTCCTCCTCGTCTTCGTCCCACAACCACCGCTTCGTGGAGGTGGCGACGTACTTGCGCGTCTGCGCGGGGATCAGCACGGGCGAAGTGCGCGGGCGGCGACGGCCGGGCGGGAGACCTCCTTGTGGAAGAGTTGCTTGTGCAAGCGCGCTCGCGCTGCAGGCGGATGAAGCTGGCCATGAGCTGCTGGTCCTCGCGGCTGAGGGTGTCGCTGCCGCGCTCCGAGTCGCAGTCGGTCTCCTCGCCCGACAGGTACAGCGGGTCCTCGTCGTCGACGGCGGGCTTGCAGGGCTTCATGGGCGCCCACGCGGGCAGGCTCTGGGTCTGGGCGAGCGGCATGCTGGCTGGCTGGTCGGGTGGGTGGGTGGGCGGATGCCAGTCACAGTGCGGGCGGGCGTGCGCGGGGCTTCGACAATTGCGGACTGAGGCCGGCTCGGTGCCGCGGCCGCGCTTGCAGTCTCGGCTGGCGTGGGTGACAGCGCCGGGCGGCGAGCCCAAGCGGCGCCAGCTGGCCGATGGAAGCGCACGCGCGCAGGAGGCGCCCGCCCATTGGCCCAAAGTGGTCAAATCTCGCGCGATTGGCTGAATCCGCGCCGCGCGCACGGCCGAGCCCGAATCTGCTGGCCGCGGCGGGGTGACGGGGCGCGCGTCCGGTAAAGAAGCCCGGCCTCGTGGGGCTCGGTGACGCCGCAGTTTATGGCCAGCCAGCGGCGATGCGTGCGCGGGCGGGCGGCCGGCGATAGGTAGATGCATAAACTCACAGCGAGGTCTCTCCACCAGCAACTCGAGGCTCTTTGTCAAACGAATCTCTTCCAGAATGTACCGAGATTCGGGCGGTACCACGATACCGGTACAGGTACAGGCAACTGCAACCAAACTGCAACCTCGCGCGAGGAACACGCAGCCCGACGGATCACGGCTCGGAGCTTGCAGCATGCGCCCCGCTGTCCTGGTGCGCATCGCTAGCGCTGCCGCCGGCGGCTCGCTGCTGTCTCGACGACGAGCGAGCGAGCGACCGACTGGATGTCATCATCATCGCCCGATGACGACTGCCGCCGTTGCTACAACGAGACAAAGATAAGATTCACAGGCAAGCGCAGGCAAGGCAAAGCTTCAACTGCAAGGTTCGGGGCGATAATGTTCGATGGTGGATAAGTTACGGCGCGCTTTTGCGTGCTCTTAGAGGCGCCTCGCGGGGCTGAATAAATAGACTATCCTGCGTTACTACGGGTGCGGGCCTTACAGCTCCATGGAGAAGATGTCTTCGTCGCCGTCGTCGACGCCCGTCGGGGAGGTCGGGGCCGCGGCTGCCTTGAGCGGGAGCGCGCTGCGACGCACCACGCGGGCTGGGCGCCGCACTGCGAGCGGAAGAAGGCCAGGTTGCCGTAGAAGGCCGGGTCGTCCTCGTCCAGCTCGTCCTGCTCCGAGTCCACGCCGTCGTCGTGCTCGTGCAGGTAGCGGCCGGCACGAAGCAGGCGCATGTCGGCGTGGTAGGACAGGTCCGGGCTCTCGACGACGCTCGCGCACAGGTGGAGGGCAGGGCTGCCGCCGGCCGGACGTGGGGATGCTGATGGCGCCGTGCTGCGCGGCGAGCTTGCGCTTGGGCTCGAGGCCGCAGCGGCAGTCGGCGCAGCCGCTGTCGTCGCTGTCCGAGTCGGCGCTGTCGGTCTCGGCGTACGAGGACGCGGGGCTGTGCTGCGGCAGCTTCTGCAGCGTGGTCATCCACTCGGAGAACTCTTGCATGCTGGTGGCGGGTGCGCTTGCGCGGTGGGTGGCAGATTCGATTGTGAGCGTCTACAGCGCTCCAGCGCCGCCGCCATCATCGAGCCCGTCTCTCCGCCGCCGCCGCGCTTGTGGTGCAAGCGGCGCCGCGCTGCCAGCAGTATTTTCGTCGCCAGCAGGCACACGCGCGGCCCGCCATTGGCGCAAATTGCGGCCCAATCCGCGACCAAGCGGCAAAGATACGGCTGACTCGGCCCCAGTATAGCCCTGCCGGCGGTCGCGCGCCACGCGATTGGCCGCAAGGGCCCCGCAAAAAGACACGCCGCAACACGCCAGCCTCGCCCGTCACGAATCGCATGAGACGAACAGGCCAGCACCCGACAATCCCCAGGAGCCCAGGCTGGGCAGCCAATGCCTCTGCTGGTCAAAGCCACCACAAGGCTGTTGTTGCCCAAGGACTTCGTAGCTCCGACGGCGCTCCTGCCCTCATTTGACAGACCGTGTCTATCCTCACGCGCAGCCAACAGCGGGAAGGCGCGGCACGCTCGCCACGCTCCCAATCGCCCCTGAAGGCCTTGGGCTCGCTCAACGAACGCGCACCGCGAGCCCCAGCACTCGACATCCGGGGCCCACCCGCGAGAAGAGCCACCCGAACAACGCACGTGCCTGGCTGCCTGTGACAGCCTTGTCGACAATCCGACGGGGCCGAGCGGGATCTTATCCTGCTGCAATGCTCGGCTCGAGGATACATGTAGCACAAAGCTCTGAGCAAGTCCGGCCGCCGCTGCTGCGGGTGCATGTACTGTAACCATGGTAATAATAGATGTACCATGGTAATAATAGATGTACATATCGCCAGCGCTGGGCCGGGCGATTGGCGAACGTGCGGCCGTCAGCGCTGACCTGGCCCGACCGACGGCAACGAGCCGCGAATCTCGCCGACGGCGGCGAATCTGCTCGTGCCCGACACCACCCGCTTGTTACCTCTATGATATGGTCGGTCGCGTGGTTGGTCGGGCGGTGAAAACGCGCATCCCAAGTTCAACGGCTCGTCTATTTCTCCCACAATAGACGCGGCGCGGTTAGGATTCAGTTGTACCAGAACAGCGGTACACGCCAGAGAGCCTCTGGTTGAAGTTCGCCGCAATTCTGCGCAATTGTCCTCAGGGACGTCCTCCTCTGCCGGATCGTGTTGATCTACAGTATTTCAACGCCCGCGACGCCGCCAGTGGTTGCCTTTTGAAGATCCCTTGCGGCTCGCCGGTGGGGCGCTGCGCCGAAACAACAGAGTCGAGCGCTCGTTGCGCAGCGGGTGAGCTTTTTTTCCTGTTTGAAGTTACCCCCTGCAGGAGAGGGTCGGTCGGTGCTTCTCAACACCATGCGATGGTGGTTCGGGCAGTTCGTCGGGCACCCGCGGCGGCGGTGCCACGATTGGCCGTCTCCGTGACGTGGTCTGGGGCAGCTCGACTATTTGACGTTGAGGCACCTCCACGTTATGGTTCGCACCTCCACGTAGACCGTCGAGGCTACTGGAGACAGCTCGTAGTATACACGAAGCGATCGACCACGGCGTTCCAACTTAGGAAAAGGCAGTCGTACGAGCAAGCAGCGTGCAATCGCGTTCGTGAAGTACGAAGCTCCGCCTGCTGCTGATGAACGTCCGCAGCTGATTGGAAAACTTCGACATACACAAGGCGGGGTGGTGTGAAAAGTGTATGGCATGCCTGCGTTTGACTCAAGGTTAGGTTCTTATGGCGCGTGCCGTGGTGGGGTTTCTCTTGCCGCTGTTACCGCCTCGCTTCTTGAAGTTAAAGTACGGAAAGCTGCGAAACACGAACAATGCTCTTGACAGGTTTACCGTTTGTGTGTCATCGCCCTCTCAATGTATGAAATGCCACAAGAAGAGGCTCTTGAAAACTTAAACGGTCGTTTATTGCAAGCGCAAAATTCTCAATCAGACCCAGAGGTAGAGGTACATATGCTATCCGTGTTGAGTGGCTTGGAACGGAAACTCGTCAGCAGCGTTCTGATTGAGTTGCACACTATTCACGCTTGGATGATCTCAGTTAAACAACAACTTGCACGTGACTTGGCGGTAGCGGCCGCGTTCTGCTCGGCGTACATACATGTAATTTGCTCAGAATGGATACCCGATGCCACACAAACTGTAGTGGGTTTTAGCGAGAAAAAAAAAACACACACACACACTGGTAAGGAAGCTGGGGCTTCGTTGCGAACCCTAAGCATATTATGAGTATTATTGCACGTGTTCCCTAATGAACCTCCACTGCCAGGCACGGCCTGTTGGCGTGGAGGTGGTTTCCTAACTGTCAGCTCAACATCGCATCCGTTGCGATGCTCAGTGAGTAGATCTGGGCTTCGTCTGAACGAAACCCCACTACACAAACGATGAATTTGATTTGGGTCAAGTTAAATATCGCCCTACTTTCACGTAAAGCGTAATACACACTACACCACGCCAAGCTTCGCTTGCGCAAGTTACACAGCTCCTCGAACTTCTCCAACCCACATCGTGTATGTCGAAGTTTTCCAATCAGCTGCGGACGTTCATCAGCAGCAGGCGGAGCTTCGTACTTCACGAACGCGATTGCACGCTGCTTGCTCGTACGACTGCCTTTTCCTAAGTTGGAACGCCGTGGTCGATCGCTTCGTGTATACTACGAGCTGTCTCCAGTAGCCTCGACGGTCTACGTGGAGGTGCGAACCATAACGTGGAGGTGCCTCAACGTCAAATAGTCGAGCTGCCCCAGGCCACGTCACGGAGACGGCCAATCGTGGCACCGCCGCCGCGGGTGCCCGACGAAGACTGCCCGAACCACCATCGCATGGTGTTGAGAAGCACCGACCGACCCTCTCCTGCAGGGGGTAACTTCAAACAGGAAAAAAAGCTCACCCGCTGCGCAACGAGCGCTCGACTCTGTTGTTTCGGCGCAGCGCCCCACCGGCGAGCCGCAAGGGATCTTCAAAAGGCAACCACTGGCGGCGTCGCGGGCGTTGAAATACTGTAGATCAACACGATCCGGCAGAGGAGGACGTCCCTGAGGACATTGCGCAGAATTGCGGCTTGAACTTCAACCAGAGGCTCTCTGGCGTGTACCGCTGTTCTGGTACAACCGAATCCCTAACCGCGCCGCGTCTATTGTGGGAGAAATAGACGAGCCGTTGAACTTGGGATGCGCGTTTTTCACCGCCCGACCAACCACGCGACCGACCATATCATAGAGGTAACAAGCGGGTGGTGTCGGGCACGAGCAGATTCGCCGCCGTCGGCGAGATTCGCGGCTCGTTGCCGTCGGTCGGGCCAGGTCAGCGCTGACGGCCGCACGTTCGCCAATCGCCCGGCCCAGCGCTGGCGATATGTACATCTATTATTACCATGGTACATCTATTATTACCATGGTTACAGTACATGCACCCGCAGCAGCGGCGGCCGGACTTGCTCAGAGCTTTGTGCTACATGTATCCTCGAGCCGAGCATTGCAGCAGGATAAGATCCCGCTCGGCCCCGTCGGATTGTCGACAAGGCTGTCACAGGCAGCCAGGCACGTGCGTTGTTCGGGTGGCTCTTCTCGCGGGTGGGCCCCGGATGTCGAGTGCTGGGGCTCGCGGTGCGCGTTCGTTGAGCGAGCCCAAGGCCTTCAGGGGCGATTGGGAGCGTGGCGAGCGTGCCGCGCCTTCCCGCTGTTGGCTGCGCGTGCGGTTTGACACGGTCTGTCAAATGGGGGACAGCCCCACAGGAGCCGTGCATTCATCTCGCCGTCGGAGCTGCAAGCGCGCAGACGGCGTGCCTTTCCTCCGAGAACCATCGCAATCCAGGGGGGTAGATAGGCTTGAAAAGATACGTTGCTCAGCGTCATTGAGCATCTACTAGTAGCATGGCTGTCTTACAGACCAATGCCAGCCACGTTTATTTCGGTTAGCAACCGACGAGAGTGTTGTGTCAGCTTTCCAACAGCGTCATGCAAGTCGAAGAACAGCGCCATGATGTTCATGTCGGACAGCGTTCGAGTGGACGCCGCGCCTACACGAGTATGGAGGTCAATGGGCCCTCGCCGAAAGACGAGAAGCAGACGCAGACAGAGCCGTTGCTGGTTGCAACCGGGAAAACGCGTTTTGTGACGCCACAGATTGTCCTGAGCGCTGAAGAGGC
This sequence comes from Phytophthora cinnamomi, assembly GCF_018691715.1. Taxonomy (NCBI): domain Eukaryota; phylum Oomycota; class Peronosporomycetes; order Peronosporales; family Peronosporaceae; genus Phytophthora; species Phytophthora cinnamomi. Next base: position 1,839,072 of record NW_027150937.1, read on the forward strand.
CACACACTCGCCCTACGCCGAGGCATTTGCCGAACTCTGCAGGCGCATTCGGTCGCCCGCATGGGCATCTTCAATGCTGGTGGTCCTCGGGCATGATCCTGAGAAGCATCGAGATGACCTGGAGCGCAAAATTCGAGAAGATGAAGCAGCGGAAGCCATCAATACCGAGCTGCGTGTATTTTTCGACACAGTGCTGGCTCCGGTCATGCAGGAACGTGAGACGGCCATAGTCAACACTATCCACGAGTGCGTCCAACAGGAGATGCATGCCAGAGATCTCGTAACTCAAAACCAACAGCAACGTTTGGCCCAGCTGACGCTGCAGATCGAGGAGTGGGAAAAGCAGGTTGTGCATCTGAAAGCCAAAGTCGATCGTCGCGTGGCCGAGAACAACGCATTACGCAAGGAGCAGTACAGACAACTGCTCATGCTGCGCGACATTGTGAGCAAGCAGGGGACAGAGCCTGGAGCATTGTCTGCGTTGAACGAGGCAATCGCCACCGTTTTGGCTGGGAAGCAGCACGTCCCGACACCGGAGAATACCCAAAGCAACAACGAGCCCGATCAGGGTAAAGCTCCTGGTTGTGGCTGGGTACCTGGAAATGCCAACGTACAAGCGCTGCACCGAGAGAAGGAGAAATGGGAGCAGAGAGCGAAAGAAGCCAACACGGAGTGTGAAGGACTTCGTGCTCAAATCGCACGGTTGGCGCAGGAGAACTCGACATATCGAGCGACTGAGTCGGCGCCTTGGTTTTTGAAACCTCAGAATGCCATCGCAGAGCGCCAGCGTATCGCGGATGCCGTGTGCTCGTATCAAAGCAATTGGGAAGAAATTGGCGACTCCCTCGTGGAGCTTCTGAACAACGACATCCTTTGGGCTGCAGTAGAGCAAAGCGCTCGTCGGGGTGGCAAGAGTCGAGTTTCAAGAGGGTTGGAGGCCGCACTAGCACAGCTTGACAGCTGCCTCCAGCCTTCATCCATCGAAGAAGAGCCTGCACCCAAAAGGGGACAAGAACCCATTGCCCCTCAGCTTGGTAGAAGACGCTCGACATTCACCGACCTTGGTCGGTTGATTCCGTGTAAAGCCTGCAATGGCATCGGGTATGTTCATGCTGACAAAGGAGATGCTGGCACTAATGATACGGATTCATACCTGCGCAAGACGTTGGAGCAAGTGCTGGAGTTGAAGACGCAACTGGATAAAGCTAACACTAAGGCATTAACGCTGGAGGGACAACTCCAGTTATCGCATATGCAAAGTTCGCAGTTGCAGGAGAAGATTCAGCAGGCGGAGCTGATAAAGTCTAGCGCGATGGATAGTTGTCTCCAAACGGACTTGGGCGAGGAGGAAGGGCTTGATCTCGATGAGATCATGCACTCAGCTTACGGGCAAGATGCACTCGCAACTGATACTTCCCGATCTCGCCAAAAACGACGCAATACACAGTACGACCATTTGATCGTCGAGCTAAAGAGCACGCTCGCAGTTAAGGATGAAGGCTTGGCTGAGAGTAGGAGAGCTCTCGATGTAGCTCAAGCACGTACAGCGAGTTTGCAACGTGCGCTTCAGAAAGAGAAGGAAACACACGCTGAAGAGCTAGCGATGTTAAAATCCTCGCTGGCATTCTCGCTCAAGACTCGCAACAGCAAAATTGAAGAGCGTCAAGCGGCCGTTAAGCTCTTGATGAAGAAGTTTTCGAAGAAAGCACCTCAACCACCGGTCATAAAGCAACCCAGTGCGACTTCTTTGCCTCCAATGGACGAAGCTGAGCACGATGAAGAGAGTGATGACAGTGATGAAGACCAGGAAAAAGATGCCGATAGTGGCGCATTGCTACACACGAATACAAAGGAACAGTGCAACGAACCGAATGAGGTCAAGCGTATGGAAGCGTTAGCTCAACGATACGCTGAAGACATCGTCCGCGTACGAAAGGAATACGAAATGCAGCAGGGACTGCTGAAAAAGGCGGAAGCGGAGATCGCGGAGGAGGACGAGAAGCGAGGACGGACCAACAGCATTTCCCAGGGAAACCTCGTCGTCAGTATGGCATCCCATCCTCGTGACTTGTTCAAGGCACTGTCTACAGCACAAGCCGATATTTTGAAGCTACGCAGGGCATCACAACGCTCGTCGGCGTTGCAGACTGACCGTTTGCTGACGCTAACTACTCATTTGGGCCATATGTCCGAGGAGCTATGTACTTTGCGCAAGCGAAACTTTGCCGAGCTCGAGTTCTGGAAGCTAGAGTGCGAAAAGCTGCAAAACACGAACAAGGCCCTTGAAACAGAGCGGCAGATTTACAGGAAACAGTTGCAAGAGACACACAGTCAAGATGATTCCGGAAACTCGCTGTCCTCGAGAACCTGCTCGATGTGTGAAGAGCACAAGAAGAGGCTCTTACAGATTTCAAACGAGCTACTGAAACACGCACAAGTTTCTCGGTCGGATCCGGACGTAAAAGTGCCTGCTCCATCAACACTGACAGACGCGGAACGAGAACTCGTCAGCAGTGTTTTACTGGAGCTCGAGACTATATACGCTGGGATGACGTCAGTTAAGCAACAACTTGCCCGCGACTTGGTGACAAGTCACCTGGGTAGTGCATTGCGCCCACGTTCTGCTCGGCGTACAGCTATAGATCTCGCGAAGTTGGAGCCGAATGCCACGCGATCGAGCAACCAAAGTGGAAAAGATGGAGGTTCACCAGTACCCACGCGAAGTGCAGGAAACTCCCCAAAGAAAAGTTCGGCTGGTTTAAAGTCCCTAAAATCTAGTCGTCAGCTGAAGAAAACTGGCGGAGAAGTTATCGACGGCAAACTAAACTGTGCTCGAAGTCCTACCCGAGCCAGTCTGGACTGCCTGCCTTCAGTATCGAAGGTGAAGGTCAACTTAGATACCGAAGGTACACGAGACGAATTACCCACTACCGACGAACGAGCTTCTGAATCGTACCACAGAAAAACACTTGTCCAGGAGATCCTGGAAGGCGGTGGGTTCTCGCTAACTAAGATCGGTCTTAGGGTCGAAAAGTGGACGTCCGAAACCTCTGAGTTGGATGTTACACAGGAAAAGAAACCGAATTCGGACCCTGATAACAACAGTGAGGATGCTAACACTGGTCATCCTGTTATGACCACGCCAAACGATACGTCGTTCGACTGGAAGGGTTCTGAATCTCAATATGCTCCTGCGTCAGAATGTGATGAAAATGCGCTGACGCTTCAGATAGCGGGCCAGCCTGTGGTGAACACCTCCAATGACATAAGACGTGATCCTGAGATTATTTGCCAACTCAGGTATTTGGTCAACCACAGAACTGCGGCTAAAGAGCGAGTAGCCGTCACCCGGTGGCAACTTTTGGTATCCCGTATCTTGTATCTGATGTGCGAGCAGCGGCTTGAGCAGGTATTTGGGTGTTGTGGTCTCTGTACGATATGTTACTGCGCGATAGGGCCAAACTAACGGTGGATGTCCATTTCTTTTCCAGATTAAGTTTGTTGCGGACAGAAGGACGATAATCCATCCTGATGGAACCCTCCGTCCCACGAGCTGCAATATTATCGGCGTTTGTGTCGTAATGGCTAAGATGGCTGAGCACCATAAAGTTGCTGTAGAGACTGCCATGGCTGCTCAAGATCTCTCGTGTAGACATCTCAAAAAGGCTGAAGCACAAGTAATTTTTCGAATTGTATGATAGCTTTTGCTTGGATACTCACAATGTTTGTTGCGTTATGGCAGCTTATTCATGGAGTAGCTGCGCTTCTCGATAATCTGAGTAGGAAAGGGAAGTCGACGATCGAGCTAAGGGAGATCCTCCTTCCAAGTCAAGGGGGCTCCCCTCGGCGAAGCCCAACAAGTAACCGGCCATTGTATCCATCGACTAAGGTGCACTTGAATCGATTGCCTCAAACGCAACAGATTCCGACGTCAACCTTTCCAGCTGTGGTCACACCAAAAACGGGCGGGGTCATGCGTCCTCCAAGCAGCTCTGGGTGCAGCGGCGAACCACCCGCTGGACACTCTTCATACAATGAAAGTTACCACCTACCAGTAAGAAACATTTTGCTGTTCTCATGTGTGCCAACCGAAGCGCTAACACCTTAAATTCTCCCTCTCAAACGCAGAATCGGCTTGTTAGGTCTGCGGGGCCCCGACCATTCCACTTGATTCACTCTTCAATTGGCGCATTGCAAGGGTCAATGCCATTCCCCGATTCTGTGTACATCCGGAGTTTGCATGAATCGGAAGTAAGGCCACCTGGTAGCACAGTTGCCGCCCCACAACGACCAGTGCGACCCCATTCGTCCCCAGCAGGCCCACGACCGATGTCTCCCCGGGTGTACGACTTAACTTCGTCGTCGTGTTTGCTATACAGGCCAGGGCAGATCGCTGAATCCGAAACAGAAATTGAAGCAAACTCGAGGTGCTAGTAAACTTAAATTTGATTGGGGTAAACTACAACTCAATTACGCTACTCACATCAGTACAGTTATTTTTTCCAGTCGAATTTGCTCAGTTGTGAAGTTTAATGTACTGGTCCGTCCGTTATGGGGATGGACTGATACCACGTCAATCGCTGTATTGATATTGATATTCTCAATCGTAATTTTCCACCTTTTTGAGCCAACTAAATTGCCAACTGAAATCGGCTCCTGTTCCATCGTGCAAGATATCGTAGTTAGATCACTGACCATAGCAACAACGAATCGTGGTGCAACTGTCGCTCGTACACATACCATTGTGGTCCAACGAGTTTTGAATCGTGTAGCATATCCACAAAAACAGATTTGATTGCACCATTCGCCATTCACGGTCCAGTACGAAGGCGAGCTGATGTAGTGTCGAGATCCCAAGCTTTTTCTTTAATATAACGCTCATAGCTATGAATGACAGGAGTTCCATGAGGCCATAAATCGCGATATTACCGAGCATTGAGGAGAGTGACGTGCGATTTAACGCCCGGATCTGTGGATAGAAGACTCGATTTGGTAGTTGGAACATCGCGATCGTATAAATGCCTACATTTTCAGAAGCACCACTAGTATTAGGCGGAACCTTCAACGGGATGGATACAGCTTACTGTATATGAAGGGGATGATAACTTCGGTGAATTCGATCAGGACAATAAACTCAGTTGTGAACAACACTTGAGCCGTCCTCTGAACATATTCCATCCGCTGCTTCGTCGTAAAGATTGCCCGAAGAGGCTTGGATATTTGCGGGCTACAGCAGCTATGTATAAAAACGGAGTCGAGGCATACTTTGCTAGTATTGCTATTGTCGGGAACATCTGGCGGGTAGACTTGAAAGTTGTCTCTACTTCTTCAGAGGTCGGGTCAAGATGCACTTTCACCCCCCTGCCACTAGCTGCATCGGGGTTATGAGATCGAACTGAAAAATAGCGAAGAGATACATCTCTTTTCAGTTGAGCGTCTTCATCCAGCATTTGAAGAGCAATTTCGACAAAATTTGCCGATTTCAGTGGGTGATCCGTCGGAATCTTGAGGTGCAGCGACGTAATATCGCTTAGAAAGTGGTTTACGTCCTTGATAGATATCCATGCGAGCACAAAATCGACGAGCATAAGTGCCAAGGTTGTTGTGATCGATGTAGCATTTTGCATTGAACTTGCCACATAGAGTGCGTTGAAAGCCTCGATGTTGAGAATGACAACCTGCGGCTTGAGGTCATCTTTGGCACCAAGAAAGAAGCTAATCCAATTCTTCGTGGCAATTTTGATAATTGGGAGTAGCAGCACGTAAAAGGTTTGTGCAGTTGAACTTATCGATCGGAAGCCGTAGAGATAAGCAGGATAAATAAACGTCAGCACCACTTGGCAAGCAATTACGACTATGTAGCTGAGTAATTCCTTGCGTAATGCCGCTTCTCGCCTTAATTCTCGCCAAAGAATATTCCAAAGCATATTACAAGCCCAACAAACAACACTGGAATCCCAACCACGAGAGTAAATGGCAATGGAAATCCAAGTAAGCTCGTCATCCTCAGCATAAAGGCCACAGCACCAGCGCTCGGGATAGCGGAATACTGAACGTTCGCAGTGTCGTGAACTCCAAGCTTGGAACAGTGAGATGAAGCTGCTCGAGAATGGCGCGTGTCATGAGTGAAATTGTCAGATAATTCCGACCCAAAACAAATAGTTCGCTTGGGAACCTTTCTCCGTCGGAGCCAGTGGCACGCAGTCGATTAGCGTGAGGATAATAACGCACGGAAATGGTGCCATAGCCAAGAACATGCTGGCGCGAAGAACCGAAGTCGAACTCGTGTATTTGTTTAAGAGCCTCATGCGATAGATGGAGTAGCTACCATGGAGTTCCACTTGGAGATACAACCACACGTCGAACACGCCATTGCACAAGCGCTTCAAACCTCGCATTTATTTTCTTGGTCAGTCGGATTGAACTTTGAGGGTTTCGAGTTTTAGAAGCAGTCATTGGAATGGCCATCCCAGGATGTGAGCTATTTTCGCTTTCCAGTATCAAGTCGTAAGAGGTGTTTTAGCCCTTGTGTTCTGACTCACTAGCTTCCAAGTACGACATTAGTTATTCGCCTCGTCACCTCTCACTTGAGAAAACGAAGCTGGCCCTCACAGATATGAGGCAGGAAACTCGTGTCATTTGGCGCCGCATGCGCAAGTTTACATCTACGTTTCAAGCGGAGCTGCGTGGACACTACTCTCCCGATAGGATGGAAACTTTGATGAAGTACAGTCAAGCGACGTCAACAACACGAGCAGTTCTCATTTGTGCGGTATCGCCATTTCCGTGCCTGTTGGTATTAACGCTCATAGACTGTGCCCCGTTGGCCCCACCTGATGACGGATCCAGGGCCAACTACTTGTTCTGGGCTCGAGACTTTCTGACGATTGCACTGATGACACGGGTTATCTTGGAACAGTTTCGAATAAGCGTTCCGGGGCTGCATATCAATTCTATTCAAGTAGTTGCCATGCCGCTTATCTCCAGTGGAGGAGCTGTAGCATTTATGACGATGATGTCGAGCATTATTGGGTTTCCATTGCCATTCGCGCTTGTTGTTGGCATCCCGGTGTGGTTTGTGGTCCTCGTCGTGTGTTTTGTATTGTTTTTCGGGAGAATACTGAGGCGAGATTTAGTGTTGTTCAAAGACTTGCTGAGGTCGATCGTGGTATTGATTTGTCAAGTGCTGCTGACGTTCGTCTACCCAGCGTACTTGTATGGATTTGTCAGTGTGGAGCCGTCAAACCAAAAATTCTACGTCATGTTGCTTCCTGTCATAAAGATTATTGCTAAAAACTGGATCGGCTATTGTCTCGGGGACAAATACGATTTGACGCCGCAGATCATGATTTTCAACGTTGACGTCTTCAACGCACTCTACGTATCTAGCTCAATGCAAAACTCGCAATCCATTACTACAATGATGGAAATGGTGGCATTGGATGCATTACTAGGTTGGGTATCGATTTCTGACATAAGCGATCTTGTGCGGGATGTTCTCCGTCTACGGCGCAAGATACCCGCAGGACATCCACTGAAATTTGCCAGTTTTATCGAAATCGCTCTGCAGATTATCGAGGAGGACCCTCACGCAAAAACCCTTCTAGCACAGCGTCAATATAGCTCTTCTGCCATGGTTGTAAAGCGTTGGAGTGGTCCTAGTACACCCTCCGTGGCGGTTCCTTCCCAACCTAGCTTGCTATCCACCAGCAGACAAGTTCTCCCTGTTGACCTGTCGTCGTCAACAGTTGTTACTGCACCTGAAACTAAAACTGAACCCCTGCAGCTAGCCCAAGTCCCCAAGTCTCTCGAGAGCATTTTCTCGCCCAAGGAGCGTCGGCGCTTTCTAGATCAAAGTGCACGAGTGCTCTTCACGACGGAATTCGTTATTCTGGTCGAATACACGGAAGTGATCGTGCCGTACATTTACAGTGAGTAGTTGAATTTAATTGCCATACCTCTGGAGCGCATACTCACCTGTTGTTTAGGTATCTACACTACTGCCATGTACTATCTGCCCAACCACGACTATTATCCACAAATCCAGTCATTTAGTAAGAATGGTTTGGCAGACAATCTCGGCAGAATCGTCGCGTTTGGGTTCATTGAACTCCTTTCACTGTTTGTGATCGGGTTCTTCATCCAGCGGATGCTTCGCATCTCAATGCTACAGTTGCTTTCGTTTGTACTTGACCGTAGCTGGCGCATGGTTCAGTCCAACTTATTCTTGTGGATTTGCTACACCATCCAGAACTCGCTTGAGCACAATGGTAGGCGATCAAATGTCGTTATTTACGCGAGCATCGTTGTATTTCTCACAGCTATGTTTCGTGAACTAGGAGCCGACTTTAGCTTCTCATTCGCGTGGCTTCATTCAGCTTAACTTGCAATTTGGCCCACACCCAATTTGCCGAGCGACTCTTCATCACGCTAGCAGTACTTACCCATATGGCGGCCGCTTCAGCAGCACAGCTAACAAGTGTGGGCCAGATTCAGGATGCCGCGAGATTTCTGATGCAGCCGCGGAACTCTCGTCGAGCGTCAAAGGTTCCTGCTGTTCAAGCACCGAGACGGATCCTGCTGTCAGAGCAGCAACTTTCAATGGAGTTTGGAGTTGAGTTCTTCCTGTTCATCTCGTTTCCCGCCGTCTCTACTTCATTGACTATCCTTGATCTCTCGTTCAACGGGCTGGATGATCATTTCTGGCTGAATTGGACGCCTGACTTGCGAGGCGCAGCATGGCCAACGTTGATAACACTGAATCTAGCCAACAACCAGTGCGTTCGAAGTATCGATATACTGATTTGTTGATTCATTATTGATCTTTTGCGTGCTACTTCCTTAGATTTTCAGCCCGAGGGCTTGAAGCAGTAACAGTATTTCTTGCGCGATGCCCCAGCTTGACACAACTCGATCTATCGCTCAATCCGTTGAGTGATAAAAGTCCATTGTCTGACTGGATACGTCCTCTCATAGACGTCCTGGATGGAAAAGGCCGTGATCAGTTGCATGTACTGGACATGTCATGCACCGGTCTCACCGATGCTAATGTCGTGCAGATACTTCAATCTGATTTTGCGAAGTATGTTACGAAGCTATATCTACGCTCAAACGGGTTGACGGATGAGGCAGCATTTACATTCGGGAACGCATTACCAAGTATGAAAGTGGAAGTTCTCTCGTTGGCAGGTAATATGATTGGAGACAGTGGAGCTGCTAGCCTTGCCTTTGTCATGGATGACGTACCAGCGCTGCAGACTCTCGACCTGGAAGAAAATCAGGTATTGTATCTTCCCCAGAATAATAGCTGGAATTTTACATCTATTATGTTATGTATGTACTGACCAACTTTCGTTCACAGATCGGACGTGCAGGAATTGCTTCGTTTTTCCACTGCATTAACGGGATGGCAGCAGCATTTCCGTTGCGCCACCTACACCTTGGCGGAAACCCATTTACATCGAAATATGAATTGGAGCAGATCCACACGAAGATACACGAGAAAGCTATCGAAACTCAATTGGGTGCTTCCCCTACTGCGACGGTGCTCAATCTTTGCGGGAATAAGGTCAGGCGGGATATCTTACTGGAATGCTGCTTAACTGACCGCTATGTACATGTGGTGACACAAACACTGCGGGCATTACCCAACTGGCAAATGCTGGAAGTACTTGATTTGAGCGGGAATGAGATTAGCGAGCAGGGCGCGTATGATATTGGTCTGTTCCTAGCCTTGCAGCCCCATCTTCGCTTGCTTAACCTGTCCAACAACTGCATCACTGGTAAGGATAACTGCTGCGTGCACACAAGATTTTTGAAGCTCACAATCGATGTGGTGTGTATGCTTGTTCAGATACCGGAATTTTAGGTCTCGCAGAAGGCCTAGAATCGAACGCAAAACTGCAGGAACTACTTCTCGACCACAACCAGATAACCGATGCAGGAGCAAAACAACTGTATTTGAAAGCTTTCAAAGCTAACCAACAGCGCCGCATAAAGCTCAGCGTCGGAAACCCTCGTGCAAAGTCATGTTGGCAGCGATTTCACAGGCACACGATCTCCGGAAGCGATTCGCGAAGGAGTTCGCTGATCAAGAGAAACTCGAGCTTAGTGGAAGAGCACTACGCCAATACGGTGTTGCCGCAATCACCGAGGAACTTGTATCAACCCCCAGTTCCAAATGTCGAGTTATTGACTTCTCACGAAACGGGATCGGCGACGAAGGTGCCGAGGCTGTCGCGCATCTGCTGCGAACGTACCCGCCGCTTGAAGAGCTTGATCTAAGCTTTAACGATATCGGTGATGGCGGCGTCATTGTACTATCCGATGCGCTAACTGAGAACTCCACCTTACTGTCACTTTCATTGCACTCTGCGCTTGAAGGATCCCAAGTGAAGCCGAAGCTGCAGGAGAAGGGTTTGTGCTATCTTGCACGGGCTATTCAAGGGCATAGAACGCTGGTTAAAGTCGATTTGCGGAACAATGTCACCTCCCCGGCAGTAGTGCGGGCTTACGTGGAGATGCTGCGCCGCAACCTAGGGATTCAAAAGTTCAACGGGACGAGTGCGGCGGTGTTCTTATCGAGATACGACTTCTGAGACTTCGAAGACGCATATACACGCATAGCTAAACTAGTGTCAAACGTGTCCCCTACTTTTACAACTGTTCCGTTGTAGTGGCGTGACTGATTGTATAATTAGTTTCACGATAGCATTTCGTTTTGCACTGAATCACGCGACTGACTCACAACTAACGATGACAAGCTTGCACCGCTTCTGGAGGCGAGCATACAGATTCTGCGTAAGCTTTCAGGTGGAATTACGCGGACACTACTCGCCCGAGCGCATTAGCAACTTCGATGACTACCGCCGACAGACTTCGACGCTCTGGGCTTTGTTGGTTTGTGCAGTGTCACCATTTCCGTGCTTGCTCGTTGTTGCAGCAATCGACTATGCCCCATGGCTCCACCCAGAAGAAGGTTCAGAAGCAAACTATCTGTTTTGGGTCAGAGATTGCCTTGCTATTACTCTCATGACTCGAGCCATATTGGAGCAGTTTCGAGTTAGCGTTCCAGATCTTCACATTAACGCGATGCAAGTTGTCGTTATGCCACTAATCGGTGGCGCAGGCGCTGTGTTATTCATGATAGCTATGTCAAGCGTTATCGGCTTTCCCCTCCCGTTTGCGCTTGTTGTCGGGATTCCAGTATGGTTCGTCGTCATTGTGATATGCTTTGCGTGCTGCTTTGGGCAAAAGTTGCGCCGTGACCCCATCCTGCTCAAAGACCTGCAGAATAGCCTCGTGGTGCTGATCTTTCAAGTGTTGCTAACATTCGTTTACCCGGCATACCTCTACGGGTTTAATCGAGTGAAAGTGTCTAACCAGAAGTTCTACCTCGTCTTGCTCCCGATAATCAAGATCATCGCGAAGAATTTGATCAGCCACAGCCTAGGCGCAAAGTACGATCTTATGCCACAGATCATGATCTTCAATGTCGATGTCTTCAATGCTTTGTACGTGTCCAGCTCGATGCAGAGTTCGAATTCGATGAGCACGATGCTTGCGATGGTCGGACTGGATGTTTTCCAGGCGTGGGTGTCGATATCGGACATCGATCGCTTGATGAGATGCGTGGTTCTGCTTCAGTGCAGGATACCCACTGGACACCCGTTCAAATCTGCCAGCTTCATTCAAATTGCTCAACAAATTATTAAGGAAGACTCGCACGCGAAAGCCAGTCTTTTGTTGCACCGCTACAATTCCGCTCTTACGCTATTGAAGTTCCCGGATAGGAACAGTATTGACAGTCGTAGCTCCATCTTCGCATCGGCAAATGTAATCCAAGGGAAGAAAGTACTACCAGCCACTACAACAGGCGTATCACTCCCGGTTGCAGCAGTAGAGACATTTACACCTCTCCACCAGGACGAATCGTCTCGACGGCGCAGTGTTTTGGAGGATGTTTTCTCACCAAAGGAGCGCCGGTTATTCGTCCAGAGAACAGCTCAGGTGCTTTTCACGACCGAGTTTGTGATACTCGTTGAGTATACCGAAGTCATCGTACCTTTCATCTTCTGTACGTACAATGACTACATGTATAGCTACGATGAAGATATCCTCTCACTGATCTTATGAATGCGGTGATACAGGTATGTACACGCTCTCCATGTATTATCTTCCCAATCGAGCGTACTATCCTCAGCTAGAGGGACTCAATGAGTCGCAGTTGGAAACCAAGCTCGGCACCATTGCGACGTTTGAGTGGTCGAGTTGCTCTCGCTGCTGGTTTACGGCTCCATCATCCAACGCAAGATCGGCGTCTCGATGCTGCAAATACTGTCGTTCGTGCTCGATCGAGGGTGGAGAATGGTGCAATCGAACCTGTTCCTGTGGATCTTCTACACGGTGCAAAACTCGCTGCAGCACAATGGCGCTGACTTCAGCTGGTCCTTCAGCTGGCTCAAGGACAAAAACACCTGAAGAAAACTACATGGATACTGTCAAATACTACTAGTAGTAAAAACACAACAACCTCGTCTGTTGTACCGAAATGATCACGCCAAATCGATTCGGCGTATTATACGCCGAATCAAACGGCGAGAGTGTACCATTAAACTGGCACAACGCAATAATGGCGGCGGAGCGCGGCTTCGAGTTCCGGCGCGACCTGGAGCTGCTCGTGCACGACGGGCTGCTGTCTCCGCGGCGCGCGGCGCAGCGCGGGCGCTTCCGCCCGGGCGTGGCGGCCAGCGCCGAGCCCGCGGACGTGCTGCTGCAGCAGCGCAGCAAGAAGAAGCTGGCGCGGGCGCTGCGCGCGCTGCGCGAGGACTACGGCGCGTCGCTGGCGCTGAGCCGCGAGGCGCTGGGCTACGCCAACTCGCTGGAGGACGCGCTGCGCTTCCTGGCGCTGCAGGTCACGAGCGACGAGCTGCCGCCCTCGCTGCGCGCGCAGCCCGCGGCGCTGCAGGGCGCGCAGCAAGCGGCGGCACAGAGCGGCGAGCTGCAGGCGGAGCTGCACGCGCAGGTAGAGCGCGTAGAGCGCGTAGAGCGCGTAGAGCGAGAGGAGGAGGAGGTAGAGCAGCAGCAGCAGGAGGAGGAGGTGGAGCCGCAGCAGGAGGACGCCAAGCACACGCAGGCGCGGTCCTGGACGCAGCAGTACGTGCTGCACATGGCGGCGCGCGAGCAGCAGCAGGAGGCGGAGGCGACGCCCGAGGCGCGCGAGCTGCAGGAGCTGGAGAGCCGCTACCACGAGCAGGCGGCGGCGCTGAACCGCCTGAAGGAGCGCAGGAGCAAGAAGAAGGCCAGGAGCGGCGACAAGCTCAAGACGCGCGAGCTGAACGAGCAGCTGCAGGACACGAGGCGCCAACTGCTGGCGCGCGGCTGGAAGGACCCCATGCAGCAGCAGCAGCAGCAGAGGAAGAAGAGAGAAGAAGAAGGAGAAGGCGAGTGCTGAGGGTGTTGCTGCTACGGCAGTTGCTGTGGAGAAGCAGGACGGACCGACTTCAGGTGACACCCACGTGCTGGAAGATGCTGACGACGAGTTGCTGTCGCTGGCGCTTGGACGGGCGGACGATGACGAGCAAGGACAGACCGATGCGACGGAGATTCCGACTTCAATGCAGAATGGTGAGGTGAAAGAGAACGTTGGGCAGGAGCACAGCCCGGCAATTCAGGCTGAAGGGGACGACGAAGACGACGAGGGGGGCTTGTTTGGCCTCTTGGAGGAGGCGGAGGCTACAGTCGTGAGCGCCGATGCGATTAAGAAGAGTGCTGCTGTCGACACGGCGGCGATCATTGCCGCTCAAGCTGCGGCAGATCTAGCGGCTTCAAAGGGGAAGAAGGGGAAAGGAGGAAAGAACAAGAAAGGACGCAATATGCTGAAGGTCCAGGCTGCGGCAGCACAAGCTGCTCAGGCTCAAGCTGCAGCCGCTGCTCCTTGGACGGGCAAGTCGCCTCGCGACCACTTGGAGCAGCACTGTCGTAAGAATGGCTTGCAGAAACCGCAGTACAAAAAATTGCCTCGCCCCGCAGGCGGAGGGCATCTATACTCGGTGGTCCTCGGCAATAAAAACCGCGGCAAACATGACGTCACGGTACGGGATGCAGGTGACGCTGCGCGGGGATTTGACTCGATTTCAGATGCGAAGGACGCCGTAGCTACTAGCGCACTGTTTGAGCTAGCGTCGGACTTACCGCTTTATCGGGTGTTGCCGCCGATGTACCGGGATATGTGGCAGCGCTGGATCACGGAGAGACAGCAAACCGACGCAGCAGCTGCAGCCGCTGATCGGGATGAGCAAGACGAACTCTTGAATGAGATTTTCGACACCCTCCCCGCAGAGATTGCTGAAAAACGAGCTGTCATAGAGATACCGTCTCCTACGCCAAAACCTGTAGTTCCTGTTGTGGAGAAGGTTGCTGGAGATACTTTAGAGGACTGGAGTGTTGAGGACTGGGATGCTGATTTGTCCGATGACGATGATACGAATGGCAAGGAGTCGGATGCAGCTACGAGTGATGACATCGCAACACCGGTCAATGACCTGGAGGTAGAGGAAGAGAGCGAGAGTGATAAGAACGCCGCATTGGAGCTGTCTCGCCAGCTACGAGAACACCTCCAGAAGCGGATGCGCTCAGGTGCATACAAGTCAAAGCTCCCACAGCGCGAGTCGCTGCCGATTGCATCGTTCAAGAAACAAGTTGTCGAGATGCTGGCTGACCACGATGTGATACTGATTTCCGGAGAAACTGGTTGTGGCAAAAGTACGCAAGTGCCGCAGTTCTTACTGGAGGATCTATTGTTTTCAGAACCCGGAGGAGCCCGTGGACAAATTGTTTGCACGCAGCCTCGGCGACTAGCTGCTATTAGTTTAGCTGAACGAGTCTCCGAGGAGCTTGGAGAGTCAAGTATGGGCACAGGCGACTCGCTAACAGGCTTTCAAATCCGCTTGGAAACACGGATGACACGCCGCACGCGTTTGCTCTTCTGCACAACTGGTATCCTACTACGCAAGTTGCAGGACCCTCGCACACTCGGAGAGGAAGTGAGCCACGTGATAGTGGATGAAGTCCATGAGCGCGATCTTCAGAGCGATGTGCTGTTGGCCATGTTGCGTCAGTTCCTGGCTGAGGGCAACGCGGCAAGACGCCGGAAGTATGGGGCACGTTGCCGCCGCTCAAGGTGATTCTCATGAGTGCAACGCTCAACGCCGCAAGCTTTCAGCAGTACTTTGGGGGTGCTGCAGTGTGCCCGATGATTGAAGTTCCTGGTCGCACTTTTCCTGTGGAGCAGTTCTACCTCGAGGATGTTCTTGAGAAGACCAACTTTGTTGTGGATGAAGAGTCCCCCGCGTATGTGCCAGTAGATGAAAGTGGTTCGGACAGGAACTCGACGCAAGTCACCATCTCTGGCCGCGGAGGCACTTCCTACACTCAGCAAGTTTCATGGACATCCTCTTCTGGCACGTCCTCTTCCAAGGCAACAACTTCTGAGACGCAGCGTATGCTAGAGGAAACGTATTGCGAGTCAACTCTGCTTGCTTTAGAGCGCCTCGATCCATCCGTTGTCAACTACGAACTCATCCAAGCGCTTTTGGAGCACATCACTACGGAAACGGACTTGCTTTTGCTATCGAAAAAGGACGATGATCAGCATGGGAGGAGGAGTGCATCAGTGCTTGTATTCCTTCCAGGTCTGCAAGAGATCACTACGCTTCTGGACATATTGGCAGGCAGCCGTTTGCTGCGGCATGATCCCCACGGGCGTGAATTCGAGTTGCTGCCACTTCATTCGTCACTGTCGGCCCAGGAACAGCAACGCATCTTTCGACAGCGCCCAGGCGTTATTCGGGTTATTGCCGCAACCAACATTGCCGAGACTTCTTTGACTATCGACGACGTTAAGGTTGTGATTGATACCGGACGTGTCAAGCAAATGAGCCACGATGCTCAACGCCGCACTAACGTTCTCGAAGAGATTTGGGTTGCTCGTGCCAACGCCAAGCAACGTGCTGGTCGCGCGGGCCGCACAAGCGGAGGCTCGTGTTTCCGCCTATTCCCGCAGTCGGTTTTCCGTTCCGTCATGCTCGAGCAACCTGTGCCTGAGATCCGGCGCGCTCCTTTAACGTCACTATGCTTGCAGATCAAGACGTTTGGTGTTGGTGGCAATGAGCAAAAGGACGGGTGCGGCGAGTTCCTCCGTGCATGCTTAGATCCACCGGATGACACTAGTATTCGCGATGCGCTGGAGGAGCTCTTTGAAATTGGGGCGCTGAGGCGTGAGGATGAGTCGCTCACCAAACTGGGTGTGCACTTGGCTCGCCTACCTGTAGACGTGAAGGTAGGCAAACTACTTCTTCTTGGGGCACTATTTGGTGTGTTTGATGCTGCAAGTACCTGTGCCGCTGTACTGGAGACAAAGTCACCTTTGTAGCACCTTTGGTCGCCAGAATGAAATGAAGCAAGCCCGCCAAAACTTCGCAATTGAGCTAGCGATTTGCTCACAGATGTGAACGCCTTTGAAGCTTGGCGCTACGTTGTGCAGCACGGGAAAAACAACGGGATCAACGAGAAGAACTTCTGCCACCAGAACTTTCTGAGCAACCGGGGGTTGCGTGAGTTGAGCAAACTCAAACGCCAATTCCGAGGTCTTGTGGCGCAACTTGGATTCCTTCCACCAGCCGAATCCGAAGCGGACGAGCGAATGACAGTTCAGCAGCTGGCGACGATATCTGCAGTGCTTTACGCTGGACTGGCCCCGAATCTGGTGCATGCTGAGCCGCCCTCGGGGAATGGTCCCAAGCGCGCAGTCCTCCGTGAGCGCGACCACAACATCGTTGTGGTGCATCCGGGATCGATTAACTATAAGGTGGCAAGCTTCCGGGCGAGCAATTTCCTCACGTATGCAGTGAAGCTGCACACGTCGCAGGTGTACCTTCCAGCCTCCAGCCTCGTGCTTCCGTTGGCTGTGTCTCTCTTTAGCCATGCTTTGGAGCCGCTGCCACAACTACGGTGCAAGGATAAGGATGGCAATGAAACCATTGGGCTGCGCGTGAACGATTGGGTTGTTTTCCAATCGTCGTACCGCTCAGCGGCATTGTTGCAGGAAATGCGCGACGTGGTGCTTGAGGTCATCGACTCGAGCCTGCAGGCGCCACCGTTCGCGCGCGGTGGCAACGCAGAGACTGAAACGCAAAAGTCCGAGCGAGAGTCACTTGTGGATGTGCTGCGCGTGCTCTTCCTCGCCGAGTACGAGGAGCGCGACCCAAACAAGCAGCTTTCGGGACAGCTCTGTGCCCGCAAAAAACGCAATTAGAAAGTAGGCGTAGGATAATGCTTACCCTTTAAACAATAGATAGAGGCTACATTGCATCGTAAAGCTTGTCCCGTAGCGCAGAAAGCTTAAGACAGGCAGGCATTAGCCCGCGGGGAGATGGCCCATGTAACGAATATGGGCGGGCATGTTGAAGTGGTTTTGGGAATAGGCATGTTGAAGTGGAGTTGACCTACGAGAATGGGATCTACTACTGAGCAATGGCTGGAATCGTTACAGCGAGTACTGCGCGGCCATGTAGAGCGCCCAGGAAAGCGAAAGACCGTCCATCATGGTGCACTGGTTCAGCTTGACCAGGGCATCGGGCTTGTTCAGGCGCGCATAGTTGAGGTACAGCAGCGACAGCCACGAATTGGACACGTCGTTGGAGGTCACGATGTCCAGCGTGGACAGGATGTTGTCCCATTCCTGCTGCACAAACGTCGACGTGCGCACGTACTCGCTGAGAGGTGTGACCGGCAGCATCTGGATGCCGTGGATCATGTACTCGTCGGCGGAGAACCACGTAGCGTGGTCAGCCTTGTTGTCGAAGAGGATACCGGCCACCATCCGCGGGCGATACGCAGCCGGGTGGATCGTGTTCGAGCTGTCAAACAGGAAGTACGTCTGGATTGCGCGCATGCCGACCTTGCTCATGAGCAGCCCAATGGACTGCATGCGCGTGTTGTTCGTGGCCTGGCCGAAGAGCGCCATACCGTACGAAAAGTTAATGTCCTCGGACGTGGACTCTTCATCCTTGCCGTCTCCCAGGGACGTCATGCCGTGCGAGTACGAGTGTCCCCGGAACCAGTCGAAGCCACGGAACTTGGGGAAGTACGGGTCGTCACGCGACGGGTTGGCCACATCACGGAGAAGAACCCGCGTCATGTTGTTGAGGTCTCCAATGCGCGACCAGGTCGGGTGCAGATAGTTGATCACCGACGCCATGTGCACCCAGTAGCCGTAGTGGTAGTGGTGGTCATTGTACACGGTGTTACCGAAGTCAGCGTTCATGTCGCCCGTCGCGAACCCTTCCGAGCTCACAATGCCGCCCATGACGGCGTCGTATTTCAGCGGGTACTTCCAACTGTTGTCCAGGAATGGAGTGATGGCGCTCTCAAGCTTGGTCACACAGCGCCGCAGTAGAGAGACATCAGTGCCTACGATCACGGGATCGTTGGCCATCAGACACAGCGACGCATATTGCTGCACGAGTTTGCCCGTGAAGTAGTAGCTACCATCGATTGCCACGGTCCAAGTGCTCTGAATATCAGCGCGCAGTTTCGTGAACAGATCCTGCTGCAACGCGGCAGCTTGTGTCAGACGCGATCGGGGATAGTGCGTCACAGGAATGTTTCGAGACTCGTAGAAGCACCACGCAGGTGGAGATGTCAGCGTCACGAAAGCCTTCATGAGGCCTCGCGTGGCCGAGTACATCGCGACATTGGTCACTTCTGCGACGCTAGCCGCTGTGAGTGACTTGGCGTGGTGATCTAGTCCGTAGTGAAGCAACCCGTTCGAGCAATCACCGTCGGTCTTCCATTTGAAGGAGTACTTGGAGTCGCTGGTGATCTCCACGTCTCCTCCGGTCACAATACAGCTGCTGTACTGATCCTGGGCGGCGGACTGGGTGTCATCCAGAATTGATGAAATCCGCATCACTCCGTTGAACGAGGTTACCGCCTGCAAGATCATGCTAGTAGCAAGATTTAGCTGGATGCCACTTGTCGACGAGGACGACGGGAAGACATGGAGCCACCATTGCTGGCCGCTGACTGCCACAATGTTAAACTTTGTGCCGGAGTAGATAGTGCCGATCGACGCTGCAACTCCGTTGATTGTTGCGATGGGGGCCTCGAAGAGGATTTCCGGTGTGAGCCCCTGGTAGGTGGCGGTGAAGTACGCCATGCCGCTCACCATGCTGGTTTTAATCGTACCCGTCGATGAAGGAGCCTGGAGCTGGACGGTGACGCCCAGGTCCGTCCAGTTGACGATCTGCATGTCGGGGATCGAGGTTGCAAACTCGCATGCAGTCAGCTGGATTTCATTTCGCTTCGGGTGTGCGTAGTACTGGGCGACTCCATTGATGACTCCGCCGAAGAACCTGTTGCGGTACGGATAGCTGAGTGCGAAGCCGTAAGCCCCCGACGACTCGACACTCACAGCGAACGGGTTGGGCCAGACAGGAGAAGTAGCGTTGGTGGTGCTATCGCATGTGACGAGGTTGCCCCACCAGGCGTTCGTGGGCACCGGTCGACTCCGCATCGTGTCTAGGTGCCGAGGCAGGCAGAATGTCGACTGCTCAACAGTAGCGTTAACGAGCAGCGTCGGGGACGGGAACTCGCCGCTGGGATCCCATGAGTCATTTTGCGCACCGACACCGCAAAGAAGCTGGGAACACAGTCCTGCCACTAGTAGCCAGGAGCGACGGGAGGCGGAAGACGCCTTACTGGAAGACGAAGGCAGGTGGATGCTCATCGTGAGATGAGATGAGAACTGAGAGCTACCGTGCCAGGCAGCAGTGCCAAGCTGCCTGTCATCCTCACTATTGCCATGATCTCGCTTTCTTGAGCATGATCCCGTGCTACGCCACCAAGGCAGAAACGATAAAGCTCCGCAAATAGTCTGGAATGCATCTAGCAGGTTTCACATCCAAGCACCTAGCCAGAATTATATCAGCGCTGTCAAGTCCGTGCAGGCGATATTGCTGGGGCAACTTCCCCACGTGGTGCCCAGCGTTCGTTTCACCACGCGTTGTCACAGGAAACAACCGAGATGGGATAGTGGACAACGTGGAGAGCGTCATCGCAGCTTCGCTGGGAACGTTCTGTCGTCAGACACCTTCGCCGGCCACGCTGTAGCAGAAGTACATGTACACCTCACAGCGCAAACGACATTTCTCCCCGCTGCCTCCAATGATGGCTAACCCCCGTAGCGTTGGAACTCGTACAGCATGTGCGCAGCATCTGCCGCCAGGTTTTTCTTCGTAACTGATACCCTGAAGCTCTCGCTTGATCCACACCCGCCTCACCTCACTCCCGTACAATAGCCCGCCATGCGATTGAGTCCCTCATCATACTGTATGTATGATTCAAACATACTCTCGCGCACGAATCCGCTGCCTGCCTTCTCACTGCAAATCGCTGGCAGCACTCCGAGCCACGTGACGCACCACCCAAAAGCGCTGCGACGTCCGCAGAAATCCCATCAGAGACATACAGATTCCTCTCTCGCACCGGCAACACCAACATAAAACTTAAGTGTGCATTACATGTAGTGCTACAGTGCCGTATCCGATTCCGATTCGAATCCAGGCGCAAGTTGAAGTTTGTATCCATATGGTCTCCTACCCCTGATTGGCGGGAATTTCGTCCAATCCGCAGCGTTCCAAATAGAAACGCAGGTCGGGCGCGTCACTTGCTCTGAGTATGGGGCCGCCTTCCGCCTACACAAAACCACCGATAAAAGCTCCCGAGCCAGCGCCCAAGCTCCCGCCCCAGCGCCTCGTGGATCCTTCCCCCGGCCCCTCGTCCTCGTCCCCGCTCTCCCCCCGCCCCCCATGAGCGAGCGCGCGGCCGACGGCGCCGCCAAGCCGCCCGCCAAGGCCAAAGATCCGACGATCCAGCTGAGCGTGGACGACGAGATCGCGACCGTCCAGACCACGGCGTCCACCACGAAGAAGAAGGAGGACATGCGCAACGAGAGCACGGGCATCACGGTGGGCGACTCGGCCCACACGCTGTCCGACGTACGTGGCAGGAGAAGAAGCAGCAGCAGAAGAAGAAGAAGAGGAGGAGGAGAAGCTGACCGATTTCTGTTTTTTTATTTTTTTATTTTTTTATTTGTGGATTAGGGTAAGACGATCCACTACTCGGCCGAGCGGATCATCGGCAACGGGTCGTTCGGCGTTGTGTTCCAGGCCACCGTGGAGGAGACGGGCGAGATCGTGGCCATCAAGAAGGTGCTGCAGGACAAGCGCTTCAAGGTGGGAGGAGAATGGGGTGTTGGGGGTGTTGCAGTTCTGAGTTTCTTATTTTCTTATTTTGCTATTTTTTTTTTTGCAGAATCGGGAGCTGCAGATCATGCGGCAGCTGCACCACGTGAACATCGTGCAGCTCAAGCACTGCTTCTACTGCAACGGGGAGAAGCCCGACGAGCTGTACCTGAACCTGGTGCTCGAGTACATTCCCGACACGGTCTACGGCGTGGCGAGGCAGCTGCAGAAGGCCAAGCAGTACATGCCCATCGTGCTGGTCAAACTGTACATCTACCAGATCTGCCGCTCGCTGGCCTACATCCACTCGATGGGCATCTGCCACCGCGACATCAAACCGCAGAACCTTCTGCTCGACCCCAGGTCCCACGTGGTAAAGCTTTGCGATTTCGGCAGCGCCAAGGTGCTGCAGAAGAACGAGCCCAATGTGTCGTACATCTGCTCGCGCTACTACCGGGCCCCGGAGCTGATCTTTGGCGCTACGGACTACACCACAGCTATCGGTGCGCGTCTTGTAGCTGTGCTATCACGGGAGTATTGAGCTTGGTACTGACTTTTCTTTCTTGGATTTTGTTTTACAGATATTTGGTCACTAGGCTGCGTGTGCGCTGAGTTGCTGTTGGGGCAGCCGTTGTTCCCTGGTGAGAGCGGTGTGGATCAGTTGGTCGAGATCATTAAGGTTTTGGGCACGCCGCAGCGCGAGGAGATCGAAGCCATGAACCCGAATTACACGGAATTCCAGTTCCCGCAAATTAAAGCTCACTCTTGGAGCAAGATCTTCCGCTCACGAACCCCGCCCGAGGCTATTAACTTGCTGTCCAAAATGCTGGTCTATGATCCGAAGCGGTAAGAGCTGGTTGAAGGTCTGCTGGCAATGTAATGGGTGCTGACTATTTTTTTCCACTTGTTTACCTGATCTAGACGTGTGAAGCCGCTTGAAGCCGCCGCCCACCCGTTCTTCGATGA
This sequence comes from Phytophthora cinnamomi, assembly GCF_018691715.1. NCBI lineage: Eukaryota > Oomycota > Peronosporomycetes > Peronosporales > Peronosporaceae > Phytophthora > Phytophthora cinnamomi. The sequence goes on from NW_027150937.1 coordinate 1,861,343, forward strand.
GCTGCGGCAGAAGGATCTGAAGCTTCCAAATGATGTCCCTGTGCCCGCGCTGTTCAACTTCACTCTTCAAGGTGCGCATTCGTGCTAGTATGTCGTGGGTTGACTCAGCAGACTTCGTAACTTTTTTCTTGTGAATTTAGAACTGTCGCAAGTGGATGTTAGCCCGCGCGAGATTTTAGTACCGGTCCATGAGCGAAACTCAACGAATTGGCCGGTCTTAGAGGACGGCACGTGGCCTGACGCAGCTGCTCGTGGGACTTCCTAAACGCTTGTACATCAAGCAAAACATGAAAGGCCCGAAGGAGACAGCAATGAAGTTGACCAAGGGTGAAACAAAATGTATTTTGCTTGTATCTTTTTCGGGCCTGGCGCTGTTGTGGCATGATACATTCCTGGCGTAGATAACGTCGCACTGACTCACCTCATAAGGTAAGGATGTTTGTGGTGGAGCTGTCACTACTGCTAGCTTCCCGGATGCTAGAAAGGGGGTGTACCGCTACCTGGCCCAGCAGGTGAGCCTCAGGCCCGTTATGAAACCCTGCCGAGGTGTGGAGACGACGCCCTCGAGTTACTACAATAAGTAAGTACTGAGGGTTAAGACTGCGACCAGAGACATCAAGCCGCATCATCCTGAACTCACCTCCGTTTTGAGCCATGGCTGGCAAGGCGTCTGAGCTCCCTCCTAATCTATTGCTGTTGTGAGAACTCAGTCCCAACGACGTTTGTGGCCGCACTCGTGCTTGCTCGGTTGCCTTAGCTTGTTGGAAATGCTCTTCCCATTCCTTCTTTGTGTTTTTGATATCCTGACCAACACTCATTCGTCATCTTCCCTCTTTATCCGCAAGCAACAGAATATTGAACCTACATTTCGAATGAGCTCAAGCGAGACTTCGTTTTGCAGGATAAGCTCAGTCAGCTCCACGTCGATGAGAGCGGACTCGTCGAGCAGCTAAAACAAGTAGCACACAAGTGCGACGTGAGGATCACCTGATCAGCAAAAAACTGCACCAGTCACTTACATCCGAGTGAGATAAGCGTGGAGGGTCTAGCATCTTGTCGTCTTGGTTCTTTGGCCCAGTTGCTTCGTCTCCGTCTGCCTGTATTCGTGGTGACTTCAAGTTTTCAAGAGATTCTTCGGTCTCCTTGGTTTGTCGAAGCAGCATTTCTCTCAGTCTCGCATTTTCCCGCTGTAAGCTTGCATTTTGTTGCTGCAAACACGTACAGAATAGACAGGATTTAGCTTTACAAATTTGGTGCTGTACCAGTCAACGCCAATACCTCTAACGACTTCATTCGCTTCGTGTCAAGGAGTCGGGTTGCGCTTGGATTGTTTTCGAGAGTGACTAGCTGCTTCTTCAAATCTTGGATCTGTTCTTGTAGAATTGGAATGTTATTGTTTTCGGTCTGAAGCTGCTTGTTCTCTTCAAGTAGCGACTCGCTGACTGCATCGAGCTGGTGATTCTTGTATCGCGCTAGGGATTCCTACAATTACTTAACATTAGCGAAAGATATGAGATAACTTAGATCGGAGAAAGAAACTTACCATGAGCACTTCGATGTGCTTCAGCAACTTTCGGATTGTGGTGTTGGGATCTGACGGATCCACACCCAGATGTGAAGTTGATACGCTAGGGGATAAAGTCAGCTTCTTAACATCGCTTGAAATCGACGACACCACCCCATCAGCACCAGTACTGTCCGTCTCGCTATTCGGAAGCGGATTAGCATTGCGCATTTTGTCAACAAAGCTCGATGTAGTTGGAGCATCTTCATTGGCACCGCTGTCGCTCGAAAATGTGAAATTTGAGGACTGCTCAGCAACTGAAGCCCCGTTAGCGTTCTCAGCCAGATATTCCAACAGAATCGGGTTGTTGTTCAGGAAGTCGTCACGAAACAAGCGAACATTTCCGCGGGGCATGAGGTTGCTTGCAAAAGGGTCGACGCCATTTGGCTTCAAGGTCTCGGTAGTAAGCCCTCCTCGAGCCCCGGGGGCAGCAGGGGCGGTAAATGGCCGAGCCCCGATGAATCCGTTATTACTTTGGCTGTTCTTGTGCATCGACGCAAAAAACTCTTCTGTCAAGTCCTTATCAAGTTGAGTAATATGATCACCGTCTAGCGTCTTGAGACGGGAAAGTACACGGACAACCCGGAATTTATAGCCCTCGACGTCGCGCGAGCACGGATTCCCACCCAAATCCAGCGATCGTAGCTATTCATCCGTAACTCGTTAGATCGTTTGCACCAAAAAAGCAATGCGGGTGACAAGGCATTCATATGATACCTTTGGGAGACCACGGCAGACATGTAACGCTGAATCAAGGTCGGTGATGCGGTTTCCGTACACAGAGAGGGTGTTAATTTTCTGCAACTTGCGTAGGGGAGATATATCTACGATCTGAGAAGCATCAGAAATACATAAGAAATACATAAGTCGATGATTTGGAGCATGTCGATTTACCATCCACAGCAAAACCCCGCACCTGGTTGTTGGCAATAAACAACTTCTCCAGCCCGGCGCACTACACTCATAAATATAAAAAAAACGTCAATAATAAAGTAACCAAGATGTTGCTCAACGTCGTTCGTGTTCCACCTGCAGGTTGTCGAGCGCCTCGATCTGATTGAAGTTGACATTGAGCTGCTCACGACACGACAAAACAAAATGACGTCAACGCCCGGATCATCAACCGCAATGTTCTTCACCGTTTACTTTCAAACCTCAATCAGGCTCACAAAGAACTGGAAATGTTCGAGGGACGTGAAGCGGTTGTGCGACAACGAAAGAATCTCGAGCGACGCCAAACTCTGTGCGCAGGTTTCCTGGATCCCTGCTAGCTTTTCATCGCGCATAATCAACTATCAACAAGGAAACAGAGTCAGAAAGAGACCGAACTGTAACGTCAACAACACACAATCCATTTCACCTCCTTCAGCGCCAACAGGTCGTAGACCCCCGCGCGGTTCATGACCACGTCGGTTGTCAGCGTCAGTGACCTGGGTGAAGCCATTGTCCGCTCTGTTTCTCCCTGATTAACCTCCGTGCCGCCACTATCGTCCGCAGCATCGATATTCATCGTGCACTGCAGGGGAGTTCACGACGGTTCAAGATCGGGGAAGCCTCGTGTAGAGTACACAACTTCAACTTGTGTCGCGAAACGACGCGAATACAAGTGTAGCCATCTTTAACCACTTCCAGCAATGAAATACACCCGCGAGGAGGTGCCGAAAATTACGCGCCCCAGCTCCCTCACAGCTCTGGGTGAAGATGTTGGGACCTCCTGCGCGCGCAATGGCCACCGTGCCAAGGCGAAAAGCAAAATTTCCTGGTACCGGTAGGTCATTCTACCTCCTGGTCGATCTCAAGGGTTTGGACAGAAGCTTATATACATCGGATCAATGTGTACAACCAGAAACTCGTTCGGAGATACGGTCCCGCTCCCAGAGATGCCGCCTGAGCCGTTGGCGATGGACCCACCGATGGTGATCCCCTCAGATCTCCGTCCATTAGGTAGCAGACGCCGTTATTTGCGCACGATTCAGCTTCTTGCCGACCCATTGCCCGAGGAAGAGATGAATCGAGAAGTTGAGAGCACTGAAGCACCGTGCTTATGTCCGGCGACTAAATTACTGCGTCACCAGAACTCAATATCCTCGAAGCGACAGCTCTCGAGTAAGAGGGACCGGAGACTCGTGAAGTCTGTTTCTCACAGAGAGGTGGCGCCTGATCGCCAGACATCAAGAAGGAGAAGATCGAGCCACTACATGGAAGAGAAGGAGCCTCCCATACCAGAAACCTTAGAGGTGGAGACCCAGCAAGTACCGCCAACTGATGAGAGTGATGGCACTTCAGTCGTGGAGGCAGCACCGACATCAAATCCACTTGTCACCGGCAAACGCTGTTCAGCTCGTCTGGTACTCCTATGTTTTACAGTAATGATATCATGGACCACGGCTGACAGTGTTTTTTTTCTTAACTTGTAGACTTCCGTGAACAACGCTGCTAGAGGAGTGCGCAATGTCAATGGTGATCTGACTGGAGAAAACGCGACGGCAAGGGCTCTTCGACTGCGACGTATTTCTCGAGAGGGAACGCTAGATGTCCAAAACAGTCGAGACTACTTCGGCAAGACCGCGAAGGAGCAGTTTTACGCACAGTACAAGCAGCTTTACTCGCGGCCATACTTGTTCATGGACAGCAAAGTAGCTGGTGGAGCGAAAGGCGCAGCCCCAGTCACAGAAGTGACGTCACTACCAGAGCGAGAACTTTCACGCGGGGATTCAGATGACGAGGTGGTTAATAAAGAAAGCGCCATCATCCCGGTATACCCATCATCGAGCGAGATGCGGAAGGTTAACGATGAGTTGAATCCATCTCGACTCGTGTCCAGGGTCTCGTCATCAATTCTCAACATCGACCGCCCGGAATTGCCTCTACGAGACAAATTGTCTCCTCGTGCACACTTCTTGGCCTCATGTTCAGCGAAATCTCAAGTTGTAGTTCCATTTCTCATCCGCAACAGGAAGACTACAGTCTTTGACTTCTCATTCCAGTCGCTCGGAGACGCATCCATCTCGGCGTTTGCTAAAGTCTTCTACACGACCTGCCGTTTGTGGAAGAGATCAGCGTTCGTGATAACCGCCTCAGCGACGATGGACTGAACGAGCTCCTTCAAGCTGTGAGTGAAGGCAGCTCGGCACTTAATCTTCGCCGACTTGACATTTCGCAGAACCAAATAGGATCCAAGAGCGCTCAAACACTTCGTGAATACCTTGTATCGTCCAGCTGTACTCTGGAGATGTTGCATGTGGACAACGCAGACATCGACGACCACGAATGTGCGGCCTTTATGACAGCGTTCGAGAAGAACCAATCGATCACACGACTTTGGATGAGCAGGAACTGCATTGGCAAGGCCGAGAACCTCAACGTTGTCCAGCCTAACTTCACAACAGGTGGTGAGGCCATAGCCAACATGCTGCATGTGAATCCTGTGCTCGTTCATCTCGATCTGTCGTGGAATTATTTGCGCCTGGAAAGCAGCATTGCGCTTGCGAACTCTATCCGTGATAATGGTACACTTGTCGAGCTGAAGCTCGCCTACAACGCATGCGCAGATGCCGGCGCCATGATGTTTGGCGAGGCATTGCGCTTCAACAAAAGCCTGCAGATGCTGGACTTGTCCTACAACAGCATCGGGGTGAAAGGTGCAATGGTACTTGCCAACGCCATCAGGTCAAATCGCACGCTGCGTACTCTTCAGCTTAATGGCAACAACATCGGAAGAGAAGGTGGTCAATTGCTTATGGCAGCACTTTGCGGGAATCGAACAGAGGTCGGCTGCACTATTGAGCTGCACGCCTGCAACCTCGGAGTAAACATCCTCCCAATCGGGGCATCAGCTCCCTCCGCAGTTCCTGGTGCACCACTATCCACGAATACATCCGATCCACGCGGCCGTGCACCACAGCAGAGTGCTAGCGGGGAATTCAATATGCAGAACTTGCCAGTGTTTGATGCAAAATCGAGCCGAATTTTCAATCCAAGAGAGCCCGCCGGCAGATACTCGCTTAACCTCGTGGAGCCTTACGACAAGATGATCGCGATGGAGCTCGTTCGTCTTGCAGCCACTAGAAAAGGATGTCGCTTCTTGCGCATAGAGTATAAAACACCGACATCGGCAAGGAGGCCAATCACCCTTATCAAGAAGGAGAATCTCGCCGTGGAACAGCACAAAGGCGCAAGTACTCACCGCAGCATGGAGAACAGTGAAGAGGAAACCACGCTTGAGACGAGAGGAATAGACGTTCTTTTCGCCAACGTAGATCGGGACAAATCAGGATACGTTGACCAGGAAGAGCTCGAGGCAGTGCTAAACCAGCTCGGACTCTACCCTCAAATGGATAGTTTGGCGTCCATGTTTCAGAAGTTTGACTACAACGAATCGGGCTTCATCGAAGAAGGCGAGTTCAGCGCTTACTTCTTCCACGCCGTGTTCCAGATGATTGACGAGGACTGTTCTGGCAAAATCGACGCCGACGAGGTCGAGGAAGCCTTCAAAATGTTGGGGATCAACAACTACGACGAGAAAGAAATCGCCAACGCCATTTCAACCTACGACATCAGTGGCGACGGTGAGATGGAGGAGTACGAATTCGTCGAGTTCATGAAAGATCGACTACTAGACCGAATCAAGAGCAAATTGCTCGGCCACGATTCGAGCGACGACGATGCGGACCTCGAAAAAGTTCCGCTTGTGTCCTTGTTGGACGCGTCAACACAAAAACCATGGGTCATCCCTGAAGATGGCCATCTGGAGATCGATTTCCTGTACGACCGTGAAGCGTTTGCTACGAATGACGAAGCCTTCCGCCAAGGTAAAATATCCCGAGTTGGTCTCGAGCTGTTGATCCGAAACATCACTGAAGTCGCAACTTCTAAGGCTGAACAAGACGATCTCTTCCACGTGGCCATGTACGACTCGGAAATTCGTCTCACAGCAGTTCAGGCTTACCAGCTCCTTGACGCCTGTCACTATCTGAAGCCCGAAAGCAAGAAGATCGAGACGATCGCGCTCATGCTCCCGCAAATGCTGACGGCAAAGGAGGCACAGATTCTAGTGGGACGGACACTGACGCTCATGCAGCGATGTCGTCTGAAAGCTCAATTGGGCAGCGCGTACTCCGTAGTGCTGGGGAACCCAACCGCACATTACTCCTTCGATCTGGCCAAGCACAAGGACCGCATCGCGCTCAATAAACTGGCCGAGGTCGCGCAGAGCGAGAAGCTTTTCTCCAAGCTGCGATCGGGTCGCGCCGACACGTCCCAGCATGGCAACTGGGAGAACTTCCGCAACGAAGAGCTGGACGGCCGTAGCATCGTGCTCACCAACTCCTTCTTCCACTCGCTGCCTCGCCGAGGCAAGCTCTGCTTCGACTACGTAAGCACCACGCGCCCAAAGCGGGGCACCACGCAGATCAGCGACCGGCGCTTTGACCAGCTCATCAACTTGCTGCAAATGGACGTCGTGTTGCCTGACGCATTGGGATCTCTAGGCCCCACTCGAGCTCAACGCGAACACGGCCAGCGCCAGCCGAAGCCACTGCAGAACTCGGCGAGCACCAAAAGCGACGACAGTGATCAGGCCGCCGCGCTACCCGGATCTTTAGCAGCGCGGGTGAAGCGCGCTGCGTCCAAGGAGCAGTCCGAGTTCTGGACCAAGACGCGCGCGTCGGTGCTCAGGCGCGGCTGGGACTTCGTCATGAACCACGCGTACACGTTCCGCCTCACGGGCGCCACCAAGGAGAACGTGGGGCTCAAGATGGTGCAGATCGAGTCGGCCATCTGCGACCGGTGGCTCTCCTGCGAGCAGGCCTCCAAGATCATCTCGTGCATGCCGGCGACCTTCCACGCGCGGCCGGAGACGGCGCGCATCCTGTTCTCTCGGCTCATCGACCTGCACAACTTCTACCGCCTCTACGACGCCATGTCGCGGCCCGAGCAGCACGCGAGCGCGCGCATGCTGGGCTGGCTCAACATCATGAACCCCATGGCGCCCGAGCGCGTCTACGCGCTCAACCTGTCGGTCCACGACGAGCGCGAGATGACCAAGGTGCTGGTGGACCTGGCCATCGGCGAGCCGGGCGAGAACTGGCTCAACCAGAGCTTCACGCTCGTGCAGGGCGAGCCGGGCATCCCCGGCTGGAAGCTGCCCGCGCGCTGGGAGAAGGAGGACAACAAGGAGGGCGGCGTCAACCGCGCAGGCTTCCTCGGGCTCGAGTACTACTCGGGCCAGGACCGCGGCTGCGCGCCCGTGCTCTCGCTGCGCAAGACGCTCATGAAGCGCGTGCTGTGCGGCACGCGGCTCTACTGCCTCTAGCAGCTCGGACTTGAGCTCTTCAACGTGAGTTTTGTGGATCGGGTAGTACAAAACGCATTGTCGAAATCACTACACGAAAACGTAAAGTCCACAATGTAACTTTAATGTTATTGCAAAAAGACAGCCTCAAAAGTCACAAGATATTTCGCCAAAATCACAATCTTCACGTTTTCACTCGATATACCTTTGTGGCCTGCGCACTCAGCCACAACTTTCGGTGACCTCAGGTGTTTCTTGCCGTGTTCGTTGAAAAGTTGTGCTCCGTTCTGGTCGATGAAGCAGAGATACCCAGACAGACTAGATGAAGTCGTTAGCTTACAACACAAGCAGTCCACGGGTACCAGCGAGATTTTGACGGAGCTATCGGTTGCTGCATATCAATGCGGGGCCTCGCAATTTGAGTGAGATCCGGCCCTGGAGCGCTCTCCATCAGCGGCTGTACAAGCATACACAGTACCGCTGCTTTGGAGTGCTGGGCGGCACCCGGCTTTGCCGCCTGAGGCATGGCTACACCCTTGCAGCTTCAAGCACTTCAACAGCGACATGTTTTGATCGGGAAAGCGGGAACGACTGGCGGTGGCGGGGTAGCCATTTGCGCAAAGTGGGGATGAGGCGTCTGAGTTTGGATCGCGTTGAAGTGGAGCTCGGGGCTTTGACAAGCATCGAGCCTGGCCTCTGCGGGCTGCCACTCGAGTCTCGAGTGGCCAGGTGACACCATTGCGGTGGTGGGTGGAGGACGCCTGCCACTCCTTGCGTCTCCACGGCGGCGGCTTCAAATCGGTCGGGATGGTGGCTCACTGGCGGCGCGGACCGCGTGCTCTTCCGCGTGCGGGCTCCGCGAGGCCACCCGTTTGCTGGGCGGCGGTGATCACCACCAGCACCAACACCGCGATGACGAGCTGCGACAACCCGCGCTCGGCCCTGGCTGGTCTGCCTGCCGTCCCACTCACTGGCTGTCAGCAGCGCAGGCATCAGCACTCGTGCTGTTGTCGACCTTGCATCGGCACTCTTGTGCTGTTGTCGACCTTGTCGGCCTTACCGTGACTAACCTCAATTTAAGGCTCAACCCGTTGGCATTAAAATGTCATGAATGTGAAGCTGCTCGTCACGTGCAGAATACAACGCCGAACTGGTAGCTTCGTGCGGTATTGCATGCTGTACGCAGCGTGAAATTCAAACCGTGAATGCGGCCGCACAACGTCACGCGGGCGTCTGCGCCGCAACCGTGTTGGCCAACACGCGGGAGGTCCTCGCTCCAGTCGACCGGTCTCTGTTGAGCAGCGCTCGTTTGACGTGCAGCGGCCCTGTCTCCTTGGGCGAGGCAAGTCAATGCGTCCAATCCACCCGTGCGGATGCCATCGGGCCCATAAGTCCGGCCTGAAGGTTTCACCAGCGGACATCCGGCGCGTGAACTTTTCGAACCTCGCTTCAAAGCTCAACATCTCGAGCCTGTTCCTCCGTTTATCCTGGGCTCGTGCGCAGGCTGTGAAATCGCTGAAACGCCGACTCTTTCGGCCGCCACGCTCAGCTTGCTGGCGAGCAAGCCGACGATGCACCGCGCTCTATGTCGGCCGACGCGCTTCAACCATGAGTGCGAGCAGGAGCTGCCGCTGCAGACAAGCCGTGGGCATTTTCATTTGCGATAACGGCGCATCACAAGGCTTCCCGATGTACATCTGGGAGAGATTCTGGCGGCAGGATAATGGAGGAAGTACCTTGTGGGGCGATGACATTGGCGCGCAAAGTGGACTTGGTATCGGTGTCGGGTGTGAGTGCCCCTGACTGAGGGTGCAGCATTTTGCTGAGACTTTCACGCTCGCTGCATGCTCGGCGAGACTGTATGTGTCAACAACGCGCCCTGCGTCAACGCACTGATTGAGAGAGTCGGTGTTGTGCGCTCGCAGATGGCAGTCTTTTTCAGCAGGCGCGATGCTTGAAGAAGCTCCAAGCCATGTGAGCAACTCGGTGGATAGTCGGCGCGGCGCCGCGACGCCGCCATGGTGAAGTTGCTGCCGCGACCTCGGAACAATTCTCCCTCGATGTGGAGGCCCTGTGTGTCCCAACTTGGCGGGGTCTTTGCCAAGCTGAAGCTGCTTGGGGGGTGTTTGACGTCGCCTCAATCAATTCAGGGCGAGTTCGCCCGGTACTGCGCGCTTCAATACCACGGAGCTCGCCGCGGGCATTTTCTGATGGTGGACTGCCCGTGGACACATCCACCGCGGCGAGGCCGCTTCAACCACGCTGCGACAACGAGCGAGTGGCCGAGCGCACAAGGATGGCAACGCAAGTTTGGGGACCCGCAGTCCGACCGGCCCTCGCTTCATGCAGCAAAATCAGACGCGGAGAACAACACGTTTGTTCTCTGAAGAGAAGGAATCAGCTCCGAGCCGCTTTCCCTTGGCGGCACCGCTCGCAGCGGTCCGCCACTCTGAACCGGCCCACACAGGCAATCCCACAAAAGCTTTAACTGCGCCGTGCAATGCAATGCAACGCCGCGCTAGACGCGCGCCGCGGCAAGTCGACTGCCGCTTCGCAGTCGCAACGGCGGCAACACACCGCTCCGTGATCGCGATAGTCGAGGTGGCGCGCTGCACGGACGCCACGTGCAAGTGGCTCCAGTCACTCGATTCCGAGGCGGTGTCGGGCCGGCAAATCCTGTCGAGCACACATGCGAAATGAACCGCAGCCCTGCCTAGAGACTCGGCACCAGCTCGTACAGGAAGCTCATCGCCTGCCTCAGGTGGCGCCCGTGTCGGCGGTCGGCAGGGCGACATAACAGCCTGCACTCGCGGCGGAGATCTCGCGCGAGCCGTGTGCCATCCGGCGGCGGCGCCCATGCCGGCATCGCCCCATGTCATTGCCAACATCGGAGACTCGCCCGACTCGAGGCTGAAGAAGAGAGCGCTTCAGCTGACGACGTGACGGTGATGGGCAGAACAGCGCCGGGGCGGGCAGACGGGCCGGCGCACACTACGGTACGGCTCGGCCTCGCCGAGAAACCAACCTGCCGCTCACTTTCGGATTTCGCGCGCGTTGCGTACGTCGAGCAGAGCGAGCGACCGCCTCCAGCCCAAGACGACATGGGTGTGTCCGTGACCGCGTGCGACTCGCCGCTAGCGCTCAGCAGCCCGCTGGCCGGCAAGGAGCAGGCCGGCAGCCCGCCGCAGTGGCGCCCCGACGCCGCCAGCGACTCGTGCCTGTGCTGCGGCAACGACTTCTCCATCTGGACGCGCCGCCGCCACCACTGCCGCGCCTGCGGAGAGCTCGTGTGCGGCGAGTGCTCGCCCTTCTACGTGCGGCTGCCGGAGCTCGGCTACAAGGGCCGCGTGCGCGTGTGCACGCACTGCCACGCGCTGGCCGACGCCTCGCTCGAGTCCTCTGCCTCCGCGCACAGCCTCACGCGCCTCGAGTCGGCCGCCGCCTCCAGCGAGTCCTCGGACAACGAGCAGCTGGGCGACGTCGAGGAGGAGCTCGTGTTCCGCGCCGTGGACGTGCTGGCGCTCACCTCGCGCGACAAGCGCTCCAAGCTGCAGTACCAGTACTTCGTGCAGTCCGAGGCCGTGAGCTGGCTCGTGGACGCCGGCATCATGTCCAGCCGCACGGGCTGCGCCGCGCTCTTCCTGCGCCTCGTGGACTACGGCTACGTGACGCTCAAGCCCTGGAACGGCTCGGGCCGCAGCGCCTTCTACATCCTGAGCGAGGAGATGACGCTCGAGAACCGCTCGTCGCACTACGACACCGCCATCCACTCGGAGACCAGCAAGTGCCGCAACTGCGCGCAGTCGTTCCAGAAGGCGCTGGCGCCCGTCGACGGCTTCTGCTCCATCGACTGCAAGACCAACGCGCTCATCAGCCAGTCGGACTCGGCCCACATCCGCCGATTCTGCGCCTAAGGGTGGCAGCTCTGGGTTCCTGGCCTCCCTCGCTCTCAACCCCCCTTCTATCTATCGGCGCCCCCGCTGGGGCGTCCGGCCTGTATTATAGAGTGTTCGGTGTGTATTTACAAAGAGTAGTTAAGGTGCCGGTGTCCAAGTTGAGGCTACTAGCTTGCTGGTGGCCTTGCACAATTGCACCGCACGATAAGGTATTTCATCACAGCATATTTCTTGTCCATACCCAATCGACCCGATGCCTTCGCTTCCATCCCGTTCCATTCTTGCTTGCGGCGGTGCTTTTATTCGCAGACATAGAGCGCCGATTCTGGTGGATATCAAACGTGTTTCTCGCTCCATGTCTACTGGTCGATCAGTAGAGCTTGAGCTGATCGCTGCCGGTTCGTTCGGCGACAGACTGTCGGACAGCGGGTAAGCCTGATTGCCCCTGCCTCCGCTCACATTCATCGCCTCGGTCGAATGCTCACCGCGCGTTTTCCGGTGCGACGAGTTCACTGCTCACACGAATGGCTGCTGAATCACCAAGGGCTGGAACGTCCATACGACTAGCGCTAGCGATGGCCACTTCCTCCGCCTGCAGTTGACAAGCTCCATAGAGCGCGAGCTGCACCAAAACTGACGTGACAATGAGTCAACTGAAGGTTTCAGCCATGTCCGACGTTGCAGAACCTCCGCACCGCCGAGTGCACGCAAAAACGATTTCCGGTGCTGCTGCACTAGCTGCGCTCGACACCAGCACGCAGCAGCAAGACGATGACTTGCATCAACGTGCGCCGAAATGAGAGCACCACCGTCACTCAACACCAAACCACCCCAAAAACAACACAGTACTCTTCGACCCTCAACTCTGCTCTCCTCCCCTTGCATAGTCTGGCACCTATAGCAGCCCCTCGTAGCTCAATCAAACGCAACGCAAGCATGGCAACCCGCTCATATATTGCGCGAGTTTCTCCACGTAACTGTCGAGCTACATCATCTCTACCCTGTCGCCCTGCTGCTCTATACGTTGACGCGGTCCTCCGACGGCTCCCCGCGCACGATCTTCATCTGGCTGGGCGGCCACACGACGGCCAGGACGCGCGAGTCGATGAGCGCGAGCGGAACGGGGCCGAACGAGTCGCTGTCGTCGCTGAACGTGGGGTTGTCACCCTCCACCCAGCACTTGCCCACGGGCACCACGCGGTGGCCGCCGCTGCGGTCCGTCACCAGGTCCCCCTCCAGCGCCACCAGCCGCTTGATCAGGTACTGGCCCGCCGCCTCGGGCGACTCGAGCACCACCACGTCGCCGCGCCGGTAGCGGTGGCGCATCTGCACCGAGAACTTGTCCAGCAGCACGCGGTCGCGCACCGCGTCCTGCGTCAGCCCGTCGTTGAGCGCCGGCTGCATGGAGCGGCCCTTGACGCTGGCCAGACTCACGCCCAGCGCGTTCACCGTCACGCCCACGGGCAGCCACAGCGCCGCCTTGACCACAGTCTGCCACCTCCCCATTGCTATTGCTCAAGTGCTGAAAGTCTCAGTGACGAATTAGCCTATTTTGGAAGTGGTTGACGTAATTCGTAGCTTAATTCGTAGTTGAAGCGCAATGGACAGATACATGTTTACTTGTATTAGTTTTTGATGCACACACAACAGGCGCTTTAGTCGCCGATTTACGAGTCGTTCGTGACCCCGCAGACGTGCATGAACGAATACAGAGTGGCCACCACGAGGAAATGCAGCAGCAGGATGTACCCGAACGCCATGTTGCGCGTGATGCGGTGGCCCAGCAGCAGCTTGGCGCTCGTCAGCAGGATCTTGTCCACCGGATTGAGGTTCGTGAAGCGCTGCTGGTTCTCCATTTTGTTGAACTGCACGAATGGATTCATCTTCTCTTCGTACATGCCGCGGTAGCGCGCTTCAACGTCGGACGCACCTCCGGATCCATCTTCCAGAGCGGAGAAGTTGGGCTTGACGCGGGAGCCCGCTGACTTGCCATCGCCGCCGTAACTCTGCAAGTAGCGAATCTTGTGGTACAGCTGCATGTTGTCTGTCTCGAGACGCGCCACCGTGCTCTTGTACGACTGCGCGAGCTCTTCCACGCGGTTTTTCTCGCTCTGGAGCTCCTTCATCCGCTCGCGGAACCGATCACGCTGGCCACGAACGATCTCCAGCATCTTGCTATCCGACGATGTGGCCGAGTTTGCAGACGCTGAGTCTGCTGTCGCCGCCGCTATCACACCCCCGCGGGAAGACCCTGAGGTTCCTGTGAATTGATCCTCCATAGCGTCCATGAGGATCTCTGATCCGATGTCGCCCCCGATAACACCGGCGCTGCTGCGGTTTCGTCGAGCTTTCTCCAGTGCAGCTACACTCTCTTCTAAGTTGCGAATAAGAGTTGCCTGCTCGCGGATTTTAGCATCTCGGTCGTGGAGCTCACCTTGCACCTTTTGCAATGCTGAGGTCCGAGCTTGAAGGGTGCGCTCGCATTCCTGCAGCGAGTGCTCGAGACGACGCACACGTGATACCAGAATTTTTTCAACCTCGACTGTAGCCGCCTCCAGACCACCGGCAGCTTCATTGTCTTCCGCAGCATCCATCGAAGAAGTTTTGCTCCTTTCATCATCGTCATCGACAATGTTGTACTCTAGTTGCTGCAAAACACGCAGCTGGCGGGTCACCTCGTGGAACTTCTCAACTGTTGGCCTCGCTGCCAGCTGAGACTCCAGATCCTTTTGGGCCTGCTGGGCATTCTCTAGCGCATGTTTCAATCGCTTCATTTCTTCTGCTGATGCTGCATTCGCTGTCGAGTGGGCATCTTTCAAACGGAACACCTCTTGACGCAGCGCCGCGACGACTGAATCTTGTTCCGCCTGCATCTCCCTGGCCGACTGCAAACTTTCACTTACATCTCCGTCCGCATTTGAAAGTGACGAGCGTGCATCAAAGATCTCCGATGACGTCGAAGCGCTCAACAACTCGTCGAGCTGTTTCTTCAGTTGGGTGTTCTCCAACTGCAGCGTCTGCGACAGCAGTGACTCCTGTGAAATGGCTTCCATCTCCGCGTCGAGCGCATTACGCGCAAGCCCCGATCGCTGCTTGTGTGCAAACAAATCCGACTGCATCGCATCCATCTTCGCAAACGTCTCCCTCATCTCTGCCCGTGACGCCTCCAGTTGTCGCTCGTAGTCTCGGCGTTGTTGCGCCCACTCCAACTTTGCATTCTCCAGCTGATTTTCCAGCTCCCTTGTGCGTTGCTCCACTTGCTGGTGCACCGCATCCTCCTGCTCCCTCGCAGCAGCAGCGACCTGCTCTTCCAAGTTCCGAATGGTGATGTCCTGGTTCTTGAGCGTCGCGAACTCGGCCTCGTATTCCTTCAGCTCCCTCTTGAGCTTCCTGTTCTCCTCCGTCAAGTCGTCCGTCCCAGAACTAGAAGCCACCAGCGCTAGCGCAGGCGCAGGGTCTGGGGCCGCGTAGAGGCCCTTGTACAGCTGGAAGAAGGCGTTCTCCGAGAACTTGGCTCGCCGGGTGAGGTGGTCGATCTCCTCCTGGTAGGCCTTGAGCAGCGGCCCAGCGCCCGCCGCCTTGTCGGCGTCCGTGGCCAGACGACGGAAGTGCTTGGTGGTCTCCGCCAGCTTCTTGCGGGAGCGCACGCTGGCGTCCTTCTCGCTCTTCATGGTGCTCCCCTGCGAGTCCAGCAGCACGCGCTTGCTGTCCAGATCGAAGGCCTTCCAGAACTGCAGCACGGGAACGACACTCTGCCGACTCGTGGACGTGCGCAGACGCGGGCGGGCGTCGCCCCCGCTGCTGCCTGGGGGCGTCGCAGCCGCCGACACTTCCGTCATGACTTTGTCACCCGCGACTTGGGCCATTCCGCGAGTTTCAGGAGAATTTCAGCCGGGAAAAAGAGGTAGAGAGGTAGGGGGTGATGTGTACAAGGTGTGCGGTGCAGTGAGAGATGCTGGAGCGGCGTGCGTGATGCAGGAGGGCAAGAGGAAGTGAGCTTCTCCTTGGCTCCTCTCGACTGCGGTCGCCTTGCTGCGTGGCGATTGTTCCTGAAAGCTATTACAAGATGCATTCTTATAGAGAGACCACGTCTGCCGTGAAGTCCCTGTAAACGAACTGATTACCTTTGTGTTCATTTTTGACTTCATGGATACAGTATTTGACCCCTGCAGGTAGTCAAAATCTGATCACCATGGCCATGCGTCGCGGTGGAATGCTCGCGATGCGGACGCTGCGCCAGAGCGGCCAGAGGGTGCCGGTAGCTGGATCTTCCCTGCGTATGATGTCGACACACGTCTCCGTGATCGGTAGGACGTGAATTTGCTGCAAGAAAGCGGCTGTATCCATGTTGCAATCGAGACTGAACGCTCGGGTGTCTTCCCACCGCAGGTTTGCACTGGAAGACGGACGAGACACGGCTGCGCGAGGTGTTTTCGGGCTACGGAACGCTGGAGGAGGCCAAGCTGCTGACACCCGACCACTCGTCCACGCACCTGTGGGCGTCCCTGGTGTACGCGACGTTCGAGGAGGCGCTGGAGGCGGCCAGCGAGATGAACGGCCAGGAACTGGACGGCCGCCTGCTGCGCGTGAGTATCGTGGACCCTCCCACGGAGGGCGGGCCGCTGGCCGCCACTACCAAGTAAGCAACGATCGGGGGAATAAACGGAGTAGAGTTTCGTATTGCAAGCTGCGGGTTACGGAGAAATCTGAGCTTACTCGGTCGTGGGCACTGCCCGCGTGTTCTTCCACGCCAGCAGGCCGTGGAAGTCATCCTTGACGAGCGTTAGCAGCGTTCCAAGTTTGTCGTTTGCACGGGCAGCGCCGACACTGACGCGAGAGATGTTTTGCGCCAACCGGTCGCCGGTGCGCGCAGCTACCGCTTGGACGAGCTCATAGTTCTTCTCGTGCATTTCGCGCGCGCGGTGGAAGTTCTGGGAGGCTGTGTAAATTTGGCCGAGTCGCGCACAAGCGTCTGCTTGGTTGACTACGTTTTCGGCGCGTGTTGCTATCGTCACGTAGTTGTTGAGGAACTCGATCGAGAGCTGCTGGTTCCCCAGCTTTTCGTGCGCAGTTGCCAGTGCAGCACAGGCGTTGCCCTCGCCCTCCGCGTCGCTATTTTGCCTTGCTGCCGCGAGCTACAGCACAGATACATTGATCGTTATCAGAAGGTGACAATTTGATACTTCAAACAATGAACGTACGTTAGTCTCCAGGAAGGGGAGCGCGTTAGCGGGTTCGTTGAGCGCGTTGTAGCAGCTGCCAATCTTGAATTGAGCGTGAGCTTGCGCTTCGGGGTTGTGTGACTTTACCGCGCAGTCCAGCCGAAGCTTGTACAGCTCGATGGCTTCCAGGAACTGCTTTGCTCGTTCATGATGCAACGCAAGGTCCACATACACTTTGCCTAGCTGCGAGTAAGTCTCTCCACGAAGCTCCTCATCATCTTCGTGCTCGTAGACAACCTTCGCGACGGCCACGCAGAGCTCGAGATACTGGCGCGCCTGTTCCAAATCACCAGCGGCATGATATCCACTGCCAATCTGGCTCAGCACGCGCATCTCGCTGATCTGGTCCTTGACCAGCCGCGTAATCTCCAAGCACTTCTCATAGAAAAAGATCATGGTCTTGGTGTCCTGCTTCTCGGAGCAGTACGTGGCAAGGCTATCGTAAGCAGCCATCACGTCAGGAATCTCTCCGCGTCGCTTGCAATGCTCAGCCGCCACCAGCTGATCTCGCAGGAATTCCATCTCCGGTAACTCTTGCATTGATAAGTCATTCGTTTTCGGCCCAGCACCTTCCGAATTTCCATTAGCATTAGGTTGCTGAGGTTCCGGGGCACCTCCGTTAGCTCTTTGCTGGGACGCTGGATCGTTCCGATGCGTCAGATAGAAGAGATCCACGAACGACTGCACGTATCCGTCAATGAGCAGCTGTGTGCAGATATCCTCCTTCATTTTCGCCTGCAGTTCTGCTTGAGAAACAATGGCGCCTCCAGCCAGCGCCGTGTCCTTCCAGCTAACCTGCGCAGTGCCCGGGGTCGCAGAGCTCGGTCCTCGCATGGGTTGTGCCCTCACCGGGCGTTGGTGGGTCTCACGCACCACCCGTTTCTCGCTGGGTGCTGGAACACGACTGGACCCGTCATTCTCAAGCTTCTGTCGACTCTCGGGGCGCTTCTTGCTCGCCATCGTCCTGCAGCAATGATCAACATGGCTACATCTTTCACATCGCGTCGTTTCGCGACCCTAGATGCATTCGTTAAAGTACGATTTGTTGCGTCGAGGAGGTCCAAAACGTGAGGTGGCACTTGTTGATCGTCATCGCCACCCGAACAATGGCCCAGGAACGCGAAGGTATCACCTGCTGCACGACGGAGGATATGGAAGCTCGTGTGGTTCGCAGTACTTGTAACTAACTGGTGGTGGTGTCTTCCCCTGGTCTACATTGGCAGAATTCATTGCTGTGTGCGGGAAGCTCAAGCTGGAGGTGCTGGAGCTGCTGCGCACCAAGCACCAGCTGCCCCAGGAGGCGCTGGACTGGGTGGACGAGGTGGTGGAGTACAACTGCATCGGCGGCAAGCTCAACCGCGGCATCAGCGTCGTGCACTGGTGGGTTTCAGGCGTCGCACTGGGCTGGGTTTTCTAGCGTGGGGACTGATGTGTTGGTTTTGTTGACATGGTGCAGCACGCAGGCCATGGCCCCGGAAAGGTCCTCACCCGGAGCTGAAGGAAAAGGCCAGTGTTCTGGGCTGGTGCATCGAGTGGGCAAGTGGGAACGATGTCTTGTTGGTCAACGTATGTGGTGAATTGACGGGTGATATGTCATTGTGAATAGCTCCAAGCGTTCTTCCTCGTGGCTGACGATATCATGGACGAGTCCATCACTCGTCGTGGCCAGCCGTGCTGGTACCGCAAACCCAACGTGAAGATGATTGCCATCAACGATGCGTTCTTGCTGGAGGCTTTCGTCTTCCAGATCCTCAAGAAGCACTTTCGCTCGGAGCCGTACTACCTGGATCTAGTTGATACCTTCCACGATGTACGTGGAATTGTTTGATGATCCATGATCAATGAGTACAATGTAAGCTAAATAGATGTGTGCATGCCCAGGTTGTCTTCCACACGGAGATTGGTCAGCTGCTGGACCTGACGTCGCAGCCTCTGGATGGAGAGGCCGACCTCGACCGCTTCACTGTTGAACGGTACGTCTAACAACGCTGATGGAAACGGTTGCAACGTCTAATTTCGAGCACCCTATGTATGTGCAGCTACCGCCAGATCGTGATCAACAAGACGGCCTACTACACGTTTTACCTCTCGGCTGCTTGTGCCATGTTCCTGAACAGGGTTGCCGATGAGCCTTCCCACAATCTGGCCAAGAAGATCTGCGTGCAGATTGGCGAGTACTTCCAGATCCAGGATGACTTCCTCGACTGCTACGGCGACGAGAAGGTGATTGGCAAGGTTGGCACCGATATCCAAGACAACAAATGCAGCTGGCTGGTTGTCCAGGCGCTTGATCGCGCAACGCCTGAGCAGAGGGAGACGCTGAAGCAAAACTACGGCCGCAACGACCCTGACGCCATTGCGGTCATCAAGAAGCTTTACAACGAGCTAGATCTCGCCGCAGTTTACCACAGCTACGAGGAAGAGACGTACAAGACGCTCTCGGAAGAAATTGCGAAGGTGACGATGATGCCATCGGAGGTGTTCACGCTGTTAGTCAGCAAGATTTTCAAGCGCAACAAGTAAGCGCCATACTACGGAGTGGGGATATTGTCATTGGGATAGTGATCTGCAAGACTCCAACAAAATGCGTGAGAGAAATAAACGCAACTTCGAAACGCAGGTATTTTCCTGGGGATACAATGCGGCTGCGTAATTCTGTAACTCATCTCGAGTAACAATGTGGTCGTCACAACTAGCGAGCGAGTTAGCTTGAGTGAGTCTCTTCAAACCATTTTCAATCTAGTCTTCATTTGGTTCTCCTTGAAAGTGGTATCGAACGAACCCGCGAGTGGTCATGCTGGGGAAGTAAACGTTCAGGAAAAACATAACCTCGAATATATAATCAGCTATGGAAATTCTCGTAGGAGTAGAGGACAACGCGAGATACTTGACTAGTGACGCAGCACAAATTACACGATTTGAAGCTGGAACGGATTCATGGGAGGTCGAGTGTTCGGCGCAAATCGAGTTGTATGGACGAGAAACATTTTCGCTGACAGCTTGTGTGCATTGATCGTATCCGGATACCGATGACAAGGACCTGGTGGATACTTTTACGAAAAAGGCAACATGCAGGTCACAAAACGCGGGATACTGACACCCCTTTTGTGTGTTCCACACTAAATTTGTCCCCTTACAAACGCCAAGTCAAATGTTAACCATTCCCCACACGAAGGATCGGCGAGAGGCGACGGACATGGCTACGTCAGCGGAGGACGGCGCGCAGCTGGAGGGGGTGGTGCTGGCGGCGCTGGACTCGCTGTACCAGCCGCACCTGACCAACCCGGAGGCCACGCGCGCGGCGGACGCGTTCCTGCGCGGCTTCCAGCTCACGCCGGCGGCTTTCAGCGTCTGCGCGTCGCTGCTGGACCAGCTGCTGCCCGAAAACAGCACGGCGGCGCTAAATTCGGACAGCGTCCCCGCGGTCTTCTTTTCGGCACAGACATTAGCCAATAAGCTGCGGCGCCAGGCCTCCACTTCAAGTTGCGACTACGCCGGCTGGAGTACCCGGATCGTAACCTGGTTATCCAGTAGCGCCAAGCTGCCCAAGATGGTGGTTACGCAGTTGCTGCTCGCCCTGGTGGCGACGCTGCCGCGCCTCCAGCCGCAGGACCTCAAGCTGCAGGACGCCCAGAGCTCAGCCAACAGCCCCAGCCAGCTCCTCGCGCTGGTCCAGGAGAGTTACGCCCAGTGCAACGGCCAGAGCGTGGTGGGGTACGCCCTGTTACACTTGGCGCAGCATGGTGTACCCCCCAGTGTACTCGCCGAGTTACTGCTGCTGCTGGTGGAGGAGGCAGACGCGCTGGCCGAGCGCAGCCTCAGACAGAGGATGCAGGACGAGGTGGACGCCTGGGCGCCCGCCGTGCTGGACCGGCTGCTGCCCCAGGTGATGCACGAGGCCAACAGTAACCGCTCGGTGGAGGCGCAGGAGACGGGGTTACGCGCGCTCACGAGCTGGTTACGCTACGTCCGTGTGGACGCCGAGGTGGTGGTGCGTAACCCGCTGCTGCACTCGCTGCTGGGCTTCCTGGCGCGCGACGAGCTGTTCGACGCGTCCGTGGACTTGGCCGTGGAGGTCGTGCACTCGTACGCGCACCAGAACCTGGTGGTGCAGTGGCTGGCCCCGAGGTTACTGTCGCTGAGGGAGCTTTCGGTGCTGCGGTGGAGGCAGAGGACGTGGACACGTGCCTGGGACTTTGCAGGATCTTCACCGAGATGGGAGAAGCATATCTGGAGCTGCTGCTGCAGCAGCACGCAGCGGGGAACGACCACGCCGCGCTCGTCGACTTGCTGCTGGACTGCATGAGCTGCCCGGACGCCGAGGTGGCGGACGTGACCATCCCGTTCTGGTTCCGGCTGCTCCAGGGGCTGCAGCATCGTGTCACCCCGGCCCTCATGGCGCAGTACAAGCCCCGACTGGAGCGCTTGGCGAGTCTGTGCATGCAGAAGCTGCAGTTCCGGGAGGAGTTCCCGAGTCTGCCGGTGGACAAACAGCAGGACTTCAGGGCTTCCGCCAGGAACTGGGGACATCCTGCGCGACTGCTGCCAGCTACTGGGAGTTGAGGCTGTTCTTCAGCACTGTGTGAACGGCCTGAACCAGATTTTTCAAGCGCCGGCGGAGTCGCGCAGCTGGGAGGCGGTTGAGGCGCATTTGTATTGTTTCCGGTCTATTGCACGGGAAGTGGAGAAGACGAAGACAAACGCCCAGGATCTGGACGCACCAATTGCGCTGATCTTCCAGCATCTCCCGCAGTTTGCCAATCACCCCGCGATCTGCTATACGTCGTGTCTCATTGTGTCGCGGTACGCCGAGTGGTTGCGTGCGCATCCAGCGGCCCTTTCAGCCCAGGTGGGATTTCTGAATACCTGCGTGACAAAGAGTGCAGGTGATGCTCGCTATGGTGAGTGGGAAGTAGCGCGAGCTGCAGCGTCTGCAGTTCGCGCTTTGGCTATGGACTGCTGGTCCATGCTTGGTGGAGATATCGTTGCCTTTTACCTGCACATTGAGGAGCGTGAGCTTATGTCCGTGGAGGACCAGGTGCTGATTCTGGAGGGTATTTGCGCGGGCGTGGCAAATTCTGGCGACTTGACGCGTATCTTGTCGCTTCTGGATCAAGTGATGAAGGGCATTGGCCAGCGACTCACTTCTTTGGTTGCTTCGAGTGCTGCCAAAAGTCATGTACAGATCGCGCTGAACGAGTTGCTGCGACTCATGGCTATTTACGAGTACTTAGACATTACGAAGCTACAAGGCGAGAAGCACCCGCTTGTGATGCTTACCGAGCAGTTGTGGCCGCTGATCAACCAGCTGCTGGCGCTGTATCGAGGTCATGATGAGCTTGTGGAACGTGTATGCCGTTGCTACAAGCGCATTCTTCGTATGTGTGGTGCGGAGATTGCACCCTTGTTGCCGCAGCTTGTGGACAACTTGCTGGCATTCTACCAAGCGGAGCCGAAGTCTTCCTATCTCTATACTGCCAGCATGGTGCTCAAGTTTTTCGCTCATGGTCACAATCAGACAAACTCGGCGGAAATGGACTCCCTCTTTGCTCGCATGCTATTCACACTGATTGAGACGACTACGCCAATTTTCGCAAGTGCGAAAGGCATGGAAGCGCGTCCAGACGTGGTGGAAGAGTTTTTCTTCCTTATGGAACGTGCCGTTAGATGTGTACCTCATGTCCTGGCCGCACCTGTACCAGGTGCCGCTTCTGGACAAGGCCGCCCGCTGATGACGAGTATGTTCTCGTGCGCAGTGGCAGCACTAGCGATCTCGCACAACGATGCCAATAAGGCGGTGCTGTGCTTTCTGGAACAAGTTTACGTGCAATCTCAGACGGACAACACGCGCGTAAAGCTTGCTTCATTGTGCACATCTGACAACGCGGCACATGAGGATAGCAACAAAATGTTGGTAAGTTATCTGCTTCGAGGTGTTGTTCTTGGTGCTATGTCACCTACTCGAGTGGATTCAGACTACGGCTCGGCAGCAGGAGTATTGGTTCAGCTAGCCAAGGTTAATGGCCCTCAACTTCAGCAGTGGATCGCAGAGTGGTTTGAGCAGGCCACGGCCGGAACTTTTGCAACTGCAGCAGTCAACTTCCTCACGCCCGACGAGGCACGGGAGTTCCAGAGTGAACTGTTTAGTGCCGCTAACGAACGCGCATTCCGCCGCACCGTGCGCCATTTCGGTAAACTTTGCGCTTCTCGCAACACATCGCTCAAGGATTGCGAACGCCAGTAGGAAGCGATGCGAATGCCTACCCGCCAAGACCAGTACCAAACACACCCGGCGCAGGTACGCACAATCTGAACAAAGGACCAAGGATGTCGACCCACCTTCAACACTCTTCAAGTATAGGTAGGTTTGAGTGGGGTATGAGAGGTGGCTATGCGACTCTAGCAAGTGATCTCTATGCATTTTGTGAGTGTTGATCATTCCTCTCTATATTCAAGACCAGGTAACATTCGCTTCTCCTGAGGTCCATCGAGTCTTCTACTTGTCAAAGGGCGCCACTTCGCTCGTCTGCTTCGGCGCTGGACGTGTTTCTAGACGACAAATGCAGGTCAATGGCGTATGTGGAGTTGGTGGAGATGTGGCTGCCTCCCCTCATCATGGTCGTGCTGGCATCATCTTCATTTGTCAGTGCTGCATCTTCCACTGTATCATATTCCCACGCAGCACCTTCCTCGTTGAAGCCATGAGCGTTGTCATCAGCAGGCCACAAGGTAGGGTCATAGGCACCAGTATCCCCCCAAGTGTAGCTCTCGTTGGCAAGGTACTCTTCATCCGGAGCTGTAGCGTAGACATTGCCGTCTAATGTGGTGGCATAGTCTTCAGCTAATGAAGCAGGGACTTGGTCTGTTCCCACTGCCGCTCCTATTGCTTCGTGCTGTTCTTGGCCAGGCTCAGTTAGCTCATTCTCGCTCCCAAGCACGTTCGTTTCTGCATTCATGTCTTCGGCATCGACTGCCACCCCCGATATGAGGTCGAATGTTGCGGCAGAAGAATCGTTAACATCAGCGCTAGTACCAGAGAGAACTTCGTAGCTGACCGCCTCGAAAGGAGTGCTGTGTCGATTGACGGGGTGATCGCCACCGACTCGGGGCTTACCAGGGCTGTTTGTTGGTGAAGAGGATACGCGTTGAGACTCCAGTGCTGCTCTGTGTTTCGGGTCTGCTGAGGCCACCCGCCGGGCATTTCGTGACAGTGGTGTGGAGACTCGCACGGTAGAAACCGATGCATGCCTTCCAGAGCGGTGCGAGCTCGTGGCGCGATCACCCTGCTGGGATGTTGGAGTGACTTCAGTGGGAATAGCGTCGGTATCATCGTCATTATCGTCTTCCATCGTTCGCGTTCCGGCAAGTTGGTCAGAGAGGGTTGCAAGTTGGGCCTGTAGTATCTCCGAAGGGCAAGCGTCGTGAAGTTGCTGGGCGGCGATGTGGTGTAGCAGCCCAGCGAATACTCGACAAAACAGCTCGAGCAACTCCAGCATCAATCGATCCTCTGTTTGCTGGGCAGCTTCACGCTCGTTGTTCACAACGATTTCAGCGACCGATCCAGGTATTATGATGTTCCCCGCTCCTTCAGAAGTTGTAAGCGCAAACGGTGACGCCGACAACCGAGCCTTAGCCACTCGTGCTACCTGCACCACTCCAAACGGTAGTGCTCCGTTACCCCAGGGCGAGAGAACTGGAACAAGGTACAATCCACGAGCTCCACCGGGTATGTCCACTGTGTCATTAAAGGCTGCTTGGGCTGAGGGCTCCGTCAGAATAATCGAGGTGGCATCACTACGAAAGAGGAGAGCACACAGAGAAGCTTGGGCGCTGGCATAGCGGCGGACAACGGTGTGAGTGCTGCCATCTCCTGTGTCGTGTGGCAGTTGCTCTCCAGCATGCCACAGTTTGTGCGCTGCAGCATCGAACACGAAGATTCGTAGTTGCTTGATACCCAAGCACTCGCCCAGTTCCCTCTGCGCGACAGCTACAAGCTGCACTACCGACGGGAATAGCGATGGCCCAGGATACTCTGATGGCATTGAAGACGGTAACGGCGAGGCTGCTGATGGGCTACTCGGCAACTCTGAATGCGGAGATCTCATCGTATGTAGCCCCGTTGAAGCCTTAGCGACAATTTCGCTTGGCAGTTGCAGGATCTGGTGCGTTTTGTGGTTAATTTTCTGCAACGTCTTGGTCACTGCGGTTTGACGAAGGATGATCCCAGCTTGAATGGCAAGGAGAGAGCCAAGGATCTGATCGTTGGGCGAGAATGGTTTCTGGTGGGTAGTATTCCAAGCACGGAGCACCGCAAAGACCCCGTGGCTGTTCATCTTCGTACGATTGCTGTCTCCACCAGCAGCCAAGTGTGCTTCGAGGTGCAGTTGGAGCTCGTGCACGATCGGAAGGGCCAAGACCTCTCGTGATGTTGTACCAGTGATGGAATCTGTGGAGCTGAAGAAGCGTGGGTCGTCATTGGCATCATGCACGTTGCAGAGCACGTTTTGACGGGCAGCATAACCAGCGATGCCTTTGTCGAGCGGTAACTCCCAGCGCACAGGTCCACGCTCGGAGGAGCTCGCGACCAATTTCCGAGTAGCATAATCTACCGTGAAAAGCGCTACGTGCTCGCAATGCAGCAACTCACACATCCGCTTCAACATCCTGCATTACAAAGGGTGTAGCAATGGGTTAGAGTGAGCCATAAAGTATCTAACGACGAGACCTACGTTTGTAGCACGGTTGGGAGATGAGTGGAGCACACGATGTGGACGCAGCTATTCAGCCACTTCTTGAGCACCACCGACAAATTAATGGCGTTAGTGATGCTGAACTGCGAGTCCACTTTTTCCAGCACTTTTAGGATGTTGGGGTCGATGTACTGGTATGCTTCTGCTGTGACGAGATGGCTGGCGGTACCCAGCGCCGCATTCTGCACAACTTGTACTCTGACTGGTGACACTGCTCTTCTCGGAGTTGAAGATGTAATAGATGCAGTTGACGATGCACTATTTGGACGCCCGCCATGGTTGATGTCGCTATCCGTGCGTTTCTTCGGTCTGGTTAAGCGAGAGACCTGGTCGGTGTCGCTCGAAGATTCGTCGAGGTCGTCTTCACGAGTTTTAGCGTCGTGCATGTGCTGCAAGGCCTCGATTTCAGCTTTGAGACGCTTGATTTTCTTTTCTTGGTTGGATGTCAGCGTCTTGTCTTCGGCATGTCGTGCTTCCAGAACCTGTAGTATTTCGTACACGGGAACAAGAACCATTATTAAAATCCTGGAAACAAGACATTCGGCTAGTCATCGAAGTGCGTACGCGAAATTTGCGAAGAAAATCTTGATTCTCTCTTGCCAGAGCTTGCAGCGCACTCTGCTGGGCGGATTTGTCGGATGGATTTTGCTGCTGCTCCAATAATTTCTGAAGATTGGCATACACAGCAGTGTACCGTGCTGCGAGTTTGTCGTACTCGTGTCGTTGTCTGAGCACGGTTTTGTCAAGTTCGTCGATGCGAGCCTGTTGCTGCGTCTTCTCGCCTTGAAGTCGTTGAGTTTCGAGGCTGAGCTGGGCTAACTGTTTCTCGGACAAATGACGATACTTGGTGCTTGCTGAGACCTCCCGTTCCAAGAGCACAAGACGCTGCTTCAAGGATGCAATCGTCTGTGCGTCCTGCCGCATTTTCTCCTGCAGCAAAGGGTCCTTGGAAAACAGCGATGCCGAGTCGAACTCGTCGCTTGGACCTTGCCTGGGCTCGACCTCGTCGACAGTGAGTACAGTGTCCGGCTTCACAACTGCTGCTCGAGTGCTGACAGGCAACGGTGTGAGTCTACTGCGTTGTAGCGTTGCTAGGTGTGGACTGGCACCGTTGCTGCCCTGAAGCGTACGTTTTTTGGAAGAGCTATACACACTTGCACTGAGGGGACTGTACATCGGCAGATCTGGAGCAGACCCGCAACGGTTTAGGATGGAGAGCTCCATTGCACGCTTCTTCTTCGCTGTAATATGAGGATTCAGCGGTTGTGTATCACTCTGTAATTGAGTCGAGTTTTCCTCTTCGCCGCTCTCGTGACCTTCATGCACAGTTGGAGACAACGCAGTCGACGAACTTTGGCGAGTTGTTGACGTAGTGGCGAGTGAGCTAGTGGAATGGGACCCTGGTGCACTAGCTGGAGTCTTCGATCTCGATGCCTTCTTTCTCAAACTCATAGAAGATATGCCAGCCTGGCGACTGCGCATAGAATCCGTAGACCCGTTATCGTCACCTCTCCGTCGTAACTTTGGTGGACTTCGACCACCTCCATTAGGCAAGATGACACCGCTGCTCGACTCGTGAATGATGAAAAACGAAGAAGCCGCCGAAAACCCGGTCGTGCTGTTGGGATGCTGGGTGTCGCTGCCATCGACTCTCTCTGGATTGGAGCTTGAACTGCGCGAGTTGGGAGCGGGCATTGCAACTTGCCTGATCTGTTGGAGCCTTGCAACGTGTGACTCGATTTCAACGAAACCGCAGCATCTCGAAATATCAATTCTCACATCAGACCTAACGTTGGCTTGCAATTTTTGTTTTGCTCCTCAAGAAACGATGACTAGAAGCCCCAGTAGTTATACAAGCAATGGACACCTGGCTGTCTTGCAGCTTCTGTGGCCTACTACTTCGTAGTTTTGTTCTGCCTATTTGGACGTCTTACCGATGTTGGACGAGACTTCGACGCCACATCGAATTCTGATGGATGCAGTACATTTATTATCAGCACTGCACGTCGGATACATGAACACGGGATGCCATGTCAATGAACAAGATACGACGAGTCGTTATCGAGAAAGTTTTAGTTGATGAGGCACGCCTCCCACTTGAAGTGATTGAATTGATACGGGCTCCAGTTAGAATGATCGAGGAGGCTGCGCCATCGATGGTGTTTCTGGGGCACCATCGTACGTCGGAGACAACCGCCACACAATCAGCGTTCTCTCGGATCTACACCGACGACACCCAAATACGGAGTCGCCACAGTGACTTCAAGCTCAAAATGACTAGTCCAGCGGCATGAATACTTACACGTCTCCAGCTTGAGCTTGCTCGACCTCATTTTCGCCAGCCTTTTTCACGCGAGGAATCATTCCCAGCTGCATCTTGTTCATGACGATGACGTAGAAGAAAATGTTGACCGCCATGATGGCAGCCATTGTGAAGAACAAATACTCAATGTGGCCGTTGTTGAGGTTGGACGGAATGAACTTCCCGAAGAGCAACACGATGATGGAGAGCAGCGAACTGCCCATGGATCCGACGAAGAAACCAAGAGCGATAGACGTACTTCGCATACTCTGAGGCACTTCCGAGAAGTTGACATCGTAGATCGGTATGGCAATCATCACACCGGCTAATGCGACGAGCAGATACTGCGGAATAGCCGTCCACCAAGGAATATCGTTCATCACCTGCCCACCGTCATCGTTCAGGATGAATTGTGTGACCCCGTTCGAGTCGACATACGTGAGAGGCGACGTACTGCGTCGAATGATTTCGAAGCACCCCGTCCAGATCATGGCGATAGCAGCCATGCCGTAACCGGCTAAAATCTTCCCGTACGAACTCGCAGGCTTTCCGGTGTACTTCTCGTAGAGAGGGTAGACCACCTTTTCCATGAGAGGGACAAAGATCAAAACTCCAATTGGGTTGAACATTTGAACAGTAGGTCCAGGAATCTGGCTCGCGAAAGTCCCGCTTCCAAGCCGAGTATCGGTCTGCTGGATGATCGACTGGTTGTTCCCACGTTGGTTCTGGCAAGCCCACCAGAAAACATTAAAAGCATTGAAAGGTAAGATGCGGACCACTTGCTTCACTCCGTCCACCAGCTCAGGGTCGAATCGGTCGCCCACGGTATCCTTGGCAGACTCCATGAACTCGGAGCTCTGGCCGTAGTAGACCCAGAGAATGGTCGCAATGACGATCATCACGCCGCACGCGTAGGAGATGTTGTGACCCACCTCACCGTCATCGGACAAGAAAGACGCTAGGATGTTGAGCAGGAAGGCCAAAATGTATAGGACCGTGCCGAGAACGATCATTTGGGCATGGACGTTCTTCTTGGCGTGGTGAAGCACGATCTTGATAACCACCGCGATGGACTCCTTCGTCGGCGGCACATTGACGTACCGGTTGCGTGTAAACCAGAGAAGACCCAGGAAAATGACAACCATGGCCAAACCGACAAGGTACACGGCGACGTAGCCGTACTCTGCCGGAATGGCACCGAAGCCGTGGATCGATACCGACGGGAACACGGCATAGCCGATAAAAGCACCGATGTTGGCGAACCAGTACTGGATGCTGAAGAAGAGGGCCTTCTCTGAAGGGGGAGCAGCAGGTGAAAATTGGTCACCTCCGTACGAGATCACGAGAGACCGTAGGCAGATCTGCGAGATAGCCACACCCAGGAACAGACCGATGTTGAAGATGGCCTTGCTAACCCCCAGGTAATTGTTTACAACGGCCGGCAGGGCAGCGATGACGAGGAAGAGGAGCCCGAACGAATCGAACGTAGCGGCCGACATCAGCGTCTTGAACTTGCCCAGTCGCTCGTCGGAGACGTACCCGGCGACAATGCACATGAACTGGCTGAAGGAGTCGTAGGTCAGCTTCATGGACGTGGAGCCCTTGTTGGACCAGCCCAGCTTCTGGAAGAAGTTCTTGAGCGACTGGCCGATGGCGAAGCTCGTGGTCTCCTCGCACGCCGTGAGGATTAGCAGGAAGATACACACGTGCTTGAGCACGTTCGCAGCATACCGAGCGGGCCGCTCGTCCCAGAGTTTGGTGCTGATGTAGCCCGTGACGGACGGTGTCAACTGTGGGGTGAGCGCGGGTGACTGAACCTTGGACATCTTAGCTGGAGGTGGTGAATTCCGGAATGAACTTCGAGATGACTGCAATGTGGTGGTTTGTCTCCTCCTGGCGGTCATGCTGTGCCGGCAATGGCACAAATCCTTGACAGGTATCGCGCCCACCTCACGTTGAAGTGTACTGTGCGCGGTTGGTCCATTTAATTGGTTGCCACGGGTCTCTACTGCGCCCAATCGTACGTCAAGACTGTTAAACGACTATGGATGTGCTCTTACAACATCCCGCGAGCTGTGTCAGGCAATCGTTGCAAAGAGACTGTCCACCTGCAGTAGTATCCTCAAGATATCGATGCAATTTGCATTATACAAGTCGTAGAAGAGCACTGACTAAGATGTTCATCATCGCCAGATAACAGGTACTCAATAAAAACAACACCAATAAAAATTCACTGGTTCTGGTACTCTGCTAAGCGGGGGAATCCATCGCTCGAGAGCTTGCTTACCGATACAATGTGATCGGGAAATTCTCCGTTATCATGTTTCCGTTCTCAAAAAGCACTACAACATTGGTTTCGAATTCAACCTTGAACCCTGGCAAAATATCCAACGTGCAAGCAGAGTTAGTACTTTGACAGCGAGTCCCGCGTTGCCACAATGCACAGTAATGTACCTGGAGTAAGCATCGTGGGGCATGTGAACAAACGCGGGAAGATCATGTAAATTGGGATCGCCATTTGGCGGCACACATCACCCCATCCAATCTGGACGTTTTGGATTTCCGTCGCTGTCGCGAACAACACATCGTAAAAGTACGTCAGTCTCAGTCTCAACTGTGGCTGTAGTATGCCTTGCTGGCGTGGTACCGTCTCTCGCGACTCCGTCAGCGTGCGCGACGCTTTCAACTCGAATCAACTGTAACTCGACCGACTTGATCGGGCTTTTTGCTTCCTCAATGATAATCTGGGAATACAGCCCAAACCTCACAGTAAGCAACCTAATAATTATTCAACTCCAAAGAGTGTTGATCCTCACCTCTCCTGTAAATGGCAAGTTCACAGGGCAGTTCGTGCGATGAACCTTGCCCGTAATGTGGAAATACGGCATCACCGACAGACTTTGCTGCACTCGATCCATAGCACCAATGTCAACATGAAACGTTAGCAGCAAAACTAAAAAAAACATCCACGGGCATCCATCCTCACCGGACGAACATTCTCCAACGACTCGGGGGTAATGTGGAACTCCTCCGGTGAGTCCGGCAATGGCTCCCTCAACTAAGAAGAAGAAGAAAAAAGATAAAACCTCACGAAAAAAAACAGCAAAAGTGAATAAAAAACCCGGCAACTCACCGGCACTTCCACCACAAACTCTAAAGTTTTGTGCAGCTTGTTTTTCATGATCCCTCGGATGCAGTCACACACGATTTCGTACTTAACGGAGACGTACACGCCGTGATACGTCTCCAGCAGCTCCTGGCCGTCGTTGCCCTGCAGTTCGAACTCGAAGGGGAACTTGGAAATGCCCGCGGGCACTTTGCCCGCCGGGGCCACTGGTAGGTGGAAGTACACGAGCTCTAGGGGCGCCACATTGTTGTAGAAGGAGTCGAAGAGCCCGGCGCTCTTGGTGGACAGCTGCAGACGCGCGCTGCCCTCCACCTTCATGGCCAGCCCCTGGTGCGAGAAGCCCTTGGGCGATGAGATGATCACCTGGCCCTGGACAACCTCCTGCAGTGGGTTTTGTCATTTTCACTTTAGTTAGGATAGTGTTAAAAGAGGGGAGGGGGTCGATGAGGTTTTACTAAACCCACATGCGGGTGGAAGATGCGGTCGATGCGGTTGAGCTTCACGTCGAGAGTTGAGCTCATGGCTTTCTTTTTTAAAATAGGATCCAGGAAAAGAATTTTGGATTTTTGACCAATGAGAGGAGCTCAGAGCATGAAAGGGCACACATGTTGAAGTTGCCTGTAGACGAACGCTGTCATGGCAAAACGGATCTCTAAGAGGGCTGATATTGTTATGGAGTCACGAATGCCTGCGTTCTATGGTGCCGGTCTCGGCCGTGAGCAAAATTGAAGCCGAGTCCAAGTGACTGGTTGCGGCTACTTGTGCGCGCCCGCGCAGGGGCGTACTGTGGCATCGGTCTTCTCGCTTGGACTGAGGACTACTGCGTTTGAGAGATTCGACGTCCGTCAGATAATGAAGAAACGGTGTCGGCTGGAAAAGTAGCTTGCTCAGGCTGTGGCCATCCGATTGGGTTGGCCCGTGAACGACCGTGATCGGATTGCTCGGCTCACGGGAGACAGCATCTTGTCCGTCGGGCTGGGCAGAATACTATTCAAGCAACGAATGAGTAGAGAGGTGAGTGCAGCACTCGATACCAAGTGGTGCAGAAGAGCAGAGACTACGTACTCGTGCAGTTGCCGCACGCGGTCGATGGTGGGGTCGTCGCTTTTGCAACACACGAAAAGCAGCTCCTTACGGAAGCGGGCGGCGTCAACCTCGACGTGGTGGCTCAGGGTCATCGTATCTGTCTCGCTGGGAGCTTGGGATGAGAGTGGAGAGTGGGACTGCCGAGGCGAAATCGGAAATGCCTGTGCTGGGCCTGATGAGGATCACCAACCGCCCGGAGCATTCGAGAAGTTTTGTTTGGCCTGGTAGGGTCGCCTACGTTACGTTTCACAGCGGCCGGCCGGCCGATGACGATTGCAAAGCACGCCTCAAGATAGCAGCACTTTAGTCCACGAGAATCGCGCCAGCCGCATTCGAGAAGCGACATAACTGCGCTTTCGCACGTGGCAGTTTTCCGAGCAGTCTGATCTGCGCGTGCTAGCCATTGCTAGCCATCCAAACTCGTTGAAACGGACGCCTAGGAATGTTGGCGCCACGCTGTCGCACGTTGCAATATTCGGGGAGCAGGCGCAATGCAGTTTCGTTCGTGCGATGCTGGCGCAGAAGGAGAAGGTCTTTGGAGTTAAACGGAGCCGCAATATTTTCGCTCGATTTTTCTTAACGTCAGGGCTGACATTCTTAAGAATTTTACCGCATCAAGCGCCCTCGCTGTCTTCCCAATACAGCGCTACGCCGGGATTTTCTGGCGTAGGTGGCGCTGTTCCGATCGCGTGTGCGGGTGTTTCTGCCGCGTCCGGGTCCTCCTCCTCGTCGATGCAGTCTGTGGCGGCGCTTACGTCACTCAGGTTACCGTTATTCCGTGTTCTGTTGCCACGCCTGGACCCGAAGCTGTTGTGGAACTGTGCACGAGTACTGATAGTTGCAAACCCTCGGTCGATGGCGGCCGGCGGCGGAAACGGTACCAATTTACCTTGGATGCAGTTCTCGGGAATATCGACTTGGTTCTCCGGCGCGTCACCCGTTGCAGACTGGGTCGATCCATCAAGCTCCGATGACAGAGGCATCACAAAACCAAGATGGTGCAGTGCTTCGTGAATCCACCGGCCAGGGTTTGACGCTGGACCTTTCTGAGGAGAGTACTGGCCGGTTTGGTGGTGACGATAACCGTTGCTTCTGTTCGTGATGCGCACTTCCCGGTTCGTCAGGAACGGCTGGAAGCGCTGGTTTGTCTGCTGCGTGTTTGCAAGTTCATGGAGCGCGCGCTTAAGCTTCTTCATGTGTAGGAATTGATCTCGTGCTGCGCGCTCCTTGGCAAATAGTTGTTGGTAGAATTCCTCCATGGCAACACGGGTTTGATCGATTTCGTCTTGACTAGCTTTTAGCAGTCGCTCGTACTTCGCTTGGTCAGCCTTGTGGGCCTTTTTCATCAGCGCCACGCGCTGATGTAGTCGGGTAATCTCTTCTTCTTGGCTTGCAATAATTGTCTGGACCTCTTCCTGAGATGTTCCTTCCATCGGTACTGCAGCTCCAATCCGAGCAGAAGACGAAACAGGCGACAGAAGACTAGTTGACGCAGTAGCCCCCTCTAGGAGCTTAACCTTCTCACTTAGTCCCTTGTTTTTGACAGCGAGATCGAAACTGTGCTGGTGCAACTTGAAGCCTTTTTCGTCCGCAACTCGGTATTGCTCCTTGAGTTGTCTAATTCTTTCCTTGCAAACACGCAACTCTTCTTGTAAAGCACGCCTTTTGCTTGGGAAATTGTCCTAGGCGAAATCGCACAATTCAGCTGGTAGCTTCACGGTCGAGGGTGGTAGAAATGACTGTGTTGTCTTACCTTCGAGTTCTGCAGGTCTTCGAGTTCCTTTGCTAGCAGTCGTTCCGAGTTTTTCAGCGTGCGGTTTTCACGCATCAGTTCCTCGATTCGCTTTTGCTTTTCCTTCACACGGTTTTCTAGCTGCCACGGAAACATGATTAGCAACTCCGAACAGCAGAATCAATCCGACCACGAACGTCGAAATCAACATCACCTGAATAACAACATCGCCTGTGTTGAACCGCTGGAGCTGGCTATGAAGCTCTGAGTTGACTTTCTTCACTTGGTTTAGCTTCTTTGACATCACAGCAATCTGCAGGTCCTTTGCGTCTGCTCGAGTAGAATGGTTTTTCGGGCTACTTTGCAGTTTCTGATGCTCTTCATGGTGCGGCATCAATAGTTCCTGGGCAGCTTCACCTTGCTGTTCTGATAAGATGGTCCCATCAACAACTAGTTCACCAGCTTCTCCCTTCTCCTCATCGCCTTCCTCTGCTTGTTCTTCCGGGACAACACTTTCTTCTGGGCTAACACCTTCAACTGGAGTTTCTCGGTCATAGCCAAGGGCGTCGAGCTGGTGACCGGAGGCTTCGGGAGTGTCCACGATGGGCTCCACGGGGTCGGAAACTACTTCTGACGCATCAGATTGTACCTCGTTTCCCTACAGACAACGCAAGGAGCTCAATACCAACAACCCCCTGAGCGTCATCGATTTCAGAGCGTACCACGACTTGCTCCACTTCCTCCTCCGCCTCCAGATCATCCTCGTACTCGTTCCCGGATGCATCGTTCTCCATTTCCCCTCTCTCCTCTATCGGCGTGATAATAATAGGCCAGGACAGCCCCAGCGACTGCGACGCAAATTGCAGACGGGTGGCGGGTGTGCCTTTCGCGACCCGCCGACTTCTACGATCGTAAGTGCATCAATCGGTCACTTCAACATCACGCTGGGGATGCCCCTACCGTAACGGCACGATAGGTATATAGTTTGTTGCTGCAGTATCTCCACAACGCCGCACAGCCCAAACAAAGAAGAAAAAATCACCATAGAAGTGTGTTGTAGCAAATATATCCCACGCACTCCCAGGTCCTGTGCGTGTTCAAGCAGACCGAGCCATTCGCGTCGCCACCTGCCGACCTGATCGCTTTGCCGTCTGCTCGTTTAACGTCGCGTTGTGTGGCGCACACTCACTTGCGCCATAAACCGGGCGGCTAAAACCCAGAAGCCAGCCCCGAATCCTGAAGCAGTCGCCCAGGTTAAAAATTGCTCGCCCACTCGCGAAAAACCAGGCGGCAGCTCAGCGCGATGATGCTGGCTCGGATGACGGCGCCGTACCCCATGTACGACCTGGAGGGCGGCATGGGCGCGCCCGCCAAGGAGTACAAGGCCCCCAAGGGCCGCGCCATCAGCCGCCTGCGGGACAACAAGGCGCTGCGGGTGGGCGAAGAGCTACGTTAGCGACTGCCGTTTCGTCGTCCTCTGACGCTTTTATCTCTTTCTCTCTCTGTGATTCTATGGCGACGACAGATCGGCTGCAGCCTGGGCGTGTGGTACCTCTTCTCCGCCAGCGCCACCTTCACCAACAAGGTGCTGATCAAGGAGCACCACGTGTCGGCCGAGATGCTCACCATGTGCCACCTCTTCATCAGCATCATCCTCGACTGTACGGGCCGTGTTGTGTTGGGTGTTCTACTGGTGGTCGGCGTGAGTTACTTATTTATTTATTGTGTTTACTATAATGCAGTTGTGGTGCTGACGTTCCCGAGCTCGCCGACGAGCACGGGGGCCTGGCGCATGCAGCGCGTGCGCATGCGCAGCATCATGTGGATCGTGCCGCTCAGTCTCTTCTCCGTGTTCGCCAAGATGCTCACGTACTGGAGCTACAACGCCGTGCCGGTGTCCATCACGCAGACCTGCAAGGCGTCGCAGCCCCTGTTCAACGTGGTGCTGGCCTACGTGGCCTACCGCTCGAGGTTCTCCTTGGCCACGTATTCCAGTCTCGTCCCGATCGTCTTTGGTGTCGTCATGGCCTCCGTGTCCGAGATGGGAATGAACGTACGTGGGAGGACCTTGCTAGGTTTCTAGCGTTCAATGGGTTCGCGAGCTGACAGGGATGTGTGTGGATGGTTTTGTTTTTTGGTGGTGCAGGACCTGGCCCTCTCAGGCGTGATGTTCGCTGTGACCTCAGCGCTGCTGGGTGTCATGCAGAGCATGTACGCCAAGTTCCTGCTGCGACGCCGGATCGTAGTCGACACTGTCAACGTGAGTGAAGCTTTAGAGGGGAGATTTTTTTTTTGTTTCATGTTTGCTAACCTTTAAAATGTTTTTGGTCGACAGCTGCACTTCTACAGCGCGTTCGTGTCGTTCGCAATCAATGCGCCGTTCGTGCTAATGAGCGCTCGTGCGCACCAGGACAATTTTGTCGCGAGTTTCCCTTTCGGCAAGGTGCTGATGTGCAGCATGATGCACTTCATCGGCAGCTTCTGCTCGTCCTGGGTGCTGGGCGAGGTATCGGAGCTCACGTTCTCCATCATGAGCACGATGAAGCGCGTGGTCGTCATCCTCAGCGCTGTGCTGTACTTCGGCAACCCCGTCACCATCCAGTCGGTCCTGGGCATGGCACTTGCGGTACGTAGCTTTGGGACCCTCAGAATTACCATCGAGAAAGTTTTGCTGATGTCTTACATTGATTTTGTTGCTACAGATCGGAGGAGTTGCTTCCTATCAGCTAGTCAAGATCTCGGAGAAGCAGTCCAAAATGCTGCCGTTGCCGCTAACGGTAAAATCGTCCGAGTAAGCCGTGCCGTTGCACTTCGTTGCTTTACATATAGTACAAGTAGACGATATAGATTACAGTTCATGGAGAAAGAAGCAGTGAAAGTCAGGGGCGTGAGCATCAAAAATGACGCTGGCACGTTATGCCAGCGTATAGTTCCAACTGAAGATAAAGTTCAGAAACGAATGAACGTGAAAAAGCAAAGAGCTCTGTATGTGTATTCGCCACACCCTCAAGTACTAACAGTTTGTTGAGATATCCACAACGCCGTAGGGCGACATGTAGACATACGACAATCATGAAAGCTCATTAAGTATCGAAAATGTAACTTGCTCATCATTCAATTAAAAACACGTCAAGGTTGTGTCAGCCTCACGATGCTGGACCGCGCTAAGGCAAATTATACATCAACGCTGCGCTGGTTCAGTGAGAGCTGGTCGGACGTCGACGCGTTGGTCACCGTGCCTCCAGGGGTCGTGTTCGCCGTGGCTTGGCCAGCGGCGTCGCTGCCAGAGGGCGACAAGTTCGGCAGAGCGCCGTTCGACGGGGTCGTGGCGCCCCCAGCAGCGGCCACCGCGGTTTGCTGCATGCGCTGGTACTGCTGCAGCATCTGCTGCTGCAGCTGCGGGTTGGGCCACTGCACCCCGGTCGCGGCGGCGCCGTTCTGGGTCTGCAGGAGCTGCTGCAGCATCGCCGCTTGCTGCTGCTGGAGCTGCTGCTGGTACACAGCCTGCGGGTCCGTCGGGCCCTAGAAACAATAAAAACAAAAAACAATAGCATAGCGTCAGCATGATGCACTTGAGGAAGCTAAAGACAGAGAGAGAGGGAGACGCCGCACCTTCTTGGCGGGCTTGATGTCGTCGCGCGGGACGATGTCGATGAGGAAGTCGAAGACGTCGGTCTTGGTGATGGCCATGGCGATGTCGTTGCGCTGCAGCGTGCGGCGCTTGTTCTCCTCCGTGTGGATCCAGGCGCGCAGGCTGAGCTCGAGGATGAACATCTCGCAGGCCTTGGCGAAGAGCACGGGCGCCTCGGCGCTGATCATGCGCACGTCCTCGTCCGTCTTCATGATCTTCTTGATGCGCGCGAGCGGCAGCTGGTGCGTCTTGAAGTCGAAGGCGTTGGGGTCGATCTGCGAGATGTCCTGGATCTGGTGCTGCCAGAACGCGTGCAGCGCGAGCTGCTGCTGCTGCATCTGCGCGCGCTGGTTCTGCAGCTGCAGCTGCATCTGCAGGTTGGCGTTGTTGGCGCTGGCGTCTCCGTCGCTCGACATGGGCTGGCTGGGCGTGGCGGGGCTGCTACATTACCGCCGACGAGAGGAAGGACACGCACATGCACATGGAGCGTCAGTGAGCGGCGGCTATAGGCGGAAAAGCTTCGAGCGCTTCGCTCTCATTGGGCATGCATTACCTCGGCGGTGGTTGGTCGATTGGGCAGTGAAGGGGCGGTAGTCATTCTTGAGAAGCGGGAGTCACGATCGTTTCTTCCTGGAAGCGAGTGGGATCCTGTACAAAGTGATCAAATTCCCACTTGGCGGGAAAATGTTTGAATATTTTCACTTGCGTTCAGTATACTGGGGATGGGCCCGTGGGTCCAACGAACCGGCTACATTTAGACCAACACGATGCCCAGGTTTAGCAAGACAACATTTTGATGCGCATGCATCTCTTCCCCACGCTGCATTTAGGGATACGACTCGGGAGCATGGTGGCAATGCCAACGACAGGCATTTGGCACTGGCAGGAGCGCTTCCAGCCTCTTGACGTGGAGGGCGCGGCACGCCACCAGATACTCAACGTGCGTGCAACGCGACGCCATTGGCTGCGGACGTTGAAGATGCTCACACGTCGCAGATTCTAACACTCCTCCGGTGTTTGGCACCAGGTCCACAGGTCCGTCTCGTACGACCACTGGCTGAAGAAGAAGAAGAAGGCTCGAGCCAACAGTGAATCGCATGAATTAGATTGCATCGACGACAACAATCAGGACAAACAGGCGGAGATCGACGCCGCCTTCCAGGACTGGCTACGACGCAAGAGGAAGTCGAACAAAAAGTCTAAAACTGCATCGAACAGCAACGGCAACGATGAACAGGTGTGCATGCAGTACGCTCCTGTTTTCGTGTATCTCTGACGGAGTTGAAGTGCTAAACCTTCGTTTGCTGCTCAGCCGATGCCGTGGCGCAAGCCGCCTTCTCTTCACGTAAATCCAAAGACGAAGGGCAAGACGCGCAGGGCCGAGCAGACCAAACCTATTATACCGAACGATCACGGTGTGTCATATTTACGCCGCAGCCACTCCGAGGCTGAAAGCCAGCAGGCCTACGAGGTCTGGCTGGCGCGAGTCCACCAGGAAGATCGGATCAGGCAGACTCAGCGTCGGAAGGAACTTGACCGACTTGAGCAGCAACAGCGCGAGAAACACAAGATCACGTGGCGTAAGAAGCTGGCAGTTTGTGCCTACTCCACATTAGTTGTTGACCACTAACAGAGCACTGGTATCTAAATTCCGAAGGTACGGTAAGAAATATAAAATGTATTGTTATCATGCCAGTGAATCGAAGAACTGGTTGCGCCCCCCTTGTCCTATCTACCTTAGATGTCTGTCTCTTCCATTCGCTCGACTGGGGTCTCGTCGTGTGGCGTGTGGCGAGCTGGACTGCCCGGTGGACTTGTGGTCTTCCCCTCACCTCGTGGCGAAACGCGAATTAGGTGGGGCTTACCCTCTTTGGTTTCGTGATGAGGAGCATCTCCGCCCATGATGCGCTGCAGCTCCTTGCTCATGAACTCGCTGGCAGTATCACCGTGCAGCTCCGTATCCTCGCAGAAGCAAAGCAGGATGGTGTCTATAGCGGCATCGTAGACGTTGACAAACGCTGAGGCTACAAGCCAAGCCAGAACACAGGCCACAACCACAGGTGCCAGGGGCGATGTCACAGTCTCTCCTCCCAGTAATGAGAGCTGATCCCCCGACAGTGACAGCGAAGAGGATTTAGCCAGTAACGCGAAAACGGCGAGTCCGACGGCTAGTGTGACAGTCAATTTGATGAGTAAGAGCAGGAAGAAGCTGATGGAGTTCACCATAGCCACACGCGCAATGTTCTTGAAAATGAGCTTGAACGAGCGAGCCGAAGCCGCGCAGAATGAACTACCTTTCATCGCGATCAGGATATAGGCGTTCCTCGAAAGAAACTTGATGCACTTTTCGAAACACCAAAGGCAGCACTTGACTACGAGAAGTGCCACGCGAACAATTCGATTAGTCTGTTGGAGCTGCTTCGTGCTGCACAGTTCAAACAAACAATGGATTTAGTCGCTGCCACGTCCAAGCTACCCTCACGTTTAACTAAGGTTGAACGTACTTTCGATCGAGGTACTCGAGCATGATCCGCAGAAATTGAACAAACGCAATAATAAAAGACCCAAAGCAAAGCGATCCGAGACTGAAGCGTAGCGTGTACCGAAGGGCCCGTGCGATTGGAAATCGTGCCTCAAGCGTTCGCTTTCCGTTGTCAGACGGAGGAGTCCAGTAGAACTGCGCGACACTTCCAGCAATGACGCAAATCGAAATCGCCTGAAGTAGCTGGTTCGTCCACAGGAAGCCAAACACGTGGTATGCTAGCAGAACCTGTTGTAGCTTTTTCGCTGGTAGCCCTTCTGCGGCACTCAGTTCAGTCGTGACGTTGAATGTTGCAGCAGATGTCTTCACCGCCGAACTCAAATCGTCCGAACTCAAAAGATAAGCTGCCACAGCTACGCAGTAGATCACGAGGCCCACGAAAAATGCAGTAGGAACAACTGGCCAAATTAAAAGCATCGGGAGTTTTTGAATTGCCTTGGAACTTTCCCGAATGATCGCGACGGCGATTTTCAGGCGTTTACGCATCGCAATGAGCAGCAAGAAGATAACACCAGT
The DNA here is from genome assembly GCF_018691715.1 of Phytophthora cinnamomi. Classification (NCBI taxonomy): domain Eukaryota; phylum Oomycota; class Peronosporomycetes; order Peronosporales; family Peronosporaceae; genus Phytophthora; species Phytophthora cinnamomi. The sequence goes on from NW_027150937.1 coordinate 1,902,003, forward strand.
GGTCACCCAAGACACGTAGGCAGCTGCCTTAAACTGCAATTTTGTGTTTTTATCACTTGTCACTGCTAGCGCTGTCGTATCAATGGTGGTGGCATTCAAAAAAGATAGACCACCAAGTTGTTCAGATGATATCAGATCCGAACGCACGGAGCAGAACAGACTTAGTAGCACCAAACCAATGAGCACCAGCGTGCAGGTAAGCCACACCACGCAGCCAGCGAAAAATTGTAGCACAACCAACCAAACTAAGCCCAGGATTAATGAACCAAGCCCGCCAACAAGTAGGATCACGGAACGCGCAGCGTACATGTCGTTCAAGAAACGCCCTAACACCTGCAGATTGCCTTGTAATTGAGTCAGCAACGGGCTCGTTCCACCCGGAGCTTCAACTTCCCAGACTTCCTTGTGTGCCCGCTTGGTATTGCAGACTGTATTGCATTTGCCAGCCTCGAACAAGTCTACAGTGCAAGCTGGGTCGGCACCTTTGGGGTCAATACAAACTTCTTCCAGTATAGTTTCGTTGGTCGACGCTACTGGTAAACAACGGAAGAACGCAGCTTCCGTATCCTGAGCAACAACCCAGCACGTTTCATCTCCATAGGTGCAAGTTTTCGAACCGGCCATCGGGCAACTTTCCACACAGACTCCGAAAAATCTTGCGTTGGCTGCAGACACCCCATGCGCCGCTGCGACCATGAGATCTTCATTGAGTCGAGGGTAGGTCGTGAACCGCGCGTTGCTGTAATTCCCTTCACCACAAACGTTTCCATTGTAGTCTTTCCCGTAGATGAGACTGTTTGGTTCAGGGTAATTATATGAGATCGCTACACTTGTCTTGAGAGTTGCGAAATGCTTTACCTGAGGGGTTGGCCTGTTTGCAGAGCAACGACAGCAACAACAACCTAGCACGTGAACGAAATAGGTTATCAGGTGGAATATCAAACAGTGTTGGTAAGCAAACTTACCATGCCGATCCAATAGACTACAAATAGTAGGCAACAGAACACATCTCGACACCTAGATGCGCGAGTTAGCTTCGGCATCAGCATTTAAAGCTGCGGTGCAGAAAAAAAAAAGCGTACTTTCGAGCACTTCGCGGGGCTAGACCACTCCTCGTTTCTGCGACTCCTTCTTTTTCGGAGATTTCTTCAGGGCTTGAGCAGCAGCAAACCATGGTGGAACCTCGCCTGCCACCAGCCTCTTTCGGTTCTGGCACGAGAACTCATTGTGGGGGCACGACAAGCTCTTTATTTTCTCTGGCCAACTGCCGTTGAGCTGTGTCTCGTATTGGAGAAACCACCAAGTCGAAATAGCTGCTTGACCACCTCACCATCTCTAACTTCGACATGAAGATCAGCGGCGTTCAAATGCAAAGTCGATGTCTCCCGAGACGGATGCAAATGATCATGTACCGCTCGAGTTTTTGCTCGGCGCACGCGTGAAACACTACTACCCGGAATCATCGACAGCCAAACACCAAAGGCGTACTACCAATGTTCGTGCCTTTGTTGATACCAATGCCCAATAACTGCAGACCAACCTAACCGTGCACTATGCTTTAGGTAAAACGCATCTTCGCATCGTCGATTCACCCACGAAAGCGAGAAGAGCAAGCTCGGGAGCTGCTACAACGAGTTTTAGACCAGGAGGACTTGCACGAAATTGCTGGACCATCGCTATCTGCGATTCCACGACTCGACTCCGACAAGTCGGACATTTTAAAAGCTCTTGAAGAAGCAGCATTCATATCGCTTGGTGATGGAGAAAACATTTTTGATTCCGATAGCTTCCACCTAAGCTTTGAGGGAGCCCAGCACAGCCCTAATCGGATAAAAAACGTTCAGCAACTGCGTGACGATGAATTGAGGCGACAACAACAACGAGATATTAGCTTTCACGGCTATGAGGACGGTAATAGGCCTTTCCTCGATGTCACTGGGGCAGCAGCACGCATACCACACACAACAACACGGCAACTTCGAGATCTTAAACTCGGTGTGGTCAAAGCGAAAAAGAAGTTGGAAGACAAGAGAAAACAAGAGTTGATCGAACTCTTGCACGAGCAAAAAGCCCATACCCGTGCCGCACTTCACCAGCACGAGCAATTGTCGAAAGCACTATTGCAGCAAAAACATCCCCGTGTGATGTCAACTAGTGTGGTACCACTCGATACCATCGAAAGGAACGGGATCGACGAAAGAAAAGCTATCCGGCCTCTCATCCCGATAAAAGTTCTGGACCCTTACTATGATCAGCAATGGATGGAGGAGCAAGAACACCCGGGACGGCTCACTTTGGCAACACTGAATCTTGGTCCGCTCACTTTACCATCTTCGCCTGCGTCAAAAGCGAACTCGCACAATTCCTTTGGTAACAATGAAGAAGATACACTCGGCGACTCGGTTGGAGACGGCGACTCTGCACAAATCCGAAAGCGCTTAAGTGACCGCCAACGTGAAGAATTCGCCAGCAATGCAGCTAACGGGCTATTCTTCGGGGGAGGGTATATCGTCAAAAAGACGAAGGACAAGTACAAGAGAAAATCAAAGCCGAAATCAAGCAGCAACAACTCCAGCAAACGCCCACAGGATACAAACGTAAGCGAGTTGCTCGAGTCCGTACTCGGCACCCAATCGGCCTCAATTCTCCCGTTGGCAGAAGCAAACCCACCAGCACTTCGCCGTCGTGAAGCGAGCGCCGGTCGACACCGTCCTAGACATCACCCCCACAAACTTCTCGCAGACAACGAATAAAGTTCAACTGCATCTACGAACCCCTTTCAACTCTCTATTTTCTCGTACCACCGCACCACATCTCACTGCTTGCTCTCCGTCGGCAAGAATGGCGACGACACCGGGACCGCCTCTTTCAAGGGACGGCACCTCACCGCCGTGCCATAGCAGATCACGGAGCAGTGCATGCCGAACACCAGGCGGTTCATGGTCGTGTTGGAGTCGAACCGCACGTTGATCACCGCCGTGGCACCTTGGGCCCTGGCCGCGTACTGCACTCGATGCACCGCCTCCGCCATCGTCTCGTTCATCAGCGACGTATACGACGCCGCCTCGCCTACAGCAGCAGCAGTAGCAGGAAGACATCAGAGCCCAACACTTCAATGGTATCAAATTAATGGTATCTCGTACCTCCGACCAGCCCCGCCAAAGCCACATACATGTCGCTAATGACGGACTTGGAGCGGACCGCCACGGCCGACACCATGCCGAACTCCTCGAGCACTTCTCGGCCCTTGATGTGGTCTCCTAATGCAAAAATTCTACTAGTTTAGATGACAGTGCAGAGGTTTATTGCTCTCTGCGGGTAGACGGCGTACTCGTGGTGAAGTAGAGCGACTCAATGTGCTCCCCGGTGCTGTCGCTGCCTGCTGCGGAGGTGAAGGCGCGGCGCGGCGTTGCGCGCTGCACGCGACGTGCTACGCGCCCCAGCATCGTCGGAACAGTGAGTCGATTGACGAATGACACATGTGGCGGAATGATGGTAGCGAAAGCGGGTCTGCCCTCCCGGTGGGTTCGGTGGTGATACAAAGTTAGATGTCGCCTATCCTATGTTGATGATGTCTAGAACTCGTGCAAGTGGTTTTGTCGACGCTGGTGTGGGCTGCGTTGACGCAGCGACACGGGAGAAGCTCGACTGTAGCCTTTCTTGCTGCGTGTAGTGGTGGCTTGTTGCTAGGGGAGGCGCGACAGAATACAGTTGTTAGTTGAGTTTGATCGGATAGTTAATGGTGTTGAACATGCTTACCTCTGTCCTTGCAGCTTCAATTGGGGAGTATGATGCCTCCTCATTTTGATTGTAGTCATCGAAGTCCGTGTCGGTATCGGGTGATTGATTCAGCTCCGACTTTGCCTCATCGTCCTCACTGTCTCGGACCGGTGTCATGAGAGAGACTTCCTCGACGGTGTCTTCGTCATCCCACTCCTCGCTGTCGTCCTGACTCTCTGCCATCGCCCTAGCTCGTCGCTGAGCTAACAGCAACGCACGCTGGTTTCTCCTCTTGCGACGCTCTTCGAACCACCTCTTGCGGCGATTGATGTTGTACACGCGAAGCACCACACAAGCTGCGAGAAACATAATGCCCACCAGCAGAAGAATACCATCCCACGACATTCCAGACGTGCTCCGAGGAGGCTTTGTGATGACAGTTGTCTTCGGGGTTGGTTCGGCAATAATATCGTGCTGGATCTCTGTCTGCTCAAGTACCTCGAGTGGACTTGCAACAACTCCTTGCTCTATCTCGGCCACGACCTGCTTAATGTGAACCTCAGGCACGACCTTGACTCGACTAACCTCTCGGTCTTCAACAATCTGTGGCGAGGCGGTCAAAAGCTCCTCTTGAACCAGTACATCGATACTTCGCGTGGCCTCGACTCCAGCGTTGTCAAGATTGCCTGAAACCTGTACGATTGATTGACTTTCCTCAACTTCTGGCTGGGCTGGTGTCAGAATCGGGTCCTCAAGCTTATCGACAGGCTGCTTCTCCCGGTCTTGTTCATCGTTGACTATTGCTATAGATTGGCGCGTTGTTGTGTGTGCTTCGATTCTAGCTGGTGCGGTCTCCTCCAAAGCATTCTCGCTGTCAACTTCATTGCCAGCAATGGCTTTGCGCTCGTCCAGTTCGTTGAGAACCTGGATCTCCACAATTTCCTTGAGCTTAACTTGAATCGACTGGCGCTCTTTTTCGACTAGTTCGTGTGTGATGCCTAGGATGTGGCGACGCAGCTCTTGCATTTCGCCCGTGAGCATATCTTGATGCCGCTCACGATCTAGCCGCATCCTATTCATGTGGCGCTGCAACTCTGTTAAAACTGTTTGTGACTTTGCTTCGACCTCCGAAGTCGAAGCCTGAAAGCCTTGAAGCTCCTGGTGGAGAGCAGTTACTCGGTCGCGCATACGGTCTTGCTCAGCTCTCGACAGTGTGAACGGCGAATTCTTGGAGAATAGCCCTAGCAGGCCCATTAGCTCCTCCACGATAAATCCACAAGTCCCGACTAATACACAGCTTGCCACCACAATCACACTCCATTGTGGAAGCTCTGCACTAGACATCACACTAGTTTTCACTAATAAATCACCAGAGGGTACTTCAGCAGTTGGGAGGTGTTCTTTGTCGCCTCCCCCACTTGATCCATCATGGTTGTGATTACCCCCAGCAACGAGATCTCCTGCACTGGCCTCAGCGTCAAATACCTTGTCCATTGATGCCAGCATCTCGGCTATAGTCTGCGTTGATGTAGGCGGCGAAGCTCCATCGGAGTCAACAACATGCGATCCAATATAACTATGCTGAGTAGTTGACGGCTTGGTTTGTGCACTCATCGTCATCGTCATCGTGGATACCTCCTTGGCAGCATCCGTCATCACAGAAGTCAGGCTTGTGAGGTGACTGCGGAAATTCATCTCTAGTCTCATAACACGAGCTCCCATGCGAATTAGACCTTGATCGCGAGAACACTTCGGGAAAACTGCTAGTCGAGTACACCACAGGCTGCTCAGGCTGCTGGTTCGTCTTCGCTCGTGCAGCTTTCGTCCCATAAAATAAATCATTCCACAGCGCTTCATTGTCTCCATCCCTCGCTGCCTTCTCCAATAATCGATCCGCTTGCAGAGCGTCTTCCTCCTCCACCTCCTCAGCGCCGACTCGTTAAACTCCTCTTGATTCGAGTGCATAGCGGTCGTCCGCCACCTGTCCGGGGTCTTCATTTGATCATATCGAAGTGGATTCCTCGGCGACGGAGCTGCTGTCGCTCCCACCACCCGTTTCGGCGTCGGGGCTTTGATCCTCGAGAAGGCCAAATTCTGTCGGAACTCGGAAGTGGACGAGCTCAACGCCGACTCCGAGGTCTCACAGGGAGTAGAAGTCTCCTGCAGCATTAAGCTTCTGTCCTGTGGGTCTTAAAGTAACGTGCTTGACCGAGGCATTCAGAGGCGGCTTCGGCTGCTCCTCTGGGCGTCGTAAAGGCGGCAGCGCCGACGGATACGGAATCCTCGACGGCTTGAGGCCAATTGGCGGCCGCTCGCTGTGCTGGTTGGACGAGGCCGCTTCCCGCTGCTCTCGCTCCATGATGAGGTGCATGAGAGCGTCCTCCTCCGGGTCGTGATGGGGCAGTGGCCTCGTCCTGCGAACGGGTGGCCGCCTGTCCGAGTACTCGTAGCTGTCCGGGCCAAGCGATGACGACGGAGACGGTGCTGCCATGCGCATTAGACGCTGCTGCACCTCCGCTAGTCGCCGCTGGTCCTGCTGCACTTGCCACTTGAGCAACGCGTTGCGCACTGGGCGGTTGCGCTCCCGGCGATAGTCGTGGCGTGCCGCCATCGCTGCTGGAAGTTCGGACTTCGACGGTTTTGGTGGTCGTCGAGGAGGTTTCGGCTCGCGGCCTATAGTGAAATCAAGATATTTGACCGCTTGGCGCCAAAACCGATGGCGGGTGGCCCAATTGTCGAGTGTGCCTTGTGTGGGGTCAATTTGGCGAGGTTATGCGTGGGGCGTTTCAACGCTCTCTCTCTGACTGTTGCGGAGAAACGATGGATGGAGGACGGTGGTTAATATCAAAACTGAACGGCTCGATTCATTATCGGTTGATTAGCTGGAAGTCACTTGCTCGGACTGGTGCTTGCTGCTTGTGTTGTTTCATCTAAAGTACACCCGCTGACCCGCAGCAGCACGTCGTCAACATAAAACCCAGGATGGAGGGGTGGAATTTTCTTTGTCCGTGAGGGCGGGCCCTAGGTGGGGGCGTCACCATTGCCTTCGTGTCCCACCAAGGCCTCACAGTTTAAAAAAAACGGTGGTTGGGCTCGGCGTCCCCGTTGCAGCTATTGCTCCTCTCCGCTCGCCCACGTAGCACTCCGCGTACTCGTCGCGGGTTGTGACAGACAAGATCTCGCCCATCTTGCGTTTGAATCGCTCGCAGTACGCCGCGGGAGGAATAGCCGACAGGCCGTCGGCGTCCTTCGCGAGCAGCTTGGTCTTGGCAAAGCGCTCCAACTTCTTGTCCATGTTCCATGTCTGAAGAATGTCGATGAGACCGAAGTAGTAGATCGAAGGACCCACGACGGTGTTTGCCCGGCGCGTACCCGTTGCAACGCGCGGGAGACCAGTTCGAGGTTTCGATTCCCTGATTGGAGGTGCATTAGATCCTTCACGACCTCCCCGGCTCAGCATGGTCGAGTTGTTGATGGTCCGACGTCTCGGTCCGACCGCGTCCTTGGGCGGAAGAATAGGCTCCTCCTCCAGATCCGGGTTTACCATATACTCCACGTTGTGGATACCCAGCAGGAGCGAGTAGTCCATAATGCCCAGCCGTGAGAGGAAGTTCGCATCCTTCACCACTTGGTCATACAGCTCCTCGGCTACCTTAGTATCCAGACGAACCTTCGCCGTCAAATCGTTGTCCTTCAGAATGACATTGGGCTCGTGGCGCCCAACTCGTGCACGGCAATTCTCGGCATCCGTCGAGCCGAAAACATACTTGGCATTACAGTGACGACACGTAACACGCTTGCCCTTGGAAGGTGCTTGCACTCGGTTCACCCATGAACCCTTAATATCGTACCGACGGTGAATAACCTTTCGGTACTAAACAGGTTAGCCATGACAACGAAATTGAACGTGTTGCCATACAGCCGAATGGCGTGACAGCCGTAGAACCGTGTCAGCAAACTGTCGGGGTTCGTAAGCAAGAAGGACGCATACTCCGCTGCTACCGACCGTAGGAAAACTGACTCTTCGTCGCTCATACTCTTCACAATCAACTGTTGATCGTGCGAGAAGAACATGAAAGCGCCACTAGCTCCTTCACTCAAGCGTTCTTTTGTCGTCCGGCTCAGACTCTCGATGTACTGGTTCGTATCAATACAAAGTGCTCTCGGATAGTCTGGAACGTGTGAGGACAGTAATCAATAAATAACGTGCCCTTCCCAAGCGCAGCTTTAGGGCGAGTACGAATCATACTCGTCCACCCAACGATCCACGGTTGTCCTCCGTGCCCTGTGGTTGCCAGATACAATTCTTGCTAGTTGGCTCCAGGTGAGT